>NC_142785.1:2497192-3202192 GCF_988280905.1 Pimephales promelas | reverse complement strand
GTATTAACTCACTTTTTCCAGTTCAATTAACTTAAAATTTTAAGGCAACCAGGTTACTTAATTTTTTAAGTTAAACCATCAATATTTTTTTACAGTGTCTATATCTGTTTTAATTTGATTGTCATTCGCAATGCTTCATGGGATTGTAGCCAGCTCATTAAAGATTTTCAAAGGTAGCTGTAGCTTGTTGGTTTGGTTCATGGCGAATAATGCTTTAAGATTTGTTTAAAAATCCCTATGGGAGAAATGAATGAGCAAAACACTTTTATCTGCTTGACCGATCAATGGAAGACGAGGGAGTGCTGGTTCACCTTCACCTTAATATTGTTAGATACTGTAAAACATTTTCCTTTTTCTCTCTGCACGTGACAGAATGTTTAAGGGTTTATTCGTATAGTGCTTTTCACGATACATATCATTTCCAGAGCAGCTTTACAAAGAACAAACACCCCAGTCGACAGTGGCAAGGAAAAATTCCCTCCGAGTCCCACCCTGTCATTAGTGGTGAACTGTAGGCAAAGACACTCGAGAAAAGGGTGTTTTCCTGCAGGTTATTCCTCATCTGAGCTCAGCTTAATTAAACACAGAGCTCAAACATGGAGAAAACCTCTTCAGTTGAAGAGAAATGACTCGTCAAAATTATCCTGAAGAAAAGCTGATGGCAGTTTGGAGCCGATCATCAAAGGATGAATTAAAAAATCCTCTAAGAATCAAAATGTTCCTATTGGATAATTAGCATTTTTAAAAATTATTTCTATTGATCTAATGTAGCTCCAAATTAAAGTGTTAGTTCACTCAAAAATGATAATTCTGTCAGTAATTACTCTCTCTCATGTTGTTCAACCCTGTAAGACATCTTCGTAACACATATTGAGATATTTTTAATGAAATCTGAGAGCTGGATCACTCCTCCATAGGCTTCTATTGTACTTTAAACTTTCCGGCCAAGAAAAGTTAGTAAAGTAAAGACATTGTTAAAATACTCAGAGTGACTACAGTGGCTCAACCATAAGTTTATCAAGTGATGAGAGTAAAAACAAAAATAACGTATTAGACTTTATTCAACTATTAATTTTCTTCTGTGTGGGCCTCTGAGTGAGTTCACGAGAGTCATGACACACACACACACACACAGTGGGCCTCTGAGTGAGTTCACGTACACACATACACACGAAACACCTCAACGGAAAAAAGCTGCGCTGCGTTTTTTCCGTTGAGACGTTTCGTTGCCATGATACAGAATATCCGCAGCACTGATTTCGTAGATAATTTGTTTCATACTAAAATTTTATTTTTCATCCATTGTTTTGTTCGGTTAGCTCTGTTGGTTGATGTCGTTCTATAGAAAGAATATTGTGACAGTTGGTCGGTGTGGTATTAGCCCCGCCCCTCCTCCACTGTGATTGGACGGGTGGGTAAAAAGTGACAGTGATGAGCGCTGCGTTTTATCCAAAGTTGAACATTTTTCAACTCTTGGCGGCCAGTAAAAAATGCCGGGTGCTCGGCGCTTCAGTGTGAAAAAAAAAAAAAAAAAAACGCTCAGCGCCTCGTTACGCTCATGGCGTTTAAAAAACGCTGCGCTCCCATTGAAATTGAAAACATACGCCAGGCGCGTGGAAAAACGCTTTGGTGATTCTTTCATTTGTCAAGAATGAGGTTGATATGAAAGCTGAGCTGAGTGAGGTGTGTGTGGATTGTGTGCAGAGTGCTGGACTTCCGGAGGGTTCCTCCCGTGGCGGGTCGATTCGTCAATGTGACGGGGGAAATCTTGTACATAACCCACAACGAGGAACTGCGCAGTGTTTTCTTCATCTCTCCAGGTGTGCATTACTCGTCAAACTAAAACTGCATATTATATACAAACAAGAAATAATGCTTTTATTCAGCTAGAATGCATTCAATTAATCAAAAGTGACAGTAAAGAGTTTTATAATGTTACAAATGATTTCTATTTCAAATCAATGCTGTTCTTTAGAGCTTTCTATTTATCAAAGTATCCTTGAAAATAGAATGTTCCAACACTAAAATGTGAAACTGTTTTCAACCAACTGAAAATAATTGGAAATGTTTCTTAAAGGTACACTATGGAATTCCGTTTTTGTCAGTCAAACAGCGACCCCTAGAGTCGCCGTGGAGTACTTGCACTGTCGTGAATAACGAGTAGAAATAAGGTGTGGCCCCTTTAAGAGCTGCGCGCGCCGGGTTAATTCTGTTTGATGCTCATTCTTATCCTTGACCGAGTGAGACTCTTGTCCTTGACTCTTCCGAGCCATTAAACACACACACATTTAATGCACATTTTGGTAAAGAAAGTGTATCATCTGAGCACTTGATGCATTCAGAAGAACATTTGATTGCCGTGATATTAATAATAATACACACTATTCACTGCAGGAATGTAATTTCAGATATCCTGCTTGTTATGTGGCATTTGCTGATTATTAATAATATTATTATAGCCTGAAATGATAAAAAAGTGCCAGCTACTGCTTCAAGTTATTATTTTCAGTTTCCATCCAACAGAAGGGTCTGAATAATTGACAAAGTTTATGGTCAAAGTCAAAGCTGCTGGAGTACTAAAATCAGATCATGTTAGATTCAGATTTTATAATTGTTACATTTTACAATATATTAACACAGAAAAGAGTTATTTTGAAACTGCATTAAATAATTTCACAATGTCTCAATATATTTTTTTTATTTTTATATTTTTCAAAAAATATATTTTTTTGATTAAATGAATGGAGCCTTGGAGAGCAGAAGAGACTTGTTTTCTATCAGATTGAATGCGTTTCTTTTTCCTCGACAGCCAACAACACATGTTTCTTCGCTAAGTGTTTATACGTGTGTAAGTCGGAGTACGCAGTGTGTGGTCACCCGGATCTGCTGGAGGGATCCATGTCTGCGTATCTGCCCAGTTTGAGCATCGCCCCGCGCATCTCCATCCCGAACCCCTGGATCCGCTCATACAGCTTCACCGGGAGAGAGGAGTACGCTCACAAACACACACACACACACACACACACTGCATTTCTCTTCAGTTTTGATTATGAAGAACATTTCTTTTCTCTTTGGAATAACTTGAACTGTTGAACATTCTAATCTGAAAGATGAAGGCTACCCGGAAGTGCGGAAAACTGCAATACATCTCAAATCCGCTAGAGGCCGCTCCCAAAAGGGAGCAAATATCTATAAATATCCATGTTAAAATATCCATTTTCACAGCATTAATTCATATGTTTATAGTTTGGTCCCTGTAATCTTCAATATGTTCCGCGTGCCTGACAACTGTGAGGGGGGTGAATTTTTTTCTAACTCGTTAGTTTAGCTCATATTTAGATATAAAACGTATGACAAATAAGGGCGGTTAACTTTGATTGACAGCTGATGACGGTCTGCGCCGAGTAAATTTGACGTCTCGGCCATGATCTTACACAACACATCATAGCACCTCTGTATTCTTTCTGAAACTTTTGTCTTTCCCAAGATTTTCCAGTATGGCACCGCCCATAAACAACCTCAAACCCGTTCTTCAGAGAGTCTATGGGTGACGTCACAGACGCTTTGTCCATATTCTTTACAGTCTTTGCTGTTGAATCGAGCAGGAATGTGTTAAAGGCTTTTGGAAGGGTTTTTAAACTTGATTTATAAAGATAATAAGACAGGATTCCAGTCTGATCAACGTTTTATGTAACACAGAACGTCCTTATTTGGATTTGAGAAATACAGCTCTTGATGGCTAAGAAACAAAAATGTTTGTCATGCTCACGAAAGGGTCTGAAGTTCAGAAATGTTCAGATGATTCCAACAGCTTGAAGCAATTAATGTCTTCTCTTTCTTTCTCAGGTGGGAGGTCAATCCGTCATACTGCGACACGGTCAAAAAGCTTTATCCCTACAACTCTGGGAACAGACTGCTCAACATTATTGACATGGCAGTTTTTGACTTTCTCACAGGCATGTAAACACTGTCCATATCAACTGTCGACGGAATTCTTTTTGTGTCAAAACTTGTTAAAATGATTTCATGTTGATTTTCAATGAGAATGAATGATGATTTTGCACCCAAGTAAGAATAAGGAAATCTTTAAAGCCAGAGTTGCATAATCGATTGTCCTTCGTGTTGTAGGAAACATGGACAGGCATCACTACGAAATTTTCACCAAGTTTGGAGATGATGGTTTCCTTCTTCACTTGGACAACGCCAGAGGGTTTGTGCTCACGAGCCGTTCACAAACGCATTCAACTGTGCTGCTTTTCCATTGTTTCTCCATGCAAACATTTGACCGTTGCACTTGTGTCTTTCGCATCATCTTGTACATCACAAAAAATATACAGTGCTCAACTCAGAAGTTGTTCAACTTTTTAAAGATGCGTCTTTTTGAATGCAAAAAAATGCATTTTTCATTGCTCAATTACCAGTGCAGTTTCTTGTTAAACACTATAATGTTTTGGCAAATCATAATTATGACTTAAAAAGCCTAAATTGCGTGGTAAAAAATAAATCATCACATAAAAACTTAAGATTATGACAAAGAACAAATTATGAGATAAAAGTCAAAATTTTCACAAGTTAAAGTTATGACAAAAATGAGACAAAAAGTTACAATTTTGAAATAAAAAAGTAGAACTTTTAGATAAAACCTTTGAAATTGACAATTAAAATGATAAAATAAAAATTAATAGTTATGAGAAAAAAAAAATCAAAATTGACATAGGTCTAAATGTTTACGTTGACAAAAAGTTTTTTTTTTGTGTGTGTCATAATTATGTCCTATTACCTCAGGTATCATAATTTTGACTGTCATGACTTTGTATCTCATAATTTGGACTAATCATATGTATCTCGTAATTAAGACTCACTAAAGCATGATGTTTTTTCCTGATGCGGCTGAAAGGTCTTCTTCCTCTTCTTGTGTGCTGTAGATTTGGACGGCATTCCCATGATGAGATGTCCATTCTTGCACCACTGACCCAATGTTGCATGTAAGGATTGTTCTCTAAAATTAAAAAAAAATATTTCAATTATTTTGAAGCTTATTTAAAGGTGCATTGTGTAATATTTAGAAGGATCTGTTGACAGAAATGCAATATCATATACATAACCATGTTTTCAGTGGTGCATAAAGACCTAACATAATGAACCGTTATGTTTTGAGCTGTTTCTATCTACACACACCGCGGGTCACTTTATATTGAAATGTGACATGTTTCTACGGTGGCCCTAAACGGACAAACGTTTCGTTTCGTTACTATTACCCCTTTTCCATCAGAAAAGAACGGGTTCGGAACTGGTGCCGATTCAAAGTTGGTTCAACTTGCGACTCTTCTCAGAAGCTGTTTGTTTTTCCACTGACTAGAGCGCCCGGCAAATCTCTTGCTCTCTCTCCCTCGCGCATATTAATCAAAATCAAATGAAACGATAGTAAAAGGTCGGAAGACCGCAGTTTCACATGAAGCATTTGGAGACTTTTTTTTCTCCTGAATTACCGCGGTGTGTGAATTGTGCTAAAAAAACATGTTGCATATCTTCCGCCCATTCAGCTGACATAAACCACATTTCAATAAACGAAAAAACCTATCCAGGGATTAAATGTTTTCTGTATTGACGCAAATCTTGCGCGATGTCCTAAACTGCCGAGATAATCACACTAGTGTGCCACGGCTAGACACGTCCGATACACAAACAACTCATTTTAACCTTTCACTTTAATGAATAGTTAAAACAACTGACCTGTCCAACACTGAACTCACGAGACCTCTGAATCGGTGTATAAAAAAATCGGTAACACTTAATTCGATTAGTTAACTAAGCCAGGGGTTCTCAACTCCAGTCCTCGAGACCCACTGCTCTGCATATTGTGTATGTCTCCCTTATTTAACACACCTGATTCAGATCCTCAGCTCGTTAGGATAGACTCCTGATCTGAATCAGGTGTGTTAAATAAGGGAGACATACACAATATGCAGAGCAGTGGGTCGCGAGGACTGGAGTTGAGAACCTCGAAACTAAGCTACTATTAATAACCTGCACTTATACAGCATTGTTAATGTTAATTTCAATATTTAGAGAGTCTGCATAAGAACACTATATGTGTATTAGCCATTAAATAAGCACAATTTATTTGTGAAAAAATTATGTTATTTTTTTTCTTCATCTATGCTGATTATGAAAATTGAACAGCATGAGTAAGATGCGCAAAATATCGGAAGATTTGATGGGTCAGACATGATTTTGACCACTAAATTAAGTTTTGTTTTGTAGAAAGCCTTTCTTTAAAGGGACTTTCGTTTTGTATAAATTGTATCTTAATTTTAATCATCAACCAATTTTTCATTAACCAATTCCCTGGATATAATAAATAAGAAGCAAATGTAGCAGACAAAATGATCATGATATGGAGGTTCGCGAGTAGGCACCAGCTCCGAACCAGCTCTCAAAATGGTCGAAAAGGAGCATATGTTGTTCTTCATGTAAGGAAGCTAGCTAAAGTTAGCGAATAAAACACTGTCACAATGATGAACACGTGACAATAATATTCCCAATAACATTGTTTTACTGAATAATCAAGTTTACCTAATTTCTTAATTTATCTTTGTAAAGAAACCTCATAGCTTAATCTCAGATGACGACATCATTTCCTGTTGGGTGCAATTCACAAGCTCACCACTAGATGCTGTTAAATATTACACACTGCACCTTTAATAAACATATGTACAACGATGGTCTTACTCACAAAACCCATGACCTCTTACAGGATCAAGCGCTCCACGCTGTTCAGACTGAAGCTTTTGGCTAAGTCCGAGTACCGGCTGAGTGACGTCATGAGGGAATCCCTGTCGCGGGACCCTCTCACTCCGGTCTTGAGTGACGAACACCTGCTGGCCCTGGACCGCCGGCTGGCACAGGTGCTCAGGACAGTGGGCAAGTGTGTGAAGAAGCTGGGAGAAACACATGTGGTGATCACAGACTTTGTGGAATCATCCGGAATAACGACAAGACATCGAGGAGGAAATAAGAGGTGACAGAATGAGAAGAGCTCGGGTTCGAGGACTGCAGCACTCTAAAGACATCAGGAGGAACATTATTCACTTCTCTGATTGGCTGAAGGTCTGTGTGGTATCATTTAAAAACGTTCCAAAGAACATCTTTAAGTCAAAATTATGATACAAAGTCATATTTATGTCAGTTAAAAAGTCAAAATAATGAGATAAGTTTATTTTGAGATAAAATAATAGAGATAGTCAAAAATGTAATTAAGGTCAGTTAACTTGTATACGATCATTTAAACAAGTCGAAATATGAGTTGTCTGAATTCTAAAAAGTAGAATATTTGTCATGATTGTGATTTGGTGTCTCATATATCAACTTTTTATCTCAGAAATGTGCTTTTTTTTAAATCTCACGTTCATTCATTTTGATATCATAATTTTAATTGGCTAAAACGGTCTGTTATTACTTTGAAAAACACTCCCAATATCAACGCCTGCTTTAAAGTAGTAGTTCACTTTTAAAAAAAACTTTTGTTGACAATTTACCATGTCATCCAAGATGTCCACATCTTTCTTTATTCAGTTGAAAAGAAATTAAGGTTTTTGATGAAAACATTCCAGGATTTTTCTCCATATAATGGACTTCAATGGGAACCAAACGGTTCAAGGTCCAAAAGACACTTTCAGTGCAAACTGTTCAAAGGGCTTTAAACGACACCAGACGATGAATACGGGTCTTATCAAGCGAAACGATCTCTCATTAAAAAAAATAATAAAAAAGTTTAAGTTTTATAAGCTCAAATGCTCGCTTTGCTCTGTTCTGTGATGAGCTTTCGTGACTCTCCTGTTCGAAATCATTCAAAATGAACAAATCTTTTTTCGAGTCATGACTCGAAGGGTCCTTGATAAGACTTTTATTCATCGTCTGCAGTTTGCACTGAAACTCTAATTTGGACCTTGAACAGTTTGGACCCCATTGAAGTCCATTATAAGGAGAAAAATCCTGGAATGTTTTCATCAAAAACCTTAATTTCTTTTCGACTGAAGAAAGAAAGACATGGACATCTTGGATGACATGGGGGTGAGTAAATTATCAGCAAAAGGTTTTTTTTAAAGTGAACTACTCCTTGAAGTAAAATAAAAAGTCGAATTAAGACATAAAAAGCCATAAAAGTGTAAATGGACAAAAAGTCAAAATTATCACATTAGTCAAAATGATAGTCAAAACTATGACAAAACATTGAAATTGAGATAAAAAGTTGTAATAATTACATTTTAATTTTATTTCAAGATAAAAATAAATTTTATAAAGTAGAATTATTGTCATAATTGTGACTTTTATGTCACAACTTGATTATGATTATTTCACAATTTTGGCTTTTTAATCTAATATTTATGACCTTGTTTCTCATGATTGGCTAAAAAGGTTACAGCACCTAACAGTACCTCTGATTGGTTGCTGTGAGATGGTTTAGTCAGCTCTGGAGTCAGACAGACGAGGAAGAGAAGATCTTCAGGGGTGCTTCTCAATATCCCTCCTCGTCTCCTCGCTCCTCCGTCCTCCCTCCTATGACCCGGAAACCGATCGAGCTCAGCCATCTTGAAGGACATCTCAATTCTCTAATTGCACCGTGAGGAGTCGAGGATCGAGGAGATAGGAGGCTTCCTGAGGAGTCATAAGCGAGGATACACAGGTGCATCCTACGCGGAACTGTTATATTGACTAAACGTGACGCACGTGTCAATTCTCCTCCCCCTTCACATTGGTCACAATCATTTCAATTTATACTTTACCTTTGCAGTTTATATAAACCACACATCTCATATATTTCGACAGTATAGCCTATCTTTATTATTATTTATTATGAATTTATTAAATAACCAAACTTCAACATCATAAGGGCAGGTCTTTTTAGCGCTGCTGATGACACTGTGGAGTGACGCTCGAGTGATCAAGTATTCCAATGTATATAAAAAAGCTTTTATTCGATTCCTCTGTCCTCCTTTCCTTTCCTCGCTTCCTTCCCTCGCGTCCTACAGGGGGTGGAGCTGAGACGCAAGGAAAGGAAGCAAGGGAAGGAAACGAGGATGCATAAATAAGAAATGAGAAGCACCCCAGGTCTCCTGACATCATCAGCAAACACGTCATTCATGTGGTCCTTTAACTGCACATTTCCTCTGATTATCCGTTCCCTTTCTGTCCTTTTCTACACAAACAGCCATTAGTGGCGTCTGAGCACAAACAGCCACATCAGCAGCAGAGGAACACCGCGAGAGCGCTTACTCGTACGTTTCCTGAGCAGTGATGTAGCTTGTGGTTCGCCTCACTTTTGCAATATTGTATTGTGAGTTGAAGCTGGCTTAAACACATCACCGTTAGTGTCTCGAAACATTGCACAATCAATGACATTGCAAATCAAATGCTCAAAATATGGTGAACTGGAAGTGGTGAATAAATCAGGAAAACTAAATCAGATCCTAGTCATCATGAATAATTGTCACATTGCTTCATTAAAATGCCAAAACATTTGCATACTTTCTGATTCAGTGCATTTCCTGACGGAAGGCTTTATATGACATCATTATAAGCTTTCTACACAACTCAGTGTAATAATACAATTAAAACATGATCTGATTTTAGCACTCCAAAGTACATTAATTACTAAAATAATTCAAAATTTGCCAATTATTCAGACCCATCTGTTGGATGGGAACTGAAAATAATAACTTGAAGCAGTAGCTGGCACTTTTTTATCATTTGAGGCTATAATAATATTAATAATAATCAGCAAATGCCACATAACAAGCAGGATGTCTGGAATTACATTCCTGCAGTAAATAGTGTGTATTATTATTAATATCACGGCAATCAAATGTTCTTCTGAATGCATCGAGTGCACAGATGATACACTTTTTTTTTTTTACCAAAATGTGCCTTAAACACTATTGTTCAATAATTTGTGGTCAGTTTGATTTTTGAAAAGTCTCTTCTGCTCATCAATGCTACAATTATTTGATCAGAAATACAGTAAAAACTGTAATATGATGAAATATTATTACAATTTAAAAGAAGTGTTCCCTCTTAACATTTCTGTGATCAAAGCTTTGTATCTCCAGTCTTCAGTGTCACATGATTTCTCGTAAATGTAAGTACACGTTGATGGCCCAACACACGAAACGAGCGCTTTGTGTATTTATATCGTTTTTACCAGCCATCAATGTGTACTTACATTTACGAGTCATTAAATCATGTTTAATTTGGACTTCTCTGTGCATGCTCTTTGAGGTGGTGACCATAGACCTCCATTATATGACTGACAGACAAGAACGGTTTGACCTAAATATATCAAAATTGAAACTACTGTGGAAACAAAGACACCTACATCTTGGATGCCCTTGAGGTAAGATAAAACATACCAAAATTAATTTCAAACTATCCACAGGTTATTCTACATGTAGAATAATAATTCTCTCAGTCGAACACTGCCCTCTTGTGTCTGGAACATCTATATGACAACTTGAAATACATATTGAGCATTTCTCTGAAAATAAAGTGTTTCACTGCAGCCGATTGTTCAATATTCCAACCTTTTTATTGCTTGAACTGCCATTTGGACGATCTATACCAGAAAGTATTATTTCTGCGCAGAACTCACTGGAAATGAAATGACACATTTGGGTAACATTGACAAATAAAACATCATTTGAGGTCTGTAATAAATCAGCAGAAGCGTTTGGGTTTGAAGGAGCATATCTAACACTGTAGAGTTCAGATTATCCGACACACCTGTCTGTGATCATCGTGTGTGTGTGAGCTGAACTCTACAGGAATCCAATTCAACAGTCATTCCCCATTCTGTCCATTCACACAGATAGAAAACACAACAAGCATCACTGCCATGAAGACGGGACACTTATCTCAAGCTAATAAACGTCACGAAGATGCAGCTGAAAGAATTGGGGGAAAGCAATGTGTTACACCTTTTTAATCTGCATTTCTCAAAAACTAAAACGAGGAACATCTTGTAAATAAAGAGAATCAAACATTGATCACTCTGGATTGTTGAACAGCAAAACAGAACACGGACATGTAAACATCAAATCGCCACGGATCCGTTTTTATAAAAATGTATCAAAGATGTTGCCGCCGTTCGTGAAACGTGAGCAGAGCCGATTTCATTTTCTGCTTCACGAACGCGGCCGACTGTGTTTGCGAGACCACGGCATTGACGTTAAAACTTAGAGGGATAGTTCACTTTGAAATTAATTTTTGGTATGTTTTATCTTACCTCAAGGGCATCCAAGATGTAGGTGTCTTTGTTTCCGCAGTAGTTTTAATTTTGATATTTTTAGGTCAAACCGTTCTTGTCTGTCAGTCATATAATGGAGGTCTATGGTCACCACCTCAAAGAGCATGCACAGAGAAGTCCAAATTAAACATGATTTAATGACTCGTACATGTAAGTACACATTGATGGCCTAAGACACGAAACGAGCGGTTTGTGTGAGGAAAACGAACAGTATTTATATCGTTTTACCTCTTGTAATCACAGCCACGTCAAAGAGATCTGAGGGCGTGGTGCTTCGTGGAGGTAAAAACGATATAAATTATTTGATTCGTGAAACGTTTCGTGTCTTAGGCCATCAATGTGTACTTACATTTACGAGTCATTAAATCATGTTTAATTTGGACTTCTCTGTGCATGCTCTTTGAGGTGGTGACCATAGACCTCCATTATATGACTGACAGACAAGAACGGTTTGACCTAAATATATCAAAATTGAAAATACTGCGGAAACAAAGACACCTACATCTTGGAAGCCCTTGAGGTAAGCTAAAACACACCAAAAAATAATTTCAAAGTGAACTATCCGTTGAATTTCGTATTCCTTTCGCTCGTTTTGGTTCGACGTTAAAACAGCAACAAGCCGGTTTAAAAAAATGGCCACAGAAACACTCGAAATTATGACATGCGACTAAATACGCCACTGTGCACCTTTGTGGAAAAATAAGCTTATTAAAAAATAAAACTGGTCTTTTCTCGGCATATACTGACGAAAAGGTAAATACTGAATCGTCCTGACCGAAAGCTTTTCTCAATCGGTGACGGCGCACGTGCAGGAACGTACCAATGAAATGTCCAACGTTTGGCACTGGCATTGCAACAGAACAGAAACTACCGTCGGTTCGAGTTTTCCTTCACAAATCAGATCAGCCACAATAAAACCTTTATGGATAGACACCGCACAGGAACAACGGCCTCACTAATACTACGATAAGCAACTGAACACAAATAGCAAGAGTGTGTGCTGGAATGATAATAAGTAATAAAACAGCATACAGTTCCTATATGATCACGTTCCTGACTGTGACTGTGAGAGGAGGGGAACGAGGCAGTAAGGCTCGAAGAATAAAGTCAGAACGTCACTCATAAACCATATATGTAGGCAGTTAATCTTAGAAAACTAGTCTTAAAAAACTAACCTGCGACGGTGAGGGTGAAGGAAGTCAAAACGGTTTGCCTATAAATACATTTCAACTGTTTTTCTTTACTGCTTGGAATTAAAGGTAAAAACACTGTGATCTGATTGGTTGATTGTCTGTCCTTTGATTTGGCTCTAAATGTGGGACGTTAAAGCTCTCGCTCGGGAGTACGAGGTGTGGATGAGAAGCGTACGGCGTGATTACGGGGGGGGGGGGGGTTCTCAGACGGAGAGCGAGACGAAGCTGTTGTACTGTTGGATGTTACGTTTGAGGATGTCTGAACACGGTCCCAGCACGCGCTCGAAGCGAGGCCTGTCCAGCTTCACACATTTGAGCGGCCCACGAGCCACCACTGTCGCCGCGCGGGGTCGGTTCATCAGCAGAGCGATCTCGCCTGGTGGTGAGAGAAACACAGACATGTTATTTCATACATTTTCTAGACTTAATTAATTGCACTTTATAGCTTCGTGGATAACTAATAAGGATTGTATTATCCAATTTTATTGACAGGACATATTCAGAGACCGCTCACACTTTATATTAGGTGTCTTTACGTAATATGTATGTACATTAAAAAGAAATTGTTAGGCAGAGTGTGTTTGTTGTGTTCATTGCTAAAACACTTTTGCTGCTATTGACTATTGAGGTGGATATGGGACAGGTTTGGTCAACAGTGTAATTATAGATGTAATTACACAAATTAATTACAGCTGTGATTGCAAGCAGGTGTTTATAAACAGAAGAACACTGAAAAAAAACATGTCTGTACACAATAAGTGCACTGTATCAAATAGAGCCAGACCGATATATCGGCAACCAATATTATCGTCCGATATTAGGCATTTTCCAAACTATCGGTATCGGCAGTTATAATGGCTGATAAATGAATATTTAAAAAATAAAAATAAAAATGGATGAAACATGCTTGAACATGTCATGAGTGTTGGAGTTGTATAGTTTGTCCACCAGAGGGCACTCTACACCGTTCCAGTTGGCAACACTCGTTGAGTTGGTCACGAGACATACGTTGCTTGAATAATAATTAAAAGATCATCCCCATTAGTTCTCTTAACTCAAATAAGCAGGACAAAATTTGTGACTAATCACCTCCAGTTTAAAATAAATAAATAAATAAAATATCGGCCGATATTTCAGATTTTAAAACCCAAAAATATTTGTATCGGTATCGGCCTTCAAAATCCTTTATCGGTCGATCTCTAGTATCAAATAATTCATTTAAATGTTCCACTTAAAGGTGATAAATGTTTTTTTAGCGGCCTCTATCGGTGATGTTTCAGATTGCAACCAGTTTTTACAAGAGCGAACACTCATGGTACACGGCCACATTGAGACTTTACACACACCGGAGAAAGCATCACACAACTCATGTAAACTCCCACTGCAACAGTACAACAATAGACAGCCGGACTCAACTAATGCTCCAAGAAAATCTGACCCGGAGACTTCACACAGAATTAGGAAAACTGGCCTGGTCATTTTATAAGAAAAATTACATATAAAGTGGGACCCAGAGACCAACTGTATTAATATATTTGACGTTAAAGGGACAGTTCATACAAAAATGAAAGCTGTGCCATTGTTTACTCTCATGTCGTATTAGTTTCTTTCTTCCGTGAAACAAACTGAGATCTTTTAGCAAATATCTAAGCTTCCATTTCCTATGCATGAAATGTGGATGGTGATGTACACTGCCAAACTTACTATTCACTTTTGTGTATGGAGAACAGAAGCTACACTATATTTCAATAGTCCACATTCTATTAACTATAAGTAACTTTGCAACTACATGTCCACTAGCAGTCATTAGAGTATTAATAGACTGCTTAATATCTGCTAACTCTTTATTTTGATGCTCCAAAATTATTCTACTAACCCGAACCTGACACTAACACCCTAATGATGTTAGCTGACATGTAGTTGCAAAGTTACTTATCTAAAAGTGGACTATTGAAGAACTATCCCTTTAAGAACATGTAGTGGAACATCCATGTTTATCAACACTTACCGAAGTAGTCTGACGGTCCTAACCTGCCGACCTCTACGAACTCCTCGTTTTCTGACCTGCGCTGCAGAACGGCTGCACATCCCTGAGGAAAGAGACATGACTTTAGACTTTGCACAGACACACACACACACGCTCTGAGCAGACGGCACACTCCACCTCCAGGATGATGAAGAACTCGTCTCCTGGTTCTCCCTGGACCACGATCTTCTGACTGTCCTCAAACTGCACCGGCTCCAGAGCGTCAGCCACAGTCAGACGCTCCCACTTATCCAGAGACTCTGCCATCATCACACACACTCATGTTACACGAACTCTCTCTCTCTCGGTGTGTCACTTACAGTAATACAATTTCAGTAGGAAAATTATAGACAGAGATTAAGATACATGTATAGATAGACAGACAAATACAACAATAGACTAGCTGACTTACAGAGAGATACAATCACAGACAGACAGGTAAAATAACAGACTGATTGACAGGAGATAGATAGATAGATAGTAGATAGATAGATAGATAGATAGATAGATAGATAGATAGATAGATAGATAGATAGATAGATAGATAGATAGATAGATAGATAGATAGATAGATAGATAGATAGATAGATAGAAAAAACAAAAGACAAAGATAGATAGACATAAAGATAGATAAAACAAGAGATAGATAGATAGATATATAGATAAAACAATAGACAAAGATAGATAGACATAAAGATAGATAAAACAAGAGATAGATAGATAAAACAATAGACAAAGACAGATAGATAAAATGAGATAGATAGATAAAACAACAGATGATAGATAGATAGATAGATAGATAAAACAATAGACAAAGATAGATAAAACAAGAGATATATATATATAGATAAAACAATAGACAAAGACAGATAGACAAAGATAGATAAAACGAGATAGATGGATAAAACAACAGATGATAGATAGATAGATGGATGGACGGATGGATAGATAGATGGACGGATGGATAGACAGGCAGATCTGATTGACAGGTAAAATAAAACAGATGAATGAAAGATAGATAGATAGATAGATAGATAGATAGATAGATAGATAGATAGATAGATAGATAGATAGATAGATAGATAGATAGATAGATAGACAGACAGACAGACAGACAGACAGATAGAAGGATAGATAGATAGATAAAACAATAGACAAAGATAGATAGACATAAAGATAGATAAAACAAGAGATAGATAGATAGATAGATAGATAAAACAATAGACAAAGATAGATAGACAAAGATAGATACAACAAGAGATAGATAGATAAAACAATAGACAAAGACAGATAGACAAAGATAGATAAAACGAGATAGATGGATAAAACAACAGATGATAGATAGATAGATAGATAGATAGATAGATAGACAGACCGACCGACCGACCGACCGACCGACCGACCGACCGACCGACCGACCGACCGACAGACAGACAGACAGACAGATAGATCGATAGATCGATAGATCGATAGATAGATAGATAGATAGATAGATAGATAGATAGATAGATAGATTGATAGATAGATAGATAGATAGATAGATAGATCGATAGATAGATAGATAGGTAGATAGATAGATCGATAGATCGATAGGTGTAATTACCTAAAATAGATACTTTGCTCAAGAACTCCTCGTACATCTTCCTCTTCCTCAAGGTGCTTCCCTATAATCAAACACAGGATGTTTAGTAGAATGAAATGCGTCTTGAGTGTGTGTGAGTGTGTGTGTGAGTTGAGGAGAGACGCACCATCAGTATTCTCCTGTAGCTGTCTCTGTCGATGCCCCAGAGCTTGGCGTTGGTCCTGGCTCTGACGGTGGCGGCTCTCGGGGTCCCGTAGATCAGAGCCAGTTCCCCAAAACTGCCGCCCTCTCCGATGTTGGTGGCCCACTCGCTGTTCACATACACCTGAGGAGAACACACACACACACCTTCTGAGTCCAGCTGGAGTGGGACTGGATTCTCCATCAGGAATTGTTGAAAACGTTCATGGTTTATGCTAACACGTTACAATAAGTATTAACTAACCATGATGAGCAATCAGTTACTGTATTAGTTCATCTTTGTTAATGTTAGTTGTGCACGGTTATTTCACAGTGCATTAAATAATGTTAACAAGATTTTAATAAAGTATTAGCAAATGTTGAAATTAACAAAGAATAACTGCTGTATATGTGCAGTTCGTTTTTGGTTCATAACTACTGTAGTTCACTAATGTCAACAAACAAACAAACCTTATTGTAAAGTGTAACCTGGTTTATTATATGAATGCATCCTAAACAGTGGAAGTGTAACTTACATCCATTTCCCCCTGGTCAATGACATAGAAGTTATCGCCCTCGTCACCTAGGAAACAAGTGTGAAACAAAAAAGTGAAGGTCAATCAAATGTACAAATAATGTTAATATGACTCTTCATAAGTGTTTTAAGGTTCTACCTTGTTGGATGACAATCTCTCCGGCAATGTAGGTGACTGGAAACATTGCGTCAAATATGTCACTGTAGGAGAGAGCAGAAGAGAAACTCGCTCAATAAATTAATCTACATTTATTTAAAGCAAGACACACATCAGGTTTGAAGTAGGGATGTCCCGATCCGATCCACGGCATCGGTATCGCGCCGATACCGGCCCAGAACGCTAGATCGGAGATCGGAGGGGAGAAAAAAATATGAGCGATATCCAGTTTAGCGGCGCAGCCTGTCACGTGATGATTGTTGTGTTTAAGCACACGCGCGCAGAGAATCACTCTCGCTTTTGCGCACGGATTCTAATGTAATCGGATGATTCCACAAAAGCTGCATTTCAGTCTTTTCAGAAATTCATTGGCTATCAGAAAATAGCGTCATTTCATTCTCTATTGCAACTGGATAGATAAACTGTCACTCAAAGAGAGAGCGAAACTGGCGCGCGTAAAGTTTGAAGCGAAATTTACGCGCGTGACGCGCGTCAGAATCAAAATCCGTTGGCGGTCATTGTTTTTATGTCGACCGAGCATTCATCAAGAGAGTTACCGCTCTGTATTTACTCTGGATAGCAGAACAGCGGCGTGGGGATCATCGTCGCCGTATATTTGTGTCCACCGGACCCTTCGGAGCCGAACCGTTTGGCGAGTTTCACCATTTGCTCGCTCCAGGAGCTGCGCTGGATGACGGCCGCTGTCAGCGGTACTTCCGCCTGTCACGCGCCCAGTTTGATGACCTGTTGTCCCGCATCTGAGCGAGGATCACCCTCGCCCGGCCCCTCATCCATCTAATCTAGCTGTCATTTATTTTTGTTTTGATAATAAATAGAGCCAGCCTTCAAAAGTTATTAACCTGTCCTGTGATTTTTTTTCTCTCTCTCACGTCCAGACACGAATTATTGCACATATGTTGATATATATATATAGCGCGCTATGTATGTTATGCGCGCAGTATGTCTCGCTCTAGATTCCGGGAGATTTGAACTAATTTGCGGGCATCAGGGAGACGCTATCAATATGCGGGAGACTCCCGGAACTTCCGGGAGACTTGGGATGTCTGTCTTTACAACATAATACTATTTCTAGATATGGAATGAATAACATTCAATACAAAATGAACATGTCTCCATATAGAAATAATGTTTTAAGTGATGAAACATTTGCTTTGTTGTGCATAATCCCACCATGCATTTAGTCATATTAACAAAATAATTTATTGAAGCATCCAGACACTTCACCACGTGAGCAAGCAGCTAGGCTCCTGATTGGTTAACGCGGCGCGAATTCACGCCAAAGTTCAGATTTTTCAACTCGGGCGGCAGACGCGAATTCGCGTCAAACGCGTGAATGCACAACGCTCAATTCGCGCCATTCGCGCCAACTTGACGCGCGAATGAGGCGTATTCGCGTCTTCCGCGCCGCGCTCCACGCCTCATTCGCGCCGCAGGAATTTTTCTTGCATTGACTTAACATTGAAATCATTCGCGCCTGACGCCCTATTCGCGTCCGGTGTGAACGTAGCATTAGTGCGTCGAAGTTGTGCGCTGTCGGCTAACGCGAAATGCTACTATTTACATTCCATGGATGTTTATTCATATATACAATTGTTTTGGACTAAAAACTTCTTCAAATTGGATTGTATGGACGCTTTACAGTGAAACCAAACCATTTTTGTTGGAATGTGGACTAACAGATGGCTAATTGGTGAGTTTCTTCCAGTTTGTGTTGGTTTGTTTTGGCTGTTGGTGGTCTGACAAAGAGACAGATTGTGCCCGCTGTGTTGATTGTATCTTAAAATGGTTTACGTCGTTCGAATCACGAGTTTCTCAGCTTTCCAAAGATATGTATTATGTTTACTTTTGTGTTTGTTTTGTTTTGTCTTTCACAAAGTTAAACCTATAAACCACCCTGTGGGCCGTATACGGCACGTCGGACCACGAAAAAAAAATATCGGACTAATATCGGTATCGGCAAAAGCCAAAGGTGCGGCATCGGTATCGGTATCGGAAGTGAAAAAGTGGTATCGGGACATCCCTAGTTTGAAGGGTAAACACTTAACTAATAGATATCTTCATATTTCCCCAGCTTTACATTTTATATCACGTCAAATCTAAATATACAAATGAGGCATTATCTTATTAACAATGCACTAATTTGCAAATTACTCCAGAACAAAAATCTGAACTCTGGATTAAGCCAAGTTTAAAATTATTTTTGGGTATCTCTTTTTATCACTCCATAAATATTAAAAAAAAAAAACGAATTGTTTTTTAGGAATAAAATGTAATAAATCAGGCGAATGATATATGAACCTTCAGAATATATGGGTGTAAAGCTGCTTAAGTGTAGTGAAAGAAGTGAAAAATAGACTTTAAAGATATAAATTGAAATCGATATAATCTATATTCAAATAGACCCTTAAAAGTGTATGTTGCATGTTTTTTTTCCACTAGTCTGAAAATAGTCATGAAAAGTCAAACAGCCCAAAATCTCAAAACTAGCCAGTGCATGAATATCAGGAGCGTAATGATACACAAAATTGACGGTTTGGTTTTCCCACGGTTTTGACGTCTCGGTTTGGCTAAAGCTAAAGTTGCTTTTTTTGTTTGTTTTTTAAAACAGTGGTTTAATGAAAAAAAACTGTCTGTCTTTAAATTAATTCAATTACAATTAAACGTTTCACAAGGATTTAAAATAATCTGCTATTGCTGTAAACTATAGAGGGAGCCGCACATTACTATAACATTAAAGGCTGTAGCCTAGACTTTCAACCTAAATTCAGATGCTACTTATTTTTTTGATATTATAATCAACACACACCACATTGTATGAAAACATGTAAACTGAACATAAGGCAGTTTTTGCATTAACTTGTGTTGTTATTGAAATATAATAATTTACACAGTTGTCATTTTCATGAAATATAATTTAAACATACATTAAATAATCAAGATAGCATTAACAGGTTAAGTAAAATATAATATAATATGTAGGCTAACATAGTGCATTTATTTAGTGCAAGAGTTCATTTATTAGGAACCAAAGTTGTGGACACCGAATCACTTTCCTGTTGAGCTAAATATAATGCTAGTGACAAGCTATGCTGTTTTATTGACGTCTTTCTGCTGCTGAAACACTGATTGAGCCATTACACGAGTTATGATGTAACTGAGGAAGAGATGATCGCGTTTACTCGCGCGTTGCGCTGCCGCTTGAAATGAGGAGCCTAGTAGGCCTACAGCGATCTGTCACGCCACATCAAAGAGCCGCTTATTGTTTGAATTTCGTGATCGACTAGACAGAATTTGAAAGATTACACCTTGCTTATTATCGAAAGTAACAAAACACGGAGCTTGTTATTTGGAGTTAATGGTGGTTAGGCTACAAAGCTGAATTCGTTGTGTACTGTACACATAAGACATGAGGTCCATTGATCCGGTATGGGCGGACACGCCTTGTTCGTGTTCGGTACACAATTGTGTACACAATTTCGGTTCAGTTCGAATATCGTTACACCCCTAATGAATATAGTAATAAATAAATGAAGTCACCTTCTTTCGTTGTCATCCAGATGTGAGAAGAGCACGTTCTTTTCGATGGCCTTGGCGAGAGCGGCCATGGTTTTGTAGTCTTTAGGGATGACCTTCACAGAGGCAGAAAAAACACATGATTGCTTCACCTGACGGACATCACACACATTGCGTGACTGTGAGACATACACACCTTCCTGACGTAGGAGGCGGCGTCCTCCTCGGTGTAGACCTCAGCGCTGATGGCTCCTCTCCGCCTGCGACCCTTCACCACGGGGTTCATGGGAGGAGACGCCTCATCTTCACGAGAGTCCGAGCGAGAGCTGGCCTTCTGCTGGTTCAGGAGCTGCTTCGCTTCCTCCTGTGTGTGAAGCACAAGCAGATACATTAAAGAAGAAAAAAGGAGAGGATTATGGTTGGATTTGATGTCACAGTGAAACAAAAGCAGCGTTAGATCTGTTCTTCTGTATTGTGACACATCCAATCCAATCGCTTGTTGGATTTTGGGATATGGAAGTTGCACTTAAGGCTAGTGTGAGAAAGGAGAGGGTTTTCCAAACTAAATGATAAGAGAAGTCCAGCATACTAGTCCAGATTCACTGGAAAATCCAGAAATTAAAAAAAAAAAAACAGAACACGCATGGATGAATCGTTCACAATAACATCTATAACGAAAGCTGTCAAATGATTAATCGCATCCAAAATAAAAGTTTGTGTTTACATAATATATGTGGGTGCACTGTGTATAATTATTATATATATATATATATATATATATATATATATATATAAATACACACACATGCTTGTATATATTTAAGAAATATTTTATATATAAATAATATTATTTTTTTTACATTCATATAAATAATATTTTTGTGTATTATTATAATATTTTCTTTATGTATTTCCTAATATTTCCTTCCCCCAACGCCACGACACGCGGGATTTGTTTGTGTTTGTGTGTGTGTGTGTGTGTATATATATATATATATATATATCAAATAATTATACACAGTGCACCCACATATATTATGTAAACACAAACTTTTATTTTGGATGCGATTAATCGCAATTAATCGTTTGACAGCCCTATCTACAACATGCAATTCAGAAATTAAACAAGGTACATTTTTATTTGATGCAGACGAAAAATCTTTATAAATATAAATATTTAATTTATATATATATATATATATATATATGTATATATAATTATTATTAATATAAACTATTTTTGTTAATAGAAATAATAAATATGAGAGAAAAGAAATAAAATAAAAATCAAATATAGTTAAAAACGTAAAACTTGTTTCAATTAGTTTCCAAAGCAACATTATTAATTTTCGTTTAGATTAGAATGCTAACTGAAAATAAATAAACATTCACAATTAATTAAAACAGAAATAAAATTAAATTTGATGTATACACACACAAAACCCCCCCACAAAAAATACTAAATAATAAACAGAAAACCAAAAATATAAAAACAAGTGCTAATTAAAAACTTTATGAAAAGAATATAAATGATACTAACAAATTGTTAATTACATTAAAAGTTATTTAATTTTTTTTTAACATTTTAATTTTTTACATATGCATATTTGTACACATAAAGTGCCGAAGTTATGACATCACTTTGTAGGACAACTTGGAAGCTAGCGGCGCGTGGGTTCCCTCAATCGAAAAGCTATGCATTTTCCCCATAGACTTTTGGAAAATCGCAAAAAATAAGATCTGTGTTTAACAAAGAGTTGTGACCCTTACACGTTTTGTCTAGCAAAATAATCTTTACAAGTTAATCCAAAATGTATACATTTTGAAGCCTATATAAAGTAATAAAAAAAACACAAGCAGGTTATAACTGTGTGTTTTATGTCATAGATCAAAAATGTGAACATATTTAGAGGCTTTGTTCACCACAGACCTTATCTCAGGCGATTTAGCAAAAACCCATTCAAATAGACGTTAGGGCGAGGGAACCTGAAGTGCTAAAATGCTAAACTCACTTCTGCGGTTTGATCTACAAAGTGACGTCATAACTTCGGCACTCTATTAAATAACATGAGGCCTAATATGCTGGATGAATAATTACAATTATTATTGAAAATGGATGTCATTTATTATATTGCTTTTGCCACTGGTTTATAAAAATGAACTCACTCTCGCTCATGCGCACTAATTGTTTTATTAAACACAACTTTCTTAATGTAAAGTGATGTTCAGCAAGGGTTCCAGATCTCCGTCAGAATGATCCTAGTGTACCTTTTCCAGCTTCTCGAAGTGTTCCCTGAGGAAAGCCATGGGTTTGTCGGGCCGTGAGGTGCATAGCTGCACGATACAGTCCTTCAGCAGCTGCTGGATGTTGTGTTTCTGCACGTATATCTCACACTCCCTCAGACTCTTCTCCTCCTCACTGCCCGCACTGCCGGATGCCATGATGAACGCTGGATCTGACCTCTGACCTGCGGTGAGACATGAAATATAGTCAATTCAATCAATAAATAACCATATGAGGGATCCGTGAAAACAAATACAGAAGGTCTGACATCTATTTTGTATTGGATTAAATATTAAAAACCAATAATTGCAGTAAAACGACAAAAAAAAAACATCCGTCATGTTTGAATAAAGATATTCTGGATTATTCAAATGATGTAGGATGTACTTTGTTATGATGTGTTCTTTCCTACAATATTGAGAAACTCTGATATGTAAATGTTCCAGAATTAATAACAATAGCAAGTCTGCACATGATGAAAATACATTCTGACCCAGAGGACAGGAACAGGATTACAGCATCATTTATGAGATTGATGTCAGAAATAATCTGGAGATTATCTTTGTTTTCAACACACCTGTGCAGTTTGATTCACTGCATGCGTTTCCTATGATTCATTATTTACAGAAAAACAACTTTATGTTGCTTTATTAGTATTATTATTAGACATAAAATTATTTTACTCTTCGACAACATCAATCAGAATGCTAGTATATTTAGGATGAACGCTGTATAAACCCATTTCACAGGAACAACAGCATATGAAAATATCATTTTAATACACAACAAAACGCAATTCAAAAACAGACATTCCGTAATCTAAAATGGCCTCGAAACCTTAACAAGAAGGTTAAATGTTAAAACAAATTAACCTTAAAACAAATAAAATATAACAGGCTCCTGAGTGATCTAGCCGAAGGCCGCTGAGTGGTCGCCATCTTTATCTGTATCATAAACAAATGACATTTACAGCATTTGCCGATCGTTATAGACGTTTAGCGCTACATCTACTCGACAGAAACATGACATTTCGAGTATCGTTATTTCTTACCGAGCCTTTATAACGCGACTCGGCTTCTGCGTTATTCCGTTATTCAGAGACGGCGCAACAACTCTTCTTCACAGGCGCTTGGACGTCTGCCAACCGGAAATGGTAAAACACCAATCAAAGCCTGCCATTGACGTCAATGCGCCTCGTTCTCACAAGGAAACTGTAACCCGTGGTAACCTTAAAGGGAACGTAGCACCTGAGTACCATAGTCGTAATTCTTCTCAATTAAAACACTTAAAGGCCCCATTCATACCAAGAGCGATAACTATAAAGATAACACATTAAATTACAGTACAGCCCATTGAAGAGATGCATGTCTATCCCTCACAGCCTCGCTTTCATTCTAATTAAAAATCAAAGATGGTGCTGCCGTGAATAAGGTGTATAACTAAACAATCTCGTTGGTCTGTCTTGAATTTGATACAATATCGGTTTAAAATCAATTATGTGGAGAAAAATGACAAAGATTTAACGTAACAACAACACTGCGTTAAAGCGCTGCTGTCGCGACTTTTATTCTGAAAACGTCTGTTAACACCGGAAGTTTCATTGGTACTCAGTTCATGCTGAGATGAGAAGTGTATTATTTTGAATGTGTGAACGTGTTTCATTCAGTTGCAAACATGAGCTGAATCATTTTATCAGCAATTCGGTGGAAAACCTTTACGGAACCAGATTTGGTGGTACGTATCTTTTTAATCTTTTTCGTTTACCTGCCGGGGTGCATTATGAGCATCTTCACGTGATGTTCACATGTGAACAGTGTAACGTTATACACATCAGTGACAGTACAAACACACCAGCCCTCATATACTTCTTTACTAGTCTGTTCGGCCATTATATTGACCCGGGTTGTCTTTGTTCTGCTGTTGTAATGGAAAGTGTATCCTCTGATCAGAAGTGAAAGTGAACACCTGAGGTCATATATCCGGTCTCAGTGTTACAGTGTGCCAATCATAACCATGGCAGTGGAACCAGGTCAAGTGTGGGACAGATGGCGAACGTGCATGGTCTCTTTAGTTTCTATGCTGGTTACTTTAGTCCTGAATTTCTTAAAATGTCCTGAAATAATCCACAAAGTGCACGAGCAACGTTAAGTAAACGTGCTAACAGGATATGTGAGTGTACTCTGCTGTAAGAGGTGACAGAGATAAGCCTTTCCAATTACAGTGCAAAGCTCCTTACTTTTAGAGGAAAAGGGGCTTCCAATGCAAACACATTCTGTCCACAGGTCTTTTTTAGTTTGCTTTCGTGTTGTTAAACTCTTAACCCTTTAACTGACTTCTCAACCAAACGCTTTTTCCATCACTTTTTTCTTGGTGCGGACTTCAAAGGGTTAAAAAGGATATCTGATGCGTTTTGTAAGGGACTGACAGCCTCGTCAGTCACCATCCATTTTCATTGCATCTTTTTAAAATGAAAGCGAATGGTGACTGAGACTCTTTGGGAGGATTTGAAGGATGCCAGAGAGCAAATTGTAAATATGTAATGTTTAAATGCTATTTTTTTTAAGCAAAAATAAATTATTTCCCCGCAGAACAAATTTGGGTTACTCTAATCAAACTAATTAATTTGGTAACAGTTCGTTTTACAGTGTCCTTATTACTCATGTTACATGTAGTTTGTATAGTGTAGTAACTATAAATTATGCATAATTACATGCAACTCCTAACCCTATAATAAGTACATGTAGTTAATTACAATCACTCAGTACTTAAATGTATACAGTAATTACACTGCACCTTAAAATAAAGGGTATTTATAGTGTCCTTGTTACGGTGTAATTATAAACTAGGTACTGAGTGATCGTAATTGACTACATGTACTTACTATAGGGGTAGGATTAGGTTTATGGTTAGTTGCATGTAATTATGCATAATTTATATACCAACTACATGTAACATGAGTATAACAGGGACACTGTAAAATAAAGTTTAACCCTTTTTTAAGGTGTCTTTCTTACAGTGTAATTAAATAAGTACTCAGTTGTTTGGTTTATAGCGTTAGTTGTTGCTTATGCATAATTTACTGTTATTACTA
The DNA here is from genome assembly GCF_988280905.1 of Pimephales promelas. Lineage (NCBI taxonomy): Eukaryota > Metazoa > Chordata > Actinopteri > Cypriniformes > Leuciscidae > Pimephales > Pimephales promelas. Next base: position 3,176,308 of record NC_142785.1, on the reverse strand, counting down.
TAGTGTGTATTTAGATGTGTAGCAGGGACAGTAAAATAAAGTGTTACCCAAAATAGTTTATTTTAGTTTTATTTATTTATTATTATTATTATTATTATTATCAGTTAGATATATATTAACCTCGGACATTAATGAACTGTCGGAAGTGAACTGTCTTTATAAAGTATCTTCTTATTAAACGGTCTGTACACTTACAAAGTTCTCAAAGCTTCTTCATTATGTTACTGTGTTAGTGTGGGGCTATTTTGAGCTTTGTTAATGGTATAATGCCCCCATTACTAGTGTTATACGCTAAACAGTTTTTAGAGATAAAACTCTTTACATTCGATTATCATGAAAACAAATCTCAGAGAACGGTTGACTAGATACCGATGTGTTATTAGACCAAAGGTTCATTTTGTGCCGGAGTTCTCCTTTAAGATAGTGACTTGTCGCCGCTTACTGGCGGTTTTAGTTTCATATTTAAAGTAAAAAATGTTAAAGTTAGAAATATTTCATATTTAAATATTGAATATTGATTAAAAAAACCCTCATAGCTTTATTAAATGCAATTGTAAATGGACTGTAAATATATTAATGCCACTTCCGTGTCACCTCTGCACTGCAAAGATGGATTTTGATTGAATGATTTAATTTGACTGCAACAGTGGTACTGTATAATTATTGTGTAATTAAGTATTATTGTATAAATAAGTGTAATTACTGTATAATCTAATCTGAATGTTAGTATTTGACATAAAACATGATGCATAACTCGTTTAGAAAAAAATGTCCATATATAGGTGAATATGCCCCTGGAAATCAATTTAAGGTGGCAAATATTGCGCATTAATGAATGATTTCTGCTGTGAACTCGTTTACGACGGCGACCTGGCCAAGATAAAAAGTGCCGAGGTACAAAAAACATTAGTTACACGTGTAATTTACAAGACAAAGAAGTACACAGTAAACGTAATATGTAATATGCAGATCATGCGACTAATGCAAAAAAGCGAATCGGGTTAGCATGTACTAATGGTCAGACAATACATTTGCTAACAATAATTTAAATTGCCCTTGCCCCCTGAGCAACTTCATTGTCCATCCACTGTTTCTCGTCTGGATGCACTCTGATCTATTTACGGTTGTCCACACCATGTGACCTCAATATGACGTCACGGCATGTAATTGTCCTCACCACAAGCTCACCTTCCACCTGCGACATTTGGAAAAAGCGGGCGTCTCATTTGAGAAAACCCCATGGGACTGGGATAAAAACACTGCCTCAATCTCGTAACCAATACTCACTTTCATCAGCCGCTGGCCGGATCAGATGGACATTATTGTCCTCCTGAGGAAGTGCATGCGGTGCTGGGTTACATCGGTCTTGAGACTTGAAACTTTTCTTAAGTTGGTTGTTGTTGTGTTACATAAGGTGAACTGCCAAGGACTTGATCAAATATTTAGTGTTTTTTTCTGCCTCGGACATTAGTTGATAATCCTGCGCAATAGTTATACACCCCTTGACCAGGTATTCTGATCTCACTACGTTTTGTGTAATCAAACTAATGCTTTTCTCTGTGTGTGTGTCTATGGTTGCAGTTCGGGATAGATCTCTTGGAAATGCCACAGTTTCTCTCTTGGTACAGACAAGCTGGACCATTTTTATTGAGTCCTATTTGAATGCATTTATTTGCTTAGAAAATCAGAAACGATAAGAGTTGGGTAAGGATTTTAATACACTCTGTGTGCCTAACAGATTTTGTCTTTTTTTTTTTTATTTATTTTTTTTATTATTGTTATGTGTATATTTATTTTTTGCACAATTTATTTTTTAGTTATTTGCTTATTTATTTAATATCTCGGATATTTGAATATGTTCTTTGTGTGTGTTGATTTAAACAATGTATTTATTTAACTATTTACATTAATTTTTATTTATTTTTCCAGAATATCTTGGAACGTTCTATTTATATATGATGTATGTCTACGTGTGTGTGTGTGTGTGTGTATGTATATATATATATATATATATATATATATACATACACACACACACACACACACACATATATATACACACACACACACACACACACATATATATATATTATTTTATTATTATATATATATATATTATTTTATAATAAAATTATTATTATATAAATTATTATATTATTTTATTAGAATTGAAAAAAAATGAATTAAAGGTATTTATGAATGTATGTTGGACAATCCAATGTTTATTACATTTTGAAATCATTTGTTAATTTTTTAACTTTAGTTACCCGTACATTTTTTCTCAAATATCTTCTAAATACAGTGTGTGTGTTTATTTGGTTTTTTATGTACTTCTCTGAAATATTTGATTTTTTTTTCTTTTGGATAGAGACCTTATTCTCACATTTTTAATAAGGATAATAATATGATAAATAAATAATAAATAAAAAGATATTGCCTAATTTTGCTATTAATAGATTTATAATTGTTAATAATCATTTCTTTTTTAATTTTATTCATTTCACAGGCTGTATTATTTATTGATTTTGTGAGTTTAATGAAGAGTGTATTGCTGTTTTCATTGCTGTGTTTGTGCGAAGAGAAACACTGACCCTCTGTGTGTGTGTGTTGTAGGAGGAATGCGTAGCTGGAGGTGGTACCTCTCCAGAGTCATGCGTCTCTTCCTGCGCTGGTTCCGGCTCTGCCTTCGACGAGGACGCAGGAAGCGGACCAACAGAGTACGAGACCTGTGGAACTATGGGACGGTGCTAATGAAGTCCCTGTACTACAACGTCCTGACCAATTCAGACACGGTGCTCGACTGTGTCTTTGAGCCCATCTACTGGCTGGTGGACAACATGACCCGCTGGTTTGGAGTGGTAGGCAGAGCTAAATCTATTTTCTCAATTCATTTGCTTCACAGTTTTAGGGCTGAATATATTGCGTCCATCATAAAGGCGAGTGCACGGTTCACGCTAGAGCCACACGATTAATCGTTACAAGATCTAAGTCTATTAAACCTTTGATGAGTACTGTAGAGACGCAGATGGTTTCATTAGTCTGTTTCTAATGAAAACAGACCTTTGTCTTGAATAAATTTAGGGTAAGCCAAATCCATTTATTGTCCAGCTGTCAGCAGCTGTCATGGATGGGTATGAAACCGCTTCATGTTATCACATGAGTACTGGAATAAAAGTTTGTTGTTCGGATATAAACACTGATGACTACGGTAGCGATTAAAATGGAGCAAATCAGCTTTTGTAGGCAAGTTGACACTTCAAATAAAGATTGAATCAATTACTTTGTTAGACCAGTAGGCGACAAGTGACTCAGGATTTGTCACTGACTGCGTCAGAAAACTTAAAGGAGTAGTTCACTTTGAAAAAAACTTTTGCTGATAATTTACTCACCCCCATGTCATCCAAGATGTCCATGTCTTTCTTTCAGTCGAAAAGAAATTAAGGTTTTTGATGAAAACATTCCAGGATTTTTCTCCATAAAATGGACTTCAATGGGGTCCAAACGGTTCAAGGTCCAAATTTCAGTGCAGCTTCAAAGAAATTTAAACGACACCAGACAATGAATAAGGGTCTTATCAAGTGAAACGATCACTCATTTAAAAAATAAATAAAGTTTAAGTTTTATAAGCTCAAATGCTCGCCTTGCTCTGTTCTGTGATGCGCGTTCGTGACTCTCTTGTTCGAACTCGTTCATCAAAATGAACAAATCTTTTTTCGAGTTGTTTTGTTCATTGAATGAATCAAATGACTCGAAAAAAGATTTGTTCATTCATCGTCTGGAATTGTTTAAAGCCCTTTGAACAGTTTGCACTGAAACTCTCATTTGGACATGGAACCGTTTGGACCCCATTGAAGTCCATTATATGGAGAAAAATCCTGGAATGTTTTCATCAAAAACCTTCATTTCTTTTCGACTGAAGAAAGAAAGACGTGGACATCTTGGATGACATGGGGGTGAGTAAATTATCAGCAAAAGCTTTTTTTAAAGTGAACTACTACTTTAACGGCTACCGTAGATGCAACGCGCATTTGGAAAAACGAGGCGCTGGAGAGCACAATTCGTTTGAATGCAAAATACAATTTCACCGCTAAATAGGAGAACTTCCTCCACATTGTCCCTATAAAACTGCAGTGAACCAAAGACAGTCTCAAAAACACAGTCAGCTCAGATCAACGTGTGATCGTCAACCAGTGGATCTCTGAGTGAGTGAGTGGAGGCGGGGCTCATTTGCATATTCATAGAACCACGTATACTAAATGAGGGAAGGGTGTCGAATTACATTCAAGCTATGATTGACTACAGGCCAGGGGGACTTTAACATTTTGTCAGAACCTCTAGTAAATTGCACATTATTTTGTTTAGCTGTCCATTTAGAATTGACCATTTCTAATCCCTCATCTCTGTTTCCCCCGTGAAGGTGTTTGTGTCTCTGGTGATCACCTTGACCAGCTCCATCGTGATTATCGTGTATCTGTGTGTTCTGCCCATCATCTTCAGCACGTACCCGCTTCACTGGATCCTCTGGCACCTCTGTTACGGCCACTGGAACCTCCTCATGCTGGTCTTCCACTACTATAAAGCCATCACCACGTGTCCGGGTTTCCCACCACAGGTGCCTGCAGATTTTTTACAATTTCACATTTTATGTAAGCAATCCACCTTACTCCTGCGCCCCATGACGCTTTGCGCGAATTATGGGTGTAACTTACGTTAAAGGAGTAGTTCACTTTAAAAAAAAAACTTTTGCTGATAATTTACTCACCCCCATGTCATCCAAGATGTCCATGTCTTTCTTTCTTCAGTCGAAAAGAAATTAAGGTTTTTGATGAAAACATTCCAGGATTTTTCTCCATATAATAGACTTCAATGGGGTCCAAACGGTTCAAGGTCCAAGACAGTTTCAGTGCAAACTGTTCAAAGGGCTTTAAATGATTTCAAACGATGAATAAGGGTCTTATCAAGCAAAACGATCAGTATAACAAAGTTTAAGTTTTATAAGCTCATATGCTCTCCTTGCTCTGTTCTGTGATGCGCATTTGTGACTCTCCTGTTCAAACTCGTTCATCAAAATGTGAACTACTTTAAGCTGCCTTTTTGAATGGAAGTTCCCTAGACCGGAAGTGCCGCCCATAATTCAAAACGCAGTAAGGTCGTCAGGAATAAGGTGAATTAACTTCTGGAAGTAAAACTAGTTCTGATTTTTAACAATAACTTCTAAACCGTTAACAACAGAGGAAGCTATGAGGTTATTAACTGATGATATTTGCTTTCAGTCTGCATTATTTCAACTCGTTTTAAAATAATCATGTCCTCAGTGAACAACTACATTACTCATGATTCTGCAAGAAACTCCACCAATCAGAAAATTAGAAACAACAAAATTACGCCAAAATATCTTTTTCTTTTTTTTTTTTTGTGCTGGTTCAGTCCCGTGAATTTTTTCTCTAGTTTTCATTCATTGTGTACTTTTTATTTTCAATATTTAACATTTCATGAAGTGTTTGTTGCATGCTTGTGTCTTTTGTTTTAGGAAAAGAGTGATATACCAACTGTTACTATCTGTAAAAAATGTATAGTTCCCAAACCAGCTAGAACTCATCACTGCAGTATCTGCAACCGGTAAGACCAGTGAGCAAACTCAAGGCAACACAAGTGAATCTGATGTGCTGCGTGTCCTTTTACACATGTTACTAGTGTTAACTGAAGCAATGCCAGTAAATTATGCATAATTACATCCAACTAACCCTAAACCAAACCATATTCCTTCTAACCCTATAGAAAGCACATGTTGTTAATTAACATTACTCCGTACTTAAATGTTTAATTGCAAGAATTACTGAATTTTTTTGATTAATTGAATTAAATATTTCATTTAAAAATTAATCGTTTATCAAAAGGATCAATTGCTGCAGTTTAATTTTTAAATAAAATAATGCGTTATTTTGTTTTCTCCGTCACAGATGTATTTTGAAAATGGACCACCACTGTCGTATCCTTGTGAAGCAGCTGTTAAATAATATTTATACGAACATACGATATGTGAAGAGAAGCAAATGTTCTTTCATTATTTTGTGACCACGTCCTGCTGTGGTTTCCGTCTTAACTGGCCACTCCTCCAGCCTGGTTGAATAACTGCGTGGGTCATTTCAACCACCGGTACTTCTTCAGTTTCTGCATGTTCATGACCATGGGCTGCATCTACTGCAGCATCAGTGCCAAAGACATGTTCCTGGACGCTTATAACGCCATCGAGGTCAGTGACCCTTTCTAATTTAAAGGGGCGGTGTCCTGGGGCGCGGGGCTAATCTAAAGGGGTGGAGTCCTGAGGGCGGGGCTAATCTAAAGGGGAGGCGGTCCTTAGGCCGGGGCTAATCTAAAGGAGAGGTGTCCTGGGGGGCGGGTTAATCTAAAGGGGAGGCGGTCCTGGAGGCGGGTTAATCTAAAGGGAGGGGTCCTGGGTGCCGGTTAATCTAAAGGGGAGGTGGTCCTGGGGTGGTGGGTTAATCTGAAGGGGAGGCGGTCCTGGGGGGTGGGTTAATCTAAAGGGAGGGGTCCTGGGTGCCGGTTAATCTAAAGGGGAGGTGGTCCTGGGGGGCGGGTTAATCTGAAGGGGAGGCGGTCCTGGGGGGCGGGTTAATCTGAAGGGGAGGCGGTCCTGGGGGGGGTGGGTTAATCTGAAGGGGAGGCGGTCCTGGGAGCGGGTTAATCTAAAGGGGAGGCGGTTCTAAAGGCGGGTTAACCTGAAGGGGAGGCGGTCCTGGGGGGGGGGTGTAATCTGAAGGGGAGGCGATTCTGGGGGCGGGCGGGTTAATCTGAAGGGGAGGCGGTCCTGGGGGCGGGTTAACCTGAAGGAAAGGTGGTCCTGTGGGCGGGTTAATCTAAAGGGGAGGCGGTCCTGGGGGCGGGATAATCTGAAGCAGAGGTGGTCCTGGGGGCGGGTTAATCTGAAGGGGAGGCGGTCCTGGGGGCGGGATAATCTGAAGCAACGGTGGTCCTGGGGGCGGGTTAATCTGAAGGGGAGGCGGTCCTGGGGGCGGGTTAATCTGAAGGGGAGGTGGGCTGGGTGTAGGGCTGCACGATTATGACAAAAATCATAATTGTCGATTATTGCCTTGAAATTATAATTGCGATTATTAATTACGATTATCACAATTTACACTGAATGATGTTTAACACCTTTATGCCATTGTTCGAAGTGACAGCATGCAAATTGTTATATCAAAATAAAACAGCTGAAAACTCCTGAAAAATTTTCAATGCTTTTCTATGGTTTAAAGTAACACCAAGTAACTTTTCGTCTTCGGGCGCCCTACTGGTTGGAAACGAAATTGTACATTGCCGCTGTCATAAAATAATTTAGCCTACCGTCGCACGCATGCTCGCTGTTTATCCAGCAGCGGCTTTAGAATGAAATATGTCCACAGACAAAGTAGAGTATGTTACATTATTTCAAGAAAGGATGATGTATTGCGACATCAGAAACGAAGAAAAACGAAATAATGACTATTGTAGTGCTTGATGTAAAGCAGTCGAATTTTGTAGTTCTTTTTGTGGTCGGGTTCCTACCCGAACCCCGAAGTTACATAGCGCCAGTGAAAGTGATACAGACCCCGTCAGGCGACGGCAGAAGTGCCTTTCACCCTGTTACTACTTGATGAACCACTGATACGATTTTGGAAACATTATTTTAAGTTAACAATGTTAGATAGTGTTGTTTTAATGCTAATTATAATTATGTTACACTAACTAAAATTAAAACAATGGGGAAAAAACCCTTAAAATAAGCTGTAAAAAAACATTAAGTACACACAATAATGTAAGTGGACTTTTTATAATTGTGCTTTTGAACGATTACATAATTGTGGCATTCATAATTGTAACCGCGATTACAAATTCGATTAATTGTGCAGCCCTAGCTGGGTGCGGGTAAATCTAAAGGGGAGGCGGGTTAAAGGGGGATGCGGTCCTGGGGGCGGGTTAATCTAAAGGGGAGGGTATTCACACCGACCAGTAGTAAGTGTAGGTAGGTTATGAATGACAGCATGATGATAACAGTGAACATAACGATGGTTGTGTTTGTAGACCTCCTATCAGACGCCGCCTCCTTCCTTCACCCGTGAGGAGAAAATGCTGCACAAGAGCCTGGTTTATCTGTGGGTGTTGACGAGGTGAGACCGCTTATTTCCACACATTCATCTTTAACTCCTGCCGTCTCTAGCGTGTTCTCCTCTGTCCGCCAGTTCAGTGTCGGTGGCTCTGGGAAGCCTCACACTGTGGCACGCAGTGCTAATCACCAGAGCAGAAACCAGTGTGGAGAGACACATCAACAACCGAGAGAGAACACGACTCAAGCTGAGGGGCAAAGTGAGGACGACACCACACATGCATTTACACCATAAAAAATATCTATACTAATTTACATCTATAAAAATGTAGTATTCTAATTTTTGAAGATGAACTCGACACTCTGTTCACAGATTTTCCGTAATCCATACCACCATGGAATACTGAACAATTGGAGAAGGTTTTTTGGTATTGAGAAGCGGAGGTAAGATGTTTACCATATTTTTTTTTAAATTATTATTATTTATACAACAATTTTACAGTGAATATTTAATAATCAGTGTTTTATTGTCTTTCAGTGACTGGCTAACGCGAGTTCTGTTGCCCTCCGCTCATCTTCCTCATGAGGATGGCCTGTTATGGGACTGTCCTGCATACAGGAACAACACTGTGGTCATATGAACAGATCAGTCCATATCTCAGACTCTGACTGAAGGGGCTCTGCGTCACCTCTGACCTTCACCTTTAGAAATCAAGGACTGCTGACCTTTAGGTCGTCTTTTCATTTTTTTTATGTGTTTATGCTACAGCGTGAGATCCTTGTGCCGAGTTCAAAGTAGTTCTTGGTGCCAAAGACTTAATGTAAGTGGATTTTGGTGACATCTGTGGAATATATATATTTTTTTAACTTCAAAGATTCAAATGGCGATCATGACGGGAATCTTTGAGCTGTGTCCTTTATGAAACTGTTTTTCACCATGTGTTTGAATGTCTAAACATTTCCAAAGTGGTCCGTGCATTTTGTTGAATTGAAGTTAGTCAAACATTTGCTTTAATTTCCAAATGTTTTCGAATTAACACCCCTTTACATATGAAATGCGTGTGTAGTTTGCGATGGGCTCCAGAAGTCTGAGACTACTGGGCGAAAAAATGTAACATAAATATGTTTTATTCTTTACGTTTCTCATTATAAAATATTTTCCGTAATACAATTGACATGTACACTCACCTAAAGGATTGTTAGGAACAGCTGTTCAATTTCTCATTAATGCAATTATCTAATCAACCAATCACATGGCAGTTGCTTCAATGCATTTAGGGGTGTGGTCCTGGTCAAGACAATCTCCTGAACTCCAAACTGAATGTCAGAATGGGAAAGAAAGGTGATTTAAGAGTATTTCACAATCTGCTCAGTTACTGGGATTTTCACACACAACCATTTCTAGGGTTTACAAAGAATGCTGTGAAAAGGGGAAAACATCCAGTATGCGGCAGTCCTGTGGACGAAAATGCCTTGTTGATGCGAGAGGTCAGAGGAGAATGGGCCGACTGATTCAAGCTGATAGAAGAGCAACTTTGACTGAAATAACCACTCGTTACAACCGAGGTATGCAGCAAAGACACAACACACACAACCTTGAGGCGGATGGGCTACAACAGCAGAAGACCCCACCGGGTACCACTCATCTCCACTACAAATAGGAAAAAGAGGCGACAATTTGCAAGAGCTCACCAAAATTGGACAGTTGAAGACTGGAAAAATATCGCCTGGTCTGATGAGTCTCGATTTCAGATGGTAGAGTCAGAATTTGGCGTAAACAGAATGAGAACATGGATCCATCATGCCTTGTTACCACTGGTCAGGCTGGTGGTGGTGGTGTAATGGTGTGGGGGATGTTTTCTTGGCACACTTTAGACCCCTTAGTGCCAATTGGGCATCGTTTAAATGCCACGGCCTACCTGAGCATTGTTTCTGACCATGTCCATCCCTTTATGGCCACCATGTCCTCATCCTCTGATGGCTACTTCCAGCAGGATAATGCACCAGGTCACAAAGCTCTAATTTCTTGAACATGACAATGAGTTGACTGTACTAAAATGGCCGCCACAGTCACCAGATCTCAACCCAATAGAGCATCTTTGGGATGTGGTGGAACGGGAGCTTCATCCCACAAATCTCCATCAACTGCAAGATGCTATCCTATCAATATGGGCCAACATTTCTAAAGAATGCTTTCAGCACCTTGTTGAATCAATGCCACGTAGAATTAAGGTCAAACACAGTATTAGTATGGTGTTCCTAATAATCCTTTAGGTGTGTATTTCAGGATGTTTTGGTGTTTGCATTGTTCCCGGTTTGCAAGTAATAACATGGTCAAATTTAAAAACCTTTTTTTATTGGTTACTTAGAATTGTTACTGCCTCTTTTATTTATAAAAATACTTTTTCATTTCATAAATTTGTTTGAAAATCTTCTAAATCCTAAAACGAAAAGGTTTCGGTAACACTTTACAACAAGGTCTCATTTATTAGTTAATACATAAGTCGACATATATTTTTTTTCATAGTATTTATTTATTAATCTTTGTTAACGTTAAACCATGAACAATTTTTTTAAATGTTAGTTTAAAGTGCATGAACGTTAACAGAAACAACTTGATTTGAAAAATGTTTTCGTAAATGTTTTTTTGAAGTTTTTTTCGTAGAAGTTTTGTCCATTGTTAGTTGACGTTAACTAATGTAGTTAACGCACGCAAATTACATCTTAAGTATTTTCAGTTTACCATGTTTTATATTCATTTGAATATTTTCAGTATGTTCTCAGAATTCTGGATGAAATGCGAAATAAATGTAAGCAAGCTGAAAACATTTTGGTGTTGTTGATTGTGTGATATCTGAAATGCGCAGGTCAGGTTCATGTAAATGCCAGTCCAGCACTTACTGTACAAATGAACTGGTGTGATATAAAACATCAGGTCCAACTGGGAAATTACGACAGAGCACATTACCACAATCTAAACCTTTAGTTTTAAAACACATTACGTTTGACTTCTTCCTTTGAAACGGCCCATTAATAACTAATTCACTGCTAAAGCTTCACAATCTACACATTTACAAAAAGTTTTATTGACAGGTTATTTGACATTTAAATATTGTTTATATTCTTGGCATCAGTTTTGTCAGTCTTGAGGCTAATGTAACATCAGTTTAAAAATACTGACATCAGGACAGTCGTATCAACTGCACATTCAAAGATCCTGCGTCTAACATTCCTATAATATGGACATGACGTGATTGAAGAAATGATAATAGCACACGATGAGGCTTGTGTGTGTGTGTGTGTGATTTACTCTTGCCATCTTGATTCAGCGTCCGCTGTTGAAGGTCCATTGGGGTTCGTGTTCAAGCACTTCTCGGCTGCCGACAGTTTGTTCAGCCATTGTTGTGGCCAGGTAGGACAACCTCATGCCACATCATAAAAAAGGGGATAAGGAAGTAAAATCAAAGGCTGTGAGCGGTGATCTGAGGCGCATTCATCTGCTTATCTTCCCCCGGGGCTTCCTAACAAAAACCTAAGGATGAGGAAAGCAATATTAGACACTGTCGAGCCACTGCAAATAAACAGGCCCAATAGCCTCGGACATAAAGCACCCAGCCCAAAATCAAGTAGTGTTTCCACTGTTGGGCCAGTAGCCTGGCAGCACTAGCTCAAAACATGAAATCTATAAACAACTGGATCTGTAAATCTATAGAACGACGCGAGCATGACTGAAGCGAACGTTAGGTCTTTACTTAAAAGGGCTATGAGTAGGATTTTACTTAAAAAATCTTTAAGATCGAGTCTTCGTTTGTACATTTATGAGCCAACCATAATGCAACCACCTTGACTGTCCACCACGGTTGCCTATAGGGCTGGGAAATAATAAATATCGATTTCTCCATATTAATCGATTCTCATTTTTACGAACCGTTATCGATTCTTAAGTCTCAAGAATCGATTAGTCATCCTGTTTCATTTGAATGAATGGGACATTGTATCGCGGCTGCGCGCATCCAAAACATTGCAATAATCTTTGTCCTTTGTTACTATTGATATAAAACAAAGTCTCAATTTTCAAATGATGTCCATTTGTCCGTTAGTCAGCTAGAAAAAAATAACTCTAGAGAGGAGCATTTTGCTAAATATATACACACCATATTACATATGCATTATAATCTTAATGTTCTTCAATATTGAATGCATATTTGAATAAATCTGGCAAGTTTTTATTACAGCCACCATTTAAATGTTTATATTTCATATAATCTTCTTATTATAAAAATAAATAAAAGTGTAATTTAAGTGATTAATTCATTATTAACTTCATGCTACAACTAGACTTCCATAGTTTACAGCATTAGTTAAGAGATTTAATTCCCTTGAGAAAAATTGCCATTTATTGTAACTGATATCCAAAATAACCGATATTGAATCGAATCGTAATCGAAATCGAATGCTTGTGAATTGAAATCGAATCAAATTGTGAAATTTGTCTCAATACCCAGCCCTAGTTGCCTCTATTAGCCTGTAGGTTCAATTGTGTGTGGAGGAGTCTGGTATAATACGTCTTATTCACGGCAGCGCCATCTTTGATTTTTAATTAGAATGAAAGCGAGGCTGTGAGGGATAGACTTGCATCTCTTCAATGGGCTGTACTGTTATTTAATGTGTTTTCGGCTTGTTCTGCTCATGAAACACTGGAAAAATACCTTTCCAAGAAATTTCAGTTGACAAAAAACTCAAGACAAAGTAATCTAGGAGCTTTATTCAGCTTTTTACAGCGGATGCCATTGGAAACACGGTAAGTCTATCCCTCACGGCCTCACTTTCATACCTGTCATGGCGCTGCTCTGAATAAGGTCTAAAACATGGGAAATGAGCAGCGATGTTGAAGGTCTCCTGACTCGGGTAAATTCTATTCGTAACCACTCCTCAAGCCCCAGTTGGCCCGCTTCTAACCAAGGTATTCGGCGGGTCAAAAACCCCAGAGGAAGCCCCGAAGGTGACGGTGGAAACGCGACTGGCACGCACTAGCACACTCGCTTTTGGCCCGACAGTGGAAACGCGGCGTGTGAAACCTGCAGGGCTTGAATGTGCGTCTGCCTCACCATTGCCCTCGAGCCGCCACAGCCTCGTTCCTCACCAGCCTCTTTCGGTCATCCAGACACACACCGAGAGCTTTCAGCACTCTGGCACGGAACGGCAGGATCTAAACACACAACAAAACTATAAATGACACAGTCAAATCTGTGACTTCAGAGTCAACGTGTTTTATTGTGCATAAATCATCTGAGCATGTTATTTAAAAAAAAAACGCAATTCACAAGAGCGTATTGAACCATGGATGTCGTACCGAACGGTTCAATATTATATTGAGAATTGTGGCATCCATATATATTTATACACACAGACTTTATTTATTTTTTAGCCCTTGAAATCACAAATTAAAAAACAAATTTGCCATCAAAATATAATAATACATTTTAATGATTAATATATATTTTTTGAAGGAGCTGTATGTAAGATTGTGGCCAAAACTGGTACTGCAATCAGTTTTAATTTACTGTAGAGCGGTGTATCCCTTCCCCCTCCGCCCTGATTCGAGGTTGCCAGATAGGCTGCAGGATCCAACATTTTGTTTATCCCACACGTTTGTATCTGCAGCTGTGGTAACTAGAGCAGAGCTGGCAACCCGAATGCCGCAACACTACTGACTCCGTGATTGGTAGATCGGTGGAGGGAGGAGCATCAGACCAAAACACAACATGACAGTCGAGGGCTGCAACTTCACTTTTTAAATGGCAATATCCTGGCCGGACTGCTGTTGTCAGTGTCAGTGATCTAAGTATTTTAAATTAAAGAGCCCCTATCATGGATTTTTGAAAATGACTGTTCATGTGGTGTGGAATATAGCTCTAAGGGAATGAAAACATCCTGAAAAGATTTATATCTGAAAGTGCACCGATATAAAGTTATTGTCTTTCAAAAGTGAGAGTCGACTCTGAGTCTATGAAATGAATTGTTTTTGAAACGAGTCATTAGCTGGTTCGTCGTCATGACGTAGATGCATATTGGTTACCTAGTTACTGCGCGCACAGACGGAAGTGTAAACTTGAAGTCTACACGTTCAAATACTTCATCATAGCATAATGTCGAGAAGACGCTGTGTTCTACAATGCAAATATAGTTCAGCCACTTTGTTTTCATTTACCAGGGACGAGCATGTGAAGAATCGGTGGTCAGACTTCATATTTGCAACGATACCACAACAGTATAACTAGGGATGGGTATCGTTAAGGTTTTATCGGTATTACTACTCTTACCGATACCGCTTATCGATCCGGTACTTTAACGGTATTCTTATCGGTTCTTTTTGGTGTTTTTTTTTTTTTTTTTTTTAAGAATTAAGAACATAATTAAACTCTATATTTTGAAATGTAAAATAGAAAAAGCAAAACGAAGAAAAATATATTTTTGTTATGCAGCAATGTGCAGGCTTTTTTGTTTTATATAAAAAAGGACACATAAGAAAAAAAAACCAAGTACAAACACAAGAATAAAATCAATCAAAGATACAAATTATATACAAAAGTGCTTTAATTTCAGCAAGGTCTACTAACATATCTTTTCAGGTAGTAATTGTTTCTGTCTGAAAAGAAACCTAATTTAGTAATCAAATATAAAATAGCACTAGTTTATCATAGATAGATTAATGCTTATTTAATCTAAAGTTACTTATTCAAAAGCTGTGAGTGATTTTCTCTGCCTTTTGTTGTTTGATTTGCATTAATGGCTGAATCGTCAGCAGGTTTCGGCTATTAGACTGCTGCCCCTTTAAGACCGAGAGCAAATCTAATCGGTAACCGGTAACTGAAGCACCATCAATTTAAGACATAATTGTGTTTAAGTGAATAAACTGTGTTTAAACGAATCTCAGAGCTGGTCATTTTGATATTTGTATGTATATTTGATAGTTAAGGAGGACACACGAAGCCCAAAGTATAGGCTACTTTTCTTGTCTCGTTGCAGTCCGTTTCGGAGCGCGCATCGCCTTGTGAACAGGCTCTTGCGCAGGTTTTTGTGTTTTTAATAGCCATTTTTTGATCTTGCAACAATAGAAGACAGCATTTTGCAACAATCGCCGATCGTGCTGACGGTACGTTTGGGTTTTAGGAATAACTGACAGCGCTCCGCAGTGCTGTGAAGTAAAGGAAGTTAAGCTGGACAGATCATGCGTCTTGTTTTTTAACGGTTTTATCTCAAATAGCTTCTTTTTATAATCTTTGGAAGCCGAAATACAAAATATATTAGAATAATATCCCACATCTAAAGTGTAACCACGTTGAATGTTTAGTTCTGTCCTCATTGTCACTCATTAAGCAGGGCTGTCGTGTTGCGCGTGCTGTGGCTTTGCGTGAGAGATCGCTCTCTCTCTCTTCTCTCTCTCTCTCTCTCTCTGCTGAACTGCTAATTTCAAATTTGCATCACAGACAAAAGGTTTAATTAAAATATAGTTTATATATAGAAAAGGCTGGCGATATAAACATGTTAAAGATAACGTCTTTATAGGAATGATAAATAATTTCTCCAGTACCGACAGCAGAACCGATAACGTCCGAGCTTATCGATACAGCGGTCTTTCAAAATTCAGCACCGGGGCCCGTTTAATACCGGGTTTGTGTTCTCATCATTTTATTGACGAATAACGTCAGTTCAAAAACATAAATGAATTCAAATGTGGATTTGCAAACGGTTGTTCCTGAAGAAGGGCTCAGTAACTTACTTACCCAGTGTATATGGATCAGCTTCCTCCTCCGAATCACAACCTGTGAGTATTATTAATAATTATTGCTTTTATGGGTTTTGAACGGTTTTGTTGCGTCAGGGCGCGAGGAGGTAATATGTGTGTGCGTGTGTGTAAGTTACGCTCAGCGCAGCTTCTAGGTCTCCAATGTCAATTTTTTTTAAATATGTGAAATGTTTGTCGCTGTTATTGGAGTTGTCATAAACAATAGAGCGTCTTGTAGTACTGCAGTGCTTTATCAATATGTTTATGTGTTATGCGAACAAATCAGATCATCAGACCAATCACCGCCGATTAGCGTCACGCACAGGAGTGGTTTGGAAAAATGAGTCGTTGTACGAATCATTTGGGAGTCGGTGAGCAAATCTGTTAAAAATAAATGCATATTATAAGACAAATAAAGTGTTTTTTATCCTTGCATGCATGTTAAACTGTTTTTGGGAACTCCTAAAACAAAAATAGGAACATTTCAAATGCTGTGATAGGGGCTCTTTAATGTCTTGTGACATTTTAGGATTATTTGAAATACATTTCTTACATACAGCTCCTTTAAATAAAGTTGAATAAAATGCTCAGCATCAATTATCTCTAAAATCAGCTTCTCTTACCACATGTTCAGGCAGGCGAGAGAGAGCATGAACGCAGCGGATAGATGCAATTCTCACTTTCTGTCAGAATGAAGATAGTCAAAATTAGGCAATCTCTGTCAACAGATGGACTGGGATCACATGCTGCTGCCCAGTGCAGAGTTAGGCGATGTACCATGTGAGGGCTGGTGGTGAGGGCCAGCATGCGTGAGAACAGCGCCTCCAGCTGGTTCTTGAGGGCCTCCGGGGGCTCCAGCAGCACCGGCTGCATGCAGGACAGGGTGGAGAACTGGACCTCTCGATCAGGACAGGACAGCGCCTCCAGCAGGAGCGGCAGCAGCTGCAGAGAACCGCACAGGACACACACTGTGTAACACTCGACACATCGGAAAACAGCAGAAAGTCACAACTCAACTCACCGCAGGAAGCTCTGTGAGCTGCACCTCTCGGGGAAGGTTGTTCACGATGTGTGACAGGGCTTTCAGATAACAAGACTTCTTCTCTGTGGAGAAAGAGAAATCATTTACACAACGAAAGAAGTCTCTTCTGCTCACCAAGGCTGCATTTATTTGATTACAATTAATATTATTACAATCTAAAATAACTGTTTTCTATTTGTAATGCATGTTGAAATGTAATTTATTCCTTTGATCAAAGCTGAATTTTGTATTTAGCGTCACATGATCCTTCAGAAATCACCCTAAAATGCTGATTCGATTATTAATAATGGCTCTTCTTAACATTGTTTCTTGAGCAGCAAATCATCATATTAGAATTATTCCTGAAGGATCATGTGACACTGAAGACAAAATTCAGCTTTGATAACAGGAATAAATTACATTTCAAAATATATTACAAACATAAAACAGTTATTTTAGATTGCACAATATAACAGTTTTTACTGTATTTTTGATGCTGAGCATCAGAAACTCTTTCAAAAGCATTAAATGGTTTAATGAAATGAGCAGAAGTTTAAGATACAAAGCAAACGGAGTGATTTGGACACGTCGGTGGTTAAGACAGGAAGTGGTAATGGAGGTACCCTGCTCTGCTGAGTTGAAGCCTTCAACAAGTTTGCTTGAGTTTTCAGCAAAGAAGCGCTGTCTGTACATGATGCGCACGTCGGCATGGCAGCCGCGGTTGAGCACGTCTGGCGAGTCGCTCATGAGGACGCAGAAGCCATCGGCCGCCTGAGATCCTAACTCCGGGTCGCTCAACAGAGCAAAGAGCTGAAAGCAGAGGAGAGAGAGACACCACTCGAACGCTGAACCTCGGAAAACAACAAAAAGCAAAAAACAAAAAACAAAAAACTACCTTGTCAGTCAGGGCTGTTGATAGCGGATGGTACCGTAACAGGAGAGCTTTGGCCACCTATACAAAAGAAGAAGTGTTTGAAAAACTCAGTGGTTCTTGTGTATCAAACGTGCACTTTAAAGGTGCAATACCTAAGATTTTTGCATTAAAATATCCCAAAATCACAAGGCCAGTGTTATATATTTAGTAAAGATGATAACTCACAATATTCCAAATGTTTCAAACAATGTTTAAATCGCGAGAAAATTGAGATTTTAACCAAGGAAACGGCACGTGTCAGCAGGGGTGAGCTGGGAGTCGCGAGTCAATCGCGTCATATCCGCTTACCTCGGTTTCCGCTCTTACTACGTGTAGTCCTGGACAAATGCGGTAGTTGTAGTTGTGCGTTAGCGCCTATCAAACGGCAGCTTGTTTCGCGCATTTGTTATGGAATGGAGCACATATATTCTTTTCATTTATTCTCGGAATGTGAACTGTTGGCTGTAAAGGGGGTCGCACACCGGACGAGAAGCGCCGCGTCACGTTTAGGACAACTTCAGTAACGTTATCGAACACCGGACGCGCACTTTCTCATCAGTGTATGGCCAGCAATATTGTTATGTTTAATGACAGAAAAGGAAGATAATGTCTGTTCTATGTTATTGTACTGTACAATTAAATACAATCGTTGCTGAGTCTGCATTCTGAAAACTTTACCTCAGATCATCCGTTCACAGAATGAATTGAGAATCTCACGTGAAAAATCTAATAATAATCAGTAATTGTCATTCAAGCAGCTGATTTCTGTAAATGACTGCAAAACTAAATGCATAGATATTGCAGCATAGGGCAAAGTCAGGATCCATTAGCAACGGTTTGAGGCAAAAATAATTACAATTTTATATAAAACTATGTAAATGGCGCTCTGTGGCGCAGCAGGGTTTTGAACACGGTCCTGAAACGTTGCTGGGCGCCGCGGACAGACGCCGAATGGCGCCGCCGATATGTGTACACTAGGGGTGGCACGGTACATGAAAAAACACCCGAACCGTTCGGTTCGCTTGTCTCGGTTCGGAGCGTGTGTGCGTCTCACGGTTCGACGCATGCGCAATGTAGCCTCGTGTCCGTATGTCACGTTTGTTTTCTTTTCGCACGACATAAGCTTGTTCAACTTGGACCGGCGCTGCACAGAGCGACCGGTGAATAACATCAAACTAGAGCGGGAACGACGGCTCCGTCACTCACTTTCGCGGTATTTGATGTCATTACCGATCGCTCTGTATGCCGGTTCTTAGTAAGCAATCCAGTAAAAGTGGAGTATGGAGCGCTGCAGGTCACGGCACGCGGAGAAATGGCAAGTGGGAGAGATGAGGGAGTTGGAGGAAGCGCGAGCGTCCTATAAGTCTGGTGTGTGGGAACATTTTGGATTTCATGTAATGATATTTTAATATAACGCTACAGTGGCACTTTATGTTTAGATAAGAGCTCCAGTCATATGTTTCGAAATCCTGCACTTTAATTTCAAGTGAAAAAAGGTACCCTCACTTTTTGGGAATAGAAGCATTGTTTATACTGTTTTTTGTGTTGAGGTTGAACTTGTTTCACTTTATGTTTATGGCCTTTGCTATATTGCTATAGCCTAATTATAGGCAATGAGGTATTCATGTATATTAACTTATTCATAAAAGACAGTGTAGTTCCTCTTTTTTTCTTTTAAAAGATAGAATTTTTGTAAGAGCTACAAAAGTTGTCAGTTGATAAATGCAAGTTAATTTCTTTGTGTAAATAAGATTTGTGTGATAAAAATGCTCAAGTTCTTGTAGAGATAGTGTTACACATTCTCCTTTTTTTTTCAAAATAAATGAAAAGCATGTCAATGTCTTCTCTCTTGCTGTATCTAAATCTCACCTAGCTTTCCTCTGAGATAGTCCCAAAATGTGCTTAAAGTCAAAGAGTCAAATTCAGTTTGTGCATGATTGCATGAATATAATTTTTTTTATACTGTATCCTAAAGTGTGGATAATTAAGCTAAATATCACATGCTGAAGTACATTTCTGGAGTGTTAAAGATTAAAAGAAAAAAAATAACAAGAACCGTACAGAACCGAAAACCGTGACACTAAAACCGTGATACAAACCGAACCGTCGGTTTTGTGAACCGTGCCACCCCTAGTGTACACTTATAGATAATAATGTGTTCGAATAATTATGTGGTGCAACGCGGCGCTGCAGCTTCTCGTCCGGTGTGCGACCCCCTTAACGTTAATTTTGTGAAACTGTAGCTGTGGTTGAATACTTACACGACATGAAAAGATGTGTCAAATGTACATTGCAGACATCCCAAGTCTCCCGGATCTCCCGCATATTGATAGCGTTTCCCTGATGCCCGCAAATTAGTTCAAATCTCCCGGGATATAATGTTAGAGCGAGACATACTGCGCGCATAACATACAGCGCGCTGCGCGTGCACTGTACAGAGGGAGAGACTTTGCGTTTGTGCCTCGCGAACGCGAAAGTTAGCCTTCCCTCCCACCCCCACAATCTTGTTATCGAAATATACCTCCCGGAAATGAATTCTTGCAGGTTGGGATAACTGACATTAAATTGATTTTTTATTTTTATAAAGTTACCAAGGAGGGCCAACCACGTCAACTCCTTGCAAGAGACCTGCCTCTTCAAACCCTCTCCACCATAGCTTCGTCCAGTGACTCGTACAGTAACATCTGTGATAACTAATTTACTTTTAAACCTGACTTTTCTTGCACGGTTATTTCAGTTTAATGAAAAACAAGCATGTCATTAAACGCAATGTTTATAGAAATCGAACTTTACCTCATCCATGACAACTAATTTTCGATTCCCGTCTGATTGATTTATCCACGGTGGAGTTGAAAACAACAGTTCCCATCATTCCGCGTTCCTCCACGGCGTCATCAAGCAAAGCCGTTGTTGTTGTTTTGAATGTAGCGCCCTCTAGCGGCATCTAAATCTTAGGTATTGCACCTTTAAAGAGGTGGTTGTGCTTTGAACTTTATGCTCAAACAGCAACATTACACACCAACTAAACAACATCTGCAAAGTTACGACGCAAAGCAAAGTAGATTTAAATAGAGATCATAAACATTATCGAACATTCTCTTGAAATTGTTTTATAGAGAAAAAAGATATCGCGATAATGAATGGATGAGCATTTCAATCTAAGACGTGGCTAAATGTAATTTATGACCTAGTATGGAAAATCCGAACGTTTTCATTAGGGCTGGGTATTGACACAAATTTCACAATTCGATTCGATTTCGATTCCGATTCGATTCAGTATTGATTATTTTGGATATCAGTTACAATAAATGGCAAATTTTCTCAAGGAAATCAAATTTCTTAACTAATGCTGTAAACTATGGGAGTCTAGTTGTAGCCTAATATGAAGGTAATAATGAACTGTTTTGTAGCTATACAAACACTAAAATTACACTTTTATTTATTTTTTTAATAAGAAGATTATATGAAATATAAACATTTAAATGGTGACTGTCATAAAAACGTGCCAGATTTATTCAAATATGCATTAAATATTGAAGAACATTAAGATTATAATGCATATGTAATATGGTGTATATATTTAGCAAAACGCTCCTCTCTAGAGTTATTTTTTCTAGCTGACTAACGAGTTTATGTGGGTTTTCTGAGGTAAATATGATGATGACATTGATTACAAGCTGTTTAACTGACGTCTTTCCACGGTTGAAACGCTGATTGAGCGAATCAATGTGACATGATACAGATTTCGATAAGTTGTACTCTATCTTTTAACACACTTTCAGATGCTCATTCATGTTTATTTGGCGCTGTGACTGGTATTATTAAGCCGGAAGAGAGATCAGCGCCGCTGCTTCAGCTGCGCCAGAGCGATCTCACGCCACAGCGCCAAAACGCTATTGATGCTTTTGAATTTATAAAGAAAATGGACGTAATTTGAAAATTGAGACTTTGTTTCATATCAATAGTAACAAAGGACAAAGATTATTGCGTTTTTTTGGATGCGCTCAGCCGCGATACAATGTCCCATTCATTCAAATGAAACAGGATGACTAATTGATTCTTGAGATTTAAGAATCGATATCGGTTCGTAAAAATGAGAATCGATTAGTATTGAGAAATCGATATTTATTACCCAGCCCTAGTTTTTATGACTTTTTAAGGCCTAAAATTCTTCTTATTAAATTTAAGACATTTTATGACTCCGCGGAAACCTATATTTGACTATATTTGTGCGTGTTGATCAGCGTTTATGTGCATAAAATGTTCAAAACAGTGGAACAATGGAAGAGTTGGTTCAGAAATGAAAAAACTGACGAGACTCTTGATTTGGTCATTACCCAGAGCAGCAGTGTGAAGGCTTGTGTTCGCTGGGAAGAGGAACCGTTCTCCAGCTCGACACTGATCCTCTTCAACACTCTCTCCAGCACTGCGTCAAGAGCTTCACCTGAACACACACACACACAACATGCGTGATCAGGTAAATCAACTCAAGCTCAAATAACCCATTCATTATTCCACTGATCTACATTGATAGAAAAGAGGCAGTGGTTCCCAAAGCTTTGGTAGAGATACATATATTCAAGCCCCCCACCCACATAAAGACTCTCTCAGACATGACCTTGCATGCAAAATCCTGTGGGATTCATTTGAAACATTTTAATTAGTACAGTGCGACAAACTCTCAACTTCAACAGGCTTTTCTTTGTGTTTGTGATGATGGGTAAGAGGTCTCTGAACTGTTTGGCTACATACTGTCAGAAGTTCATATTTTAAAACATGAAACACTGTGGTCTTTCTTCTTTATCCTCCGTTGTACTGGTGAATCCGAGAGCGAGGCATGCCTCGTCATATTTTGAAAATGAATTAATCGCAACAGCCCTAGGTCATGTTGGACAAAATTCAGTCTACGTGATGTAAGAAGATGACAAAACCATCCTGTGTGTACCTGCCGGCCTCTTGTTGACCAATCCAGCGAAGCATTTCGCTGCAAACGTGTAGCAGAACTGGTGTGAACACGAACAGATCAGATCCTCCAACTGGACCAGAAGCCTGTCGATCTCAGGGATATCCACCTGTTGTGGAATTGATGAAATGAACATTTTGAGTAAATGATGACAGAATTATAGTTTTGGGGGAAACGATCACTGTAAGACAGCCAGAAATATTCAAATTGCAATTTTACAGTTTGTCTTTTTTAATACAAATATAATAATAATAAAAAACTATTATTTCTATTATTATAATGGTCATATTTAGAAACAACCATAAATATTAGTGTTGCTATTTTATTGTTGAACTGTAAAATAAAATAATGTTTATTGTTATTATATTTTTTCCTTAAAGGAGCAGTTCACTTTAAAAAAAAAACTTTTGCTGATAATTTACTCACCCCCATGTCATCCAAGATGTCCATGTCTTTCTTTCTTCAGTCGAAAAGAAATTAAGGTTTTTGATGAAAACATTCCAGGATTTTGCCTCCATATAATGGACTTCAATGAGAACCAAACAGTTCAAGGTCCTAAAGACAGGTTCAGTGCAAATTGCAAACTGTTCAAAGGGCTTTAAACGATTCCAGATGATGATTAAGGGTCTTATCTAGTGAAACGACCGGTCGTTAAAAAAATAAATAAATAAATAAAGTTTAAGTTTTATAAGCACAAATGCTCGCCTTGCTCTGTTCTGTGATGCGCGTTCGTGACTCTCCTGTTCGAACTCGTTCAACAAAATGAACAAATCTTTTTTTGAGTCAATTTGTTCATTTTATTAGTTGAATTAATCAAATGACTCGAAAAAAAGGTTCGTTCATTTGATGAACGAGTTTGAACAGGAGTCACAAACGAGCAACACAAAACAGAGCAAGGCGACCATTTGAGCTTATAAACTAAAACTTTGTTATCTTAAACAATCGTTTCGCTAGATAAGACCCTTATTCATGATCTGGAATCGTTTAAAGCCCTTTCAACAGTTTGCAGTTTGCACTGAAAATGTCTTTTGGACCTTGAACCATTTGGACCCCATTGAAGTCTATTATATGGAGAAAAATCCTGGAATGTTTTCATCAAAAACCTTAATTTCTTTTCGACTGAAGAATGAAAGACATGGACATCTTGGATTACATGGGGCTGAGTAAATTTTAAGCAAAAGTTTTTTTAAAAGTGAACTACTCCTTTAAACACTAGATTTTTTATTTTACAATGAAATGTTACCATCAAAATATAAAACAATGTAAATAATGATTACTATTATTATTGTTTTTAATAATATATTTTATTTTATATGTATATATTTATCTAATAGTCATTGCTATACAATCATTAAACAAAAATGACCAAATTGTGAAGCCCTAAACAGCAAACTTTTAAAAAGTAATTATGATTTTTTTTTTTATCAGAAAAGAGAATAGCGCATCCCTACGGTAAAAAGCTTTGTTGAAAATCCCTGTCCTAAATGAATATTGTGAAGAGAGTGAGATAAGAGTTTAACTTACGCTGCGTGGAAGAGAGCAAACACAGGCCATCAGCAGACACACCAACTGAGACGGACCCCGACACTCTGCATGGCTCTGTGGGAAAAGCAGCACACAAACAAACCCGAGAATCATCCACAAACACTTGCTAAATTATGGGAGAACATTGAGGAGATCCTGATGATCCAAGAGACATTAGACCACCATTCACAACTCTCCCAGAACAGAAGTCGAGCTCAGTTAATCTGGATTGGCAAATGTAACCCTGACTGTCACACACCTGGAGCAACTGGATTTGGGAAGGGAAGGCATTCTCTGGCAGAAACGACACATCTCCATCCAGGAACAGAGAAACAGCCTGGGCCGCCATGCGGGACGCTGATCTAGAAGAAAACATCTATTTTAATACATCTTCATTTTGATTCAAGGTTCTGTATGTAAGTTTTTGACTGTATTAAAGCACAAAAATACCATAATATGTTTGCAGATATTTAGGAAACATTCTAAGTTACATACTTGTTTCTCTGAAAACACTTCTACAGCCAGTTATTCAGCTTTGAAATATGCAATCAGTGTTGGAAAGTCCCTTTTAGTTTTGGTTTGCGCTCGAAAATTAAGCCAAAATGCCAGTTTTGTAGAGTATTCTCGCAAGTACATTCTTAAAAGAGTTAAATGAAGTCTCAAATGTAGAAGAGTTGTGAGAAAATGGGATGTGTGTCAGATCCGCATCATGTGCATCAGATGTTTACGAGGTTACATGGGTCAAAAACAACCAAAACAATAAATTTTTGTGCATTTTGAGTTGACAAGGCGAGTAAAAATCTGAACCGGTCTGAACCAAAAATTAAGGCCTTATATATTGAAGGGCAGATAAATGTGACATTTATTATAATGGCTTTATGTTAGGACTGCACGATTTGGGGAAAATGTCATATTGCGATTATTAGGGCTGGGTAATAAATATCGATTTCTCGATATTAATCAATTCTCATTTTTACGAACTGATATCGATTCTTAAATCTCAAGAATCGATTAGTCATCCTGTTTCATTTGAATGAATGGAAACATTGTCTCGCGGCTGCGCGCATCCAAAACATCGCAATAATCTTTGTCCTTTGTTACTATTGATATGAAACAAAGTCTCAATTTTCAAATTACGTCCATTTTCTTTAGAAATTCAAAAACATAAATAGCGTTTTGGCGCTGTGGCGTGAGATCGCTCTGGCGCAGCTCAAGAGAAGCAGCAGCGCTGATCTCTCTTCCGGGTTAATAGTACCAGTCACAGCGCCAAATAAACATGAATGAGCATCTGAAAGTGTGTTAAAAGATAGAGTACAACTCATCGAACTCTGTATCATGTCACATTGATTCGCTCAATCAGCGTTTCTAACCGTGGAAAGACGTCAGTTAAACAGCTTGTAATCAATGTATCGTCATATTTACCTCAGAAAACCCACATAAACTCGTTAGTCAGCTAGAAAAAATAACTCCAGAGAGGAGCGTTTTGCTAAATATATACACCATATTACATATGCTTTATAATCTTAATGTTCTTCAATTTTTAATGCATATTTGAATAAATCTGGCAAGTTTTTATGACAGCCACCATTTAAATGTTTATATTTCATATAATCATCTTATTATAAAAATAAATAAAAGTGTAATTTAAGTGTTTGTATAGCTACAAAAGAGTTCATTATTACCTTCATATTAGGCTAATGAAGCCTATAGGCTACAACTAGACTCCCATAGTTTACAGCATCAGTTTAGAGATTTGATTTCCTTGAGAAAAATTGCCATTTATTGTAACTGATATCCAAAATAATTAATATTGAATCGAATCGTAATCGAAATCGAATCGAATTGCAAGCCTGTGAATCGAAATCAAAACGAATTGTCAAATTTGTCTCAATACCCAGCCCTAGCGATTATTGAGGTCAATATTGCGATTGCGATATAATAAACAAATGGTTTCATGTGTCAACTTGCTTGGCTCTAAAGTAAAACACATACACAGATTAGTGACCATTCTGTGCATTAATTTGTATTTCTCAACTCAAACTTATAATTTCAGTTAAATTCACATATTATAATATGTAATTGTGACTCACTCTGATTGTAACGCAGCACAGGCTGTGCTGATGACCGGAACTAAAGCAGAAAGAACGGCTTCATCTGTGAGTGGATTACTGTGACCTGTCGAACAAACCCACAGATACATCAACAAATAGCACACACACACTAACACACACCAGAAAATCATGACAAACACTGACCTGAGTCTCTACTCTGCAGCGCTGCCTGTAAGGCCAGTCCTAGAAGTCGAGGAATGATGTTGCTATGAAAGAATCGTCCGATCTCCTCAGTGTCGCGTGCGTGCGCTGCTATCCGCTGCAAACTGATGCATACCGCGCTCACTTCCTCCACCGAGAAACTGCAGCTACCTGAAAGATGAACAACGTGTTTCTGCATTAGTATACTATATTTGGTACTGTTTTTCACTGTAAAGCTGCTTTGAAACGATCTGTATTATATAAAGTGCTTTATAAACTAAGGAGTGACTTTGTATCAGAATCAAATAATTATTCCATAAAGTACAAGAAACTGTGAGATACTGCCAAATGTATTATTGACCAATCAGAATTCAGAACAGGAACAATCAGATTTAGAATATTTATTATTACAGTACGCCCCAGTAATTACCACTAATCTGTTCTGCCAAAAATTATGCCTAACATTTTGTTTTGCACTGTTGCTTTAGCAAAGTATCAGTCAATCGAACTAAGTGCGATATGTCTTAGTGCACTTAAAGGGTTAGTTCACCCAAAAATGAAAATTCTGTCAGTATTTACTCACCCTCATGTTGTTTCAACCCCGTAAGACCTTCGTTCATCTTCAGAACACAAATTAAGATATTTAAGATATTAAGATCGCTCCTGCATACTAGTCCATAGGCTTCTTGAGGGAATGACTCTTGCTGGAATCGAAAAGTCATCAAATACATCGTTAAAATAGTCCAAGTGACCACAGTGGCTCAATCTTAAGTTTATCAAACGACGAGAACACTTTTTGTGCGCAAAAACAAACAGAAATAATGACTATTTCAACTATTCACTTCCTTCTCCATGAGCCTGTTTGTCAGTTAACGTAGTGTGATTGCGTAGAGCTACGTCACACGTAGGCTCACTATTGGCCGACGCTGGTCATGTGTGTGTGATGCGTGTGACGTACAATAACAGAAGCTTACGCTATTAAACTAGTAACCTGACTCGCGCAGAGGGAGAAATAAACGAATAATTGAAATAAAGTCGTTATTTTTGTTGTTTTTTTGCGCACAAAAGTGTTCTCGTCGTTTGATAAACTTAAGATTGAGCCCCTGTAGTCACTTGGACTATTTTAACGATGTCTTTAATGACTTTGAGGACAGCAAGTCATTCCCTCAAGAAGCCTATGGACTAGTATGCAGGAGCGATCTTAAATATCTTAATTTGTGTTCTGAAGATGAACGAAGGTCTTACGGGGTTGGAACAACATGAGGGTGAGTTAATACTGACAGAATTTTCATTTTTGGGTGAACTAACCCTTTAAATTTACAAAATGCTTTGATATCTTGGGCTGGACCCGAATATTCGAATATTCATTCGGTGGGTTGGTATTTGATTTGAAAATGTGACATTCGAATATTCGTTGTTGGTTTTTTTGCACACCTGGCATCCCACTCGAAACGGTTCTCATTCGCGCTTGAATATGTTTTACAGAATAAAATCTGGTGAAATATAATACTTAACATATAACTTTGTTATAGCTATTTAATAAATATATTTGCTTCTTCTTGGACTACTAAAAGTGTTCCTGTAATGGGAGTATTCTCCGGCTAGAGCGCAGAACAGCGGAGTGTGTATGGACAGAACAGAAGTGCATGCCTGCGCTTGTATTTTGGGTTAAACTGCGTTGCTTTGACATTGTGGAAAATAGAATAATAGAAACAAAATGTATTATCCTTTTTAGCCGTTATTATCAATCTAAATTAATCTACAGCGAGACTTTGAGATTTTACTGGGAAGTCACGTCACAATTTCGTTATTATTTTTTTCAATTTCGTTTTTATGTTTCATTAAAATTTCGTTTTTTTTATTTTAATTTTTTGTTTTTATTTATTTTAATTTCGTTTTTATTCATTTAAATTTTGTTTTTATTCATTTAAATTTTGTTTCTTTTCCCTTTAAATTTCGTTTTTGTTTTATTTTATTTAAATTTCATTTTTTGTTTATTTAAATTTTGTTTTTATTTATTTAAATCCAACCTACTTTTTTCAGAGAGAAGACTATACCTTATTAAAAATATGAAGAGTTCAGATGCAAAAGCCTCTAAGTGCCATTTGAAATTTTCTTCTAGAATGATCATTTTTATCAAGCTTGTATATTTAAGTTCAGTGATTTCACTTAAATAGCAATGATAATTACCTATTAATTGTTATTTAAGTGAAATTACTGAACTTAAATATACAAGTTTGATAAAAATCATCATTTAAGAAGAAAATTTCAAATGGCATTTAGAGGCTTTTGCATCTGAACTCTTCATATATTGCTTAAGTTAAAAGACCTGTGTGTGTATTTTATATTAGTGCAGTGTCCATTCTCGGAGCATATAACCCCTGCTTGCGTGAGGCGCGCCGCTTCTTTATTTAAATCTACCCTACTTTGTCAGTTATTTGTTAGTGAAAAAAATATTAGACTAACTTATTAAAAATATTGCTTAAGTTAACAGACCTGTGTTTGTGTGTGTGTTTTGCAGTGAGTGTCCGTTCTCGGAGCATAAGCTCTGTTCGCGTGAACAAGTGTCTATATGTTTAGACTTTCAGCCTGACCTCTGATCAGTTTTATGACATTTTTATGAGACATTAGTATAATCAAAATTAATAATAGTAGTTATTATTAGTCTCTTATTGGCCTGTTTAGCTGAGCGATCCATGGAACAAACAAATCGAGCGCTGAAAATGGATAAAATAACACATCATACAGAC
Organism: Pimephales promelas; assembly: GCF_988280905.1. Classification (NCBI taxonomy): domain Eukaryota; kingdom Metazoa; phylum Chordata; class Actinopteri; order Cypriniformes; family Leuciscidae; genus Pimephales; species Pimephales promelas. The sequence continues at coordinate 3,146,992 of NC_142785.1, read as the reverse complement.
ACTTGATAATAAATCTTATGAGATGATCAGTTAATTGCATTTGATCAAATTTACTTTCAAGAAAACATTTGCCATGTGTTTGTAAAAGATGTTTTACACATGTTTGGTATGAGTGTGTTCATTTCCACTGTTCTGACCAGTAGGGGTCATCAGCATGTGGAGTTTCGAAACAGTGAATCATTTTACAAAGCAATTGATTCAAAGCTTTGAAAAGCTTCATTTCTTCCATCACTAATATATTGTCATAATTCATCAAAAGCAGATCATAAGCAAATTTGATAACGAACTGCTCTGAAACCGTGAGCCCGTAGAATCAGCGCTCAATTATGATTTCAACACGATTTATAGATTTTTAAGACAGATTATGCTAATCAATGACTAGAAGATAACTACACATCAGCTACATACATTCGTCAACTAACCAATCAGAAATGTTGTCTACATGTCATCACTTCTTAAATCTCTTTATCTTTGTCTGACTCCTGGTTTGAACATAAAAGGCTAAATGTTTTTGAAATGTCCAGTGATTGTCTGTGTAGTGCACGCTGTTGTAGCTCCGCCCTCTGTGAGCTGCAGCTCATTTGCATTTAAAGGGACAGACACAAAAATTGTGCGTTTTTGCTCACTCTCAAAAAGTGAACAATTAAACATGCTATATAAAAATATCTGTGGGGTATTTTGTGCTAAAACTTCACACACACACACTCGGAGGACATTAGTGACTTATTTAACATCTTGTGAAAAGGGAATTATAATACCCCTTTAAGCCTTTTGAAGTTTAATAATCACATTAAGTCACATCGTGATTCCTGTTTTTCTGTTCCCAAATTTAGGACCTCATGAAATGATAAATAAGACTTTTCTTATACAATTTAAGATATTTAAGACTTTTTATGGTCTTAAATTTGATAGAACTGTTTTAAGGACCAGACGGGACCCTGACAATTTTTCAAAAAAGATTATCAGAATGAATGTGTACCTGTGTGTGCTGAAGCCAGCACCTGTAGCAGGACGGGGGTGCTTTCCTCCACAACACTGAGCTGAGACGACACAGACGCTACCGCCGTCACACACCGCAGACGGACAGCTGCGTTAGACTCTGTTGAGGAAAGTAATCCCAGATTATCTGTTAAACTGCACTGTGTGTGTTTGTGTGTGTGTGTGTGTGTGTGTGTGTGTGAGTGTGCACACTGGGTCTCACCTGATAAGATCTCTTCCTTGAGTCGAGGAATCATCCTGGAGATGAAGGCTTTGGGATGCAGATGAGCCAGAGAGCCTGAACACTCCACTACAGCCAAACTGAGAGACAGAAATGTGGGAAAAGCTCTCAAGGAATAATTCAGATAAAGATGTAAACACATTAATGACATCCCTCCTCTCCTATGATCTCCCATGAGCGATAACTACCTCACTTGAGTGTCTTCTTCCTCCAGAATGAGTCTGGTCAAATGATCAACAGCTTTCTCAACATCTGTCTGAGCCAACAAGCCTGTGAGGAGCAACACAAGAGTGACGTAACACACACCATGAGCATGTTATCCTTTGACCGCCCACATTTAATCGGTCTTCAGAAACGAAATAAATAAATAAACCTTATACAAACAAGTTATTTTTCTATTCATGAAATGCATATTAAATACAATGAATATAAACTGCTGATAAAAAAAAAAATACAATATTGTGAAATACTACAATTTAACCTTCAAATGGTCTTTTTTTCCTGTTTACACTTCTGGGCTTCGGGCCTATAAAACCCCAACAATTGATTGAGTAATTGTACAAAAAATATATATTTTTAATCATACAAATAATATATCATTTTTCTTGTTTACTTCTCATCTAATTCAGTACTGCAGTGTTTTTGGAGATATAAAGTACTTTTGTATCCATATACCACACAATTCCTCAACTACACCATTAGCTTGCATATGAAATATTATTTTTTTATGAAACATTGCATTTATGCTCTAGTACTAGGCCTTCATTTTTGTGAAAAAAAATTCAGATTTATGCCTTCTTTTTTTGACACATGAAGAAAATATATTTAATTTTTTTCACATTTCCCATTCATTTCGATGTGGGGTCATATTGACCCCGAAGACCGGAAGTGTAAACATTTTTTTTTACATACCTTCAGAACAACCGAACCAAGCCCAGTTTTGTGTGTGTGTGTGTGTGTGTGTGTATAGATAGATAATGTATGAAAAGTCACAAAATCTTATTCCACTGAGATTAAGGGAACCTTTTTTTATTAAGTAAAAGTCGATTAGGGTTGTATAGACCCCATGACCAAATTGAGGGCTACAAGATTTTTAAAGAAAATCATTTTCTATTGTAAAATATGTTAAAATGTAATTTATTCCTGGATATTCCTCCAGTCTTCAGTGTCACATGATCCTTCAGAAACTATTCTAATATGATGATTTAATGTTCAAAAAACATTTAGATTATTATACTAATGTTAAAAAAAACAGTTGTACTGCTTCATATTTTAATGGAAACCATGATATATGTTTTTACAGGATTCTTTGATGAATAGAAAGCTCAAAAGGAACATTATAAATGTCTTTACTGTCACTTTAGATCAATTCAATGCATCCTTGCTGAATTAAAGTAGTAATGTCTTTCAGAAATGTTGTGCGTCCACTCACCGGGCTGCTGTCCCAGTGCAGTAAGCACACGTGTGGCTGTAACCTGTAGACCTGCACTTGACTCCACCAGCGCTGAAAACACCACGCTGCACAAAGACTGCTGAAACGCAACCAACACACTCTCCACTGCGTACATGCAGGAGACAGAGAGAGAAATGCATTTAAACATTTAAAACATTTTAGCTGAGACTCTTTCCACCAAGCATGCACATAAAATTGTAAAATGTCTTATGCATGAGATCTAACGGTCTCGGTCACTATAAGTCTGGAGGTGAATGTGTTGAGCATGTTATCTGGTCACACACCTCCATCTGGAGGCCGGCTGAGCGGGGTCGGCTGAACGAAACCCTGCAGAACCTCCAGCAGGGTGCGCCGCTGAGCACACTGTATAAAGATACGCTCAAATTAATTATGCATTACAGCGCAGTGTGCTTGTGTAAAGACACTCGCTGTGTCCGAAATCTCCACTCAAACCACTTCCCCTATGTAGGGGGTAGGGAGTAGAGCACTATATAGTGAGCTCACCAGCATAATAGAAACACCACTTTCGGACACTACTCGATCGTATCTCGGCGCCATTGCGTCATTGCTGTCGAACTATTTAAATTAGAGCCCGACCGATAAAGGATTTTGAAGGCCGATATTGATACAAATATTTGTTGGTTTTAAAATCCGATATATCGGCCGATATTTTTTTATTTTATTTTTTACTTCAGAAACGTGCAACAAAACATTAACAGATTTCCCTAACATTGGTTATTTGTAGTTATTTATGAGTTTTAACTAAAATAATATGATAATGCATTTTAAAAAGAAGCTTGTTTCTTTTATTGTCACAACACATAGTGACATTAGCTAGCTTTGTGGTTAGCTAGTCTATGATGAGCCATAATTTAGCAATGGATAACGTCATACTGCAAATTTTAAAAAATACATTTTCAATTTAACAGGCCAAGGAGAGATGATACATCTCATTGCTATAACTGTCACGCGCTATTAAAGAAATACTTCAGTCACATTGGCGAAAGTTAAGGACAGTCAATCAACTACACTGTAACAACGTAACGTAACTATTGCTAGCTAAACTCTTGGCTAATTTAACAGCACCTAAACTGGACATGATAGTCACAAATTTTGTCATTCTTATTTGAGTTAAGAGAACTAATGGGGATGATCTTTTAATTGTTATTCAAGCAACGTATGTCTCGTGACCAACTCAACGAGTGTTGCCAACAGGTGTGGTGTAGAGTGCCCTCTGGTGGACAAACTATACAACTCCAACACTCATGACATGGTTCAAGCATGTTTCGTCCATTTTTATTTTATTTTTGAAATATTCATTTATCAGCCATTATAACTTCCGATTCCGACAGTTTGGAAAATGCTTAATATCGGCCGATATATCGGTCTGGCTCTAATTTAAATGTGCCATCATCTGTCAGCTGGTGCCGAGCCGGCTCTGGGCTAAATAGATTTTTTTAAATAAAAATACATTACATTATATTGAGCTTATTTCTCCAAAATTTAAAAACTAACAAGTCATTTCTGTCCGTTTCTGTTATAATGCGCTACTCCACACATGTTTAACTTATTTTTACGATTAGCACAATGCATGATGGTATGTTGGGCTTGGGTTAGGGACCATCGGTTGTACACTTCTTTTCAAAATGCATTCTGGGATACATTGAGTGGACTATATAGGGTATAATAATCATCACTATACATTCGGACAGCACTACAAAATGGCGAGCTCACTATATAGTCCACTATATACGCCTTATTCACGGTAGTGCCATCTTTGATTTTTAATGAGAATGAAAGCGAGGCTGTGAGGGATAGACATGCATCTCTTCTATGGGCTGTACTGTAATTTATAGGGGTGGCACGGTACATGAAAAAACACCCGAACCGTTCGGTTCGCTTGTCTCGGTTCGGAGCGCGTGTGCGTCTCACGGTTCGACGCATGCGCAATGTAACCTCGTGCCCGTATGTGACGTGTGTTTTCTTTTCGCGCGACATAAACTTGTTCGACTTGGACCGGCGCTGCACAGAGCGATCGGTGAATAACATCAATCTAGCGCGAGTCGGCTCCGTATGCATTCATCACTTTCGCGGTATTTGATGTCATTACCGATCGCTCTGTGCAGCGCCGGTTCAAGTTAATAAACAAGCCAGTAAAAGTGGAGTATGGAGCGCTGCAGGTCACGGCACGCGGAGAAATGGCAAGTGGGAGAGATGAGGGAGTTGGAGGATGCGCCAGCGTCGTATAAGTCTATGGTATAAGTATAGTGTGTGGGAACATTTTGGATTTCATGTTATGATATTTTAATTTAACTACAGTGGCACTTTATGTATAGATAAGAGCTTCAGTCATACGTTTCCAAACCCTGCACTTTAATTTTAAGTGGAAAAAAGTACCCTCACATTTTGGGAACAGAAGCATTGTTGATACTGTTTTTGTGTTGAGGTTGAATCTCAATTTCACTTTATGTTTATGACCTTTGCTATTGCTATAGCTTAATTATCTATAGGCAATGAGGTTTCATGTATATTGACATTTAAAAGACAGTGTTTTAAGAGTTCCTCTCTTTTTCTTTTAAAAGATAGAATTTTGGTAAGAGCTACAAAAGTTGGCAGTTGATACATGAAAGTTAATTTCTTTGTGTAAATAAGATTTATGTGATAAAAATGCACAAGTTCTTGTAGAGATAGTGATACACATTCTCCTTTTTTTGCCAAATAAACAAAAAGCATGTCAATTTCTTCTCTCTTGCTGTATCCAAATCTCACCTAGCTTTCCTCTGAGATAGTCCCAAAATGTGCTTAAAGTCAAAGAGTCAAATTCAGTTTGTGCATGATTGCATGAATATAATATATATTTTTTTAATACTGTATCCTAAAGTGTGGATAATTAAGCTATATATCACATGTTGAAGTACATTTCTGGAGTGTTAAAGATTAAAAGAAAAAATAACAAGAACCGTACAGAACCGAAAACCGTGACCCTAAAACCGTGATACAAACCGAACCGTGGGTTTTGTGAACCGTGCCACCCCTAGTAATTTAATGTGTTTTCGGATTGTTCTGCTCATGAAACACTGGAAAAATCTTTCCAAGAAGATTTTAGTTGACAAAAAAACTCCTGACAACATAAGCTGTGGAAAATTGTAAGTAATCTAGGAGCTTTATTCAGCTTTTTACAGCGGATGCCATTGGAAACACGGTAAGTCTATCCCTCACAGCCTCACTTTCATACCTGTCATGGCGCTGCTCTGAATAAGGTCTATAGTGAGTAGTGGGTGATTTCGGACACAGCCTGGCTCATTTCTGAACATATATGCAGCAGGACTTAACCTAGGAGCACATTTTGAGAAAAAAAAAGCCATGTGTAGAGACTACTGCTTTAAAGACTACCTGTGTCCTGTTATTATACTGCTCCAGGAGGGCCGGTATGACCGCAGCCGACACTATCAGACTCGCTCTGTACGAGGCTCCAGCGGCGGCCTGCAGGAGTTTGGTACTGGGCCACACCAGCTTCAGGTCTGGCTCGCAGAGATGGTGCTGACAGTCTGAGAGGATGAGACACACACAAAGTCAGATGGTAAAAAAGTGAGAGGATACTTTGTCTGGATAATTAAAGTTGACCTATTGTGCTTTTTTACATCTGTTTTTAGTGTGTAATGCTGGTGTTTGACCATGAAAAATGTTTCAAAGTACAAGGCCCCCCAAAGAGAATTACTCTCTATATCAGTGTCAGTGTTTCTGAACTCCTGAAACGCCTCCAATGTAGTCTTGAGTTTTGTTCCGGGAACGAACACGTCACAATATTCCTCATTTAAATAATTAATATGCAGAATAAAGGGGCGGGGCCTGGTTGAGTTAGTTAGTAGTGTGTTAAAATGGTGGTTATGGTAAGGGGCGAGGCATTTCCGAACAGCCTCAAAGCACTTGACCAATCACAACACACTGCTCCAGCCGACCAATCAGAGCACAGTGTGCTTTTCAGAAGATAGACAGGAACTAAACAGAGCGTTACTGACAGACTGGGAAGAGAGGAGCCGCAACAATCGAAAATATAGGGAAAATAATGTGTTTTTTGAACACATGCATGAAAACTTATTCTAGTAGAGCTTAAAAACTAAATCAAGACTTTATAAAAGGGCATAATATGGCCTCTTTAACTAAAAATCATCCAAAGATGTGCTCATTCATAATTTTTCATGATCAGCAATTTTTACTCTTTATGTATTATTCTTGCATTATACCTAGGGCTGGGTATCGTTGAAAAAATGTCGATACCAATACCGATACCGGTTCCTGAGCGATATCTTTTTCGATACCAATTTTATGAAATCCATTTTAACAAGATTACATAACACATTACCTCAGAAAACCTTTCGTTTTATTTTTTTCAGTTTGACTCATGCTCCTTAGCCAGTGCATAAAGGAACATATATTTTTGTGTGTGTGTGTGTGTGTATTTGTTTGAGTACTGATTTAACGAGTTAACCCCTTAGGTAAGTCATTTTTCGATATTCGATAGGATTAAGGCAATTTGGTTGGTACCTGAAAAAAGTATCGAACTCGGTACCCAGCCCTAATTATACCAACATGCTACTAAGAGATAGGGGTGTAACGGTACACAAAACTCACGGTTCGGTACGTACCTCGGTTTTAAAGTCACGGTTCGGTACGTTTTCGATACAGCAAAAAGAAAGAAATGCCAGAGAAATTTCCTATTTGTTTAAAGAAAAAATATTTTTAAATAAGTGAGTTTTCCTAGATCTTGAAACTTTCAGGTTTATAAATGGGGGTCAACTTTGAAGGATGAACAAATAATGTTTTGGTCATCACATTAAAAATAACATTTAAATATATATATGTATTTAATATATTTATATATATTAAATATATATATATTTATTTATATAATATTTGAATTTTGAAGTGCTGGAAAAAGATGTGTGAAGTACTTGAAAGCATTTCACCATTCCAGCCAAACTGGTTCCAGTTAGTGTTACTATATTAAATCCATGGTGAATGTTGCTGGTCTGTGGACGAAAGTATTACTAGTTCATTCACGGCACAATGTTTCTCTTGGTTTCCATGACAGCGCTGTTTGATCTAATAGAGATCTACGGTTAATAACGGAGAAATGTGAATGCATCTCACTAGATCTCGCAGCGATGTTATTACCTCAGTGGCGAATTCAAATGTTTTCTTTACCGGATCTCTTAGCGCTGTGTAGTAACAGTGTTGCTTGATCGAGATCGGCTCGCGCTGCACAGATGTTGCTGGTCCGAACTGATAAACGATCCATGAAGCACATAACGAGTAGCGCAGTTTCGTTCTGCTTTCATTACGCTTGCCATTTGATGTTGCGCAACGTTGTGTTGGCCGCGTCAGCACGAATTTTGCTGGCAGGAAAAATGGTCCAAGCAATCGTTCGGTTTGTATGCGTACCGAACCGGAAGCCTCGAACCGAAACGGTTCAATACGAATACATGTACCGTTACACCCCTACTAAGAGAACATCCAGACATGTTTGAGTCCACCATTTGCAGATACCTTTGAGGACGAGGTTTAGAAACACCTGCAGGGAATCCTCAGAGTCTGAACTGAGCACAGAACGGGACAGACAGGACGTCAGCGCCCCGAGAGCCGACAGACCGGCCGATTCCACCCTCTCACTGGCCGTCTGGAACACCTGCACACAGGACATCAACTCACAGATCACATACGACACGGAAAAGATCTCATGTTTATGCCACGGACACCCAGATATAATGACCCCCTCCCTGAAATTAAGAAAGTCAGCAATATGCTTTCATGCATAAAGACCAACTTATCCTGTGAAACCGTATCTATTTCTATCTGGAATACATTAGAAAAATATATTAAATATTATCTGGGAAATACCATCTATCACGTCGACACTATTACTGAAGGAAATACTAATAACGTCAAATTTAATTATTATTTTTTACATGCAAAAACCCTAGTTTGAAAATCCCTGTGAAATGCAGTGTCTCTAAGTGCTTGTTTCCACAATTTGATTGAAGTGGAAAAAAAAAAAACATTTGTATAAGTGACAGCTATTTTTAAACTCTTTAAAGATACAATATGCAGGATGTTTACAGTAAAATATCCCAAAATCACCAGGACAATGTTATATTTTTTGTTTAGTTGATAACTTACAATATCCCAAATGTTTTCAACTATTTGTAAATCGTGAGAAAATTGCGATTTTTAACCAAGGAAACGGGGCGTGTGAGCAGGGGTGAGGAGTCAATGACGTCATATCCGCGTTACCGCCGGTTTCCGCCAGGTTTGACCTCGTACTGCAACAGTAACCATGACGACAGACGTTGAAAACTGGGTCGGTTATGTCCGTTATGCCTAGCAGGAAGCTCACGCTGTTGTTTTGTTCAAACATTATGGACCATGGCAAGCAGACTTTGAGACAAACAGAGGACTAGAACGAAGATCAACATCTTTCCAGATGCCGAGAGCTCCACGTCCGCGACTAACTTCGACTTTACAGAGACGCGAAAGTTGCAAACTTTAGTTTAATGTATATTTGCTCACCTGTCTAATAATCAATGTTACAGTATATAGTTCAACATGATGAAAAGTTAGAATATGATCTGCATGTTATTCTCTAATGTTAAAGGATTAGTTCACTTTTGAAAAAACTTTTGCTGATAATTTACTCACCCCCATGTCATCCAAGATGTCCATGACTTTCTTTCTTCAGTCGAAAAGAAATTTAGGTTTTTGATGAAAACATTCCAGGATTTTTCTCCATATAATGGACTTCAATGGGAACCGGATGGTTCAGGGTCCAAACGACATTTAATAACAGTTTCAGATGCAGCTTCAAATGTCTTTAAACGACACCAGACGATGAATAAGGGTCTTATCATGCGAAACGATCGGTTATTTCAAAGCTTATTCCAAAAATGTAACTTTTCTAAGGACAAATGCTAGCCTTGCTCTATTCTGTGAGGCGCGTTTGCAACGTCACGTAATACGTAATTACGTTCAAAAGGTCACGGGCGACGTAGCCAGAAGTACAGAGTCAGAGTGTTTACAAGTTGAACGCATAGGTTGAACGTGAAAACTAACTCAAACGCCGTTTACAAAAAAGGAATTAAAAGGTAAAACAACGATGTCGGACGATTTTGATTCTGTACTTCTGGCTACGTCGCCCGGGACCTTTTGAACGTAATTATGTATTACGTGACGTTACAAAAGCGCTTCACAGAATAGAGCTAGGCTAGCATTTGTCCTTAGAAAAGTTACATTTTTGGAATAAGCTTTGAAATAACCGATCGTTTCGCATGATAAGACCCTTATTCATCGTCTGGTGTCGTTTAAAGACATTTGAAGCTGCATCTGAAACTGTTATTAACTGTCTTTTGGACCTTGAACCATCCGGTTCCCATTGAAGTCCATTATATGGAGAAAAATCCTGGAATGTTTTCATCAAAAACCTTAATTTCTTTTCGTCTGAGGAAAGAAAGACATGGACATCTTGGATGACATGGGGGTGAGTAAATTATCAGCAAAAGTTTTTTCAAAAGTGAACTAATCCTTTAATCTATCTTAGTCTCATACAGCCAACAAACAACATTCAACACACACAAATGCCGTTTAGAGTGTGATAGTGTAATGTTAGAGCAAGTGAAGTAGCGCTGCGTTACCTCAAGTTTAATTCCTCTTATAAACTGACCTGTGTGAGTAATTCAGCAAAATTAAATGTCCTTATTCCTTTATATCCGCAGGATTCGAGTTGGGTGTGGCGCTGGTTTACGTCTAACAAATCGCGCACTGCTTCACACTAGTCATGTTTAAAACATCATATATTCACTCATCCATAAAAGATCCATCAGCTTGCTGACAAGATCCATAATTCAGCTTAATGTGGAATATAAGTCATAAATATATACCCCTTTGTTATTGTAAGAGGTTAGCGACCCCTGGTGGCGAAACAATTGTATTGTATTGCAAGTAATAACTCACTTTTTAAGTGGAAGCACCAGTATTCGGCACTTGCACATTCAAGCAATAAATCCATGTGATTTTTTTCCTGCTTATCAAACATATCACAGATCATACTCGATCTCTGCAACATGGGAGGAAAAATAAAGAAATCGTAACTGGGTCACTTGAACCATGTAATGTAAAAGCAGCCTTTGTCCAAACCGGCCGTCGACCTGAAATGACTTTTCTGGAAGCTTCGGCATAACACGAGTAACTTGAAGCTTCAAATCTTGGCATAAAGTGGTGGGAAGTGTGTTATACAGAGCAAACTAATATGAGAAAAGCACCTGTGAGTTCCTGCATCCATTATTTTATGCCGCTCGCTCTTACCTCTCTCCGTATCGAGCTCCAAAGGCCCGGGAGGAACTCTGCCAGCTCTTTATGGCTGTATGTCAGACCACAGGCGGCCTAAAACAGAAGAATAGTGTGCAGTTTATTTATAGCAACCAAGACATATTTTCTAGGTAACACTTTAGACATTTTACTGACTATAGTAACTTTACAAGTACAAGTGTCAACCTATTCTACTAGCCCTACCCATAACTTAACAGTATTAGTAAAATGTCTAATTGGGACTATCAAAATAAAGTGTAACCGGTTTTTTTTATTGTTTTCAGGAGATATTCTCAGCCAGAGCAACAGTAAAGCATTGGGTTAGCAATGCCAAAGTCATGGGTTTGATTTCCAGGCAATGCATGAACTGATTAAACGTATAGCTTGAATATAATGCAAGTTGCTTTGGATGAAAGCATCTGTCAAAAGCATAATGTAAGTGAAAGCTATATAACAGTGGTTCTCAAATGTTGGGCTATGTCATCAAGGAAAAAAAAAATAATGCTAAAATGCAAATAATACAAAAACTAACCATATAATAATGCATAATGATGTACTAGATTCAAATTCCTTATCTAAATAATAAAAGAGAATCGAAAGTTAGTCAAACTAGGCAGACATGTCCTCTTTCTTGAAAATTAGAATATAAAATTCAATTATTTTGCACAATGAGCAGATTTTTGGTATTATGTTGTGTGTAAAATCTCAACCCTGAAGCAGAATCAATAGTGAAGGATTATAATCTGTACCAGTGTCTGCAGGGAGTCCACTTTGGCACTCTGAACATCCGAGTCCAGCTTCTCAATGATCAATGGTAACAGAAACTGTCAAGGAAAGGATACAAAACACAATAAACAAACGCACACAAAAGTTCCATTCATTGAACTATTTGCATAATTTCCAGTCTACTGATACACACAACCATTGAGTATAATCCCAAACAAAGGCTTATTGAGTTTAGCTCCTACCTCAGCAAACCGAGACGTCCCAGTAAGAACATTTCGTAGAGAAAGTATAAGATCTTCCTGTGTGATCCCATGAGGATCATTGGGTGGCTGAGAACAGACAGAGGAACAGTAATTAGGGTGACCACCCGTCCCGCTTTGTGTTTTCACCCCTTGTCCCGATCGTCGCACATTGAAGAAATGTCCCGCATTTGGTTTTAATTATCATTAAGAAAACATGCATGTGTTCTTTTGCCTGTTTAAAGGGATAGTTCACTTTGAAATTAATTTTTGATACGTTTTAGCTTACATGTTTATAAACACTGTTTGTTTTCTCACACAAACCGCTCGTTTCGTGTCTTAGGCCATCAATGTGTACTTACATTTACGAGTCATTAAATCATGTTTAATTTGGACTTCTCTGTGCATGCTCTTTGAGGTGGTGACCATAGACCTCCATTATATGACTGACAGACAAGAACGCTTTGACCTAAAAATATCAAAATTGAAAATACTGCGGAAACAAAGACACCTACGTCTTGGATGCCCTTGAGATAAGCTAAAACGTATCAAACATTCATTTCAAAGTGAACTATCCCTTTAAGAAAGCATTTTATTTATTATTTTTGCAGTGTAGTTTTTTCACCTATATTTAACAGCGCTCCATCATAAGTACAAATACAACAGCCGTTTTTAATATCCTATTCAATGGTTGAAAAGAAAGGAGTAAATACGGTCAGTCAAAATGTGGACCGGTGATTCGTACCATGTGTTCACTGTCAGAAAACAAAATTGTTTAACCTGTTGCCTGCTGTGGTTGTTTTAATTCACATCCTTCCTAAAAATATGAAAGGTTCTGAATATATTCTTAATATATAAGTATATATTTGATTTGTTCATTGTTTATTTTGTTGGATTTTAGTTGGACTTGGTCAGAGCTGTTACTAAAATAGTGACACCCATGCTGCCTTTGGGTCAGTGATGTTGACTTTAAATGACATGAAAAATAGTTATATGAAAAAAGTTATTTCTAGACTAAAGAACAAAGAATTTTTATCAGCGGAAAGGCAGAATACAAACGTTTTAGACATTATAGAACAGTTTCAGGGCTTGTTTTAGTGTTGGTAACATGTCCCACACAAACTTATAATCGTCCCACATTTGGTTTTTTGATGGCGGTCCCCCTAACAGTAATAGAAATTCAGTTTGACATGACGAGTCTCAGTGATTGTGCAATTGATAGCATGTATTAGAACTGCACGGTTATAGTTAAAAGATCGTAATCTCGATTCAAACACCCACGTCTTATTCCTAAATGACAGTAATTCGGCTATATGTGTATTAAACCTTTGACAAGTAGCCAATGACCACAGCGAACATTCAGATCTGCGTTGGCGGTGCCGAGCCAGAATGAACCGTTGTTATGTATAGGTTTTTTTTTTTTTTTTAAAACAGTCTTTTCAACCACACAGTATCATTATTTCAAACTATTTTAGTACAGAAAATATTTCACCAACAAGTTAATAAAATTATAACGAGGAAACATGTTAGATAGAAGTACTTACAGGGCTAAAGTCTATGGGAAAATAACAGGACGTCACTTCAAAGAGTTCCTCTACAAATTTACCTGAAAAAACAAAACAAAAAAAGTGATTTGTCAAATAAATATCAGAATTTTTTACATCAAATATTATCTTAATATTAATGTAATTATTAGGGCTGTGCAAAAATTAATTGCGATTAATCGCATCCAAAATAAAAGTCTGTGTTTACATAATATATTTGTGTGTGCTGTATATAATTATTTTGTATATATACAGTAAATACAAACACATGCATGTATATATTTAAGAAAATGTGTTATTCATATATAAAATATTTATATAATATAGATTATGTATTTATATATATTTATGGAATTTAAGCGCAAATAATTCTTAAATATATACATGGATGCATAGGTTTTTATATATACAAAATAATTATATACAGCACACACAAATATATTATGTAAACACAGACTTTTATTTTGGATGCGATTAATCGCAATTAATTTTTGCACAGCCCTAGTAATTATATAAAATTACTGTAAACTGTATTACAAACTATTATTTTCCGTTCTGCACTAACCGAGATCGTATCCCCTGTGAATGATGTTCCTGGCCACCTGGAACGCTAGCAGGAGGTTACGAGGATCTCGCTCTCCATCTACTGACTGCACAAATCCAAATGTAAAGTCTGCACCCAAACCTTTGAGCTCTGTGGAACAAGAGATATTTGAGGACTGGTCAGATGGTTTCCAGCTCTTGTAAATACAAACAATGTAAAGGCATTAATATAAAGGGTGAGAGAGACACTGTACCTTCCTCTCGGGACTCCATAAGGCTGATGAGGATGTTGTAAACACATGATCGCTCCGCCAGCATCAAGGACTGTAGAAACAAGTTAGAAAAACTAAACCATGGTTTGTCGCTTTGCATTTAAAATGGATTTCTGACTCTAGATACTTCTGGAATAAGGAGGTCAATCGGCCAGTGTTCACAACATTGATGTCAATGATTGAAATGCAAATGACGTAACATCACGTTATAGAAATTTTAACATTCAAAGATTAATTATGTTAACTAACCATAAAGTTCTGATTTTATATTTCTAACATGTGATAAAACCTATCATACTTCAACTTCTTTGTCTCAAGGTGACTAAACTTTCTAATCTAGATCTAACAATAAAAAAAGATAAATCTTAGTTCCTTCTATTTAGGATGTAGCCATGAGACAGACTTTCAATATGAACTAACCATCAACTTTTTGACTTAATGTAACTTTGACGATGAACTGAACGTTCTGTTCTTTTACTATATTAGGACGTGATTAACTGAAATGTTAACCCCTTACGAACTGTTTTTTTTTTTTTGAGGATATAGGATATTTTGCTGATGTCACTAACAAAGGATGATGAGGGGATGGGGCTTGCTTTAAACAGTGTAACCAATCATATTGATAGAGTGTGACATTAACAGTCATAATGAAATAATTAGTCATGATGATTCTTTTTTTTAATGTGTCTGGCATTATCATATAAAACATGTGTACTTGTGATTCTCTGAGAATTGCTCGAGACCTCCCAGCTGAAATAAAAAACATCTGAAGGACATTTGCTGAAGTCTGTCTGTCATTTAAGCTGCGCAGCAAGAACAAGTAAGTTAGAATTATTAGCACCCGGCCGCCGTCGACTGTAGACGCGCTAGGGTAAAAGTATAAGACTTGGCCAACTAGAGTGAGTATTATTGTAGAGTAGTCAGGTTCAGGGAAAAAATCCATCACAACGGATAATACAATTTCTAGAATTACAATCAGTTATTGTATTGCTTACCATTGTTTCCAAGAACATATACATTTAAAACTTTAATAGTCTCTTGCTCACCTGCAAGGCTGCATTCATTTGATCAAAAATACAGTAATACCTGTAATAATATCTTTTAAATATAATTTATTCCTGTGATCAAAGCTGAATTTTCAGTCTTTAGAGTCACATGATCCTTCAGAAATCATTCTAATATGCTGATTTGATGCTCAAGAAACATTTCTGATTATTAACAACGTTGAAAACAGTTTCTGCTTCATATTTTTGTGGAAAATGATTAATTTTTTTATTTGAATGTTAGAGGAAAAATTTTCAAAATAATCTTTTGTGACATTGTGATCAATTTAAAACATCCTTGCTGAATAAAAGTATTAATAAAAATGTTTTTACTGATCCCAATATTTTGAACAATAGTGTAAATATTAGGGATGGGAAACGATTAATCGCAATTAATCTCATCCAAAATAAAAGTTTGTGTTTACATAATTTATGTGTGTGTGGTGTGTATAATAAATTTGTATATATAAATACCCACACATGCATGTATATATTTAAGAAAAATGTTTTATTAATATATCAAATATTTATATTTATATATAATATTAATTGTGAATAAATATATATAAAATATATACATGCACATATTTCTTAAATATATACATGCATGTGTGGGTATTAATATATACAAATTAATTATACACACTACACAAACATATATTATGTAAACACAAACTTTTATTTTGGATGCGATTAATCGTTGCCCATCCCTAGTAAATATATCATTTTTGTAGCAGGATCAGGAACTTGACTAGGCCAACTCCACGCACATGTTTACTGTCGAGTCGTGACATCTTCTGAGTGGAGTGTATTCGTTCGTACTAAAATATTCACCTGAACATGAACATCCTGAAAGATGGATCTCAAAATGGACACAGCTGAACCAGGAGGCAGAACTGAGCATTTCGTCTGAAAGGAACCAAATGCGACCAAAAATGAGAAATATCACGGTGACCACAACAGATCATTAATAACATGCTCGTTTGATTGCAAAAGAACTCTGACTTACCAAAGCTTTGAGTCCCTGGAGAACATGCGGAGTGATCACATAGTGATCCTTCAGTCTGTTTTCATAGAAAGCTATCAGGACCTCCACTGCAAACAAAACATGCGAGTGAGATGTCAAAAGGTCAAAGGTCATTTAGACCACCATGATCAACCCTCTCTACTGACACAATGAAGCTCGCGATTTATTATTTTATTCACCAGACTTTTTACAATGCAAATGAAAAATTTATAATTGATAACATTTTAAAGTTAATAATTCATCATGGGAAATTGCATATTCATAAAGCCAAAAGTAATGTCCATAAAACCCTCTTTTAATTTCTTTTGCAAAGACGATAAAATATTCCATGACTCTTTGAATTCAACTACTAGAAATAAGAAGTGCATAAAAACATCTCAAATTTTGGAAAAAATAGTTTGTAGAATTAAATGTTTTACTTTGTACAATGTAATTCCCCAATGTGTTTGTCTTATTTCTGTTGTAAAATGTCTTTATAAGCTTTTGTAAAAGTTGAATAAAAAAAAAGCTCAAATAAACAACAGAACAACAAAGATGCAAATTAAATAAACAGTGCTTTTCTTATTCGCAGCAAGTCTGTTGTTTGATTAACATTAAAATCACAGAGAGCAGCAGGAATATTAGGCTTCTGTCACTTTAAGATATAAAAACAACTATTAAGAAGGACAGAAATCTTACCCTCCCTCTCAGATAGGCAGCTGTAGCATTCCTGCAGGACTTGAGACAGGAGCTGAACTCCTCTGGCACGCGTATGAGGCTGAGAGCTGGTCAGACTCAACCTGCATGGAGGATATGAAATTAATAAGGTGCCCAATTTCACAATCATCACTGTTGTCTAAAATCTACAGACATGCAACCCTTAAATCAGCACTAATATTAGCTGTACTTTTATTACAGTTTGAATACTAGAGAAAGACACCAAAAACTCACTTCTCTAAATGTATAAAGTTTACTTTACCCCAATGCTTCAACCAGCTGGAGGATTGTGAATTGCCCAGTCTTGACACCTTAAAAGAGACATGCACTCAGGTTTAACCCTGACATATGAAACAACAGGGTTTATTGTATCCTTAAACAACATTTTTCAAAAATACGTTTTATATAGTATTTGCTAGATCAGGCTTTTATGGCTTATATAGTGAGATCATGGAGGGGAAAACAGCTCAATGTTCTTCAGAGGTCCTAAAAACACAAAATATTAGGGCTGTGAAACGATTAATCGTAATTAATCGCATCCAAAATAAAAGTTTGTGTTTACATAATATATGTGTGTGTAGTGTGTATAATTATTTTGTATATATAAATACACACACACATGCATGTATGTATTTAAGAAATATTTGCATGATTATACTTCAAATATATTTAAGCAAAATTAATATTATACATAAATATAACTATTTGATATATTAATAACACATTTTTCTTAAATATACATGCATGTCTGTGTAATTATATATAACGCAAACTTTTATTTTGGATGTGATTAATCGCGATTAATCGTTTCACAGCCCACCAAAATATGCAATTTGGTGCAGATGCTGATATAATATGGTCAACAAGTAAGATGAACTTCTGATAGCTTGTAATTTAAATCAATGAGATATTTAGAACACAATACTTGCATAAAATGCATAAAAAATCAGTTATCAATCTATATATCCAAAGATGATATTTAAAAACTTAGTTATATGATCAAAGCGCTAAAGTTTTAAAACATAAAATGCAATGCAATGCAAAGATGTTTGAGAGATGAACAAACAAGGTTTCTCAAACATATTTGATACTTGCATGAGTTTTCTTTAAACGATGTCTGGATATAATCAAATAAACACTTAAGTCCAGCAAGTGTTCAATATTCATCTTGAAATATTACTAACAATATCAAAGTTATTCTTACGTTATAAAAACCAGAAACACTACTTTAGTGTCCTTCTTACATACTTACCACAGTTATAATAGTAAATGATGCATATTTACGTGCAACTAACCCTAAACCCAACCCTATAGTGAGTAACGTTACATGATGTTAATTAATATTACTCAGTAACGTTACTTAAATATATTACACTGTAACAGAGACACCTTAAAATAAAGTGTAACCGAAAAAATCATTAAAGATTTCCACAGCAACAAGACACAAGCTAAAGGTGTTATTCTAAAAGGCCTTTTACTGGCTAAAAAAGTATAAACTGTCAATAAGATGACGTTTTGATCATGATGATAATTTAGAAGCCTTATAATTTCACGTATCAGATATGAAAGTGTAGGTTTTAGAGTTAATAATGTACATAAATACAGTGAAGTAAAGTAACAGAGTCCACTGTCAGGTTCACACAGAAGGGCTCCGCTAGCAGACTAGCAAGGCAAACACACACAAGCCCTGAATAAAGAGAAACAACGACATGGCAACTGCTGTTTTTGGGATATAATTAAGCAAAAACATTGTGGAAATCTAACAAAGGTCTGATCTTTGTGTTCAGTCGCTGTCAGCAGCCACAGTGCGTGTGTGTGATAGCTACAGGATGTGGCGGTTAGCTCACGGCATTCATACAGCATCTCACACACGCGGCGTTCGCGTAACGTAACAGCTTTAATGAAGGGTCAGCGCTTAAGTGGCAAACATGAGAGAGGCCAATGAATGAACTACCTGAAGCGGTTTCTGTAGCCTTGCTATCAACCTGTCCAGACACGAATTCTTCCACTAAACCCAGGAGCAAACTGTTATCCGCGGCCATCCTGAAGAGAAGAGCAGCCAGCCAGCAGCTTCAAACTCGCTGTCACCCGCGCATGCGCACAACCGCCGGGAAATCTCTCTTTTTTTTTTTTTTTGCTTCGAGTTTGAATATGTTTCAAATTGTTTCAAAGTATCGGTAATATGAGGTTTATTCTGGACTTTTATTTAATTTTTTTAATGTTAAAAAGTATCATTTTTAACATTAAAAATATAATCTTATGTTAATTTTTGCATATTTTTTTTAAAGATTAACTTAGTTAATAATTTCTGTCCGGAGAAAAAGGTTTTGAAAATAAGGTAAAATAACGTATTATTTTTATTTAAAAAATAAATAAATTCTGCCATGTTTATTTTAAAGTCAATCAAAGAGAGAAAGCAAAATAAATGTTCGATATTCTGTGTCTATAAAAGAAGATTAGCAGTTTTAAGTATCTGATTAATTGGAAACATTTTCTTACATCACGAGAATACTGTATTTTGAAACACAGATGTGGAGAAGTGAGACTTTTGTAGTGCAGTCAGAGCTTTCCTAAAGTGGTGGAGATGCCAAACACTGGGTTTGTTTGTATCATTCGTAGCAGGCTATCGATCTTTAAACATCGACACTTTCTTAAACTAATATTTTATGTATGGATATCTTTTTGGACTCAATTTATTTGTGTTAGCAAAAAAAAAAAAGTTTCGTAAGAATGGAACTATTTTTCCTTCTGCTACAAACACGCCGAAAAGTGCACGCACTCACACAAGCACAGCACCCAGTCAAACTGAGAGAGTTGTGCTCGCTAGAGGCAATTATAATTGCCTCTTTTACGCGTTTAAACCGCGTTCAAATCATGCCATTTTTGACTTCATTTTCTTTTACTGTCTGTAATTTTTGAGCGGAGTTTGATTGAAAGCTCCATTAGAGGAGGGGCTCTGGTGGAGTCACGTGGTCAGAGCGCTTGCGCAATGAGCACCAGTAACGTGAACTAGTAGGAAACATCACTCAGTCAGTGAGAGGAGGAAAGGTGCGAGAGATAAAGAACTCAGGCAGGTTTGCGACGCATAAATGTTTTAATATACCATACCGCGAGCACGAAATAGTCAATAAAGCTCAAATACTAGCTTGATTTTTGTTTTGTTTTGTTTCAATTTAGACCGGACTTTATGAGTTCAGGCAAAAGCTCGTGTTTTGGCTGCTAGCTGCTGTAAGTTAGCTCGTGGGATAAAGCCAGAAATAACTAAACGCAAGTCTCGTGCCAGATAACCGTTATTAGATCATCGCGAGACCCTCAGTCTGGAGTTTTGTTTTGTTTTCGTTGCTTGGATGGACTTCCCTTTGATGTACGTACGTACTGTTGACACACCACCCATAGTATAACTAGTTTATCTTGAGTTTTAGTAGTGGTTTACGTTTGGCAATTCAAATGATGATAAAGCAGGAGTGTGTATAGGTGCTGTCTTGAGATGTGGCCTGCGTTTGTTTGACGATCATGGGAGGATGCGTGGGGCGCGAGCGCGCGGAGTCACGCGGAGCGAGGACGCAGAGGAAACGTGGAGGTGAGACACACTCTTGCTGTAGACTAAACACACACACACACACAAACCTGTTGCTTAGACTCTGTGATTGTCATAACCTGTTTGTTTCCTTGTTTGAAAACATGCAAATATCAGGTGTATTGTGGGGAGCCATCAGCAAAAAGTACCATGTTATTATCATGTAAATACCCAACATGTAAATGTCAACCATACAAGATATGCCTGCAGACAGTGTATCAAACTAATATGCTTGCCATTACTGTACCACAGTTTCTATCACTTCCATGTGTCTCTCCAACAATTATAATTGGTTTAACTTTCAAATAAGATTCATTTGACTGGTGTCTGCTGGTACTATGCCTAGTACTTCAGCTTTTCTTTATGTCAGTTTGTTTTGTGATGATTCTGAAACTCCCTTTTTGTAGATGTGACAATTCAGGCCCTTGGAAAGAGTGACAGCTTTGATCATTATCAGTCTCCTCTCTGTTGTGTGTGTGTGTGTGTGTGTGTGTTTTTCCACCTGTGTGCATGTTGGAGCCAGCAGTCGTTCAGGCTGCGGAGTCTCGTCTCAGGGCATGCCCGTGCATGCTGGCTCCGTTTGCCATGAGCTGAAGTGAAACATCATTTGGGATAGGAAGAATTTCTTTCCCTCGCAGGAACAGTGACGGTCACAGCGGCAGTGACATGCGTTTGACTTCTCTCAGTGAAAGTCTTGAGGACACTGACGTCTTACAACCAGTATCAGTGTATTGTAGGGTTATCTGTACTTCAGCAGGTTGTGTGTGTCTGTGTGTGTGTGTGGGGGGGTTTCTTGCTTTGAACAGGAGATAAGATTTTCTTTTCCACATGGGCGTTATATATACATAAACATTACGTGCTTTTCTCCAGTCAAGAACATCTTTGCACCAGAGTAAAGTTTGGGAAGTTTATTAAATAACAGCAATGCATTCTCAAGCATGTGTCGCTTCATAATTAAACATCAGTCCTAAACAGTCAGGGGAAAAATAATAGATAAAGACAAGAATCAGTTTGATTATTTGTTTTGTGAATCTGATTAAACAGCTGTTATTATTATTACTGATTTAATAAAATTATTGAATTTTGCTTAATATGAAATTTAATACGTTTTTTTGTTTGTAAGAGTTTTTAACTTTTCAAACTTTGCGTAATATAAAACTGATTTGTTTGTGTTATTTCACTCAAAAGAATCAGTTCATAAGAGTTACTTGAGAATCTTATTGTTATTTATTAACAGAGCGGACGTCCTCAAGACTAATAATTGAAAATTATTATTACTTATTTTAAAGATTTAAATACTTAATACAAATATTACATCTTTATAATGTGCATAATGCGTATAAGTGTGAGTGTTTTTGACTGAAAAGAATCAGTTCATAAGAGTCATTTGTTTGAGAATCAGAGTTTTACGTGGTGTGTGTGTGTGTGTTGTACGTTTCCTGCGAGAACAAAGATGCATGTTATTGTCTGTCTGGTCTAATGTGACCCACAGGAGTTCATGCTCACCGCAAAACAAAACGTCATAAACATATTTTCCCAGCACTAATAAAACAATGTAATCAGTTCTGAGGAAGAGACACATTATTTTATAATGCCGCCGCGTGTGGAAACGGGAACATCTCGTGTTCCTGCTGTAACGACGGGAGGGGAAGAGAATCTGTCGCAGCTTGCGTTGGGGGTGTGTGTGTGTGTGTGTAACGAGAGAATTACAGGAGAAGAATGCAACTTCATGCGGCTCCTTACAGCTGTTGGCCTAAAGTGCATTTACATATCATTTGACTAGAGCATGTATTAGATGCTGAACTTTGACAGCCGCATTCTGCATTGCACACACACATTGTCTCCTGTTGTGGCATATTATCATAAAGTGAAATAAGCTGGTTTATATAAACAGTGTCCTGCTGACTCAAGGCTCAACCTTATCTCCTTTGATGTGTGAGTCATTGACTAGATCACAAGTGTGTGTGAACCTATGAGACAAGCGACTTCCTTCTAATCGTGCGAATACTGACAAATTATTATTAAAGGAGTAGTTCACTAAAAAACTTTTGCTGATAATTTACTCGCCCCCATGGCATCCACGATGTCCACGTCTGTCTTTCTTCAGTCGAAAAGAATTTAAGGTTTTTGATGAAAACATTCCAGGATTTTTCTCCATATAATGGACTTCAATGGGGACCAAACGGTTCAAGGTCCAAAAGACAGTTTCAGTGCAAACTGCAAACTGTTCAAAGGGAATCGTTTTTGTTGAATGAACCAAATGACTCGAAAAAAGATTTGTTCATTTTGATGAACGAGTTCGAACAGGAGAGTCACGAACGCGCATCACAGAACAGAGCAAGGCGAGCATTTGTGCTTATAAAACTTAAACTTTTTTTTTTTTAATGAGCGATCGTTTCGCTTGATAAGACCCTTATTCATCGCCTGGAATCGTTTAAAGCCCTTTGAACAGTTTGCATTTTGCACTGAAACTGTCTTTTGGACTTTGAACCGTTTGGTTCCCATTGAAGTCCATTATATGGAGAAAAATCCTGGAAGGTTTTCATCAAAAACATTAATTTCTTTTGCGACTGAAGAAAGAAAGACGTGGACATCTTGGATGACATGGGGGTGAGTAAAATATCAGCAAAAGTTTTTTTTTAAAGTGATCTACTCCTTTAAGTTGTTTTCACAATTTGCAAACTATTTTTCACTATCCTGACAAGTGACCAAAGAAATGTTGAATAAATGAGAGATGGCCCGTCTTTAGTTCACTCTCCTTCTGGGAGCATTTAGAGTTTCTCACATTGTCAGTGGTTTCTTTTATTTGACCATCGTTGGATTGTAAACCGCCATTTGTCTCTGCATGTCACTTTGAAAGGCTGGTTTAACCCTACTGTATCATATTTGTACGGTCTTTAAATTATCAACATGATCAAAACATTGCTGAATAACCTTCATATTTATTTTAACTGCTTTTTAGTATAATGGTTAAAAAACATCCACCTTCAGCTCGTTGTTCATGTGTCTTTTTGCTCTAAAATCTTTGCTTATTTTTATAAAGTACATGCGAGAATAATTTCGATTTTGTCTCTAAAAATCACTTGGTCTTGATTATCAATACATTGTTTTTTTGGGGCTTTTGAGTAAGGTTTATTTCTCAATCATCATTGTTTTGCATTCTGTTCCAAAATAGCAGAGTTTTGATCATAAGACTAAGCATTTAAATATCATCTTACTACTTTATATTATAATTGAGAGTGATGACTGATCTTTTTTACATGTATTTTTATGTAATTGGTGTGTTATACTGTTATAAAGTTCTCATTGATTTACTTTACAAGCAATCAGAATTTCATTTATTCCATAATATCAGCATCTGCACAAATATTTGCATATTTCTGTTCAGCTTTGGGTCTCTGAATTTGGGTTTGAGCTTCATATTCTCACTTATCATCATAATAATAATCACTATACAATTTTCCGAACACTTTACAATAAGGTTCATTAGTTAACTACATTCGTTAGCATGAACTAATAATGAACAGTACTTTTATAGCGTTTATTAATCTTTGTTAATGTTAATTTCAACATTTACTATTACTTTATTAAAATCTTGTTAACATTAGTTAATGAAAAAATGAAAACCCGAACACACATTGTGACAAAGATGAACAAATACAGTAATAAATGTCTTGCTCATGGTTAGTTCATACATTAACTAATGAACCTTATTGTAAAGTGTTAGCCAATTTTCTTTTTGCCTGGAGGTTTTATAAACTACCGTTTCAAAATTTAGATTTTCTGACTCATTTCATATGTCAGGCTTTACAGTGTTAATCAGTTTAGAGGACCAGACTTCCTGTAATACTTGAATCCTGTGTAGGATTGCTGTAAATTACACAATTTATGTCCTGCTAATTTGTAATTACACCTAAGCTGGCCATGCTATAAAATAATGTGTTTTGATGATGTCCTTTGGATACTTGGCCACGGTCAGAGCAGGATCGATGGGAAAGCACTGAATCACACATGGTCCACCCACCTACTATCTCACCATCAACCTGAACTTCCTTATTTCTACAGCAGGTTTATTATTAGAGATGTTTGCTAAGGCAAGCATCATTATTGCTTAATTGTACTGAGTAACAGTGACTTCCTGTAAAAGAGCAGTTACGGCTGGGCTGTCTGTTCCTGTCCAAATTACAGCTAAATCTTCTAAACATTGCTTACTTGTAATATAAGTCCACAAATACCTTTTTCATCTCCGTGCGTAACTCGCGTGTTTGACGCACCCACCACTAGCCTAGCTTAGCACAAAGACTGGATGTAAATGGCTACAGCTAGCATACTAATCCTAATGTGACAAAATAACGCAAACATTTTCCTATTTGCTATTCAGACTTCATCAAATATTTAAAGTAAAGCTAAATTTGTCGGGATGCATTGATATTAAAATGTTGGCAATACCGTTAATGCTTTATTTGAAAGCCGATAACCAATATATTGGCCAAAAAAATCTTAAAGGAACACTCTGACTTTTTTGGACTTGAGCTTATTCACTGTATCCGCCAGAGTTAGATAAGTTCATACATACCTTTTTCATCTCCGTGCGTGCTGTTTGACGCACCCACCGGCCACTGCTAGCCTAGCTTAGCACAAAGACTGGATGTAAATGGCTGCAGCTAGCATACTAATCCTAAAAAGTGACAAAATAGCGCAAACATTTTCCTATTTGCATGTTTTGATTTGTATAGTCACAGAGTGTACAAATCATAAGATCATATGAGACACAGCCATATTTTTAACCATATAAATATTGGGAACTATATTCTCAGAAGTGCTTCGCTTTTTGAGATTATAGTTCCCAATATTTATACGGTTAAAAGATATCTGTCCATTATTACCTTGTTATTTGTACACTCTGTGACTATACAAATCACAACATGCAAATAGGAAAATGTTTGGGTTATTTTGTATCTCATTGGGTGGTGATAGCGCAGTGGATAAGACACATGCCTTTGGTGTGAGAGGCCCGGGTTTGAGTCCACTGTGAGACACCAATGTGTCCCTGAACAAGACACTTAACCTCTAGTTGTTCCAGAGGCGTGCGACCTCTGACATATATAATTGTAAGTCGCTTTGGATAAAAGCGTCAGCTAAATGAATAAATGTAAATGCTATTGGGATTATGCTAGCTGTAGCCATTTAAATCCAGTCTTTATGCTAAGCTAGGCTAGTGGTGGGTGCATCAGATAGCAATACAGCACGCACGGAGATGAAAAAGGTATGACTTATCTAACTCTGGGGTATACAGCGAATAAGCTCAAGTCCAAAAAAGTTGGAGTGTTCCTTTAACCTAAATTTTCATATAGTTTGTAGAGACTTAATTACAAAAGTCTTAAAGGATAACAAAAGCCTCACCATTAAAAGCCACGTCCAAGCACACGTGTTTAATCAAAAGCACCAACATAAATCAAACATACAAATTTTAATGTGGCTAACTTTCCTTATCAAATTTCCTTACAAATAAAGAAAACAAAGGCAAAATAAATCACTGGACAACATCACTCCTTATCCACTATCCAGCAATATCACTATCAGTCCTAATCAGCAGTGTGTTGGGCTCAACATATCATTGTTGATTCAAAACAAGAGCTGTGTTTGACCAGATAACTTCAGGGTCATGGCGGGGGTGTTTAGAGTTTGGCTGTTGCCCTCAGGGTTGTTGTGAGATGTGAACTGGATAGATGAAGGCTGAATTGAACCGTCATTTGCACACAAACAGTCATAAATGCTCAACCTTTGCTCAGTCATGTGTGTATAGTTCACTTCTGCTTTTATTTTGAGACTAAAGTCACTGTACTCCACAATCATGTGTGTGTTATATTGATATTAATTAATGCTTGATTTATGTATATCTAAATCTTGTGTGTGTGTATATATATATATATATATATATGTATGTATGTATGTATAGGGCTGAAAACAATAGTGATTAATCGCATCCAAAATGCATGCATGTATATTTAATAAAAATATATTATTTAAATATATAATATTTATATATAATATAAATTATATAAATCTATATACAGTATATACATGAAAATATTTCTTAAATATATACATGCATGTGTGTGCATTTATGTACATAAAATAATTATACACAGTGCACCCACATATATTATGTAACACACAAACTTTTAGTTTGGATGCGATTAATCGTTTTAATTGTATCCGAATCGCGATTAATCGTTTGACAGCCCTAATATATAAATATAAATATATATATATATATATATATATATGCACACACAATATTAACTTTAATAATCAAAGTAGAAATGGCACATTTCATCACCTATGGATACAAAAATATTATAATAAAAAGAAATACATAATAATTATACATATTATCATTCAAATGTTTGGGATCTGTAAGATTTCTACCTCAAATGTTTGAACGTTAGTGTATGCATTTTTTTATTTGTATTTTTTGAAGTCATTTGTGATGAAATATGCTCTTTTTTACTTTCTTGATCTAAATGTTCCTTCTAAATTTTCCATTACTCTACAATCATTAAAATACACTACATGTCAATTCTTGTTTATTAGACTATTACTTTTACATTCCACTCAGTTCTCTGTTTGCCATCGAAAATACACACGGAAAGTCTTTGTCGACCTTCATATGTGAAACTAACCTTAACATAATTCACTGGAATAGTACAAATCTTGCCCAATGGTCAAAGTAATGTGGTCGTCTTTTCGCTCATCAAAGCTACTCTGTCATTCTGCTAAGCCATTGTTCCAGGAAATGTTGTATAGCCAACACTTCTCTCACATTAGTGTTAATTCACAGGTCGCAACGAGCCCCTGAAGAAAGACAAGCTGAAGTGGAAGAGCGATTACCCAATGACGGAGGGGCAGCTGCGCAGTAAGAGAGATGAGTTCTGGGACACGGCTCCGGCGTTTGAGGGCCGCAAGGAGATCTGGGACGCCCTAAAAGCTGCCGCTGTGGCCCTGGAGTGTAGCGATCACGAGCTGGCTCAGGCTATAGTGGACGGAGCCAACATCACGTTACCACATGGTGAGAGAGTCTTTACACTGATTGGCTGTGATGAAACCAGCTTTGTGTGTGACAACTTGCTGTTTTGGAACAGAAATAGGAGAAGTTTGGATGAATGTTCATGCTGCTCTTTTCCATAAATCAAAAAGCAGTGATGTGGTGCTGCAAAAAATTGCCGTACAATAAAGCATCATAAATGTAGTACTGTGTGATAACCAAAATTTAAGTTGCCAAAAAAGTGAGTAGCACCTCATTGCAGTACACAAGATCCAGGGGGTGGAGTCGGATCCAGATCTGAGGGGTGGAGTTGGATAGGTTTAGGGATCAGGGGTGGAGCTGGGAAGGTTTAGGGGTGGGTTTAAGGATCAGGGGGTGGAGCTGGGAAGGTTTAGGGGTGGGTTTAGGGATCAGGGGGTGAAGCTTGATGGGTTTAGGGATCAGGGGGTGGAGCTGGGAAGGTTTAGGGATCAGGGGTGGAACTGGGAAGGTTTAGGGATCAGGGGTGGAGCTGGGTAGGTTTAGGGGTGGATTTAGGGATTGGGGGTGGAGCTGGGTAGGTTTAGGGGTGGGTTTAGGGATCAGGGGGTGGAGCTGGGAAGGTTTAGGGATCAGGGGTGGAGCTGGGTAGGTTTAGGGGTGGGTTTAAGGATCAGGGGGTGGAGCTATATCATTTTTTTTTACATAATATTTTTTTTATTTTGATGTCATGTCTTGCATCTTACACCCCAATTTCAAAATCTCAGAAAATTAGAATATTACATGAAATCAATAAAAATATTCTGTTAAAACACAGTATTGTCGGCCCTCTGAAAAGTATAATCATGCATAAATAGTTATATATACGAAATATATTACTTTCACCGTTTAATTTGAACTGAAATACATGAACTTTTGCACGATACTGAAATTTTTCGAGTTTCACCTATTTAGAATAAATTCATTAATATTTATATTTTGATCAAATAAATGATTTGTTTCTATTAAATAACTGTATTTATCTATTTAAATAGCTTATTATCTTCACACCCTGACCTTTATTTTCTTTACTGGCCCATAAGGGAAGTTTTCACCATAATGAAGCAGCATTTAGTAACAAAGTGTTTAAGTGCAAATTATGACGTGCATTTTCTCTCATTGTAGAAGAAAAAAATCTTTCCTTTTCCTTTAAAGGAGTAGTTCACTTTAAAAAAAAACTTTTGCCGATAATTTACTCACCCCCATGTCATCCAAGATGTCCATGTCTTTATTTATTCAGTCGAAAAGAAATTAAGGTTTTTGATGAAAACATTCCAGGATTTTTCTCCATATAATGGACTTCAATGGGAACCAAACGGTTCAAGATCCAAAAGACACTTTCAGTGCAAACTGCAAACTGTTCAAAGGGCTTTAAACGACACCAGACGATGAATAAGGGTCTTATCAAGCGAAACAATCACTCATTTAAAAAAACAAAAAACAAAGTTTAAGTTTTATAAGCTGAAATGGTCGCCTTGCTCTGTTCTGTGATGCGTGTTCGTGACCCTCCTGTTCGAACTCGTTTAATGAACGAATCTTTTTTCGTGTCATTTAGTTCATTCAACAAACGAAATGAACGAGTTGACTCAGGAAATTTGAGCTTATAAAACCTAAACTTTTTAATTTATTTTTTAAATGAGCGATCGTTTCGCTTGATAAGACCCTTATTCATCGTCTGCAATCGTTTAACCCCTTAGAACAGTTTGCACTGAAACTGTCTTTTGGACCTTGAACCGTTTGGTTCCCATTGAAGTCTATTGTATGGAGAAAAATCATGGAATGTTTTCATCAAAAACCTGAATTTCTTTTCGACTGAAGAAAGAAAGAGATGGACATCTTGGATGACATGGGGGTGAGTAAATTATCAGCAAACGTTTTTTTAAAAGTGAACTACTCCTTTAAACCCTCGCTTATCCGGCTTATGCTACTTCGAGCAATGTCAGAACTTTGTATTTTGAGCACTTCTTGCATTGTTTTTGACTCGCTTGGGTTAGTCCTCAGCTGTAAGCGTCCGCTAATGTAAATGTAAATATCTGAAGCACGTTTTTACCCCTCATCACTGACGGTTGTTTATATTCTTTCAATCACTCTAGGATCCCTGACCGAGTGTTACGATGAACTCGGAAACCGTTACCAGCTCCCGGTTTATTGCCTGGCCCCGCCTGTCAATCTGATATCAGAAAGAAGCGATGAAGACCTGTCGGATAACCCTGAGCCCCAGACGGCACAGAAGAAAGAGTTCCAGCTGAAGGTTCGGCTCTCCACCGGCAAAGACCTGCGCCTGAACGCCAGCATGACGGACTCCATCGGCCAGCTAAAGAAGCAACTGCAAGCTCAGGAGGACATTGACCTGGCCCACCAGCGCTGGTTCTTCTCCGGAAAACTCCTGACAGACAAGACCCGCCTGCAGGACACCAAGATCCAGAAGGACTTTGTTATCCAGGTCATCGTGAACCAACTGACACCAAACCAATGAAACAAAGAGATTAACGACCAACCGTAAAATACGTTTTACGAGCAACTTGATTTTGTGGGTCGAGTCGTCTGGAGAAACGAATAAACTATTATAAACGGATTATGAATTATTGTTTGGAAATAAACCAACCGAACGGATCGCATCTCTGCTAACTTCAGCAGAAGTGCCAAACTGAATTTAATTGCGAGACTATGCATATGCTGAAAAGTACCAACATGATCCTCTGAAAGTGAGAAGATAATCGAACTTGAGCTTCATTTTGCACACTTTGAGTATCTTAGACTAGTTGTGCCTTGAAAGAAGAGTTATTTTGCTTACGAGGCGTGTTTCAGTGCACACACACACACATGCTTTGTATTTTCTGACGTCTTTGAGCACAACCCAGTACTTTCTATGCAATCTTAAAACAGTTTCAGACTGATATCATTATATAGCTAATCCACATTTCGGACACGTTTGCTAGGGGCCAGTGACGCTCAAAAGGCTCACTGTGTAAATCTAGAGCACAAAAAGACACGTGCTATACATCTTCATCTCCTGGCACTGCACAGTCTCCGTGCCCTGTAGAGGAGAGGAACTCGCAAACGGGAAAATCGGACACACTATCACTTTAATGGCTGTCTGACTTCCTCTTTTATAGAGATGTTATGCTGTAAGCGCTCAGGCTGCAATCAGAGAATATTGCTACTATTTTGAGAGATTATATTATATACTATTTCAATCTTTACCTTGCTTTTTTTACTTGCTTTTTACTGATTCTTAACGCTTTATCAAGCATTGCTTTAAGATTTCAAGCCTGCTTAATGCTCACACTCATTCATTTAGGTTTCAAAACGTTTACTAAAGGTCTTCTGCTCCTGGTTATTTCCCATGTGACACTGCGTGCCCCTCACCGGTTAGAAACAGCTCATTACCTCAGCGGCAACTGTTCCTCATTAACACTGGTGTGTTCGGTATATGTCTCTCTTCTGCTCATGAGTCTTCTGTTGTTGTTGTTTTTTGGTGTACAATAACCTTCATGCTTGAGTTAAATCACATTAAGTTACGTTTTTTTTTCCCCTCTCCAAATTGCGGCATTTTGCGTTCGAGGAATATTCCAGGTTAACTACTAGTTAAGCTTTTACTGTATAGTAAACTATCACTTGCAATGCAAGTCTATGTGGCGTTTTCTTTGGTGATCGACAATATGCAGTAGCTTAAAGGGTGTGTATATGTGTGTATTCTGTCATTTACTCACTCTTATGTTCTACACCCGTATGCCTGACTGACTTCTGTGACACAAAGAAGATCTTTTGAAAATGTTGGTCACACAAGCCATAATGACAAAAAGAAGAGAATTCAATCAAAAAGTTTGACGTATGGCATCTCAATTTTGACTTAATATGCTATAATTTTCATCTCATAATTGTCCAAATTGAGTCACAAGTTGACATTTGTCCGAATTTTACATTTTGACTGATAATCTAGCTTTTTTATCTCAATTACGACATGAAACAACTCACGACATCTAAATTTTGACTTAGTATCTCATACATTTTTGTCAGATTTCTCGATTTGGATTGATAATTTAGCTTTTTATATCAGTTATGACATGTGAAACATATCTCAATTATTTGAATTATCTAAATTTTGACTTGAATTTTTACTATCTCATAATTGTCAAAATTGAGTCACTGTCAGAAATTTTAAATCTAGCTTTTATATCTCAATTATAACATGAAACAACTCAATTATTTCACTTATGACATAAATTTTGACTTAGTATGCCTTTGAGGTATGGCATCTCAATTTTGACTTAATATGCTATAATTTTTATTATCTCATAATTGTAAAAATTGAGACACAAGTTGACATTTGTCTAAATTTTGACTGAGAATCTAGCTTTATCTCAATTATGACATGAAACAACTCAATTATGTCACTTATGGCATCTAAATTTTGACTTAGTATGCCATAATTTTTTATCTCATAATTGTCCAAATTTGACATTTTTGTCAGAATTCTCGATTTGGATTGAGAATTTAGCTTTTTATATCAGTTATGACATTTCTCAATTATTTGAATTATCTAAATTTTGACTTTAATTTTTACTATCTCATAATTGTCAAAATTGAGTCACTGTCAGAAATTTTAAATTTTGACTGATAATCTAGCTTTTTTATCCCAATTATAACATGAAACAACTCAATTATTTCACTTATGACAAAAATTTTGACTTAGTATGCTTTTGAGGTATGGCATCTCAATTTTGACTTAATATGCTATAATTTTTATTATCTCATAATTGTAAAAATTGAGTCACAAGTTAACATTTGTCTGAATTTTAAATTTTGACTAAGAATCTAGCTTTTTTATCTCAATTATGACATGAAACAACTCAATTATTTCATTTATGGCATCTAAATTTTGACTTAGTATGCCATAATTTTTTACTATCTCATAATTGTCCAAATGTGACTTTTTGTTAAAATTCTCGATTTGGATTGATAATTTAGCTTTTTATCTCGGTTATGACATGTGAAACATATCTCAATTATTTGACTCATCTAAATTTTGACTTTGTATTCCATAATTTTTACTATCTCATAATTGTCAAAATTAAGTCATAAATTGACGTTTTTGCCAGATCTCTTAATTTTGACTGATAACTTCGCTTTTTATCTCAACTATGACGTGAAAAACATAACCTCTAAATTATTTGAATTATGACCTCTCCAATCTGACTTAATATGCTATAATTTTTACTATCTCATAATTGTCCAAATTGAGTCATACGTTGACTTTTTTTCAGAATTCTCAATTTTGACTGATAAATTAGATTATATCAATTATCACATGTGAAACAACAACTCAATTATTTGACTTGTAACATCTCAATTTTGACTTTTTTTTCATAATTTAACCTTTGTCATAATTAACTTTTGATCATAAATTATATTTATAAAAAAAAAAAATTCCATAAAATGAAAGTCCGTGGGTTCCCGTGTTTTTTGGACCCCATTGACTGTCATTAAATGAACAAAAAACATTGTTTATATATTTTATCTGTTGCTTATATCTAGTCACAGGTTTGGAACACAAGGGTGAGTAAAATATGACGCACTTCATTTTTTGGTAAACCAAGCTCGAATATTCCCAGAAGTCCTTCGCATCGTAACGCACACACACACCCTGTGGGAACAACGAGGTATCAAAACCCTCCGATCATCATTCAGGACGAAGAGTCACTCGGTACCTCATAATTTGTGCGTCGTTGATTTACACGCTCTGATAAGAAAGAAAGTGATGTTGTGTACTCCACCCCTAGTGTTTTCCCAGGCTCTGAGCTGTGTGACCTCTGAAGGAAAGAGGTCATTCCTCCTGGCCTTCGTCAGCACAATCTGAAACCCTTATGCTGTGACAACATGTGCTGATGCTGCTAATGATATTTATTCTCTCATTGGCATTCATTTCGGGAAACTGCTCTACTTTAGCTAGTAATATTCACAACATTTAATGGAAATAGGCAAAGTAAGAATATAATTAAAATGGTCGACAGTACTGGTTTAAGTCTGTATGTTGTGTTCTGATTATGATAAGGGTAATTTTTATTAAGAGGGACATTGCTGTTATTTTTTTCTAGGCGACACAATTCTGCATTCATACAGGCAATGTTTCAGTAGTTGTTTTCTTCATATTGTTTGTTTTCTGTTTTAGTGGATGTATAACGTGTCTCATGACGTGAGGTTTCCAGATTTGACTGAGGAAGCCGTTATGAGCCATACTGTACATGTGGATCGCTCTCGCCACACTGTGTTGGACGTTTGTCTTTTAAACCGCAGATTTCAAGAAGCCATTACGCTTTACTCCAGCTTGCTGTGGGTATGGGAGCCTGTTTCTGCCACATAAGTCAACTTTATGAATATGAAATCAGTCGAAATTGAGATTCGAACATAATTTGGAGATACAACGTCATTAAGAAAATTGTCGTGAGTAGCTCAAAATGTAAACTTTTTCATAATTTTGCTTTTTATCTCATAATTACTACTTTTATGGATTTAACCGTTATCTCATATATGTTCTTTGTCAGTTTTGACTTTTCTTCGTAATTATGAAGTATCTCATAACTGACGGATTATCTCATAATTAGGAGATTTTAATGTGACTATCTCATAATTATGATTTGTATTCTCGTATGTGGCTGAAACATGCTTGCATGTGTGCGTGTCCCACTTATGTAATACACGAACTTTC
The DNA here is from genome assembly GCF_988280905.1 of Pimephales promelas. NCBI lineage: Eukaryota > Metazoa > Chordata > Actinopteri > Cypriniformes > Leuciscidae > Pimephales > Pimephales promelas. The sequence continues at coordinate 3,112,520 of NC_142785.1, read as the reverse complement.
ATAAACCTTTAAAAAAGGAATTCATGTGAATTTCTTCATAGATTAATATCTGTATATTAAGAGATACAATGTGTGAAATGCTTCTACTTAAATGTGCTTACGGCCTGTTTCACAAAAGTTATGTATAATTTACATGGTAATCTGTTTTTCAGATGTTTTAATTGTCGATTAAAACGACAGCTGTGAAAGCAAACCGATGTTTGTCCATAAACTGCTAATCATTTCATCATGTTCTCAGAAGAGTTTTAGTGAGCTTGGGAAGAGTTAGTCTGACCTTTACTGTAATAAAGCAAGTGTTGCTGTTATTTTTAAGTCGGCAGAAAAGGTGAAGTGTCTGCGGGTGGGAATGATGTCTTTAAGCGCCATATTTTACATTGTAAAATTTCAAGAATGTCAATCCATCTCATGTGCCACTGCCAATACATGTTCAGCATCTGATTGGCTGTCAATGTTGTTCTTCGGCTGAAGAAAAAGTCTGAATGTGAGTCCACTGACCATTATCGTTATTTTTGTGTGATCTTTGCTACTCTCTTAGAATTAGAACGATTATTAAAACTTTATCTTTATAGTTGCTTATCTCTGGACCTCCTCGAATTTATTAACTATAATATAATAATTATACTTCGGTAAGAAAAACGTTTTGAAAAACTTTTATACTACTTTCAAAAACACTTTAATAACTTTAAAATATTTTACAAATATCAAGATATCCAATCTTAAATTAAGTATGAATTTTAAAAAAAATATATATATATTATTTATTAACTGTGATGTGGGCGTCCCTAATCTTATTAAACTAGAATGATTACTTTATCTTCGTATAACGCAAGGGTAGAGTTACTCGCATTCAAGCTATTTTGAGGCATGACGAATTATTTTTCAAGGAAAAGTCATTTTGGTGATCAAATGTGATTTTTAAGGGATAAAATTATTGACTACAGGGGGATTTTAGGTTAAATGTTAAATAATTCTAATTAAATTAAATAGTATGACATAAGGACTAATACAAGTAAATTAATGTCCAACATTTCCATATAGGCCTACTTCAGACTGAAGCTAGAATAAACAATCATAGTTGACGCTCAGTGAGTTTAGTTGTGGTGTTGTAAATGGCTCCTGGCTGTATATTAGTCTCTCACCCGCCAGAAAAAAACCGTTTATTCGCCTTTTATTCTTGTTTTGTTTCTGCATCTTGCGTAAGAAACGTCAGAGACTATTTTGGAAACGTTCACGCGCTCGGTTCACGCTGCGCTTTGGCTTTGAACCGTAAATGTTTCAGCCACACGGTGGCAGTATTCAACAATAAATCCTCATACACGTGTTGTTTTGATTTTGTTCCGGCTTTAATAAAGTGGAATGATATATTATGATTTTAAAAAGAGGCAGGCTAGAAGTAATGTTACATTTGATCCGTGTTTTGGCATCACACACCCTATACTCAGAGAAAACACGCAGGCCAGTTTCTTCTGTCCCACTGGACATCGAAAGCACTTCCCCTCTCCTGTTGATCTTACCAGAACTTTTGTAACAGGTAGATTATTGATATTTCCAGATGGTTTGTATTATGATGATGTGAGGATGTGACATTGGCTGACTGACTGTTAGTGTTAGGAAATCTGGTTAGAAAAAGATGTGGAGGCTTTCTTGTTCTTAAATGTATCTTAAACAGAAAAGGCTCAGGGATCTTTTTTGATATGATCAGTTTGATTCTGTATTTATAGGGGTCTATGACAAATATGAATGTCCATGACGTAAAAAAATAAATAAATAAAACTTTTTTTTAAAATGCCAAGTTTTCAAGTAAAACCCTAACCTAATAAAAACATTATTTAATTCGTTGAAAAGTTCATTTTTTTTGGTAAAACTTCACAATAAGGACCTGTTAGTCCAAATTAATGTTAATTGATCACAGGTACAACGTTTGATTTAATTTTTCTTTGATAGTTCACTACATGTTAACATCTGAAACATACTGTAAAGTACGGAAGTGTATTGCATTCACTTGCGGAAACAAAATCGACTCTGTTTTTCTGAATTAACGAGCTAATTATCTCAGAATTACGAGATAATTTTTCATGGAAAAAAGTTGTTGCTCGGTTTTTCTGAATTAATGAGGTAATTATCTCAGAATTACAAGGTAATTTTTCATGGAAAAAAGTTTTTGCTCTGTTTTTTTCTGAATTAACGAGTTAATTATCTCAGAATTATGAGATATATTTTTCTTGAAAAAAAAATGTCACTCTGTTTTTATGAATTAATGAGTTACTCCTAATTTTTGAGATAATCAAGTCATTAATTCAGAAAAACAGAGCAAAACGTTTTTTTTTTTCCATGAAAAATTATCTCGTAATTCTGAGATAATTAACTCGTTAATTCAGAAAAACAGAGTAGTTTTTTTTTTTCTTCAAGTGAATGCAATACGCTTCCTTGGTAAAGTGCTAGTTTTTTAATTATTTTATTTTATTATTATTAATTCACAAATATTACTGCGTTTAGGGAGTTGCACCGTATGGCAGTTTGAACTAACCTATCAAATTATCTGATATTTAAAAAAACAAAACAAAAACGTATTCTCCATGATGTCAAATAATAATTTACAAATGAATAAAACTTCCTCACTGCTTTTTTCTCCTTGAGAAATAAAGATTATGCCAACGTACTTTTGAACACTCTAAAAAATGTTGGGTTGTTTCAACCCAACTTTGGGTCAAATGTGGACAAACTAGCCATTAGGTAATTTTTTTTAATGGGTTTGTCCATATTTGACCTAAAATTGGGTTGAAACAGTATTTTTTTATAGAGTGAATGCATATTCTTTGAGCATCATTGACCCCTGCACATATTTGGGTGTTTCTTTATGCGATGAATATAAAAACTGAATGTCTCTGGCTCACTGAAAACAAGCCTTTCACCATGACATGGTTCTTTACATAACACCAGGCCTTGTAATGATTCAGGTCAGGTGAGGATTACAATCTGCAGACAGCAAAACACAACAGGAGAAGCTGCGGCACAAGAAAAGTCCCTTAGATTGTGGGAATGATGACTAATGAGATAAATGTCCCCGCCAGAAGCAAAAAGCCAGTAGCTAGAGGAGATGAGGTGTAACAGTGACACATTCATAGACTCCACACGAGCAAATACGCATTCATGGCAGTGCAAGCCTGGGAAAAAGCCTCCATTGATGAGAACTCACAAGGAGCTGTGTGTTCTTCTGATTCCCGCTCAATAGAGGGACGCTTTCCCGTTTATATCCTCTATAGAAGGTCTAAATAACCAGATTTGTGTTTTATATGAAGTCGTATATGTGCCAAGATGGGGAAATCCAGCTTTTTGATTCAGACTGCATGCAGGTATATGTGGCCCAAATCTGTTTGTTTTTTTTGTTTTTTGTTTTTTTGTCAGGACAGTGTGAACAGCACAAACCACATGGATAAGTGCCTCGAAACAAATCATATGTTTTGCAATGCGACCTCAGTCTGAACAGGCGAATCAGAATTCATGCGACTTTTACGTCACTGGGCTCATGGGAGTCACTTCAAAGTTTTACATACTCAACGTTATCAAGACAGTTGCGAGAGGTGGTCAGGGAAGTACGTGGACAGGTTTTCATGACATAGGCCTACACTTGGAAACCAAAAACAAAGTAATTCAAGGTAACAGAAACTACAACCCAGCTGCATTCAGTTCACTTCACTTGCAATGAAAACAACAAGGAACAGGATTTGTTTTGTGCCTTGATTTACTGGCTGCTAAGAGTATTAAATGAAATGAGTTATTTTTTTCTGTGTAGCCTATTGTGCTGTAAACTATGGAAGCGTTTTATCTGCCACAGAATAACACATAGAAAAGTTAATTGTGACATTTTATCTCACAATTGCGAGTTTACATCTTTTTATCTCAGAATTGCGTAATATAAAGTCGCAATTGTGAGTAATAAAGTCAGAATTGAGTGAAAAAGTCACAATTGTGAGTTATAGACCATTTCACAAGATGTAAACAACACTGGTCCAGAAGCACTTCCTGTTTCAGTTTGTAACTGTTTTCTTTATTTCACATGTAAAGAAAACATCTTAAAGATGTTTGTTTAACTTTTTGATTCAGTTTTAAATGTTCTGTTGGTTGTATTTTATCCCAGCTTTTATGTAGTGTTAAAAAACTGAAACAGGAAGTGCTTCTGGACCAGTGTTGTTTACATCTTGTGAAATGGTCTATAACGTAAAAATTGAGTGATATAAAATCACAATTGTGAGTTATAAAGTCAGAATTGAGTGATATAAAGTCACAATTGTGAGTTATAAAGTAAGAATTGAGTGATATAAATTCACAATTGTGAGTTATAAAGTCAGAATTGAGTGAAAAAGTCACAATTGTGAGTTATAAAGTCAGAATTGAGTGATATAAAGTCACAACTGTGAGTCATAAAGTCATAATTGAGTGATATAAAGTCACAATTGTGAGTTATAAAGTAAGAATTAAGTGATATAGTCACAATTGTGAGTTATAAAGTACGAATTGAGTGATATAAAGTCAATTGTGAGTTATAAAGTAAGAATTAAGTGATATAGTCACAATTGTGAGTTATAAAGTACGAATTGAGTGATATAAAGTCACAATTGTGAGTTATAAAGTAAGAATTGAGTGAAAAAGTCACAATTGTGAGTTATAAAGTAAGAATTGAGTGAAAAAGTCACAATTGTGAGTTATAAAGTAAGAATTAAGTGATATAAAGTCACAATTGTGAGTTATAAAGTCAGAATTGAGTGATATAAATTCACAATTGTGAGTTATAAAGTCAGAATTGAGTGAAAAAGTCACAATTGTGAGTTATAAAGTAAGAATTAAGTGATATAAAGTCACAATTGTGAGTTATAAAGTCAGAATTGAGTGATATAAATTCACAATTGTGAGTTATAAAGTCAGAATTGAGTGATATAAAGTCACAATTGTGAGTTATAAAGTAAGAATTGAGTGATATAAAGTCACAATTGTGAGTTATAAAGTAAGAATTGAGTGATATAAAGTCACAATTGTGAGTTATAAAGTCAGAATTGAGTGATATAAAGTCACAACTGTGAGTCATAAAGTCATAATTGAGTGATATAAAGTCACAATTGTGAGTTATAAAGTAAGAATTAAGTGATATAGTCACAATTGTGAGTTATAAAGTACGAATTGAGTGATATAAAGTCACAATTGTGAGTTATAAAGTAAGAATTAAGTGATATAGTCACAATTGTGAGTTATAAAGTACGAATTGAGTGATATAAAGTCACAATTGTGAGTTATAAAGTAAGAATTGAGTGAAAAAGTCACAATTGTGAGTTATAAAGTAAGAATTAAGTGATATAAAGTCACAATTGTGAGTTATAAAGTCAGAATTGAGTGATATAAATTCACAATTGTGAGTTATAAAGTCAGAATTGAGTGATATAAAGTCACAATTGTGAGTTATAAAGTCAGAATTGAGTGATATAAAGTCACAACTGTGAGTCATAAAGTCATAATTGAGTGATATAAAGTCACAATTGTGAGTTATAAAGTAAGAATTAAGTGATATAGTCACAATTGTGAGTTATAAAGTACGAATTGAGTGATATAAAGTCACAATTGTGAGTTATAAAGTAAGAATTGAGTGAAAAAGTCACAATTGTGAGTTATAAAGTAAGAATTAAGTGATATAAAGTCACAATTGTGAGTTATAAAGTCAGAATTGAGTGATATAAATTCACAATTGTGAGTTATAGTCAGAATTGAGTGATATAAAGTCACAATTGTGAGTTATAAAGTAAGAATTGAGTGATATAAAGTCACAATTGTGAGATATAAAGTCAGAATTGAGTAATATAAAGTCATAACTGTGAGTCATAAAGTAAGAATTGAGTGATATAAATTCACAACTGTGAGTCATAAAGTCATAATTGAGTGATATAAAGTCACAATTGTGAGTTATAAAGTCAGAATTGAGTGATATAAAGTCACAATTGTGAGTTATAAAGTAAGAATTGAGTGATATAAAGTCACAATTGTGAGTTATAAAGTCAGAATTGAGTGATATAAAGTCACAACTGTGAGTCATAAAGTCATAATTGAGTGATATAAAGTCACAATTGTGAGTTATAAAGTAAGAATTAAGTGATATAAAGTCACAATTGTGAGTTATAAAGTCAGAATTGAGTGATATAAATTCACAATTGTGAGTTATAGTCAGAATTGAGTGATATAAAGTCACAATTGTGAGTTATAAAGTAAGAATTGAGTGATATAAAGTCACAATTGTGAGTTATAAAGTCAGAATTGAGTAATATAAAGTCATAACTGTGAGTCATAAAGTAAGAATTGAGTGATATAAATTCACAATTGTGAGTTATAAAGTAAGAATTAAGTGATATAGTCACAATTGTGAGTTATAAAGTACGAATTGAGTGAAAAAGTCACAATTGTGAGTTATAAAGTAAGAATTGAGTGATATAAATTCACAATTGTGAGTTATAAAGTAAGAATTAAGTGATATAGTCACAATTGTGAGTTATAAAGTACGAATTGAGTGATATAAAGTCACAATTGTGAGTTATAAAGTAAGAATTGAGTGAAAAAGTCACAATTGTGAGTTATAAAGTAAGAATTAAGTGATATAAAGTCACAATTGTGAGTTATAAAGTCAGAATTGAGTGATATAAATTCACAATTGTGAGTTATAGTCAGAATTGAGTGATATAAAGTCACAATTGTGAGTTATAAAGTAAGAATTGAGTGATATAAATTCACAATTGTGAGTTATAAAGTCAGAATTGTGAGTTATAAAGTCAAAATTGAGTTATAAAGTAAGAATTGAGTGAGATAATTCATAATTCTGACTTTCTTTTCTCTTTAAATTTTTACTTTATAACACGCAATTGGGAGATATAAAGTGCGTGATATAGCAATTCTGAGGGAATAATTCAGTCTTTTTCTCTTTATAATTGGACTTTATTTTATGGACTCATAATTGTGAGTTAATATCTCACAGTTCAGAGAAAATATGTTCAAAATTGCAAAATTGCTCAAAATTGCAAGAAAAAAAGTCAGAATTGCAAGTTTTATTTCTCACAATTCTGAATTTACACCATGCAATTACGCTTTATATAACGCAATTCTAACTTTATATCTTGCAATTCTGAGAAATAAAGTAACAATTGTGAGATAAAAAGTTGCAATTATATTTAAAAATGTTTTATTCTGTGGCCGAAACAAGCTTCCATAGCCTAAACATTTCTGTCATGCTAATATAAAATTCTCGGGTCCTGAAGAAAACTAACATAGAGCACTTAGAGAAATCACTTAGAGCCAGAAGGAAGCTGAGATTTAAGTTGCCATAAAAAAGAAAATGTTTCTCCGTTGTCAGTACTTCTTTTTGATCCCATAAATACAGTAAGTACAGGAATTTGTCTTTGGCAAATGCAGAAATGTGTACGGTGTGAAGAGGAGTGGACGACAGCCGGACTGAAACTCCCTGGGTTTGCTGTAACTGAGCTATTCTGTTTCCTCTTTGGAAATTATGACCATCTTCCCACCCACGCTCTCTAAACGCTCTACATGTGCCTGAAACACCAGCCAAACACAGGCCGAATACAGCTGGAATGGGCACATCTGTGAGGCTGGCAGTGAAAGTTTGCAGCCTCGATTCCACGGCTTTCTTTTCCAGAGAGAATCTTCTAGAAGAACGGCAATGAACATTTCTTTACAGCCTGGGATCCGACATGACCAGGGTTTCATGCACGTCCCCTGAAATCGATCATATTTTTGTTCAACTGCAGTGTCAGACTGTTTTTTCCTGTTTTCCCATCTGGACACAGTAATGAGGTCATGGCACACCAGATCTCAGGCGATGACATAGTGTTATTCTCTTCTGAGACTGGGAAATGCCTCCTGAATTTAGCACAGAAAAAGGGATTTGAGATGAAACCGTGGCATGTCTCGCCCGCGAACTCAACGTCCTCTCTAAAAAGATCCAGAATAGCTGGAGAAAAGTGGCTCAGAGCTCAGAGAGCCGCTTGAAAGCACTTGGTGTGTGTGTGTGTGTGTGTGTGTCAGTGGAGGAGGAAGGGAGCAACTCTTGGTTTGCATGCTACTAAGAACAACACCTGACTCAACTGACTTCAGATCAGACAGCAAGGGACTGATTTTTGTTATATAAAAGGTCACAGTAAAACCTTTTAGCATGCATTTATAATTTATTTTTGCCGTTTCAAAATGCGTTCATGGAGATTTTGTTTTACCAAACCCAGACATTGAATCTTAAACTGCAAATCCATAAAAAACAAGAAGAAATAAGCAAAAAATAAAAAAATGTATATTCATTATGTGAATATATATTGATTAAATATCAATATCAAATCGATTAATAGAGATTAAATGCATCTAATATATATATACACACACATAATAAATATTGAAATATTACAATATACAATAAATATACAATCCGAATCACATCTAACATACAAAGTTTGTATATGTATATGTATATATACACACACCACACACTGTATATTAAGCCTATATATAATTTCAAACTTTTATTTTAGATGCGATTAATCGTGATTACTCGCATCTAGCATAAAAGTTAAAGTCCCCGTGAACCGGAAGTTGCAAACGATTTTTCTCCAGTGCTGTGACGTATTTCCAAGTGAAACGGAATATTGAACAGAGGGCAGGGTTTTACTCTAGCGCTCCTCCTCTCCATCTCTCGCTCATAGCAAACTAACTTTTTGAGGGGAGTGGTTAAGCGTTTCCCCACCCAAACTGTGAAGCCTACGTCATCAGAAAAAGAAACCGTTCCAGACCGGAAGTAACTTTTCAGATTTTGATTAAAGATTACTAAGGTAAAACATTTTTTTTAATATATATTCACTTGCACGGATTAATTGTTCACCACAAGACTAGTAATATGCGCTAACAAAGTAAATAGGTTCAATTTTGATTTCACGGGGACTTTAAATATATAAATATATGTGATATAATCCATAATAATGTCTGAGTTGTAAATATTAAAATATGACTGAGAACAAGAAGAATCCCTTGTGAACCACATTTTTACTGCATCATTTCCAGTCCAGCTATTGAGTGTTTTACATTAAATACTATGCATGCTCAATTTGTTTTTAAAATGTCAGTTCCATCACTGCCAAAAATAATGAATGATTTCACACAGGTTTCCTCAACACACTCCTGTCTGCCACTACTGGTCCAGCAAGTGTTGTCTCTCGGTGTCTTAAACAAACAAAGAGAGAGAAAGTGCTCACGCTTTTCATGGGAAATGAACCAACAAATTTACATAAGTTTGTCTGTGCATTTTAAGCTATAGGAGAAAGCATTTTTGCATTTTAAAAATTACAAAATGTGTCTTATGTGACTGTGACACACGTTTCGTCCCAGTCGGATCAGGTTTAGGAGGGACACATGCCAGTACATCAGATGCATTTAATCTGGCTATTAGTGAGGTTTGTAAACCAGACAGAAGTCTCAGTCAGGCACAGAGGCTGAACATATGAACCCCTGCAGCCCAATACACACACACACACACACTAATCTCTCTGTCTTTCAGCTGTATCAACTTACTGAAGTAAACAATTATATAGAACACCCTCATAGACACTAAACACCGACCAAAAGTGTATAGACCGTAAGCTAGAGAAACAAGTGCACAGAAAGTTGTGTTTGAACTTTTGTTTTTGCTGTAGGCTATATTTCTATGGCATCAATGTCGAAGAGTACTAGCTAATTAGCTGGTAACGATATTTATTACAGAGTTAACGAAAATTATCAAATTGATGTCATAACTAATGTCAGTAAAACAGAAAGATTTAAAACGAGTCATTCATTTATCTTACCTTCAGGCTGTGGAAATATAAACCGGAAACGAGCGCGGCGCTGAAAGGGGCGGGGTTACAGAAGATATAGCCACCAATCAGGGCCCAATCAAGTAAATTATGCAATTTTTTTAAAGGGATACTCCACCGTTTTTTCAGGTAGCGTGACTCCATAGATAGGCTATACATGCGCCGAGTCGAAGTGCTCCCAAGCACTTGCTGTGGTATTCCGCCATACATTATAGTTATAGACTTTACACGCTTAGAAAATCGCAACGTTTTATTTTGTGTCACCTTCTTAGATCGAGTTACACTACTCGAGTAACTGTATTTAAATAGGGAAAACGTGGAGGTGTTTGGTTGCTTCTCTGCTTGGCCTTGAATGAACTGGGCTAGTTAAAGGGATACTCCACTTTTTTTAAAAATAGGCTCATTTTACATCTCCCCCAGAGTTAAACTGTGGAGTTTGACCTTTTTTGAATTCATTCAGCCGATCTCCGGTTCTGGCGGTACCACTTTTAGCGTACCTTAGCATACATCATTGAAGTGCACAAGACCATTAGCATTTCTCCAAAAAAAGTTTCGATATTTTTCCTATTTAAAACTTGACTCTTCTGTAGTTAAATCGTGGACTAAGACAGACAGAAAATGTAATGTTGTGATTTTCTAGGCTGATATGCAGGGAACTATACTCTCATTCCTGCGTAATAATCAAGAAACTTCACTGTCGTACCATGAGTGCAGCAGGCGCGTTGACTACACAAACTTAGTCCCGGTCACGTTGGAAGGTGGGCACTAGTTTCAGGTGCTGCGTCATTATATTACACCTGCACTCGTACGACAGTGAAGTTTTCTGATTATTACGCAGGAATGAGAGAACAGTTCCTAGTCATATCAGCCTAGATAATCACAACTTTACATTTTCTGTCTGTCTTAGTGCACGAAGTAACTAGAAGAGTCAAGTTTTAAATAGGAAAAATATCGAAACACTTTAGTAATTTTTTTGGGAGAAACGCTAATGGTCTTGTGCACTTCAATGATGTATGCTAAGCTATGCTAAAAGTGGTACCGCCAGAACCGGAGATCAGCTGAATGGATTCAAAAAAGGTAAAACTCAACAGTTTAACTCTGGGGGAGTTGTTAAATGAGCATATTTCCAAAAAAAGAGGAGTATCCCTTTAAGTGCTATCAAAGTGTCTCGCGCCAGCACGATTGAGACGACAGAGATGTGCATCAACTCGTCTTAGTTAAGGGAATAACATAGTACAATATGAAAAAAAAACGGTGGAGTATCCCTTTAAGACTGTTCATAACTAGTTCTTAAAGGAATAGTTCACTCAGAAATGAAAAGTGTGTCATCATCTACGGGTTTATTGTTCTAAACCTGATTGAATTTCTCGACAGTTGATGGCTATAGTATTTTTATTTATTTTTTTGCTACTATGGAAGTACTACCATCAATTATTTGATTACCACCATTATTCAAAACATCTTTATTTGTGATCTTAATATTTTTGTGTGAGCTATCTCTTTAAGACATAGGCAAGGTTTATGCAACTGACCCCAGAACACCTTAGCAACTACATAACAATTTCTCATTTTCTTCAGAACTAGTTTACACATAACGTAGAGCAGTGAACACCTCTGAGACACACTTAGTGCAGTGTAGACGCAATGAGATGTTTACCTTAATACTTCCTGGCTTTAATTATTTTAAGTGAGCACCCCATGCTGCTTCAGGAGGCCAAATCTGCCAGTAATTGTATGTTTTAAAGCACTGTAATCCCAGAATCCTCTCTGTCCTGTCTGTGCAGGCATGTCACTCCACTGGAATAATATGATTAGAGATAAACTCTAAACTGACAACCACAACATTTTTTTCAGAAATGCAGCAACTCTGCATCTGAATGTGATTGACTCTTCCGGTATAGTTTTATTAAAGATCATCATGGCTATTCTCATGCGCTCAAATAAATCTGCTGACATTAAAACGCATGCTTGTGTGACATGAACAGTATATCTTCACTTTAGACATACTGTTTAGCAGCATTGTTTTACTTCTTGCCTCATGTTGTTTGTTCTAACATCATGTGATTTGTGTGGGATGCAAAAGAAGATGTTTAGCAGAATGTCCAGGCTGCCCTATTACATGATGAACGTGAATGGCTTTACGACTCAACACACGTCGTGCTACAGTTCTGATGTCAAGCATGATTAGTTCTTCAGACTGATTGAGACACAACTTTCTTGCTCGTTTTCAATTTGTGAATGAGATTTTGGAGCTGCAATTTAAGATTTCCTCACACAGTTTTATGGTTGTCATTATTTTTAAGTTGAAGATTTAAAGTCCAACATCTGGCAACATTTACATTCTTACATTTTTTTTAAAATAAATAAATAAATAAATAAATAAATAAATAAATTATATATTATATTTCTATTATATTATATATATATAATAAGCAATCACTGAGTTTCTTAATAAGTTTGATCATGCTATTCATTTTTTTTTCTTCAGTTTTGAAAATTGTTTACTTGCAGATAAATGAATGTCCAAACACTAATACATAAACAATAATAAATTAATTAATTATGCAATTTATTTAAAAAATACAATTATTAAAAATATTTAAAACACAATATTGGCCCCAAAATGTAAAAATGCTATAAAAAAATATCTGAATTGTAAAGTATACTTTTTTTTGCAAAGCCTAACAATTTTATAGAAACCTAATAACCCCTTTAAAAAAAGTTAATAATAAATTATAGTAATATTCTTTTTACAAATATGAATATAAAAAACAACCAAGGCACAAAATAATTCTAATCCCAGACATAAATAAATAGACAAATAAATATTCATTATAAAAATCAAGATAAAAACTTCTAATTTAGTTTTAATAAAGAAAGAGACGTCCAGGTCTGATGACTGTAATGAATATCGTCCAGTTCTTGCAGTGCATTCAGTCTTCAATCTCAGTTTTCAGATGCACATTCACACAGCAGATCTGGGATCAGATTTCTCTGCTGTTTCGAACATTCTTCCTCATCAAACCCCCAAACCTCGTGAGCGCGCTCAGACTGGTGTTGAGGCTGACATCTGGAGCGTCCTCTGACCAGCAGGAGTCAGCGTAATCTCTCCAAGCCCAGTGACACGAGAGCGGGGCCCGCCGCAGATCTCGCCCCCGGGGCCCAGGCGGTCTGGCGCTGCCAGTAAAGAGGAGGAGGAGGAGGAGGAGGAGAGGAGGGGGCAGAGGATGCTGCCACGTTTGCATGACGGCCCGGCACATGCAGTTAACACCGGCCCATGAAAACCTTTTACTCAGCGTGGCTTAGCAGTTTCAGCAGTACACTCACCGTATTATTCATCAAGCATCTGAGGCAGTTTATTTGTCTTTGTATCAGACATACAATCAATGACTTCAATATGGCTCTTCTGTGATGTGTTTGATTTTAATTTCTAAATTCAAATTCATGTAGATATTTTTATTTTTATATAAAAAAAAAATAAAGTAAAAAATAAAAGGCATGGGTGATACAACTGCTCTGACATCATAATGAAGAAAAATTGCACATAAAAGAATGAAATTCTTGAAAAGCAAACATTATTGAGTAGTATAGCATAATATTTTATTATTAATTCTTATCATTTTTTTAAAAATAATTACTATTTCTTAGCTTTGTCCAAATATTTATATTGAAACATACATGTAATGTTATATATTTATATATCATTTTTATTTACATCAAAGTCATGTGGTCCAACCAACATGGAGACACGGGCAAAACAAATAATTTCATGTAATATAGTATAAATGCAAGTATATATATATATTAGGGCTGTGCAAAAGTTAATTGCGATTAATCGCATCCAAAATAAAAGTCTGTGTTTACATAATATATTTGTGTGTGCTGTATATAATTATTTTGTATATATAAATACCTATGCATGCATGTATATATTTAAGAATTATTTGCGGTTAAATTCTGTATATATTTATAAATACATAATCTATATTATATAAATATAAATATTTTATATATGAATAACATATTTTCTTAAATATATACATGCATGTGTGTGTATTTATATATACAAAATAATTATATACAGCACACACAAATATATTATGTAAACAGAGACTTTTATTTTGGATGCGATTAATCGTAATTAACTTTTGCACAGCCCTAATATATATATATATATATATACACACACACACACACACTAGACCTGTCAAATGATTAATCGCAATTAATTGCATCCAAAATAAAAGTTTGTGTTTACATAATATATGTGGGTGCACTGTGTAATTATTTTATATATAGAATATAGATTTATATATAATTTATATTATATATAGCTAAATATATATATATATATATATATATATATATATATTATATATAAATAATTTTTTTCTTAAATATACATGCATGTGTGAGTATATACAAAATAATTATTGACAGTGCACCCACATATATTATGCAAACACAAACTTTTAGTTTGGTTGTGATTAATCGCGATTAATCGTTTGACAGCCCTAATATATACAATTTATGATAAGCCAACTGAGACTTTGCAAATGATTTATGATATTTCTAAAAAAATAATAATAATAAACAATTATATATATATATATATATATATATATATATATATGTTTGTATATTTAAAACTTGAAATATTAATACTTTTTTAAACTTTCATTAAAAACGGCTTCAAAAGTTTTAAAATATTAAACCAACGTGGAGAAACATGCAGAAAAATAAATTAAACAGGAAATTGAATACTTAAGGCAAGGCAAGATTAGTTGAGAATATGCCATTTTTTATTATTATGATATTTAAAAGAAACATTTAAACAAATAAACATAAGTTATAACTATATTAAAATTATATATTTATAAACCTTAATGAAAATATTAAGATGTATTTGATGGTTACACCACATGCCATTTTGCAGTTTTTTAAAACAAATGTTTTTCAAAAACATAGATTTACTAAGTATTTGGCACACTTATCCTTAAACCAGTTTGTCCTTTTCTTTATCTCAGACACTTTTTTGTGTTTTTAAAAAAGCATCATGAGAATTAGTAATGCCGATAAATAACACAGTAAATAAATGAAATGAGTTAAAGGCCTTACCTTCTGGGCCAAGATTTCCAGTGTTGCTTTTATTGAGCAATTATTTACAGGAAAAAGTATCTCGCTTGTATCTAAATATTTTCACTTATAGATCAGAAAACAGCCATACATTATGCAAATGTGTCTGTGTTGGCTTCTTCCTGCAGGGTTCATGTCACGTCTTGATTACAGTGTGTGTTCAGTGCAGAACGTCTGGTCAGACACACTCATGTCGAAGGCCTATACTTGTCTTCTGCGCTCAGTCTGTCCTCACAAATTGCTTTGGCTAACCGAGAAACATCTGTGTGTGTGTGTGTGTGTGTGTTACCTTGGAGACAAGGGCATCCAAATAGTAGGAATAAGGAGCGCAGGAGAAGCTTCGGTGAGGGAAGTTCAGATGGGGTTGCAATGTGAGAACGGCTCCAAAAAGCCTGACAATCAGCACATTCCACTGGCCCGGGGTTTTTGAGCAGAAATATCACCCAGTGTCGGTGGACGCGGTCAGGCTGTGCATAAACAAAGACAGGGGGGATTTACAGTTCGGGCTGTTGTGTGTGACCACAGATACAGGAGAGGAGAGAGGAGTGTGTCCCCGCGTCTATCTAAGTGTAGCGATATGCTTACAATGGAGAAGTTTCGCGTCAAAAAATGATCCCCATTCACACGGATATCCGTGAAAACGACTAAAGTAAAATTTGCTGCCAGGCCATTATGGCGATGATCGAACTCGTCGTAATGCGCATGTGCGCGACGTCATCGTCTTCTGAGATTCGCGGTTTTGTTGTTTACATACTTTTTCTGATACTATATTTAAAAAAAAAAACTTGCACTTTGAAACCTGTGTGTTTTCAGGCACCCAAAAAACGCTGTTGTCGTGTAAATTAATGGCCAAAACGCTTTTAAAAAAAAAAAACGTTTTTAGTTGAAACCGGTGTTATGTAACAGTCAACAGTCCTCTGATTCGGCAAATGGAAAAAATTACTGCTTCCTATTGTGTGTTTAGCTTCTTTTACTGTCTATGGTGAAACAAGCTCCGATTCTCTGTGTTTGTTCCTGTTTGCAATGGCTGTGCTATCCTTCAGTTTTCCTTATAACGAGTATTTAAAGCAGCACTATGCAGTTTTGTTTTTTTTTACCTTAACTGAATAGGGAATTGTCACGTTGACACTTCCGCATGTACTTCGAATTCAGTGATCTTTGCCCACTGCCACTTCCGTTGAATCACCGATCACTCTGGCGAACTGATGACGGACTACACTAGGTTTATTTATATGCTGGTTTTAGTCTGATTCACTAAAGTGCCAGTGTCGTGCTGAAAAGTGATAGTCCGCTGAAAATTGATGGCCGGTCGCGGGAGCGCGCACAGCGTATTAAAGATGTATCGCCCATTCTCTTTACGAATGCATGCAAATAAACATCACTCGCCCAGTACTTTTTACCTATTAAATTACATGTAAGGAGCTAATACAGCCATTCTAATGCAGTATTTCACCTGAAACAAACGCGCACCTTGTTTTATTTTAAAGTTTGAAACTGCTTTAATTCACTTCTTCCTTATACTCAATTCAGTTGGGAATCCATGAAAACTTAAGTAGGGTTGGCGTTGTTGGTTAGATTTACAAAGTGGAACAGAGCAGTGACATCTAGCCTTCGTTTCGGCCATTGTTGAACCGCGTCGGAAGTGGACATGCACAAAGTTGACAAATCCCACCCATGAAACCCAGATGCATGATAATCCTGTATAGCTTCGGAGTTATTGCAGTGGTTATATGACTTTTTCCGGGTTGAATGTTTCAAACAAAAAGAACCCGGCACCGTATACATGTGGTGTTCAACAGGGCGCACCTCTTAAAGGGGCCACACCTTATTTTCCACTCGTTACAGCTTCCATCCTACTGAACAGGTACCGGTATACAGGGGGAGGGGATCAGGCTGTTAGTGCAGAGACATCTCTGCGTGAATGCTATTTACAACAGTACAAGTACTCCACAGCAGCTCTAGGGGTCGCAGTTTGACATAAACAGAAATCTTGCATAGTGTGGCTTTAATTGTTTCCAGTTTTGCATCAAGGGCAAAGCTTCAATGTAACATAGAGAGCTCATAAATCACTGGACTTATGACGCACTATTATAGGATTTTAAAAATTGTGTGTGAATTTATCAGACATGCAGAAAACTTTCACACATATTATCTTATTCAGCATATGAGAGGTGAAAAGGGGACAGCTGTTCCTGTATAATGGGGCTTTTTATCAACATCAGCGTTTTCTATGGTCACAAAATTTATTTAGTCCGTAAAATCGAAGTCATGTCATCTCTCTCTCTCTCTCTCTCTCTCTCTATATATATATATATATATATATATAATAGCAGTACTGTTTTCCTCTCTTCAGTCAGTAAGTGCCTGTTTTCTGTACAGTCATTGTTCTCTCATTCTTCATCCTTAAATCCGGCTGTTCTCCCACCTGTGCCGTATGAGACCCCGTCTGCCTACACCGCACATATGATGTGCTCCACCTCATTCCTAGTGTTCCCAGAATTCCACAGATGAAAATACCTCCCATTGTTCACCCTCTTCCTACAGTGTGCTGACTTCCCTCAGTCCTTCATGTGCAGCAGATTGATGCCACCATCTACTCTTATATGATATATATTTTATTTAGTTTAAGTGGCTAAAATAACTTAAACAAAATAAACCAAAAGTAGCTAAACCGTAATTGAAAACTAGAGGCCAAAAGTCATGTCTTGACATTTTCACTCTTTATTCAAATAGGCCTATTAAAACTTTTTGTTAAAGATTTTGTAGTATATTGCGTAGTAACGAAATGAAACGTGACAATTTTTGGCTGTCATACAAGGAAATTATGAACACATGCAAAAACAAGAGCGAATCAACCAAATATTAATAAGAGCTTATGGTGTCGTCAGTGTATGCTTTTCTGCTTTTTTTTTTTTTACGTGTGTTATTGTTTTGCATTGTAAAATAAAACCTGTAATTGTAGTTTGCCTTTATGCCAAATAATTTTCCCAGATAAATACCGTAACCACGTTTTTTGTTCCTCATATTTAAAATATATAAAAATATATAAAACTACCAAAAAATAAAAAGCACACAACAAAATTACTTTACGATTTAAAATAAAAACATAAAAATAAAATCTAATTCAATATATTAATAAAAACTATACTAGTAATAATAAAATAACACTGGTCAAATGTTTTATTTTTCCGCAATTCTTTTGTTTTAAAGTTTTTAAAAAGTTACAATGTTTTAATGTCACATTAAACTATATGTTTAAAAACAAACATTCATTCACATTTTTTCCTTTTTATAAATTATAAATTACAAAATGAATCGCAATAAAATCCAGTTAGGGCCAATTTGATCCCAGCATAAAACAGGCAGATATTTAACATGATAAAAGACAGACACCTTCAATATATATATATATATATATATAATGTGTTCAGGTTACTTCATATTACCAACTCCTGTTTCTCCATCAAGGAAAAACCTTATTTCATTAACATCAACCCTTAGCTCACTTTTCATTTCCCATGGATTATCTAAAAGCCACAAGAACAAGATTTGGACAGACTTTGCTGGGAAACCCAAAGTAGATCCTACCGGGGTCAATTAGAGGTTTATAGGGTACTCTATTATTATAGGTACAGGATTTTACATTTTTTCCCTTTTACATTCAGAAGTGACTTAATTCTTCATGGCACAGATTCAACAAAGATGCTGGAATCAGAGATTTTGCTCCATATTGTTCTGAAAGCATCACTTTTTTTTGGCACACATTGGCCCTCTTATTACCAATTGAGCATCCTTTAAACAACACAGCCATCCTGAGTATCGTTGCTAATCATGTCCATCCCTTTAAAGGGATACTCCACCGTTTTTTTTCAAAATAAACTATGTTTTTCCCTTAACTAAGAGGAGGAGTTTCCCTATTTAAATACAGTTACACGTAACTCGACAAAGAATGGTGACACAAAATAAAACTCTGCGCTTTTCTAAGCGTGTAAAGTGGATAAGTACAGTATATTGTATGGCGGAATAGTATCACAGCAAGTGCTTGGTAGCACTTCGACTCGGCGCATATCTATGGACTCGGAGAGTGAGAGGGGGAGATGACTTTTCACGAGTGATGATATTACTACGCCGAGTCGGAGTGCTCCCAAGCACTTGCTGTGGTATTCCGCCATACAATATAGCGCAACGATTTATTTTGTGTCACCGTCGAGTTACTCGAGTAACTGTATTTAAATAGGGAAAACGTCGCGGTGTTTGGTCGCTTCTCTGCTTGGCCCATATTGAATAAACTGGGCTAAGTGCTATCAAAATGTCTCGGTTTTATAGCTTCATTGCAATGCCTAAAATATTTCGTTTTTTCATAAACCACGCATCTTCATACGACTTCATCAAAGTCTCTGAACTGAGCAGTTAGCATTACAAAAGCAAACTATTTCCAAAGGCCACAAAAGCAGCTTTAGGTGCTTAATTCAGGGTGTGAGCCGTTACACGTCACTTTTTACACGTATACCACCCAATAACCAGACAAATGCAGTAAAAGCTTGAAAGTCGACCTTTATTTATACTGTGAAAAAAGTAAACTTTATGAGCCTTTCAATAGATGCATCAGTATTGTTGTTAATACACTTATTACATCATAACACAATATAATTGTGATTTATAATTCTGGTATCAACTTTTTTTGTGTGGAATAGTACAGATGACAATGTTTCAAATGATTGCCACAAGCAAATAAAACAAAAATCCAAACAAAAGCACAAACCTATAGCATCATACTGCAGTTGTCGGCATCACTAGCTTCGGTTTGGACCGCATTATAGGAGGCGAGGTGAAAGTCTTGTGAACAATGTTTCACTTTTAATTGACAAAAAGGGGTAAAACGAAATTCATGCACCAATCTTTTCATTAAAACAAACGTATAAACAGTGCTACTGCATTATACTTGAATGAAGTAAAAAAAGAAAGGTAATTAAAAAACAATGAAACACACAGAAGGCACTGGCTGTTATCTGAGGCAAAGTGATTTTTTTTTTTTTTCGTTTTAATATTTTTGGTTTCATGCACAGTGTCCTGCTTGTAACAGAGGACACCTTGTCATATTCAAGTACCTTCCTTCAGGCATGGGGGTAATAAATTAAATGCTGTGAACTGCCCTGCAGTTGCAATATGTTTGACGATGAAATGCAAATGAAAACATGATGAATATCAACATACGTACAGTACAGCTGCGGAAAACAGAAAACAAGACAACAACTGACCTGACTTTGCATTTGCTTAGAGCTCTAACCTTTACAATGACCAAACTTGAAACCTGCCAAGAACATTAGATACACAAGAAAAAAAAAGAAAATGTTTTAGTTTGCTTAGAGAAAAAGAAGCCTGTCTTTAGGACCATTTAGGATGCCGCCATATTCTCATTACTGTAATGAAAACAAATAATAATAAAATAAAATAAATAACTGTATGGAATGATGATACATTTTAGTATTTATACAAAATTGTGATATTTGTTGTGCATCCTTTAATTTACGTTGATATAAATAAAAAGCAAATTACACATTGCTTAAATTTATTGCATAGAAAATATATTGCCTCGCACACCTGAATCATTAGGTGTGACTAATATTTACTTAATATAAAATGAAACTCGCTAATCATTGCTAATAAAATGCACTAATGATGCAAGTTTGAGGTTTTTTTTCTTCGCAACATTACATAAACTTATTGTTATTGTACTACGATGCTGGCAATCTAATGAAGATCACAACTGGAAATAATGTCAATTATTTTTATTATTATTAATTTACAAAAAAAAATTGTGGGGTGATATGTGCTTAATTGCAAAAACATGAACAGACAATTACAAAAAGGTTCCGACTAATCTTTATTGCTGCAGTCTATTTAAAATGTTTAATTAAAAATGTGTTGAATGAATGATTCAATGACTTCACTTGTTTGATTAGCCTACTGGATGAATCAGCATTTTTGATTTGTTTACAAATCTCTTGAACGAATGATTCAATGACAAATACATTTTTTAACAGTTATTTGTCACCACCTACTGGTGTAACAATGTAATCGATACAATCAATAATCGTAATCGCGTTTGAATCTTCCAGTGAGTTTGTCAAAGGTTTAATATTTGTTACCTTGTGATTTAGGAATGAGATTGTGTGGGTGTTTGAATCGAGATCACAATCTTGTACATTAATCATACAGCTCTGCCTAACGGTCCTTAAACTAGGTTTCATTTTCTTTATGCAAAAAATGAAAAAAATGTATTTTTCATTTTGGGATGAAATCATGTAACCTGTGTCCAGTTGCATAACTATACGACTGTCTGACCAACTAGCAGTTTTCCAATGAGTAATCAGTCTTATTCTTCGGACTAAAATTAGTCTTAAAGAAAAAACAATGAGATGACTAACATGTAAGGAGACGTCTAAGTAGTAGCATTAGAAGCAGCCGGCCACAGGGCATGTTTTCATGAGATTCACCCTAGAAAGATCTGGAATAGAGTTGAAAACATACTTTTGCACCTTCAAAAATCAGTCATAATTCCAGCAACCGAGTGATTCGAGACAAATCCTGCACACCAAAACCAAAGATCTTGTGACATACTAATGCCGGGTTCAGACTACACAGTGTTACGATAGTCACCGCGTCTGATATATGACAGGCAGTGACGGGAAGCACACGTTCAATCATCGTTTACCGTCTTTAACGATGAGTTATGTCATCAAGAAGGCAGAACTAGTGATTTACTTCAGCGTAAACAAACGAGGACTGTGGAGGACCAAACTAATTTAAACATTAGTCTTTCTGTCAGGACGTTGCGGCATCAGTTTCCATCCACTACATCGGTTCCCAACAGGCCCACAAGAAGGCCTCAGCGAGCTCTGTGGGGGGTCGCGTCATATTTTGAAAGGTTTTGAGCAATGAGCATTACATAAAAGTCCAAAATTCATCAATCCGTATTTTCGTCTGATCCTGAACCACTATGGTACACATATAATACGTGTTTACATAGGGACTATTTTACACTGGTTCGGATCGCTGCCGCTGCGGAGTAACCCAGTACCTGCGTGACTCGTCATAGACGTACACAGAGAGAAGTAGTTCCGGCTACAATGTTCTTCCGAAAGACGCTGAAGCGCCAAAAACGTAAAAAAAATAAAATAAATAAAGCCTCGCATTGATAAAGCCTCGCAAATAACTAGCAAGTATCGAGGCCCCAGACAGCTGTCATTTAGTAATAGCCTATTTTCTTTCTTTTCTTTTTTTTACCTACACACCAGCGTGAATATTTGTTGTTTTAATTTCAAATAGGGACAATTTGTATTGTACAGACTTATCCTAGGCTTCGTTCTTAAAATTAGAATGTTTTGTTATATTGTATTTTCAATATTATAGGCTACTATTTATGGATAAACATAGCTGCTTAGCCTTAGCCTAAAAACATACCGTTTGTTTGAAAACAACACATTTTGTCATTCTTGTCGCTAGCGATAATATAATTAAATGTGAAGGGGGACCCTAAAATGTTTTCTTGGGAGAGGAGGGGGACAATAAAAGGTTGGGAACCACTGCACTATGATGACACACTATTGGAGATTGATTCTTGCGGTCCGGGACCCGTTTTTGTATACCAATCACCACAACACACATTCATCAAATGGATTGTGCCAAAATCGGGCTGATATTGTGTAGTCTGAACCAGGAATAAGACATTAATTGCGATACTACAGTAAAAAAAAAATGCCTTAACACATTCATCACTTGCATTCATCCAGGCTATGATATATTTCCCTTTGGCCACATGGACTCGGACCTTCGTACAGGGTCAGAGACTCACCTGAGAGAACCTGCAACTCGACAACTGACTCAACATAAAAAAATAAAATCAAAACTAATTAAATGGAGAGGCACAGGATGCTGCACAATATAACATAGCATCTAATACTGGTTATTTTGGGCATGATATGGAAAGCGTCATTTTGGTTTAATGGTAATAATTACGATGATTCGTCCAGCCTCAATAAAAAGAAGCACTTCAGTCGTTCTAAAGCTAAAAACGGTCCCTCTTAATCTGCGTATGGAAAACTCAGTAGTTGAATTTTTTGTCACGACTTTTTGCTTTTTTTTTTTTTTTTTGCTGTCCAGCAACAAACTACACACCACATCCATCTAATCGAACCTGACCGATAAATACCACGTGCGTTTTTTTGGCGAGAGGAGCATTTTGTTTGGCTGTAGGGATGAATTGCACTGGAGGCTGGATCTTTCTCTCATGGCCTGCCGTCGAGGCTGGGCGGGGCCCGTGACGGAGGGGGACAGGGGGGTCCGGGTGGGACTCGGGCGGGTGGGGGACCCGGTGGAGATTGGGTTAGGGGTGGTCCTCTCGGAGGAGGGCTGTTGGGCGGAGAGGACACTGGACTGGGAGCCGGATGATAGTCTGGTGGAGGTGGGCTCTGAGCTCGCGGAGGAGCTTTAGCTGCCGCCGCCGCCTCCTCCTTCACTCGTGTAAAGTTGATACACCGACCCTGAGGAGAGAACAACAAGAGAAACGACGTGAGGCAATCTGCTCTGTTGAAGGTGGCCACTTTCCAATACGCAAGCATTGCTTCGTCCTATTTTCCAGAATGACACCCAGAGTCGCTCTTGCTTTGGCTCTCTGCTCACACAAGATCTCGCAGCGCTGTGAAAACCACAGATGAAATCACCCACAGTTGTAAATTATGCATCATGGAAAGTCACCAAAGCACTCTCTCTCTGTCTCTCTCTCTCTCTAAAAAAAAAAAAAAAAAACCCATCATGCTTTTTTTAAACAGAATAGTCATCTAAATATATATTTAATATGCTTTACATCGATTATATAATTCAATTAAACCTGAAATCAGAAATTATTATCATTTACAAAAAAAAAAACGAATAAAAATATTAAAAATATTTCTATTAATTGAAATTAAGCTGGAATAAATATTAGTTAAAAATCTAAAATTATTAACAGGAAATAAAACTAATCAGAAACTAAAACAGAAAAATAATAACTTAAATAGCTATATATATATATATATATATATATATATATAAATGAAAAAAACACATAACAAAATTGCTAAAAATTAAAATAAAATTAACATTTGAAATCTAAAAGCATAAAAATAAAATACAATTTTCAATAAAACTATTTCATATTTGCACATTTACTTTCTTAATAAATATTCCAAATCTTACTGCGCACAAATCAACAGTTAACCACCTTGTGTACATTTTTAAATTCTTGACATTATTTATAACATATTATATTTAAAACTATATTGAAATTATATAATATGAAATTAGAATAGAGAACTTTAATTTATCTGTTTGCTGTCTTTTCCTTTCATAATGTGATGTATAGTATTATATTTACTATCTACCTACCTATATTTAATACTATGTTCATATATAATATAGGATAACTGAAACCAAAGATGAAATCAAAACTAAATATTCCTGGACTAAATATACAACTGGTCAATTTCTTTTCTTTTCATATGCACTACAATTAATTCAATTAAAATCTATTTTGATTCTAGGACTGTCAAGCGATTAATCGCATCCAAAAAAAAATTTGTGTTTATATAATATATGTGGGTGAACTGTGTATAATTATTTTGTGTATATATATATAAATACACACACATGCATGTATATTTAAGAAAAATATTATTTATAGATAAAATATTTATATTTATATATAATATAAATTATATATAAATCTGTATATACATGAAAATATTTCTTAAATATATACAAGCATGTGTGTGTATTTATATATATATATTAAATAATTATACACAGTGCACCCACATATATTATGTAAACACAAACTTTTATTTTTGGATGTGATTAATCGTTTGACAGCCCTATTTGATTCACTTAATATTTCTGGTCTTAGAGTACATGATTCAATCTGCTTTTAAGCAAAATTAAAACAAAAACAGCAACAGACAAAAAAAATATACATGACACTACGACATCAATCAATTCTTGATTTATTTACTTAATTTACTTCTGGTCTTATTGTGTATGAATCTTATGTGCGTGTTATTTTATTATAGAAAAACAACTTTTTTTAAAATTATTTTTGGTTGACATCATCAAGCTGTTAGTTATAACCCATCTCCTCATATAGAGACGCCTTTTCAACATCCAATCAACTCCTGATGGATAAACTCAACTGTTTGGTTTCATTACACGTCACATTATGAAAGTAAAATGAGTTGACCTTAACGTCAAATCCCATTTAAGCCTGCATAATGACAGGTGAAGTAGGTGTTTTGAAGGATGTTTGTTGTAATAGTCCTTCCCTCGTGGCAAAGCAACAAATATGCCAGAGGAAAATGACCTCCTGACACAACTTTATAGCCGGGTCATAAAGCAGTCTGAAGTCAGTCTCAAGACCGCGCCGTAGATGTTTGATGTGGCCGTTTTATTCATGACCTCATCCTCAAACCTCCACCAGAGCGAGGGTGTAAAGTGAGTGCTGTGCAAAACTGAGGTTTCACGTCAGAGCTGATGGGACAGCCAGTGGAAAGCTGATCCTTGTGCATTATGGGATTGAAGACAGAGGCATGAGGAAGAGAGCTTAACCAGGGCACAGATGAGAAAAACAGATCGGGGAGAGATAATGATACACTATAGACGTCAGACAAACATGCACACATACTCCGAAACCAACCAAAAGAATTCAATCGAAACAACATGTTTCCACACTAGGTAAAGCCAAAACCTGTGAGGAAAGCACAGAAAGATGAAGGGTGACAGGAATATGCTTGTTTAAGACGGAGAAAGATTGCATTATGACTCGTAAAAGCATTGCCGTGACCTTGTTCTCAACTTATGGCGGTGGTGCGAGTTCTTCATGCACAGGCACTGCTGGATGCGTTTTAAGTCCTCTTAATGCAATTGCAGACAGGAAATGACGCCCGTTACATTTGTTTTCCATACTCCGAAAGAACGAGAGAGAAAAGAGTCAGTCTGGGCATTTTTCAGCCCTCTCGTCACAAACCGCAGAGACCCACGCCATTACAGGACCAGGAGGTGAAACCACTCCTCTGCATCATGCAAGCGTTCGCTCGGGGCTGTTCAAACCAGTCGGGTCAAAAACATGACAAGAGCCATTCTACGCAGATAATATCACAGTTCCTCAGTTACAGTACAGCTTGTAAACCATGTCATGTAACTTTACATTTACCTCAGATGGAAACATTTACCGACCCATAATGTAACACAAAAATGTGACTTTTCTCATCAGAGGATGTGATTGGATAACTGGACTATACAGTAGACCAACTGCATCGTACAGCTTCTCAAATGTTGGTTTGGTGGTTCTGAGAGATGGTCCTCACTGCAGAACATGAAATCCACGGAGAGGAGTCGGATCCAGATCCAACTCCTCCCACCTTACATGTACCTAAACCTACCCATTTCCACCCCCTGATCCCTAAACCCACCCCTACACCTACCCAGCTCCACCCCGATCCCTAACTCCACCCCTCAACCTACCCAGCTCCACCCCTGATCCCTAAACCCACCCCTAAACCTACCCAGCTCCACCCCCTGATCCCTAAACCGACCCCTAAACCTATCCAGCTCCACCTCCTGATCCCTAAACCCACCCCTCAACCTACCCAACTCCACCCCCTGATCCCTAAACCCACCCCTCAACCTACCCAGCTCCACCCCTGATCCCTAAACCCACCCCTAAACCTACCCAGCTCCACCTCCTGATCCCTAAACCCACCCCTCAACCTACCCAGCTCCACCCCCTGATCCCTAAACCGACCCCTAAACCTATCCAGCTCCACCTCCTGATCCCTAAACCCACCCCTCAACCTACCCAGCTCCACCCCTGATCCCTAAACCCACCCCTAAACCTACCCAGCTCCACCTCCTGAACCCTAAACCCACCCCTAAACCTACCCAGCTCCACCTCCTGATCCCTAAACCCACCCCTCAACCTACCCAGCTCCACCCCCTGATCCCTAAACCCACCCCTCAACCTACCCAACTCCACCCCCTGATCCCTAAACCCACCCCTAAACCTACCCAGCTCCACCCCCTGATCCCTAAACCCACCCCTAAACCTACCCAGCTCCACCTCCTGATCCCTAAACCCACCCCTCAACCTACCCAGCTCCACCCCCTGATCCCTAAACCCACCCCTAAACCTACCCAGCTCCACCTCCTGATCCCTAAACCCACCCCTAAACCTATCCAGCTCCACCTCCTGATCCCTAAACCCACCCCTAAACCTACCCAGCTCCACCTCCTGATCCCTAAACCCACCCCTAAACCTATCCAGCTCCACCTCCTGATCCCTAAACCCACCCCTAAACCTACCCAGCTCCACCTCCTGATCCCTAAACCCACCCCTCAACCTACCCAGCTCCACCCCCTGATCCCTAAACCGACCCCTAAACCTATCCAGCTCCACCTCCTGATCCCTAAACCCACCCCTCAACCTACCCAGCTCCACCCCTGATCCCTAAACCCACCCCTAAACCTACCCAGCTCCACCTCCTGATCCCTAAACCCACCCCTCAACCTACCCAGCTCCACCCCTGATCCCTAAACCCACCCCTAAACCTATCCAGCTCCACCTCCTGATCCCTACCACCACCCCTAAACCTACCCAGCTCCACCCCCTGATCCCTAAACCCACCCCTCAACCTACCCAGCTCCACCCCTGATCCCTAAACCCACCCCTAAACCTACCCAGCTCCACCTCCTGATCCCTAAACCCACCCCTCAACCTACCCAGCTCCACCCCTGATCCCTAAACCCACCCCTAAACCTATCCAGCTCCACCTCCTGATCCCTACCACCACCCCTAAACCTACCCAGCTCCACCTCCTGATCCCTAAACCCACCCCTCAACCTACCCAGCTCCACCCCCTGATCCCTAAACCGACCCCTAAACCTATCCAGCTCCACCTCCTGATCCCTAAACCCACCCCTCAACCTACCCAGCTCCACCCCTGATCCCTAAACCCACCCCTAAACCTACCCAGCTCCACCTCCTGATCCCTAAACCCACCCCTCAACCTACCCAGCTCCACCCCTGATCCCTAAACCCACCCCTAAACCTATCCAGCTCCACCTCCTGATCCCTACCACCACCCCTAAACCTACCCAGCTCCACCCCCTGATCCCTAAACCCACCCCTCAACCTACCCAACTCCACCCCCTGATCCCTAAATCCACCCCTAAACCTACCCAGGTCCACCCCCTGATCCCTAAATCCACCCCTAAACCTACCCAGGTCCACCCCCTGATCCCTAAACCCACCCCTAAACCTACCCAGGTCCACCCCCTGATCCCTAAACCCACCCCTCAACCTACCCAACTCCACCCCCTGATCCCTAAATCCACCCCTAAACCTACCCAGGTCCACCCCCTGATCCCTAAACCCACCCCTAAACCTACCCAGCTCCACCCCAATCCCTAACTCCACCCCTAAACCCACCCCCTGATCCCTAAATCATGCTAGATTCATGGTAAATCATACTGGAACATGGTAAATAATGAAAATCACACTGCAATGTGGTGTATCATGGTAAATCATGCTAAAATATGGTCTATTCCATCTATGATCTCAGAGGTTAAATGATTGCTACATAAAACTTAATGTCTTTTGATGCTTTTGTGCTTAAAGGCCTTAACTGCTTGAACACCGGTAAATGTTGCTTGCAGCTCTGATATCGCTCGTTTCTACTTTTCTTCGACTGTGTTTTGATCAGGAGATTCAGCTCTCTTTCAGAAAACGCGTAATAGCGCCCCCTACCTTATAACAGTGAAAACACAGAAAGCCGCAAATTTCAATCGATAACGGGGAAGCGTCTCATAAATGATGGAAATTTCCATCAATGGCGCAGAAAGAGTTTATAATAAACAGTCCATTAAAAAAAGACAAAAATTAGAAAACTACACAAAGGTACACAGACAAAATGCAACCAATGACCATCTTGATAGCTAGCTTGAAAAAATAACTCTAGAGAAGTGCATTTTGATAAATATATGCACCATATTACATTATATTTAACCTGTTCTTGTACGTTTGAATAAATCCATCATGAAAACAAGCTATGACAGCCACCATATATATATATATATATATATATATGAAAAAACGAATTGACTTAGAAACACATTTATATAATTGAAAAGTTATTATTCAATTTTTATTTAATTAAATTATTAAATTGAATTTTTGTATATTTTAACATTATTTTCTCATGTGTAATTTAAATTTTTACAATTTTTGTTAAATTGAACCTTTAATATTATTAATGTACCAACTTACAGGATTCCCTGTATAAATGACAGTATTTTTGTTTTACTGTATACAATCAAATGAGTCAATATCGAAGTGAATTGAATCGAGGTTGGAATCGTATCGAATCACAAGCTTGTGAATCAAAATCGAATAGAATCATGAGATGTGTGTCAATCAATACCCAGCTAGCATCTGAAGATAGTTCATCTCAGCAGGATGAAAACGTCTGTGTGAAAGATGCATCAAGAGCCGATAACCTGCAATTTGACATTAAAAATCAAACCATGTGGCTGCTCTGCATATGTGAGCGTCGGGCCTTTAAAAGTGCAGACTATCTGTCTGGAAAGTGCCTACATTTGTGTTTCATTTCATTTTTATGGCTACTGATTTGATGCAGGTGGCAAGCTGTGCCTATGATGTGTCTTGGCACCCATCACCCTCTCGTTGCTGGTCTGGGTCGACAAATGAAAGGTAAGGAAACGTCTGGCCAAGGCGAAGAGGAATGAGTCAAAAAACCCACAGGACGAGGATTTATGAGGTCCAAACGCCTTGAAAGCTTTCGGTTGAGACCGGTCAGACTGTTTGTTGTTGAAGGAGTGTGTTTTTTTTGACATACAAGAAAGAAAATGCTAAGCCAAGACTCTTTGATCATCAAGACCTGGTTACTCACGTGATCTCCTGGTTGTGGCCTCATAAGTGACACTTGATCATATCCACGGCGGAAAAGAGCCAAGATCGCATCGAGTTTACCCTGAAGAGGAGAAACGTGCTGTTAAAAACAAGCATGCTTTGAACAGACACACAAATAAACAATGATGACGATGACAAAGCATCTTTACCCTGATGGGAGAATACCACTTCCTGTCTTGAGCTTGCTTCCTGTTGTCTGATTTTCTGGGCTTGGGTTCAAAGGGTTCGAACTCCTGCTCAGGCATCTTTATAACAGCGTTTTTGGGTTTCTCCAGTTTCGCTCCCTCCTCAGTGGAGCCCTTCCCTCCCCAGCGAACCTGGACCAGGACACACACATTAGATCACTTCTTATGAAACTGGTTACAGATCTTCAGCAAATGCAAAAGTCTTTCAGTTTTATTTTTTCAACTTTTTTTTAGATGCTTTGATGTTTCTAGGGCTGTCAAACGATTTATTTGCGATTAATCGCATACAAAATAAAAGTTTGTGTTTGCATAATATATGTGGGTGCATTGTGTATAATTATTTTATATATATAAAAACACACACATGCTTGTATATATTTAAGAAATATTTTCATGTATATAGATTTATACATCATTTATATTTATATTTTTTTATACTTTTTTCTTAAATATACATGCATGTGTGTGTATTTATATATATACAAAATAATTATACACAGTGCACCCACATATATTATGTAAACACAAACTTTTATTTTGGATGCGATTAATCGCGATTAATCGTTTGACAGCCCTAGATGTTTCACTTCTAGGTCACTTTTAGCAACTTATATTATTATATATTCTAGTATTATCTTCTTAATTATATACACTGGTCAAAGTTTGCAATAGTTAAAGACGTCTAATGTTTTTGAATGAAGTCATTTCAAGACTGCATTTATTTGATCAAAAGTACAATAAAAACAGTAATATTGTGAAATATGATTACTATTTAAAATAACTGTGAATATATATACTAAACTGTAATTTAATCATTTGATCAAAGCTGAATTTTCACCATCATTACTCCAGTGTCACATGATCCTTCAGAAATCACTCTAATATGATGATTTGCTGCTCAAGAAACATTTATGATTATTATGTTGCTTCATATTTTTGTGAAAACTGTAAAAAAGTTTGTGAAAACTTTTCAGTTTCCAACCACATTCAAATCTAAAAATACCGGCCCTAAAATTAACACAGATTACCTCCATTCGTTTAATTCCTCCAACCCCTCGACCGCCATAATAAGATGCGTCAACCGTGGGCCATTTCTTCTTCGGCATGCCGTCCTCATCATCCGACTCCTGAGGAGGAAAAACACGTTACGCACACGAGCGCGAGAGGTACGAAACATCTGCTCACAGGAATAAACTGCCGGTGCTTTTTTTCACATGTTGATGTTGTTATACTCACAGTCATCTGATGTTTTTCATTAAAGTCTATTCAGGAATCTCACACTAAGAAAATTCAGTTCCTTGTTCTAACCCTGCTGTGGCTTAGATGTTGACATGGGATTTGCTACCGAATACAGATTATGAGACAAGGCCAATTTACATCCCTTAAAACATTCTTTGCAACTGTAGCTTTCCAGAAGACAAGCTACTCATTATTTAAAGCAGTTAAACCACAGTGACATATTTGAAAACATAGTTATACTCAGTTGCTAGCTATACGAAGATACTAACAACTAAGTAAGAAGCAAGTGTTTTATATGAAGACTCATTACTGTTACAAATAAATTATATATTATAAATATGTGTCAAAGGTTTGCATAATCTTCAAAGTAGTTTCTATGAAGTACTAACTATGGCTGTCAACAGATTAATCTCATGTTTTCAGAGCAGAATAAAACTTGTTGTTGTGACTTTTATTTTGAAGGAGCGGCGGACCTCTGTGTTACAGTCCTGTCTAATATTAGATAGAATTGTTACGTAGACAGTATTAAAAAAAGGTATTAGCGTACGCCGTATGGTTGATGTCCAGTGATGCTAGCTAAGAAGAAATACATAATCAGGTTCCTCTTGGTCCCATCAAGAGTTGCGTTGGGTTTTCTCTTCAGCGTAAAAGTTAAGCGGCTCATCTCTCACTGTTTTCCATACTAATACTGTGTTTGACCCTCTTTCACCTACGTGGCATTGATTCAACAAGGTGCTGAAAGCATTCTTTAGAAATGTTGGCCCATATTGATAGGATAGCATCTTGCAGTTGATGGAGATTTGTGGGATGAAGCTCCCGTTCCACCACATCCCAAAGATGCTCTATTGGGTTGAGATCTGGTGACTGTGGCGGCCATTTTACTACAGTCAACTCATTGGCATGTTCAAGAAACGATTCGAGCTTTGTGACATGGTGCATTATCCTGCTGGAAGTAGCCATCAGAGGATAGGGACATGGTCAGAAACAATGCTCAGGTAGGCCGTGGCATTTAAACGATGCCCAATTGGCACTAAGGGGCCTAAAGTGTGCCAAGAAAACATCCCCCACACCATTACACCACCACCACCAGCCTGACCAGTGGGAACAAGGCATGATGATCCATGTTCTCATTCTGTTTACGCCAAATTCTGACTCGACCATCTGAAATCGAGACTCATCAGACCAGGCGACATTTTTCCAGTCTTCAACTGTCCAGTTTTGGTGAGCTCTTGCAAATTGTCGCCTCTTTTTCCTATTTGTAGTGGAGATGAGTGGTACCCGGTGGGGTCTTCTGCATCCGCCTCAAGGTTGTGTGTGTTGTGTCTTCACTGCATACCTCGGTTGTAACGAGTGGTTATTTCAGTCAAAGTTGCTCTTCTATCAGCTTGAATCAGTCGGCCCATTCTCCTCTGACCTCTCGCATCAACAAGGCATTTTGGCCCACAGGACTGCCCCATACTGGATGTTTTTCCCTTTTCACATCATTCTTTGTAAACCCTAGAAATTGTTGTGTGTGAAAATCCCAGTAACTGAGCAGATTGTGAAATACTCAGACCGGCCACGCTCAAAATCGCTTAAATCACCTTTCTTTCCCATTCTGACATTCAGTTTGGAGTTCAGGAGATTGTCTTGACCAGGACCACACCCCTAAATGCATTGAAGCAACTGCCATGTGATTGGTTGATTAGATAAATGCATTAATGAGAAATTGAACAGGTGTTCCTAATAATCCTTTAGGTGAGTGTATAGGCTATAATCTGTGTGTTTACACAATTTTAAAAAATGGCGAGGTGCTGGTGTTTCATTTGCGTTCGTCCAATCAGCATACACTAACGTCATGGATAGTTCCTATAGCGCTGGTTTAGGCCCAAAATTAGTTATACACCTAAAATAGTTCCTAGTTCCTGTGGTGCGAACACGTCAAAACCGGGAACTTCCAGCAATAGTTCTAGGAACTATGAAAAGATTCTTCCGGTTCGAAAGCCCCATTTTTGTTCTTTTTTTATGTAATTATTAATTTTAATTTGACATACCGCTACTACAACTACCAATAATAGTAATAACAATTGATAATAATTATACTAAAATGAATAACAATTGTTATTATTTGATATACTGTATATTTTTAAGATTGTAAATATAATATTTATACTGTTTTTCTTTGAACTTTTACACAGACAGACCCCCTAACACCCTTGAGATCTCTGGTGGATCCCGTCAGTGACATTTAACCCTTCTGTAACAGATAAAGTGAGGTGTAAGTATAACTCACTGGCTCTGGCGGTGGAGGAGGTGGAGGCTCTTTGATCACCTGTGGAAAGACACATAGATGTTGTGTGGAATAGTCAAATCACACAACCAAAAACACAAGTGATGTATAATCTAGAATATCGGGTTAAATCATGACCTCCGGTTATACAGTGTGTGCTCATTTGAGATGAATTGACCAATTTTCCACCTTAAATCACTCAACTTCAGTTTTTACCGCAAATCCATAGGCCTTGGCTCCCAGTTTTAAAAATACTGGAAGATGTGTCGTGAGAACGTCCTGTGTGAAGGCTGATATTTAAGATGGGAAATGAGGCGATGACTTACTACGGTGCAGCAAAGCGGCCAGAACCACCACATGAACAACAGAGCCAATAATAGAAACAACACCAGCAGGGTGATCAGCAGGATCGTCCCATCAAACTGCAAAGGAAAAGACAGAGGACGTGGGAGAGGTTGAGAGAGAGAAGGATAAACAACCGTTTTTATACTTCACTAACAAAAACAATATCGACTTATCGTTATTTTGAGATTTATACTTTGTTACTTCAAGAACCAATATTTTAATTTTGTCAATGAAAAGATATGATATGTTGTTGACTAAATAACATAGTTTGATTGGATTTATGTTTTTATTACATTAATAAATGAATAAATATTACATTACATGAATAAATTAATAATATTAAAATGAATAAATAAAATAATATTATCAAAAATATACTTCACTAACAAAAAAATATCGACTTATCGTTATTTTGAGATTTATACTTTGTTACTTCAAGAACCAATATTTTAATTTTGTCAACGAAAAGATATGATACGTTGTTGACTAAATAACATAGTTTGATTGGATTTATGTTTTTAATACATTAATAAATGAATAAATATTACATTACATGAATAAATTAATAATATTAAATGAATACATAAAATAATATTATCAAAAATAAACCATTTTTGTCAGTAAAACTGTGTAAAATTAACGAATTTGACATGATGAAATAATGTTTAAATATTTTTTTAAAAAATTGCCAGCTTTTTTTCATGAAAATGTACAATGGTCTGAAATTTGACAGGACGAAATAGTGTTTAAATATTTTTAAAAATACACAATTTTTGTCTGCAAAATTGTGTAAAAATATTTAATATTCCATGACAAATAATTTTTCAATATTATTTTAAAATTACGAAAAAAATAAATAAATAAATAAAATTAAATTAAATATATGAACATCAATAGACAAGCTATGACTATACTCTAAATAATGCTGGGATGTTTCAACCCAAATTTGGGTCAAATATGGACAAACCCAAATGTTGGGTTATAAATGTAATTTCAAATTTGAACCCAACTTAAACTTTCACTTTCAACTGTACATTTTTTATTACATTTTTAACCCAACATTTGGGTTTGTCCATATGACCAAATTTGGGTTGAAACAACCCAGCATATTTTTGAGTGTACCAAAAAGTGAGCATTCTCACTGTTAAAAAGTATGTAATGGGAAAAGAATGGGAAGAGCACACTGCTTTTTAAAAAAGTATTTAGAAAAGAAATGCTTCATGAAAAGTTATTTTGTGGTTGCGGGCAAGAAGCCGGCTCAGTGAGAGTCCGAGACAGGATCTTTTCGGGGCTCTTGTCTGGGGACGTGCTGAACCCCTGCGGTTTGGCCCTTGATCTGTGTGTTATTGGGGGGATGGGGTGTGTTGTGAAGAGAAAATGATGATGGGGGACGACCTAAACGTGAGGAGGGGAGAATACTATAAAAATAAGGGGTTAAGACATCAAAGACCACCCATTTATTGTAAATAACTTTCCAATGATTACAATGCACCATAATTACGATCATATATAATTAAAGGGGACCTATTATACACTTTTACAAAGTCTTGATTTAGGTTTTTGGCTCTACTAGAATCCTTGAATGCGTAAAAAACTATTTTTTTTCTGTCAGTAACGCTCTGTTTAGTTCCTGTCTCTATGAAGCCCTTCCTTCTGAAAAGCACACTGTGCTCTAATTGGTTGGCTGGATCAGTGTGTTGTGATTGGTCAACCGCGTTAAGCGGGTTTGGGAAATGCCCCTTACCATAACCGCCAGTTTAACACACAACTAATATACTCAACCAGGCCCCGCCCCTTTATTATGAATTATTGAATTAAATGAGGAATATTGTGACGTGTTCGTTCCCTTAAGAAAACCCAAGACTACAATGGAGGCGTTTCAGGAGTTCAGAAAACACCCAAAAACATTCACTAATGCCATAATTGTATGAGGTGATTTGGGTTTGGGACAGATCACAGCATTTAAAGAAGATCATTTATTACGTGAAGAGCTAAAGGGATCATGAGAGTATAAAGGGAGCTATTAGAAGAAAAAAAGGTTTTAATTCTGATTAGATGAGAGGTTTGGAAGAATTTTTATTAATAAATTCAACTAGGGATGCACAACATACTGATATCAGCCAATGCAAAGAAAATCTAATAGTATTGACACCTATGTTCACTTTTAAAAAAAAAACTTTTGCTGATAATTTACTCATTTACTCAAAAGGAACGAATCGTTCCAAATGACTCGAAAAAAGATTCGTTCATTTTGATGAACGAGTTCGAACAGGAAAGTCACGAACGCGCATCACAGAACAGAGCAAGGCGAGCATTTGTGCTTATAAAACTTAAACTTATTAATTTATTTTTGAAATGAGCGATCTTTTCCCTTGATAAGACCCTTATTCATCGTCTGGTGTCGTTTAAAGCCCTTTGAAGATGCACTGAAACTCTCATTTGGACCTTAAACCGTTTGGTCCCCATTGAAGTCCATTATATAGAGAAAATCCTGGAATGTTTTCATCAAAAACCTGAATTTCTTTTCGACTGAAGAAAGAAAGACATGGACATCTTGGATGACATGGGGGCGAGTAAATTATCAGCAAAAGTGTTTTTTAAAAGTGAACTACTCCTTTAATTGTGTACATGTTTGCCACCATTTAATACTAATTTAAAGGTAATATTTTACAACACTAATCATTTATTAGCACTTTTATTTGTAATCTTAAGCAAATCTCAAAATTGATTTCCATTTTGTAGATAGTAGTTTGTCTGGGTGTGTGTTTGCGGTCAGACTTACACACTCTGTTGTGGTTATGTGCACGGAGCTGGTGATAAACGACAGACCCTCGTTCATGCTGACTTGCAGGTACACCACCCTGGAGCGCAAACACCAAAACATACATTTTCATACCCATATTTGTCACTTTGAAAGCTGGCAAACCCTTTAACACTGCACAGAAGTACCCATAAAAGCAGAAAGAAAACACACACAAGACACCATTTAGACTAGAAAGACATCAGGCATATGTGCCAAAGACAACATTTTTGTGACATTTTTGAGATCTTTAGTTTTGTGTTAAATGCCTTCCAGACCATAATTGGCACCCATACAGCGCTTTGCAGGGTGCTGGTTAACTTTTGTTGTAGTCAGCTGTCTAGTGTCTCAAACATTTGATAAAAACAGCATTCCAAATGTTCAGCATTCCCGCCGAGGTTTGTGTCTGAACAGACAGAGGTTAAGCCTGCTCTTCTGACAGATAAGTCATTTCTCCCTGATGAAGAGCATCTACTTTAGCTGAGGTTCACATTCCTCTGGGCAAAAACACTGATAAACAGCCTGATTTCTGACAGACAATTATTACTAAAACCCAGAGATACGCACAGCGGAGTTCTCTTCGTCAAAAGCGACGTTTAGATGGATATGTAAATATGTACAGCAAGCGCTGGAAAGCGCCGGAAGTGATCTCTCGCGTGTTTACGTCACTCATTGCTTACACAGAGATTTCTGAAGTGTTGCCCTTTACTGTGAAGATCTAAACATATTTAGATATATGGAAGATATATGGTACATATTTAGATCTAAAGATACATATTTAGATATATGGAATCGCAATGGAAGACGATTTCGATATATCAACAGACAACGTTTTTTAAAAGGTAAAAACGATATAAGTACTGATCGTTTTCTCACACAAACCGCTCGTTTCGTGTCTTAGGCCATCAATGTGTACTTACATGTACGAGTCATTAAATCATGTTTAATTTGGACTTCTCTGTGCATGCTCTTTGAGGTGGTGACCATAGACCTCAAGACAAGACAAGACCGGTTTGACCTAAAAATATCAAAATTGAAAATACTGCGGAAACAAAGACACCTACATCTTGGATGCCCTTGAGGTAAGATAAAACATATCAAAAATTAATTTCAAAATGAACTCTCCCTTTAATTGTGTAATTTCACATTAACATTATTTCTGCCACCAAATAATGCTAATTTAAAGGTAATATTTGATAATTATGACTTATTTATATTAATCATTTATTATGACACTTTTAATTGCAATCTTTAGCAGATCTCAAAATGATTTTCTCCTTAGTATATTGTAGATTATGATATTGTGATGGCTAAATTCACTAAGCTTTTAAAATTTAGTGTTTTGACATTTTCTGCACATCTGCCATACAATTTAAATATATTTATCAATTCATCAATATCAACCAGATTTAAAATTTTAGTGCAGCCCTGTATTGTATTATTATGTCCTTGTATAACTATATTTCCTTAGAAAACCTTGTCTATGAAGAACATAAATATATGAATACATAACAAAACTCAAGAAAACTGCAACAAGTGGGAGAGAGAGGTCTAGGGGCGCAGTAAGGAAATAATGGAGATGAAAAAGACGAAAGAAAAGCCGAGAGTGGGTGTGATTTCTGAAAGCGATCTGCTTTAACGGCTCCTCAGAGCCTCTGACATCATCTGAAGCTCAGGCTTTGATTCTGTGAACTCATGAAATCAGGCAGTTTCTGGAAAACACTGGATCAACAGGACAAAACAGCGAGCTGCGTAAGGAAGAGGAATGTGACCTCTGACTGCGATCATAAACACGAGCTAATGCATGGCAGACCCGTCCATCGGCCTCTCACTTACTTTCCCACTTCATCTATAACAGGCGCAGGGCACAGCAAGAACGTGTCCTCGACGATCGCAGGCTTCTCATCTGTTATACGGAGAGTAAAAGCTTAGTGAAGCAGATTAAATGCAACTATGTTGATGAGAAATGAGAAAGTGCTCCGACTCTGTGGGAATGTTTACACTCACTGAGCGTGACGGTGTCGTTTATTTTGAAGCTGCACAGGACCTGGTCTATGTTTCGGGCGTGCCGAAAGCCGTTCCCTCTCACCACCACTTGAAAAGACTCTGAAACACAGATTCCCACAGTTGCTGCTCAACAAAAGAGTGATAAATCTTCACAAAAGACATTTCATTACACCATTTCCCCACAAAAATATCAACTTCGCTGTGTTTTCAGCGGCGCAAGTAATGCTGGGTACTATAAAACCACAATGAATTGTCCTCTTGGGTAAATGCATCTCACAGACTGTCAAGTTCAACACTGGAATTGCTTATATTGTGCTTATATTTATTTACAACAATTCCAGTAATTATTTATTTGATGACACATACAGTAAATGTGTGCAACATACCAAGAAAGATAAGATCTGCCGCTTTAAATGCTCAGGATTGATTCTGATTGGCCGTCAGTGCTTTTATCACTCATTTGCTGGAAACAATTGTTCTGAAAGTGATTCAGGTTGTGCCGTTATCGTTATAGTTGTGGTGTGTGTGAACACTGCTATTATTTTACATCTGGAATGATTTTTAAAGGAGTAGTTCACTTTAAAAAAAAACTTTTGCTGATAATTTACTCACCCCCATGTCATCCAAGATGTCCATGTCTTTATGTCTTCAGTCGAAAAGAAATTAAGGTTTTTGATGAAAACATTCCAGGATTTTTCTCCTTATAATGGACTTCAATGGGGTCCAAACGGTTCAAGGTCCAAAAGACATTTTCAGTGCAAACTGTTCAAAGGGCTTTAAACGATTCCAGACGATGAATAAGGGTCTTATCAAGCGAAACGATCACTCATTTAAAAAATAAATAACAAAGTTTAAGTTTTATAAGCTCAAATGGTCGCCTTGCTCTGTTCTGTGATGCGCGTTTGTGACTCTCCTGTTCGAACATGTTAATCAAAACGAAAAAATCTTTTTCGTGTCATTTGGTTCATTCAACGAATGAAATGAACGAGTTGACTCGGGAAAAGATTCGTTCATTTTGATGAACGAGTTCGAACATGAGAGTCACAAACGCGCATCACAGAACAGAGCAAAGCGACCATTTGAGCTTATAAAACTTAAACTTTTTTTTATTTATTTTTTTTTTAGATAAGACCCTTATTCATCGTCTGGAATTATTTAAAACCCTTTGAACAGTTTGCAGTTTGCACTGAAAATGTCTTTTGGACCTTGAACCGTTTGGACCCCATTGAAGTCCATTATATGGAGGAAAATCCTGGAATGTTTTCATCAAAAACCTTAATTTCTTTTCGAGTGAATAAAGAAAGACGTGGACATCTTGGATGACATGGGGGTGAGTAAATTATCAGCAAAAGTTTTTTCAAAAGTGAACTATTACTTCAAAACAATATCTTTAGTTTTAGTCCTTGGTGTGAACAGGCCTTTCCTGAGCTAAATTATATATTGACTTAAAGATTAAAGATTTATTACTGTACATAATTAACTGCCAGACAGTAAGTTAACAAGAATCCATATTTCCAACAGCAAAACGATCAGATCTTATTAATTGAATGTGGAAGGAACATGAAATGAAGGGCATTATTATTATTTTATGTAAATATA
The DNA here is from genome assembly GCF_988280905.1 of Pimephales promelas. NCBI lineage: Eukaryota > Metazoa > Chordata > Actinopteri > Cypriniformes > Leuciscidae > Pimephales > Pimephales promelas. The sequence goes on along the minus strand of NC_142785.1, from coordinate 3,072,043 downwards.
TACCTCCTGCACATACACTGGATGGCTCCGCTGCCAAGATCTCGATACAAGATTTTTTGATGATCTAAAAAAGAAAAACAATTATGAGTTATTTAATAATAATTTGTTCAAAATGCATTTAGCAATTATTATTAAAGCTAAAGTGTGTCATTCATTTCTGGTTTCTGCGATAAGCTTTATCTTCCGATGGTCTTGTGAAATGCAGACTTCTGATGTTTGGAAAATACCACAGTGTAACTTTCGGGTGAATCAGTTTACAAATGTGCAAGGCTTCCAGTTTCATTCGCTTCTGGTTATTTTTAGCTTGATATGTTACAAACAAACAATTTCTGACTGTATTATTTACATGTCTTGTTGTAATTATAAACACACTGGTGGTTTGTCGTGCAAATAGTTTTACCATTTACTGCACTTTGTTATTCTTCTACTGTAGTTATTTACCCATAGTAGCTACAGTAATGATTGGTAGTCTGGCACATTCACAGGAAATACCTTACTTCTACATTGAAAAATAAGGCGGATATTAAGCTTGGATTTTTTTTTTAAAAAAATCCACACTTCAGCATTAAAGGGAAAGTTCACCCAAAAAATAATTGATTCCACCTTCATTTCTTTCCAAATCATCTTCTGAACACAAATTAAGATTTATGTCCCTCCATTCTCACCAAAAACTCATAATGTTCATATAGAGATCATAAATGAAGATAAATGAAAAGAAAAAGAAATTAAGATTTTTGATGAAAACATTCCAGGATTTTCTCCATATAATGGACTTCAATGGGAACCAAACAGTTCAAGGTCCAAAAGACAGTTTCAGTGCAAACTGCAAACTGTTCAAAGGGCTTTAAACGGTTCCAGACGATGAATAAGGGTCTTATCAAGCGAAACGATCGCTCATTTAATAAGTAAATAACAAAGTTTAAGTTTTATAAGCTCAAATGGTCGCCTTGCTCTGTTCTGTGATGCTCGTGACTCTCCTGTTCGAACTCGTTTATTAAAATGAACAAATCTTTTCCTGAGTCAACTCGTTCATTTCGTTCGTTGAATGAACCAAATGACACAAAAAAAGATTCGAGTTCGAACAGGAGAGTCACGAACGCTCATCACAGAATAGAGCAATGCGACCATTAGATCTTTGAGCCATTTTTTTTAAATGAGCGATTGTTTCGCTTGATAAGACCCTTATTCATCGTCTGGAATCATTTAAATCACTTTGAACAGTTTGCAGTTTGCACTGAAACTGTCTTTTGGACCTTGAACCGTTTGGTTGCCATTGAAGTCCATTATATAGAGAAACTCCTGGAATGTTTTCATCAAAAACTTTAATTTCTTTCAGACTGAAGAAAGAAAGACATGGACATCTTGGATGACATGGGGGTGAGTAAATTATCAGCAAAAGTTTTTTTTAAAACTGAACTACTCCTTTAAATAAGAAAGAGTCACAAAATGCATTCTTAATGAATCTTCCACAAGCTTCAAGTTTACCGAGTCAATCATTCCTCTCAGTGCCTGGAATCCTCCCAACACCGGAAACACATGCTTACTGGTGTCCGCAATGGTAGCCAGCTAGAACGGGAAAAACAGATGTTTATTTAGTTGCGACTGGTTGATTTCAACTGGTTTCCACCATATAAAGTGCATGGCTTATACTGAATTACATTCTCCGGTAAGTACACACTTGAGGGTTTAGGAAGAGTCTCCAACATTGTTTTTTAGATGGAAGAACTTATTGATACTAGTTTCATCTGTTAACTGCCTCCCTCCTTTTTGAGCATAGACTTTAAAGGAGTAGTTCACTTTTCAAAAAACTTTTGCTGATAATTTACTCACCCCCATGTCATCCAAGATGTCCATGTCTTTCTTTCTTCAGTCGAAAAGAAATTAAGGTTTTTGATGAAAACATTACAGAATTTTTCTCCATATAATGGACTTCAATGGGAACCAAACGGTTCAAGGTCCAAAAGACAGTGTCAATGCAAACTGCAAACTGTTCAAATGGCATTAAACGATTCCAGACGATGAATAAGGGTCTTATCAAGTGAAACCATCGGCCATTTCAAAATAAATAAATAGAAATGTTTAAGTTTTATGAGCTCAAATGCTCGCCTTGCTCTGCTCTGTGATGCACGTTCGTGACTCTCCTGTTCGAACTCGTTCATCAAAACAAACAAATCTTTTTTCGAGTCAATTCGTTCGTTGAATGAACCAAATGACTCTGAAAAAGATTCGTTCATTTTGATGAACGAGTTTGAACAGGAGAGTCACGAACGCGCGTCACAGAACAGAGCAAGGTGAGCATTTGAGCTTATAAAACTTAAACTTTGTTATTTATTTTTTAAATGAGCGATCGTTTCGCTTGATAAGACCCTTATTCATCGTCTGGAATCGTTTAAAGCCCTTTGAACAGTTTGCACTGAAAATGTCTTTTGGACCTTGAACCGTTTGGACCCCATTGAAGTCCATTATATGGAAAAAATCCTGGAATGTTTTCATCAAAAACCTTAATTTATTTTCGACTGAAGAAAGAAAGACGTGGACATCTTGGATGACATGGGGGTGAGTAAATTATCAGCAAAAGTTTTTTCAAAAGTGAACTACTCCTTTAATAGTTGTAATTCATGAATGCTTTGGTAAAACTGATCTCTATTTAAAGAAGACACTCAGATTATTGCAGCAGCTTCAAATAATGAAAGTGTACAAAAGTTATAGAAGTTTAAGTTTACTGTAAAGCAAACATTTTTATTTTATACAATTATCCAAATAATTTGGACTCTAAAATATATGTCTAACTAAGTTGTGTTCAAAATTTGAAGATGATATCACAAATATTTTAAGCCCACTAAAAGTAACTTTCAATTTAAAGTTACATTTCAAAACAGTTTTCACAGGAAGATGTTTAAGCTTTTGAATGATGCTTTCGAAATTGTAAACTTTCGAATAATTTAGTAATTTATGATGATTTCTAAAAAATGAGATGGGGAAAAAAGGCAATGAAAAAGCACTCCAATAACTGACTGTTAAGTCCAGATTAATTTGTAACTTGCACCAGGGTTAAAAAAACGACTGTCAGGATTTACTTACTGTAAGACAAATAATAAAAATTGATAAAATGATAAATTAACACTGAAAAGGCGTGGACATGGTTATGTTTGCATCTGACATTTCTGGCACATGCATATGTAGGAGTTTCACTTTCAGACGCAAAATTGATGGTAGGAGTAAGAAATTAATCATGCAAGGGTATTCTTTATAGTTTGTGCTCATCAATTTACTGCTATTTACAATTTGCGCCATTATTTACCGCCCCAAAAAAGCACGTAAAGTGTTCTTTAATTTAGATCACGCGCAGATCTTTCCACTTCCGTCGCCGCTATTACGTTCTCACGCTAATTAGCCCTGTTTGGTAAATCCGGCCCCATGTGTACAAGTTTAGGAAACCATCAACAAAAGCCATCATCCTCACCTGTGTTTCATTGAAGTCTTTAACTCCAACACAATACACGATTGCACCCAATCCCCGAGCTCGTGCTGCCTGGATTCGATATCAAACATTCTTAATTAGAAAACACAAGCCATTAGATTTCTAAATAATGAAGACTGAAGGCTAGTTACCTCCTGTTGAGCTGCTATCAGCTGATGTTCTTGAAGCTCACCGTCCGTCAATGCAATTATGACACTCGCAGTTCCTACAAAGTGGAGCGAAGATCGTCATTGTTGGTAAGAACAAACTTTAATAACATCAGTGGTCTTAAAACGAAGCCTACCAAAGTTTTCCTGGTGTATTTGCTCGTTTGCCTGTGAATGGAGATTCGATAACATTGTTAAAAAGAAGCCGAGCACATTCGAGTGAAAAACAGCTTTAATTTGAGCATTTTACCTTTTCTAGACCCAGATGCATAAATGTATCTCCACCTGGGATCTCTCGTCTTAGTACATTTAGGCCTTTTCTTATGGTCTCCCTTTGAAAAATGAAAATAAAAATGAGAATTTCAATTCTACACATGTGAAGCACTACAGAACGTGTCTTTCTGCACCTGTTTTCTGTGAGTCTCATGATTGTGGTCCCTCTGGTTGAGAAGACGATGAAGGACATTCGCAGCATAGGACTGTGAGACGATGAAAAACAGACCCGACAGGGTTACAAATTTGTGAAATCATCTATAACACACATTAGAAACCTTATGCAACTGGGATTCGCCATTCATTCAGTTTGGTACCTGGTGAATTTCTCAGCCAAATGTTCAACAAAAGCGTAGATTTCATCCCAGTGGTTTTTGACACTTCCTGACCTGAGGAGAAAGAGGTGAAAAAAGAAAATCAATAAATGGGATGCTCCTGCTTTTACCCTTTAAACCCTCTGATGGTCTTCCTTAATGAGTCACGTCCTGGGCCTTCCCGGTCAGAAGTGACCGGACACCTAAAAATGAAACTTCTTCCATCCCAGTAAAACCAATGCAATTTATTTTTGTTCTATAATATTTTTTCTTTTTAATTTAGTATTTTGAGACAATTTGATTGATTTTATGAATATTTATGCAATATTTATGGTCTATTTTTTCAATGGAAATATATGTATATTTTTCAATATATATATTATTTATTTATTTATTTTTAATATTAATGCAGTATTTTTGTTTAATATAGAGTCTAGGCCTTCAGAAAAAAAATATTTTTTGAAGAAAATTAGCACCATCTGGTTACAGTATAGAGAAAAAGCGTAGAATCATGGTGTAACCACTGTACAGCTCTCTATAGAGAGGCATGTGAATTCCCCAGCTGTTTATGAACACATTTTTTTTTGGTGGATTTGAATATATAATTGAAACAATCTCAAAAACTATTTCTTATTAAAAAAATTGTAATAAATAAATAAATAAATAAATAAAAAATTGTGAATTTTTTGTGTTTTTGTCAATTTCCCATTCATTTCCTATGGAGGTCATAATTTGACCAAAGACCAAAATCGTGACAAATTTTTTTATGACCACTTAGCATGCTCGGATCATAACCTCAATTTTATTTTGTGTTCACATACCTAATGCCAGAACTATCACCAAGTTTCGTAACATTTCAATGAAGCTGTGATTTTTAAAAATTCAAAACAGATTATTAGGTAGTCTGAATTTATTGGTGTGTATGTGTATAAAAGTGTGTTTGTATTTGTGTGTGTGTACATTTTTTGCACTCTTGATGTTGTAGAGTGTCACCCCTTTACTGCGGTAAACTTCTTTTAAGAATCGTGGCTGATTTGTAGATTGTACAAACAAAAATTCAGAGAATTTTTGTTTTTTTGTGTGTGTAAATTTTCCATTCATTTCCTATGGGTCGGTCATTTCTGACCGAAGACCACAAAAGTAACTTTTTTTTTTTTACGACCACTTAGCATGCTCAGATCATGAACTCAATTTTTTTTTGTATTCACATACCAATTGCCAAAAAAGTCACCAAGTATCATAACCTTCCGGTGAAGCTGTGATTTTTAATAATTAAAAAAAACAGAAAATTATTCGGTCAGAAGTGACCGAGGACCATCAGAGGGTTAAATGCATTAGATCAATACAACTGAGAATCCTTCAAATTAATTATCAATGCTTTTAACTAATTCCGGAAAGGATGAGGCAGTTTTTTAACAGAGCCATCAAACGTTGACCCTTGAGGCGCAGCTGTAAAAGCTGGTCATTTCCTGTCTCAGTCCCAACCCGTGCTAATTCATTAGTGCTGGATGACAAATGGGAAATGAACTAATTGAGTCTACTGATCTGAGCTTGAGTCAGTTTGACTTAATGAAACACACAGCAGAAATTGGCTCCGTGTCTGGCCTGTGTAACGCGTTTAGTCTGAAAGCCAGACATAACAGTAACTGGGTCACTTTATGAAACCGGTGCCTGTGCCAGTTTGACCCAACGTAAACATGTTCCAAGTACAATTTGCTAAGATTCTTTAAGAACATTTAGAAAACGTTATTTCTGAACGTTCTAAACGACCATTTTAAGGGAACATTCCGTTTCCTGATTTTGCATGGGATCGTTACTTTTGAATAGTGGTTAAAGGGGATGTGTACATTCTCTCTTATTTCCACTGTTAGAGTTTCTCATGCTCAGAGATGTATAGTAACGAAGTAGAACTACTTAAGTACTAAAATGCTGTATCTGTACTCTACTAGAGTATTGTTTTTTTCTCATACTTCTACTTTTACTTCAGTAGATATTTTCGATGAATTTAATACTTTTACTTCGATATTTTTTTAATGTTCTGCTAGTTACTCGTTACAATTATAAAAATTCTCCTAATCATTCGTTGCAAGTTGGCTTTCATGCTGCCTAAATCACACGCCAGTTTTATAGGGTAATGGTATTGATTGACACACACATTGACAACTAATGCAGGGGTTTTCCTGCAATGGCAACCAAAGCAAATTTGTATCCCGCCAAAGCGCCTTATTTGATTGCTAGTTCAAACTTTTGACTGCTTTATTTAATCATTAAATGACGCAATACTTGTACTTTTACTTTTAGTACTTAAGTAGTGAATTTTAAAATAAACTACTTGCAATACTTAAGTACAAAAAATGTTGAATACTTTAGTACTTCTACTTAAGTGTGGTGCTTAAAGAGCACTTCAACTTCTACTCAAGTCACTTTTTTGATAGAGCACTTGTACTTTTACTCAAGTCCGGGTTTCTAGTACTTTATACATCTCTGCTCATGCTTAACAATGGCCAAAGTTTCAATAAACGAATTGGACGTATGACCATTTCTGTGCCAAATACATGTGCTCCTTCGTGATTTAAAAAAAAGTTTTGGACGTTTTTTCCCCAAATATGGCCCTGTATGACATCATAAGGGGCGCAGTTCCTTGTATGGGCACTTCTCCCGGAAGAGCGTGCGCACACATAAACCAGAGGCGTGATTTAATAAACGTTGTCTGAAGAATTGAAAAACAGAATTGAATTTCATTTCTAGGCCTTTCTAAAGATTGTGAAATTAGGGGTGCTTCTGAAAAAGTTTTTAAAGGGGGGTTGATTGCGATTTCACTTTTTTCATTTTAAATAGTGTGTAATGTTGCTGCTGGTGCATGAACAGTATCTGCAAAGTTGCACTACAAAAACGACTGGGACTACAGCGGGTTTTAGACGTCACTAACCCATACATTTGCATTAACCCTCCCTCCGGAATATGCAAAAAACTTGGCTATATTTCCGTGGCTCGTCGAGTGTGTTATGTTTACCCAGCTGTCTTCTGTGTTCGAGCTTCCCACGGATGCTGTAGTTTGCAAACATTGTAATAATGTTCCTGAAAATTACAATCGTACTTTAGCTCTCTGTGCTGCGCATTTTACGGAAGACAGCTTCCAGAATCTCCACGAGTTCAACACCGGATTCAACAAGAAACTGTTACTAAAACATGAAGCAGATCCAACTTTAAAACCAGAGGCAGCAGTTGTTGGGCCACAACCTGTAAGTAGGCTAAGACTAAAAGGGTACATATCATGCTTTTAAATCACTAATTTTTACTTATAAATCATACATTTGTGGTCTATATAAAGCATAACTGCAATGCTTGGGTCTGAATTCATAATTATTATAGCTCCACAGGCCCCTTTTCTGATATGCTTCTGTGAGCAAGTCGTTTCGAAGCGGCCCCTTTAAATAAAAAGGAGATGCGTCATACCCCGCCCGCTCTCCAGGTCAATGAGTTCACGGTCGGTTCAACTCCTCACGTTCGGCCATTATTGTAGTTTGATAAGAGATATACGATTACTACAGCTTCAAAGAACATTTTTATTCACACGTTAACAAAATGTCAACGACTTGTCCATCAAGCCTTAACGTTACATATTCGAGCCAGAGCGAGCGAGTTGAAAAAGACGACGGCGAACCTGCAGAACAACGTCTCCATACGGATGCCGTGGTATGTAAGTTAACTATTTTGTGTTATTAGTGAAAGTCGACTATTTCTCTTGTTAAAACAAGCACACTGACAAGATAAATGACTACGGTCTAATCTTACCACTAAAAATCTGTATTAATAATAATATAATAAGTTACGTGTAGAAAAGCATCAGAAAACACAGCAGCTAATTGATAGAAGGAATTTACCCCTCATTCAGACGATCAAGTCGATCGGCAAACCCTTCTTTATACTGGCATATGTTGTTGAAGTGGGAATCCTTGAAGTGCTTCAGGTCACTAACGTACATCCAACAACCGAACATTTTGACTTGCCCTCTCGTAACTTCTGCATCATTGAGTTTGGACTACAAAATCGGAGCGAGAAATAATAATGGCGGATTGCTCGAAGTGTTGGGCCGGTAGTCAATGTCCTTATTTGGCAGTTCCGCTACAAATACGGTGACGTAATTGTTCAAAAAACGTCATAGAGAACAGAAAAATCTGAACAGGTTGAAAAATATGACCAAAACAGAATATAAAGATATAATATTCTGATTTATATATTATATAGATATAATATTGAGATTTATAACTGGATGCAGATTGGTCGTCGTTGAGCATTAGAAGGAAAAAGCACTGGTATCAATTGATTTACAAAGCTATATTGGGTTATTTACCCTCTTATCTTTGTTGTCTTATTAAACAGAAGTCACCTGGTAGTTATTCATTACGTTCTAAATGGATCTACAATTTGCGTGTGCCTTTTGTCAGAACCGAGATGGGTAAAACCTCTTTTAAATAATTTAAATATTTATTAGATAATCATCAGAGTAAATTAATTGTGTGTAAATGTTTGTAACTAGGTGCATTTTTTTATATTTTTATTTTTGTAATGAGATTTATGTCTGTGTGTTGTAACTTTGATGTTAAATGTCCATGTAAACTAAGCTGCTTATCTTGGACACTCCCGAAAAAGAGATTTTAATCTCAGTGAGTCTTTTTCCTGGTAAAATAAAGGTAAATGATAAAAAATAAAGGTAAATAAAAAAAGCACCTGAAGAGAATAATTTCATCTTTTCTGTACTTATAAACACTCCAAATATACAACAAAATGCATTTAAGGGCTAAAAAAGTGGATTTTGCATGATATGTCCCCTTTAATCATTTTAAATGTATTTGCATGTATTTCTTTTATCAAATGCCAGCACTGGCTTTATAGCCACTAGGCTACTAGTTATACTATTTTGTGTCTACGACAAAAACGTATAAACATTTTGGACCTGAATTTTGTATATGTACTAATGTTGTAAATGTATTTTTCATACTTTATGACGTTATTTTTCGATTTGATCAAGAACGTAAACCAATGCCAACGCTGTTTGTGTATATAGTAGCCAGTCAGTTCAATGCTATTGTGTAAAACAAACGTGTATAAAGTAAAAAAAAAAATAGGCAAATTACAATTCAGAGCCGTCTTTAGGGAGGTTCTGCTTGCCTCTCTTCATCGCGGCTTTCTGAGTCTGATTCTGGCTCATACTAATACGGCAGTATCGACACCATTATTAACATTTGACAGGAACAACACATGCAACTTCGCCCGTAAAGGTAATGGGCATGAATTTTCCGGACAATGTGCACTGCAGTTTAGCCAATCACAACACACCGGCCCAAACTAACCAATCTGAGCCCACTGCCTGTTTCTGAGGGAGTGGTTTAATAAAATCAGGCTGTTTAAATGACAGAGGAGAAAGCGGCTGATTATTTTCTAATATTTCAAGAAGTGACAGTCAGACCAAATCCTCATAAAGATATCCAAATAAAGTAACATTTTTATTTAAAAAAAGAAAGAAGTGTTCCTCTAGAGAAATGCTAAGCGAATGACTTTATCCTGAAGTATGGTGATGAATGCTCCCGAAAACCTCTTTCTGGACCGGCGTGGGAGGAAGATGTTTTTATAACACAGTCAACAAAAGACGGGCCAGCACAAAGCCAGCGCGCAAAACAGACCGGGAGGTGAATGTTGGCAAGAATACGCAGGTCATGCTGAGGCCTTGCCACAGTTTTCAACTTCACGTTTTCGAACATCACAATGGACACTGTTTGTGTTGGAAGCACGACTTTCTTGAGGTAACAGCAATCATGGGATTGGTGCCTAGCTTGCAGTTTTCTCACCTGTGCAAACAGCATTAGGAAAGGAAGCGGTCTATTCTCAAGTGAGATCCTTGATGAAATATGTTGCGGTGCCCCTCTTTGATCTAATTTTAATGGGTTATACTAAACCATATAAAGACATACAGCAAGATTTCAACTCCACTCTGAAGATGATCCCAATCCACAGGGAAAGGAATTAAAGCAACGTCATCTTTTAAATGACCCTCAAAACGCGTTACACAACTCTTCGTATACATGGATAATTGCACATATGTTAAGACATGTGAAAGTCATTGCGGTTTGATGCAACAAGAGCCAAGACAGGAAGACTCACTGGAGCAATATTTGGAACGGGGATAATTAGAAAAGTGTGTTCCTCTTAAAGGTCTCATCTGTTCGGAGATCAGTCTTCCAATCTCTTCCCCCGAGATCGAATCCTAAACTGACTTTTCAGATCTGCGTTTCTGCCAGAACCAGAAACCAAAACACGGTTTCTCCATGCTGTCGAGAGCAGTTACCTGTTGGCACGTCAGATTAAAGGACTTTTGTTTAACGCTAATAATCGAGAGGACCGGCAAACGTGACCGTGTCGGTTTAGGTTTATGTGAAGTCAGCGTTACCTCCCTTTCCTCCTGCTTTGTGAGACATGGTAAGAATATTACGGTGACATTTCCCTGACACTGCTGTTTTAACTGCTCCTCTGGGTCCTCAAACATCTTCTAGGCCTAGAGCAGTTTAACAGAACAAGTCTGGATGATCTCCTCCATGTTTATAAACAGCCTTAAAGGGGCCGTACGTATTTTTTTGGGATAGTAGACAAAGGGCAAGACTTATTAAAGAAGTAGTTCACTTTAAAAAAAAAAACTTTGCTGATAATTTACTCACCCCCATGTCATCCAAGATGTCCATGTCTTTCTTTCTTCGGTCGAAAAGAAATTAAGGCTTTTGATGAAAACATTCCAATAATGGACTTCAATGGGGTCCAAACGGTTCAAGGTCCAAATGAGAGTTTCAGTGCAGCTTCAAAGGGCTTTAAACGACTCCAGACGATGAATAAGGGTCTTATCAAGCGAAACGATCGCTCATTTCAAAAATAAATAACAAAGTTTACGTTTTATAAGCTCAAATGCTCGCCTTGCTCTGTTCTGTGATGCGCGTTCGTGACTCTCCTGTTCGAACTCGTTCATCAAAATGAACGAATTTTTTTTCGCGTCATGACTCGAAGGGTCCTAGATAAGACTCTTATTCGTCATCTGGTGTCGTTTAAAGCCCTTTGAAGCTGCACTGAAACTCTCATTTGGACCTTGAACCGTTTGGTTCCCATTGAAGTCCATTATATGGAGAAAATCCTGGAATGTTTTCATCAAAAACCTTAATTTCTTTTCGACCGAAGAAAGAAAGACGTGGACATCTTGGTTGACATGGGGGTGAGTAAATTATCAGCAAAAGTTTTTTTTAAAGTGGACTACTCCTTTAAACAGGGAAAATTAGCATGAAAGTGCAATTCAAATAAAGCACCGAATGGAAAGTTCTGCTGACGACGTGCAAATTAAAAAACACAGACAAAACAGGATCATTTCCATTTCCACAATCTACCAGCTAGCGTCTTGTTTAACACGTTTTTTTTGGGGGGGTGGTAATGAATAATGGTGCAAACACCAGTAAACTGACGAATGTAATCACTTTGTGTGATTCATTTAAACACTCTCCTCCCATAAATACTGCATCTGAAAGGGAAACTCCTACATATGCATATGCAATAAGCCGCAAAAATAACACCTTTTTTAGCACTAATTAATTTTTCACTGCATTTCAGAATAAATGAAAATCTGGCCCATTAAATTTTTGTTGTGAGATATCCCAACTGTGTCTCTGACACTCCTAGACTCTGTAAATGACAACAGAGACACAAAAAGTACAGTAGGTCCCTGAAAAACACGCCTCTACCTGTTTCCAGCTGAAAAATGATGTGTTGGATTTACTTAAATTATATATGCACCCTTTTTTGCATCATGCTTTTTAAGTAATCCCAACTTGGAATAATTTTACTTAAAGTTAACAAGAAAACCTTTGTTGTATGTACTTAAATATTTGAGTTGACGCAACATTCTTAAAAATATATGTAATGGGATGCATTTCTTTTTAAATGGTTAGTTCACCCAAAAATGAAAAATGAAACGTCGCTTGATAAACTTATACTTGAGCCACTGTAGTCACATGGAATATTTAAATTTTAATATTTAATACTAAAATATTAAGTCACATGAACTCAAATATTGGAATACTTAATTCTTTGTGTTTAATCTAATTACTTTTATAAGTAATGGTTGTTCAGCAAACAAATTGTTTTTTAGGGGTGTAGGGGCAGTGAATCATAGACAACTTCAATTCCTTTTCAGGTCAATTATGATTACAGGGGCAGATTAGATTGATTTGGAAAGACTTAATTGTTTTTTTCCTCACTATCCTATTTTATGACCTAAATACACTTTTACCACATGCATGATTTGTAAACTAATGGCATTTGCATCACACAATCAGCTCCATATGTGTGTCTTTTCTGATACGAGTCTTGTGAAACAAAACACAAGATCAGACTTAAAGAAGCAGATAAAATGGCATGGTTGCTTTAGCAAATGCATTTTTACCTCACATTTGCTTTTGTTAACACTATCGGTTAGGTCTTAGAGATGGGACGTTATTTTTAACCTTTTAGCACCACTAGCCAGACATTTTATTTCTGAATTGCTTCAATACATACAACAACCAACATAAAACGCTGCCAGATTCACATTCATCTGTTTTAGATGAAACTAAACCCTCTTTTAGTGCAACTCGCTGGACATTTTACATTTTGCAAGTGCAGCGAAACAATAGTTTGCAGAAATGTCGCTACAAGCTGAAAATAAAAAATGGCCTCACCCCGAAAGAGGAAAGAAAAATGTATAAAAAAAAAAGTTACAGCAAATACTGAACTGGAGATTTATTTTGGTATGCATTAATTTACAGAAGCACTCTCTGCCCGTTTGCAGACTTTGGATTGGCTGACATGACTTTGGAAGGCGGGGTTTTGCAAAGGGGGCATGTAGTTGAAAGAATAGGGGTGAGGAAAAACCCATAAAAAGAATAAAATTGTCATATTTGAGTAGTGCATCCCACCCTAAGACGATGAATGACTCCACTCCGGTTCAACTGACTGGGCTTTGAAAACCACTAACCCACAATAGCTTCAGATCTGAGCTGGTCATGTGAGCGATTTTCTACGATTTTAGTCTTTCAGTATTCGGTTCTGGCCTGAAAACACAAGCCATTTAGCATATCCGAATACTTTTTAACGCCCTGTGTAAACTTCACAGCAGTTTCTGGTCTGCATCCAGAAAGCATATTTGTGGTGTGTGATAACATTTAACTAGGAATGCATGTCTCCTAAAACTGTTCCAGGACCTTCACCGGCAGGTAAAGCTGAATTTGAGCGCATTGGGAAAACTCAACATGGCTCTCAGAGAATACAGCTGTTATCCTAGATGTTTTAAAACAGATGACTCAATGCCTGGGTTATCTTAAGCTAAACAGCAATTACTGGAAGCAAAACTATGATTAACACAGTTTTGTTTCAAAACATTTATGAAGATGAAGTAGATCAGACCAGGATATGTGTTCAGACATGGTTAATGGACGATTGGGTTGAATAGCAACGGCTTCAAAATCTCGTATCGAACCTATATGACTTATTTTCCTCAGTGGAACAGAAACAGACATTTTTTTTTTTTAAAAAGATGTCTCAGTATTTTTTTTTTGTATGCACAAAGAAAGCAAATGTTATGTCGTTAAAGACTTTATTGGCTTTCTTTCATTCATGCATTTGGCAGATGCTTTTCTCCAAAGCAACTTACATCCAATTCAAAAGATTTTATCAGTTCAAGCATTTCCCTGGGAATCAAAACCATAACCCTGTGTAAGCTACATCAATGTATTATATATATATATATATATATATATATATATATATATATATATATATATATGAAGAGTTCAGATGCAAAAGCCTCTAAAATGCCATTTGAAATTTTCTTCTTTAATGATGATTTTTATCAAACTTGTATATTTAAGTTCAGTAATTTCACTTAAATAACAATTAATAGGTAATTATCATTGCCATTTTAGTGAAATCACTGAACTTAAATATACAAGCTTGATAAAAATGATCATTCTAGAAGAAAATTTCAAATGGCACTTAGAGGCTTTTGCATCTGAACTCTTTATATATATATATATATATATATATATATATATATATATAATTTGTGTTTCACAGAATAAAGTAAGTCCGGTTTGGGCAGACAAGAGGATGAGTAAGATGACATCATTTTTGGGTAAACTATCTCTTTAAACCTCTAAAGTTGCACCAGCAAAAATCTCAAGAGTTCAGTTTCTCTAAGGACGTCTGGTTTGAGGGCTGCAGTGCAAATACCACGCTAAGCATTCCCACGGACAACTTCTTTGTTTTATTCCACTTGTTAAACAGCAGGCCACGGGCTGCTAGACTGATTCTGAATCACTACCCAAGGCTGGCTCTTCCCAGAAAGCCTTTGGGCCACATGAAAGTAGAAGTGGAAGCAATGATGCCAGACTTGTATCTGGTCCTTTTTTAGCCATTTGCTAATTGTGTAACCAATATTCCATTGATATATATATATATATATATATATATATATATATATGAAGAGTTCAGATGCAAAAGCCTCTAAATGCCATTTGAAATTTTCTTCTAAAATTATCATTTTTATCAAGCTTGTTTATTTAAGTTCAGTAATTTCACTTAAATGGCAATGAAGATTACCTATTAATTGTCATTTAAGTGAAATTACTGAACTTAAATATACAAGCTTGATAAAAATGATCATTTTAGAAGAAAATTTCAAATGGCACTTAGAGGCTTTTGCATCTGAACTCTTCATATACAGTGGTGTGAATAAGTTTTGGCACCCATGCTAAAGTTGCCTAAAAAGAGGAATAAAAAATCATCTTTTGGATATTGATCTTAATGCCTAAATTAGAAAAATGAGGGAAACTCCAACCTTTAAGGACACCAATTTTCTTTGTGAATGAATAATGCATCATAAATAAATAAACGTTTTTCCTTAAAATACAGGGTGCATAAGTCAGGGCACCCCTATGTTAAATTCCCATAGAGTCAGGCAGATTTTTATTTTTAAAAGCCAGTTATTTCATGGATCCAGGATAATGTGCATCCTGATAAAGTTCCCTTGGCCTTTGGAATTAAAATATCCCCACATCATCACACACCTTCCACCACACCTAGAGATTGGCATGGGGTACTTTCCATAAGATCATCTTTCAATGCAAATCAAACCAGCTATTAGGCTAACTGAAGTAAAACCATGCCAATCTCTAGGTGTGGTGGAAGGTGTGTGATGATGTGGGGATATTTTAATTCCAAAGGCCAAGGGAACTTTATCAGGATGCATATTATCCTGGATCCATGAAATAACTGGCTTTTGAAAATAAAAATCTGCCTGACTCTATGGGAATTTAACATAGGGGTGCCCTGACTTATGCACCCTGTATTTTAAGGAAAAACATTTATTTATTTATAATACATTATTCATTCACAAAGAAAATTGGTGTCCTTAAAGGTTGGACTTTTCCTCATTTTTCTAATTAAGGCATTAAAATCAATATCCAAAAGATGATTTTTTATTCCTCTTTTTAGGCAACTTTAGCATGGGTGCCAAAACGTATTCATACCACTATATATATATATATATATATATATATATATATATATATATATATATATAGCGGGACTTTCTGAAATGATTCACAATACATAGGAAAGAGGAATGAAGCAATCTTTTGGTCAGTTTGCCATCAGTCATTAAGTTAAGATTCCAAAATAGTTGCGTGTCAATGACCATAAAGTTTAGGATTGGGACTGTTGAGGTAAGATGTCAAAATAATACTTTTTTTAAAACCAGACAAACATGCCGATTCCTCAAAAACAGATCCAGAAACCCAATAATGGAGCGATTCCTAAAAAACAGATCCAGAAGCCCAATAATGGAGCACCTGAAGCCAAAAACTCTTGTGCAATACAGCTGTTGTTTTGTGATGCTTTGATGCATTCAGTGTTGTGACCTCTATGCACGCAACGGCACAGTGATTAAAAATACTGAATAATGCATGCAAATGAAATTGCTTAAATTGTTTAAGGCTTGTAATGTTCTTAGAGGACTGCAGATGTTCATGTGCATGTGATTTTACTAAATGTCAGTTTTTCCGAAGTCTGTAAAGAGGAAAAGGGGGGTGTTGGGGTTGGCTATGTCTTCTGCCATCACATCATGGGAAAAACTGGGACTTCGTATGAGATGTTTTTGCTTGCTCTCGGCTGAACACTTCCAGAGCATGTTGCATGACACATGAAAAAGGATTTATGACGCATTTACTGGTTTCTAATGTGTAAAAACTTAAATATCTAACAGATTTGATTCTTCTAATATACCCTAAATGCTTCCTGACACATAGTCAAAGAATATCTTATCATAATATTCATACACTCTAAACAATGATGGGTTGTTTAAACCCAAATTTGGGTAAAATATGGAAAATAATATGGAAAATAAATTAATAATATGGAAAAAATTAAATATGGAAAATAAAAAATAAAAAATAAACCCAAATGTTGGGTTAAAAATGCGATTAAAAAATTAGTTGAAAGTGAAATGAAAATTTGAAATTGCATTTTTAACCTAATATTTGGGTTTGTCCATATTTTAACCAAATTTGGGTTCAAACAACCCAGCATTGTTTAGAGTCCTTCATGCCTTCATACTATGTTCATACTTCAACTCTATGTCCTTCATAGCAATAATATAGACAACCCACACATTCTAATGGGAGTCTCATATGTGCCAGCATAACTTATATTTACATTCAAACTCACACGTACAAAAAAAGGTGTTTAATGTAAATAAATGTGCAATTGGATTAAACATCCTGTAAAGAATCTTCCCAGACCGACACAGATCATGGGAAAGGATGTAGTCTGTTAAACAATGGTGAAGGACAAGAGACAGGAAAAGAGAACCACAGAGGAATGAAGTTGTGACTGACTGAAGTGCTTATTCAGCAAACTTCACATGTACCACCCCTCGGCTCTCATCATCATCACACACACACACACACACACACACACACACACACACACACACACACACACACACAAATCAACAAGTTGGCACAATACAAAAATAAACCGGGTGACTTCTGCAAACTGTCACTGTCTACACTACGCAATGTCAGCAATGCCATAGAAGATCCATTTTAGGTTCCACAAAGAACACTGTTAATCTGAAACAGCATTCAACAAATCAAAAAACCTTTTTTGTTATGTTTTTGTTTAATACTGCAGTGCACAGCATTTCTCCTTGAACTCTAATTGAACCCAGACAAGTGATAGCCTACCAAACAATGGACATCTGGTGAATATCTATTTTGGTGATTCTGAATGTTTGGGGAAAATACAGAGGATGTGAGTGGAAATGTACTGGCCTATTTTATCCAGGCAGTATGTGGAAAACATCAGGCCAACAGACCAAAAGCATCCCTAACATTTGCACTTCATATAGATCAAGTTGCCTTTAAATGTGATTGACGTGTTTATGTTGGAGAGCAGCTGCAAAACCAAAGAGATTAAAGATTATAATTTACAGATATCGTTCCTTTAAGTTCGAGGGAGCGAGAGAGATTAATTCTTTGTTTAAAATAATGAGCAAAACTATTGAATAATAACTGTTACTTACTTGTCAAGGACAAAATACAAGTCGAATGCGCCTTGACATGATCTCTCCTCCTCCACATCTTCTTCGGCTCCGGCAGATGGAAGCGTGAACAACAAAAGTCCAAAGAAAAGCACGACGAGACACATTTCTACGACTAAACGTGCCATCGTTTCTTATCGCAAAAACATCAATCCTCAGTCAAACAAATGGCCATTCACATTATCTTTAATATCTAACTTGAAATGAGCCTCTGCTGAGATCCTGAGGGAAGGATGCACACAAAGAAGAGGAGTTTTTGCGGATGTTGACGTAGTCCTTACTCACTCACATCAGTCTGAAAACTTCAGATAAGACGCTATTCCCAATATCCACTGCACAGAAAGCCGATGTCCAGGGGGAAAAAAAACACCTCAGAAAAAATTTGTTTGGTGTTTTTGATATAAAACACGGGACACTTTGCTGTTTTGGGGGAGTTTGAAGAACTATTGAAGCACGAAATCCACGTGTAACAAGGCTATGTATTTTTTCCCCAAGCGCTTGAAAGCTATTTAATGTAAATGTGCAAAGCAAAGACTGGGTCGTTAGAGAAAAGAGCCCAGCTCAGAGTTGGCAGAGGATCTGGTGTCGAATTTCGACCCTTGTAGGAAAAATTTGGGGCAGTTTCTTCTCCTGCTCCTTGAAGGTTTCCTCCCTTTCTTTTTCGATATTCAAAATATGTGTTTTTTGCGATGTCTTTTCGCTGTTTTCTGTCGTCTGCTTTTGACGATAATAAAATAAAACAGAAAATTAAAACTAGAGTAGGCTATAATTTTTATTTTTAAGCATTTTACAAAAGGCTTACCTTTATTTCTTATTTTTGTATAAACCAATTATCTAAGTGCAATTTCCAGGTGTTGGGTCAAGATTAATTAACTAACAAATTAATGTTTCTATTTTATTTATTTTCCCCTTTCTACCCTGTCAGCAGTTTATATCCATAGCCTAGCTGTAGGGCTGTCCAAGGATTAATCGCGATTAAACGCATCCAAAATAAAAGTTTGTGTTTACATAGTATATGTGGATGCACTGTGTATTATTATTTTGTATATATAAAAATACACACACATGCATGTTTATTTAAGAAGAAAAAAAATATATATAAAATATTTATATATAAATCTATATAAATATATATAGGCTACAGTATACATGAAAATATTCCTTAAATATATACAAGTGTGTGTATTTATATTTATATAAAATAATTATACACAGTGCACCCACATATATTATGTAAACACAAACTTTTATTTTGGATGTGATTAATCGCGATTAATCGTTTGACTATATACCAGTAGGTGTCGTTAACCCCCTGGGGACCAAAAACCCGTCCCGGTTTTGATCTTTTTTTTTTTTTTCTCACATAGCTGCAACATAGACTTAAAATACTACATCATTAATGGTCATATAAATAAAATCAATACATGATTATAAACTATAGAGGGTTTTCTTTTTTGTGTACAATCTTATTAACATAAATTAACATTTTTGTAAAATAAATAAAATAATCAGGGTGCGCTTTGAGCTTGTCTCCGCAAAACATCTTTCTGAAACGTGTCTGAAAAATTAACTGTAACTCAGTAAATAGCTACTTGTCACAGAGACACGAAAGATCTCTTTATGAAGCTGAAATTCTCTTCTTTTAAATGAAGTATTTATATAAAAAGCAGCAACTATTCTCAGTTGATGTAATCTGTATGAAAGAGAGAGATGTCAGTCTTTTTCTTTTCACCTAATTATAGCGTATGACGGTTAATGTGATTGTGACCCCGCCCACTGAGAGCGCGCGCTATTCAAATGCCAATGTTGAGGCAAGCCATGAAAACGCCCACATCAGCTGGATAAAACATCCAGTTTATCACAAATCTAACCTTACCTCGTGTTGCTGCGCTGTGAGGAATAATACGGTCATTATAATCCTGGAAAAGTTACCTCAGTTACCTGTTTCATTTCGAGGAGCACCGATTCAGCTGATGCAAGTCATTTATTCTTTAGTGCTTTGTTCTAATCGCATTATTGAACAGTGTCTGTTAACTGCACAAAGACTGTTTAAATATGAAATGCGCACACAGACAGGCCTTGCGCGCTGTGCGTTCAATCACATTTGCTCCTACATTAGTAAAACTATAGGCTACTGAGATTTGTTCTATACTGATCTGTAAAACCAAAAAGACTGTTTAAATATGAATCGGGTGTGTGAACGAACGGACGCACAGATGCACAGCCTACTGTTACAGACGAAATAGATGATAAAGTTTTTACTATAAAATGGACATCAAATAAGCTTTAGTTAGACAGTTTCTGCTTATATGTTAAGCATGAGTACCTTTTTATGCCAAATCTCCAAGGCTGCATCTGAAATCGCACACATACTACAGTACATAGTAGGCGAAAAAAAGTATGTGACAAAAGAAGTATGTCTGATTTCTGAGTACTCAGTAGGCAAAAAGTCCCCAAATGACCTACTTCTTCCGTTGACATCTTGTTAATGAACAATATTGATCACATAACGAACTAAATGAATGTATTTCTAATATAGTGTTTGTCATATCCCCTATATGAGGATGGCGTGAATAAAAATGAGTGAACAAATTCGGACAATCTGGATATATCTGAATATTGTGCTTCGCAGGGGGCTGTGGATTTCATGCAAAAACGTCATATTGGCCAATATTATATCATTTTACATTTTACATTTACATTTTAAGGCCACATTTGTACATCAATAAGGGTTGTGGCACTATGTGCCATTCACCATATTGAAAATAGTAAATGTGTGAACAAGTGACTGATTACACAGCCCTTCAGCTTCTATTTATAATGCAGGGGGCGGAGCTTCAAATTCTAGAGAGCATTTGATTGGACAGAAAATCTGATGAGAAGCTGAAGTGCAGAGTGATGCCATCAAAATCACTGATCCATATTGGCAGACTGTAAGTTTTGATTGCTTATATCTTCTAAATGTGAAATTTGTCATTGTTTTGGAGCACACTAGCTTATAGATACCAATAAGGCTAACATATTCACTCTAAAAGCCAAAAAACTTAAAGTCCCCGTGAACCGGAAGTTGCAAACGATTTTTCTCCAGTGCTGTGACGTATTTCCAAGTGAAACGGAATATTGAACAGAGGGCAGGGTTTTACTCTAGCGCTCCTCCTCTCCTCCTCCTCTCCATCTCTCGCTCATAGCAAACTAACGGTTTGAGGGGAGTGGTTAAGCGTTTCCCCACCCAAACTGTGAAACCTACGTCATCAGAAAAAGAAACCGTTCCAGACCGGAAGTAACTTTTCAGATTTTGATTAAAGATTACTAAGGTAAAACATTTTTTTAATATATATTCACTTGCACGGATTAATTGTTCACCACAAGACTAGTAATATGCGGTAACAAAGTAAATAGGTTCAATTTTGATTTCACGGGGACTTTAAAGTTCGATTTCATGGGGACTTTAATAAAACACCCAACACACTCCGCAACATGTGACCGGCTGAAGCTAATATAAACCGAAGTGCAAGGTAAAACTGAACATAATAGCAGACTGAATGACGAACTCATGTGAACTCATTCGAATTCCTAACTTGATGTCGTAATTGCTGAGCTGCTTAGACCAGTGGATTATGTTATGGGTTTAGATGCTTGTATATTACTACCATTGGTTCTGCTTGCTGTTGTAAGTTAGTAGGTAAACCACCATGACCAGTGTAGCCATGTATAACTAACTAACCGGCCAAAATCAGTATGACCGTGCCCAAAACATATCTAACGAGTTAACACAGTACATACAGAAATCAGTTTTTATTGTTGATCTCTAACTTTGACACACGCCATTTCACTATAGTGTGTTGAAGATAATTTATTCCTAGTAAGTCCTGTTGACAAAAAGTGCTCCATAATTGAAACTTTAGTATGGCAGTGGATATTAGACAGCATGCTTTGGTCCAATGCTGGATGAAGAAGATATGCTGCCATCTTCTGGTTGTTGATGATAATTTCTAAAAGATGCAGTAAATCCATGTATAGTTTTGTAATGACGGTCAAAACAGCTAAAAGTGCATTTTAGACTTACCAAATATGAAGTGTTTTTGCTTACATTCTGTGTAGGTAAGTGTGTTTTTGTTCTAACTGTGATTTTAAAAATTAGTTGCGATTGCAAGAGGTAAATAATCACGCGTCTGGAATTGGTTTATGTTTGCTAAGCTAATTTTAGCTCAGTTGTAAGGAAAAATTCATGTGATACAGTATTTATTAAGTTTTAAAATCTAGTTTCAATTGCGATTTACCACAAATAGATTTAAGTTACATTAACAAGACAATTTTCATCATTTTCTTTTTACAGTATATGCATGAGTTTACAAGACAAGCATAGCCTACACAAGCATGAACACATTGTAACGTGAACAAAGTAAACTAGTAGCTACACCAACACTTATTTTCAAGTTCAGACCAGGCCTAATCTGAATATTGGAGAATGTTACCTGCATCAAGTTTGCTTTTAGAGATTGCAAGCTTTAGATTGGATGGGTTAGAAATAATACAGAAAAATAGAAAAAGATTTGAACTAGCTTAAAAGGGTCATTAACTGGCTTTTTAATTTTTCTATATTGTTGTCTGAGGTCAACTTATGATGTTCCCTTGGTTTTTACATTAAAAAAAACATCAAAATGAGTAAGTAATATGCTATTTTCTACCCTAGTTTTGAGCCCAGCTCAAAAACGCTCGATTTTTATGGACATCTCGCATTGAATGAAGACTTGGAAGTAAACGCCCACTGCTGTGAGTGAAGAACAGTTTTGCATATTATAATGAGTTTCGAATGCGCGTGAATGCGCGAATCGGTGGGCGGGGCTAAACCGCCGTGTTGAAGTAGGCGTTGATCTTCTTCTGCGGGTGTGGCGTTTTATCCTCTTTGACGTCATAGTTCCCCCACTTTGAAAAACAAGTCGTTTGCTGAGGCTGGTGTCAATAAAAGCTTTTATTGGACTAACAAAGACGTTTTCAGTTCTGAAACTTACAGGACATTCTTATAATATGATGACCTCTTAGATGTCAAAACCTCAAGGAAAATTTGATTTCTCAGTTCATCACCCCCTTTTGTACTTTCTAAACATTACCTTAATGATCTGCACAAAAATACGTCATCCTTCTAAATAACTAATTTGCTATAATTTGGCTTCCGTAACAGGCCCAGATGAACAACTTATTTTTGGCCGGAAAAATGCTTGTTGAGGATGCCCTTGGCTGTGTCGAGGGCAGCGTCAGCGGGCACTGGGATGTGTGGGGCAATGCCAGCGCCTTCCCAGGCCGGACCCTGAGCAGTGTCCGAGTGCTTGATGGGAATAGACAGGAAGATATCGCTTTCGCCCACACGGAAGTTCTCTGGGGGGTGACAACCTCCACGGGTTGTCTCGCCGATGATCATTGCACGTCCCAGCCTTTTCATGATAAAAACAAACTCCTCAGCAGCTCCAGCAGTCACACCACTGGTGAGGATGATCAAACTCTTTTTGCTGCCATATCTCTTGCCTAGATGGAGTAGAATTGCAAACTTAATTTTGCAGTATGAAATATGCATACAACCCAGACAGCAACATAGTGAACATGCCGATTCAACGCGTACCGGATCTGGGACGACACTACGTTGCTGTCTGGGAACACATCATCTACTTCAGGACACTTTAGATCAAAAAACTTATTGAAACTGGTCTGCACAAAGAGAAAAAATAATAAGTTAGTGGATAGTAGAGCCAGACCGATTTATCGGCAGGCCGATATTAGGCATTTTCCAAACTATCGGTATCGGCAGTTATAATGGCCGATAAATGAATATTTCAAAAAGAAAATAAAAACGGACGAAACACGCCTCAACCATGTCATGAGTGTTGGAGTAGTAAATCATTATTGATTCAGACAGTCACACTAAAGAAACGCCATACACTTTTCTCTCGATGTTCATGAAGTGTGAGGGGAGAAATTCTATCATAAAGCATTATCATATCATTTTATTTAAACTACAAATAACTAATGTTAGGGAAATCTGTTAATGTTTTGTTTGCGCGTTTCAGTGAAAAATAAAAAATAAAAATAAAATATCGGCCGATATATCGGAATATCGGATTTTAAAACCAACAAATATTTGTATCGGTACCGGCCTTCAAAATCATTATCGGTCGGGCTCTAGTGTATAGTCAGTTTAGTAATGTACCTGTAAGTTGTGTAAGGGTCAGAAGATCACTTGTGGTATTGGAGGGTCTGTCATAAACGCGGTCCAGCACAATCTGCTTGTCACCATCAAAGAAGTATGAGCAAAAGCCAGCGATAGAAGAGGTAGGTCCACCAACATTGTTCCTTGAAAGAAAATTACAATAAGAAAATTATTTTATAGTCAAAGCCGGTGGATTAAAAATGTGTATTGAATTTCATTCAGAACTGGTTAGACCGAGAAACAACTATACAAGACAAGAATCACCTCAGATCAACGATCAGCGCGTCGGTGTCAATCACTTTATTCCAGACGTGTTCCACGATGATCTGAGCAATGGCAGCGACATGCTCAAAATCTCCAAACATGTCAAAGCGCAGGTAACCAATGTTGTTTTCAAATACATCAGTGTGGAATGAAACTTTGATGAGCTCAATGAACATCTCGGGCGTGGGATTCTGGAAGTTAAAGAAAAATTTGCGTTCATCTCGGAATTGATATACATCTAAAAAAAAAAAATAGTGACTCACCATTGGAGGAAGTGCAGGAATATTGCTGGTGGTCTTCAGGCATTTGTCCCCTGACAGTTTTAGGAGGTCCGCTGAGAGCTTTACTTCCAGTTCTTCTTTTGTGGAGATCAGTTTGTATTCCCCACTGGATGCGAGAGCTCCCAGCTTCTCAGCGACGTCATCCCCGACACTTGGAAATGCGTAGTTGTCTGCAACCAGTGTGGCTGCCGCCTGAACCAACCCTGGGATTTCACCGCGAAGTTTAATGATTGCAATGGCAGCATCGAGGGCGTCTTCTGCAGCAACTTCAACATCTGGTGCCACTCCAGTGATTTCCCAGCTCTTGCCAGTGATGGGGTTAATAGACTTGGCAACTGGCACAGACACATAGAAGTCGGTGTCACCCACTTTGATTTTGTCCATTTTCATAGTTCCCCCAGCTGTTTTCTCCCCAACGATTGTGGCCCTTTTAAGGTGTTTAAGGCAATACGCGACATCTTCTGCAACCCCAAGAGTATCCTTGCTTGTCAGAATGACCAAGGGTTTGGAGGTTCCATATCTTTTTCCCAACAGGGTCGGCATGGACCACAACTCTACGGTGAGGTCGGACGTGCGATCGTACACCGAATCGATGTGGATTAATGGCTCAGGATCAGTGTAGTAAGACACAATATATGGGATTCCGGATAGCTCGCCACTGATAGCATTGCGGAAGTCAAGAATCATGCCAGATGTTGGGAGCACTTTGTCCCAGATGTACTCCAGCAAAAGAGGCCCAACTTTCTGAGCCATCTCCTCACCAATGATGTGCTGAATCTTCAGGTAGCCAATGTCGCCATCCAGGATCTCAACTTTGACCGTGCCTTTGATCACTGCGGCCAATTGCTCCGGTGGGATCTCGGGCATGGCCGGCGGTGCTGCGGGAACGAAGCCTGGCTCGTATGTGACGCTCACTCTGGAATCACCAATCGTTTTTTTAACCCCATCCGCCAGAACACCGGCAAGGACGGTAGGATCTGAAATGCCCAGGATCTCCGTGTTACTACTCGCCGCGTCAATTGCCTCTTCCAAGCCGGCGAGTTTTTCTGGAGAGCAGTAGTTGTCTATGAGTAGTTTTGCCATATCCGCAATAAGTGTTGGGGAGAAAGCACAGTGAGCCACATTACTGAAGACCAACAACGACGCTAGTAGAACTACGACTTGAGCCATTTTGGCAGACTGACTGAACTCTCCTTCTGCAGAGAGGTTTGTCAACTGAGTCTGCTTCTACAGTCAGGTTTCTGTTATCACATGCATAAGAAGCTTTCCCTCACAATAAAACCTTAATCTCATTAGCCAAAGTTCTTCTGATAGAAAATAACAAGCTAAAATGTACGTTATGTTACAATAATGTGAACCACTTGTAGTTAAATGAATGGTATTTATTTGTATTTACCTTTGTAAGTGTGTTTCTTAAATACAGTATTTTATTGGAAAATATTGTTGGTTTAACTTAAAGTAAGTAACCTGGTTGCTTTAAAATTTTAAGTTGATTGAACTGGAAAAAGTGAGTTAATACAATGAAGGAGATTGATTTAATCGTCAGAAACTTAAAATAATAAGTTGATTTGACTAAAGAAAAAAAAATGTTATGATAACAAATCTTGAAAATATATATTTTTTTACAGTATGTTGTAATTTCATTGGCTATACACTGTAAAAAATATTGTTGGTTTAACTTAAAAAATTAAGTAATCTGGTTGCCTTAATTTTAAGTTGATTGAACTGGAAAAAGTGAGTTAATACAATGAAGGAGATTGATTTAATCATCAGAAACTTAAAATAATAAGTTATCTCAACTACATAAATTATTTAAGTTGATTTGATTAACAAATCTTGAAAACATTTTTTTTACAGTTTATTGTAATTTCAGTGGATAAAAGATACACTGTTAAAAAATATTGTTCGTTTAACTTAAAAAAATAAGTAACCTGGTTGCCTTAATTTTAAGTTGATTGAACTGGAAAAAAGAGAGTTAATAAAATGAAGGAGATTGATTTAATCATCAGAAACTTAAAATAATAAGTTATCTGAACTAAATAAATTATTTAAGTTGATTTGACGAAAGAAAAAATGTTGTGATAACAAATCTTGAAAATATTTTTTTTACAGTTTATTGTAATTTCAGTGGATAAAAGATACACTGTTAAAAAATATTGTTCGTTTAACTTAAAAAAATAAGTAACCTGGTTGCCTTAAAATTTTAAGTTGATTGAACTGGAAAAAAGTGAGTTAATACAATGAAGGAGATTGATTTAATCATCAGAAACTTAAAAGAATAAGTTATCTGAACTAAATAAATTATTAAAGTTGATTTGACTAAAGAAAAATGTTGTGATAACAAATCTTGAAAATATTTTTTTACAGTATGTTGTTGTAATTTCAGTGGCTATACACTGTAAAAAATATTGTTGGTTTAACTTAAAAAAATTAAGTAATCTGGTTGCCTTAATTTTAAGTTGATTGAACTGGAAAAAGTGAGTTAATACAATGAAGGAGATTGATTTAATCAGAAACTTAAAATAATAAGTTATCTGAACTAAATAAATTATTTAAGTTGATTTGATGAAAGAAAAAATGTTGTGATAACAAATCTTGAAAATATTTTTTTTACAGTTTATTGTAATTTCAGTGGATAAAAGATACACTGTTAAAAAATATTGTTCGTTTAACTTAAAAAAATAAGTAACCTGGTTGCCTTAAAATTTTAAGTTGATTGAACTGGAAAAAAGTGAGTTAATACAATGAAGGAGATTGATTTAATCATCAGAAACTTAAAAGAATAAGTTATCTGAACTAAATAAATTATTTAAGTTGATTTGGCGAAAGAAAAAATGTTATAACAAATCTTGAAAATATTTTTTTTTCAGTATGTTGTAATTTTAGTGGCTATACACTGTAAAAAATATTGTTGGTTTAACTTAAAAAAAATAAGTAATCTGGTTGCCTTAATTTTAAGTTGATTGAACTGGAAAAAGTGAGTTAATACAATGAAGGAGATTGATTTAATCATCAGAAACTTAAAATAATAAGTTATCTGAACTAAATAAATTATTTAAGTTGATTTGACTTAAGAAAAATGTTGTGATAACAAATCTTAAATATTTTTACAGTATATAGAAAAGGAAAAAATTACTGATATTTTCTTTTTTATTTTATTCAATTGCATGTCTGTTTTTACATTATTATAAGTTCACAAAAGCACATCATCAAAAGAGCATTCTGGTGAAAGTTATGCTAAACAATTTCACAAATATGTCAGACATGCACTCTAAAAAACCCTGGGTTGTTTTAACCCAATTTTGGGTCAGCCATTTGGTTACATTTTTAAATGAAAATTTTAACCCAATGTTTGAGTTTATCCATATTTGACCCAAAATTGGGTTAAAACAACCCAGCATTTATTTGAAAAAACACAATTTCTATTACATACACATAAAACATTAAAACAACTTAAAGTTGGATTCCTTTCGACAATGTTTCGACTGTAAAATAAAGAAGAAGAAGAACAACGAAGCCCCTAGTTCAATTTCCCTGAATTTTTCTTTTGTTGTTTTTTGCCAATTATTTTCTGCGCAACATTCAGTGCATCACTTGCTTGAACTGCTATATGTGGTTCAATCCCTGACACACTCCATGCCTTTCCAGTCACTGCACTCAAAACCGCCTGATTGGGAATGGAAGCGTATAGGATGCTATTCCCAATTTGGTACGTCCCACTTGAGAGTGCGCCTCCGATAGTGGGCTCTCCTATTACAGTGGCCCTGTTCAGGTCTTTCATTGTTCTAGCGAATGCCTCAGCGGCTGATCCGGTCATGTGACTCGTAAGGATATAAATGTCTTTCTGAGAGCCGTACCTCTGTCCCAGCACTTCTGGAAGGGTCATAACCTTTGTCACAGTTGCTGTGGAGCGATCAAAAACAGTGTAAAGGTGTTTCAAGGGTCGCGCATCAAAAAAATAGGAGCAAATGAGAGGAATAGCCGTGGAATAGCCACCCGTGTTGTACCTCATGTCAATTACGAGCATGTCTGTGCTTACCAGCTTGCTCCACACAGCTTTGACGAGCTGGGGACCGATTGCTCGCACGACCTTTACGTCTTCCATCATGTCGATTCTCAAATAGCCAATATTTCCAGACATCACCTCTACTTTGAACAGGGCGTCAATGATGAACCCGACCTCTTCAGGGGAAGGGATTTTGGGGATGTCGTGAAGGGATTCAATTTCACAGTAGAAAATGTGTAATCTGTGGTCCCCCGAGGTCTCCTGGAGATCTGCAGTGAGTTGAGATGCTAGAGATTCATAGTCAACAACTGAGCGGTACAGTCCCTCGGTTAGTTTGGACTGCAACAGTCGACTCACTTTAGCTGCGACCTCAGGTACAGTGTAATGTTTTTCCAAGAGATCTCCAGCTTCTTGCACCAAAGGCTGAATATCCTTGTGAAACGCAATGATTTCATGAGCTCGCTCAACTGCATCTTCGGCGAGCACGATGGCATCGGGAACCACACCGCCTCCAAGCCAACATTCCCCATTGATATCAATGAAATTTATGATGGGGACAGTAATGGCAAGGTTTGTTTCTTCAACTTGAAACGTTTTGGAGTGAAGGAGTGTGCCCGAGGTGATTTCCCCTATGACGGTGCCTCGGTGCAAGGACTGCATCAGGTAAGCGAACTCTTCTCCAGCTTCTGCTGTGTAATAGCTCGTCAATATATAAACACCCCTTCTAGAACCATAGGAAGGCCCGCTTATGTTACAGAGGGTGTGGAAATCAGCAGTCGTGTTCCGGATGCTGTCGTAGATTGAAAAGAGGTGAGTGTTTGATGAGATGTCGAACATGTAGGAAAGCAGAATCGGCAAGGCCTCGGTGGATCCGCCGGTGTTATAGCGCAGATCGATGATCAAGTTCTCCGTGTCTTTGACCGGTTGCCAGACCTTCTCTTTGATTCGATCCTCTAGTCGTATCAAAACGGTGGGTGTTGGGAACCTGTCAAAACGCAAATATCCATTGTTCCCCGAGAGAATTTCCAACTTGAATAATGGGTCGTTAAGATGATCAAAATGGTCGTCTGGCGTTCCCAGAGACATCCCTTGCATCGTCTTGATATTTAAACGAGGGTCTTCAAAGACGGTCTGCAGCTCATGATTGAGTTTCGCTGCCAAGTCCTCCTCAGAAACCACTGTGAAAAAGTCTGTTTTCGCGAGCTGATTTAGCAAAGCAGGGATTTTATCTTTAAACGAATAAAATCGCCTAATGACGTCGGACACTCTTTTAACTGCTCTTGGTAGGGCTTTCCTGATGGCGATGAGGGACTTGGCTTTGGCGACTCCTTCCTTCGGGTTGACTGTGACGGATGGCGAAACCCCGTTGACTTCCCAGCTCTGTCCTGTCACAGGGTTGACAGATCGAGCGACCGGGACCGTGATATAAAACCCAGAGTCCCCAACGCTTAACTTTTCAACCTTAACGGAGCCTCCGGCCGACCTTTCTCCAACAATAACGGCTCTTTTGAGGTGTTTTAAGATGTAGGCAACCGCTTCCGCCGCACCATTGGTGCGCTTGCTGATTAAAACGATCAACTCTTTTCTTTTCCCGTATCGCTCCCCTAGGAGGGTCGGCATCGTCCACAGCTCCTTCGTGGCGTTAGTGGGTCGCTCATAGATTGTGTCGATGTGCAAAAGTGGCTCAGAGTCGGAAAAATAGGAAACAATGTATGGGAGGCCGGAGAGCTCTCCCGCTGTGCTGAAACGGAGATCAAAGATCATCGCTGACGTATGCGCAACCTTCTTCCAGATGTTGTCGTGAAGGAGGCGTCCCAGCTTTGACACCGTCTCCTGACCTATAATACGGTCAATCCTCAGGTAGCCAACGTTGTTATCCATCACCTCCAGTTTAACCGTGTTCCTGATTAGCCGTATCAGCTGTTCAGTAGGCAGCGACTGAAGTGCAGGTGGCGTGATCGGAGTGTAATTAGGCTCGTAAGACACACTCAGTCTGGGGTCATTGAGTGCGCCCTGAACGCCCGCAGTCAGGACCGATGCCAGTGTTTTCCGATCGGAGATGTGGAGGATCTCTCCGCTGCTTATAGCTTGTTGGATTGCCTCCTGCATACCGACTAGATTCTCTGGGAGGCAATAGTTGTCAAGCAGAATTTTAGCCATATCCAAGACAAGAGCAGACTGAAATGATGCGCCGATGAACAGAACCTGACAAGCGACTATGATCAGGCCAAAAGCTGCCATCTTTTGCCGTTGGTTGTTGAATTTTGTCTATGCCAGAGGTTTTCGTCCATTCATTTGGTGCTCCTTTGGCAGATAGAACAGGTTTTTGACAACAGCAACCACATAAGAGGCTTTTGCTCCGAATAAACCTTTAATCGCATTATCTGCAGTGCATCAGCAAGACATTGACCGATCAAAATCAATAAATATGGAAAATGTTGGAGAGGACTGCACAGCTTCATCGTGACTTAAAGGGACAGTTAACCAAAATCATACACTCTTTGTAAAATTGGGGTTCTATATTTGAAGCATAGGGTTCTTTACTCAACTCCAAAGAACCTTTTATGCTAAAAAAAAGGTTCTATAATGACAAGAAAGAACCCTTTTGACACAAAGGTGCTATTATTACATTATTCTACAACATTTAAATTACTGTTTATTAAACTGCTAATATCACATTTTAATCATGCTGATGTTTGGGGGAGAAAAACTGAAATGACACTCTTCGTTTGATAATAACTACTGTAAAATTATATAAATCTATACACTGTAAAAAATAGTTTCAAGATTTGTTATCACAACATATTTTCTTTTGTCAAATCAACTTTATAATAATTTATTTAGTTGAGATAACTTATTATTTTGAGTTTCTGATTATTAAATTATTCTCCTTCATTGTATTAACTCACTTTTTCCAGTTCAATCAACTTAAAATTTTAAGGCAACCAGGGTTTTTTAAGTTGAAACTTTTTTAAGTTAAATCAACAATATTTTTTTTACAGTGTAGTAATCACAACATTTTTTCTTTTGTCAAATCAACTTAAAATAATTTATTTAGTTCAGATAACTTATTATTTTAAGTTTCTGATGATTAAATGAATCTCCTTCATTGTATTAACTCACTTTTTCCAGTTCAATCAACTTAAAATTTTAAGGCAACCAGGTTACTTACTGTGACGATCAGCAGCCGTGGTGCCCTCGAGAGCCACTAGAGGGCACCCTCTCCCCATGTTTGTTTCCCCATGGACTCTTTGTGTTTCATTATGTTCAGCTGTGTTTCTTTATTGGTTATTGAGTTCCTTATTTAAGCCTGAGTTTTCCCTGTGTCCCTTGCGAAGTCTTGTTACCCTGTAAGCGTACAATTCCGAGCGTTATTCCCTGTTCTGTGTCTCCGTGTTTCCCTGGACTCTTGACCCTTGCCTGTTTCCTGGACTGCTCTTGAACCTGTGCTGCCTGCCTCGACCATTGCCTGTTTAGACCACGAGTTTCTGGATTGCCCCTTTGTTTAACTGTTTGCCAGTTTTCATGTCTGCTTGTCTTAATAAAGTGCTGCACATGGATCCGACCGTCTCTGTCCGTACGTTACAGAAGACTTCGCCAAACGAGGATCCAGCAGACTTTCAGCATCTATCCGCCGTGGTCAAGACCCGAGCTTCTATGCTAGCCTCTCATAGTTCTCAGCTGGCGAGACTAACTTCTCTCCTCGAGGAACTAGCAAGCTCCGTGCAATCATGGTCTCCGCAGAGCTCAAGCACAGCGGCTAATCAAGCCCAAACCCCCGCTGCACCTGTTCCACCGCAACCCAGTGTGAGTACCGCATGCAGTAATTCCAGTACGCCGTTTCCCGAGAAGTTTAATGGCTCACCTGAAGCGTGTGAAGGATTTCTGCAGCAGTGCAGTTGGTACATGAGTCATCGGCCCCAGTTATACGCCTCGGATACCGACCGCGTTTCTTTCATCTGCTCACTGTTGACTGGAAAGGCTCTGGAGTGGGCAGGCACGTTTTGGGAACCAGGTCGGATGTCGTTTCCTCCTTTCGACGTGTTTACCGCCCTGTTCAGAAAGGCTTTTGAACTCCCCGCAGAAAAGGAGGGTCTCGAGGAACTGCTCTTTTCCCTGCGCCGGGGAGTTTCGTATGCGGCGGATTTCTCTCACTCACTCCGCACGCCGCATAAGCCTCAGCTCGCTAAACTGTTTGATCCTCCCTTAAGGACCGTCAGAGGAGCTTCTAAGCATATCGTTCCTGCCAAAACCACTCATCATGTCGGACCCCTCGAGCCCGTATCCCGCACTGGCCCTGTTAAAAGTGCTGTTCCTAAGACAGCGGAGGTGTCGCGGGTCGAACCGGAGTTTGAGCGCGTGCCAGCCGACTCGAGGGAGTCAAGTGCCGAGCTGAGTGAATCAAGTGAGTCAAATACCGAGCTGAGTGAATCGAGGGCCGAGTCAAGTGAGTCAAGTGCTGAGCCGAGTGAATCAAGTGTGCCCAGTGTTGAATTTAGTCTGTCCAGTGAGTCTTCAGTTCAAGTGGGCGAGTCTCCTGTTGAAGTGAGTGAATCTCCTCTTCAAGTGAGCGCTGCATCTCCTCTTCAGGTGAGCGCTGCATCTCCTCTTCAGGTGAGCGCTGCATCTCCTCTTCAGGTGAGCGCTGCATCTCCTCTTCAGGTGAGCGCTGCATCTCCAGTTCAAGTGAGTGAGTTGTTCAGTCCAGCGAGTGTGTCTAGCCCTGTGACGCGCCGCCGCAGGAGGAGGAGAAGGAGGACTCGTTTGGTTCGCCAGGCCCCGGTGAGCGTGCCCAGACTCCTCGCTCTGCCGGCCCCGCCTCTGCTCCTCGCCCTGCCAGCCCCGCCTCTGCGCCTCGCCCTGCCGGCCCCGCCTCTGCGCCTCGCCCTGCCGGCCCCGCCTCTGCGCCTCGCCCTGCCGGCCCCGCCTCTGCGCCTCGCCCTGCCGGCCCCGCCTCTGCGCCTCGCCCTGCCGGCCCCGCCTCTGCGCCTCGCCCTGCCGGCCCCGCCTCTGCGCCTCGCCCTGCCGGCCCCGCCTCTGCGCCTCGCCCTGCCGGCCCCGCCTCTGCGCCTCGCCCTGCCGGCCCCGCCTCTGCGCCTCGCCCTGCCGGCCCCGCCTCTGCGCCTCGCCCTGCCGGCCCCGCCTCTGCGCCTCGCTCTGCCTGCACCCTTCAAGCTCCGGGAGGCCTTTCCTGTACCAGTTCACCACCCAGAGGCTCCTCCCGTGAATTTCCCCAAGTATTTTTTGGGGGGGGGCAGTAGGTACTCTGTGGGGGCCATGGAGGTGATCCTGACATGGACCTCTGAGTCCGTGAGGGCCATGGAGGCGAGGCTGTCATGGACCTCGTCTGTGTCTGCTCCGCCCTGGCCGCCATCACGTCCTGCTCCTTCCTGGTCACCCACGCTCCACGGCCCCAGGCCTCTCCATGTGCCTGGCCTCCTGCCTCTCCATGGGCCTGGCCCTCCATCCCAGCCCCCGTTGACCTCCCCCCGGAGCTCTTAGGAGCGTCTGGAAGCCGCTCCTTAGAGGGGGGGTTATGTGACGATCAGCAGCCGTGGTGCCCTCGAGAGCCACTAGAGGGCACCCTCTCCCCATGTTTGTTTCCCCATGGACTCTTTGTGTTTCATTATGTTCAGCTGTGTTTCTTTATTGGTTATTGAGTTCCTTATTTAAGCCTGAGTTTTCCCTGTGTCCCTTGCGAAGTCTTGTTACCCTGTAAGCGTACAATTCCGAGCGTTATTCCCTGTTCTGTGTCTCCGTGTTTCCCTGGACTCTTGACCCTTGCCTGTTTCCTGGACTGCTCTTGAACCTGTGCTGCCTGCCTCGACCATTGCCTGTTTAGACCACGAGTTTCTGGATTGCCCCTTTGTTTAACTGTTTGCCAGTTTTCATGTCTGCTTGTCTTAATAAAGTGCTGCACATGGATCCGACCGTCTCTGTCCGTACGTTACACTTACTTTAAGTTAAACCATCAATATTTTTTTACAGTGTACATACAGTCTCTTGAATTTTGTGATCATTCACATGCATTCATAAATACAGTTTAGAGTCTTGATGTTTGTCAATAATATGAAATATTTAATCCGGAAAGGACAAAAAATAATAATAATGAATGAACCCAAAATGTTCCATATGGAACCTTTTTCCTTGTTCTTATTATAGAACCGTTTAGGGGTTCCAAATACGAACCTTTTA
This sequence comes from Pimephales promelas, assembly GCF_988280905.1. Classification (NCBI taxonomy): domain Eukaryota; kingdom Metazoa; phylum Chordata; class Actinopteri; order Cypriniformes; family Leuciscidae; genus Pimephales; species Pimephales promelas. The sequence goes on along the minus strand of NC_142785.1, from coordinate 3,037,212 downwards.
AGGTTCTATATAGAACATTTTCTTCTAAGAGTGTATGATTTGCTTACTCATTTACTTACATCTGTGGAACATAAACAATGTCTTTAAAAAAAAAAAGTTTTTTTTTTAAATATCTGTTGTTTCATGGAAGAAAGAAAGTCATACAGGTTTGGAATGACGAGAGTAAATGTAAATCATCGTAAGTAAATCATTTTATGGAAGGCAAAATGTTTAAGTACTGTGTACTTATTGGTTCATCTGTCATTTTTGTGTCTTAATCAGCACTTTATTATACAGTCCTGTTCCCCATGTACATAATGTACAATAAATGCAATAAATTTACCTAACCTATACCCATGTTGTTACCTTATAATACCCAGTACTTTCAAGTATAAGTGTATGTAATATAAATTAAAGTGAAATCATCTCAGTGTGAATTAATCTCAATGTTTTTGGGGTCCTGGAACCATTTTAAGCATTAAGAACAATACAATTGGAGTGAAATTTGGGGACTTATTTTCCTGTAAATGTGTCTCTTTACACATTTGCTTTTGGATTATAGTCGTGTCAGCCCTGTCGTCATGAGGGAAATAAGGTCAAGCTTTCAAAGGGGAAGTCTGGGTCAGGCTAATGATGTGATTACACTGCCGAACAGGTGACTGTCAAATAAACACCAGGATAGAAATGCATTTGTATATGCAACAAACCATAACATATCTTTCTTACCAGGCAATTTAGACAATGGCTTTGATTGTATAACATCAGAGCATTACACTTTTTCTAAAAGAGGCTCATTTATTAACTGTAAGTTACTGAATAGTTATTGTTTTTTAATCTTCTTATAGATTTCCCCGCTTCATTCTTTTCATTTGTCTAAATATTAGAGCATTAGTGTGAATTTAGAGGCCCTTGCCACTTTTACAGGATGAAATTATGTAACCCCACATTCACTCAACACTAATTGGTGCTGCACTGTTAATCTTGCTTTATCTTTTAATGCTCAGTCTTATGCAATTCTATCTGATGATTCCATGTGGCCAATCAGAGATTGGGAATCTCATTTTAAGATGACTAGTGTATCTGAAGGGAGAAAATGTTTCTGAGCTGGAGATAGAAACAATATATATATATATATATATATATATATATATATATATATATCACCAGAACCATGCAAATCCTATGAAGTTTGTGCCTTTATAAAATTCCATTATTTTGTTTATCATTTGAGGATCATGCGACTAGTAATTGTTAAGACCTAATGAATTTTACAGGCATTTTAAGCTATTACAAAACAATGTACCAGTTGCTTACCTGACTGAAAAGCTCCACCAGCAGCAGAAAGAAAGCGCTCAACACACTCCACAATGCTAAAAATGTATTAGGAAAAGCCCAAACTGGAATTACTTTGATGCATGATTTCTTGCAATCAAATAATTATTGGACTTTATTGATAAAATGTGAATCAAATTACATCATTGTAAAACAAAATATTTTGTATGTAAATATATATATATGCTGGACATACAATGGATTATATACAAATCTTTTTGTGGGGGGAGAAAAATAATAAAATTAATGAAAAAAAGAAAGAGAAAAATAATTAGATCCGGTTATATAACAGGAAGAAAGAATACAATTTTAAGTTATATCCACAAGCGTCAATAGTGCCCTGAATGTTTCATTCCGTAGCTCTAGAGGGAGGTATTGCGTAAGTTTTGTTTGTTGTATAGACCATTTTACCAGATGTAAACAACACTGGTCCAGAAGCACTTCCTGTTTCAGTTTGTGAATGGTTTCTTAATTTCAAATGTAAAGAAAATGTCTTAAAGATGTTTGTTTAACTTTTTGATTCAGTTGAATATGTTCTGTTGGTTGTACTTTATCCCAACGTTTATATAGTGTTAAAAAACTGAAACAGGAAGTGCTTCTGGACCAGTGTTGTTTACATCTCGCGAAATGGTCAATAAGAGCATTTCCCTGATCATTTTTGTCTGGAACTACCCAGAATAGGTCAATCTTGAAGCAGGGCCACAGGGGCATTGGCCCTATACACAGCAAAATCCCCAGTGTTAAATTAACACTGAGAAGTGTGAATTATATAAACTCTGAGCAGAGTGTTAAATGAACACTGAAGCAGTGTTAAAGTTAATTAGATAATTAAGTGAATGATTGAGTGATGATTGAAGACAAGCAGAGCAATCTCTGAAGGAGATAACCGTTTGAAGTCACCATTATGGTGATCAGTGTCAACGTTAGATTTTGTTTGGCTGCTGTATGCGACTTATAACAGCCAGATGAACAAATAGAAAAGCTAAATTCAGTAGATAAACAGTTTGGCTGTTATAACTCATGTACTGCAGCCGAATAAAATCAAAAGTTAAAGACTTGAGGATCAAGAGCCCAACTAAAGGAAACACTGATCACCATAATGGTGACTTCAAATTTTCTCTCTCAGCGATTCTGCTTGTTAACATAAAGCGTCTTTAATAATGCTCAATCATCACTCAATTATTCACTTAATTATCTACTTAACTTTAACACTGCTTCAGTGTTCATTTAACACTCTGCTCAGAGTTTATATAATTCACACTTCTCAGTGTTAATTTAACACTGGGGATTTTGCTGTGCTAAATACTCATTATGCCCCATCCATAAAGCCTACTTTTTTTAATTTATTAATAAAGAACTAGGTATAGTTTTAAAGTGCTTTGAAGAGCTGAAACAAACACAAAGTACGTGCATGTACACGTCACACTGAGAGCACTGTCATATATCAGTTGTGAGCAGAGTAGATCTTACAAACATGTTTACAGCTTTTTGTGGGTGTTACTCTATCGCCACCTTGAGGTTTCTTCCTAGTATGTACAACTGGACCGCATGCTTGCAGTCAGTGCACAGGGCTAGCATTGACATCTGTTTTTGCAGAGTGTGTTGCTGTATTAAAATGTAAAACAAAAATCTCTAAGGGGGAATATCGCCCCTGATGTTTTGATCTATGCTGCCAAATCCTAGAAACGCCCCTGGGTATGTCCTCAGCTAGTTGACGTACACTCTAAAAAATACTGGGTTGTTTTAACCCAATTTTGGGTAAAATGTGGACAAACCCAGCCATTGGGTTACATTTTTAAATTACATTTTTTACCCAATGGCTGGGTTTGTCCACATTTTACCCAAAATTGGGTTAAAACAACCCAACATTTTTTAGAGTGTAAGTGAAATGAAAACAGAATAATGGAGTCAATATAATGCCACATTTGTTCGCAAAAGAATAAAGCACTGCAAAAGAGAATACAGTTTTGTTTTGCAAAAGAAAGTTAAAGTATTGAGCAAAAAAAAAGTTTGTTTTGCATTCAAAAATAAAGAATTGCAAAAGAAAAATAAAAGTATTGAGGAAAATTTTTTGTTTTGCATTCAAAAATAAAGAATTGCAAATGAAAAATAAAGTGTTGAGAGAAAAAACAAAAACAAAATAAAGAATTGTAATAAAATAAAGAACTTTGATCCTATTTTATCTCTGCAACAGTTTTTTTTTTTTGCAGCAATCAGTTAAATTGGAGTTTATTATTAGTTTTCGAGGCTACTTTCTACACAAGTAAAATAGGATCAAAGTTCTTAAAGTCCCCCTGTGGTGAAAATCCAGCTTTTAATATTGTTTATAAGTCTGTGTGGTGTTTTAATATGCTTTAAGACAAACCATGTGCAAATTCATCATAAAACGTGATTTGAAATGGCTGGTGTTTCTGACGTCACAAACTATCTTGTAACCAATCAGATCAACGTGTGATCGCCAGCCAATGGATCTCTGAGCTGAGTGAGAGAGTGAGTGGAGGCGGGGCTCATTTGCATATTCATAGAACTAAATGAGGCGAGGGTGTCGAATTACATTCAAGCTATTTTTAGACATGAATAAATGTGTTTCACGGAAAAAAACTATTAAATACGTCATTTTGAGTTTTAAGGGATAAAATAATCGACTACAGGGGAATTGATTACAGCTGTTATTGATTTTTGCAATTAATTGTATCTTTATTTTTGTTAGCAAAACTTATTCTTTCTCTCTCAATATTTCATTTTTCATCATCAATTCTTTATTTTTTTTGCTCAATACTTTTTTTTCTTTTGCAAATATAAGTGACATCGACTTTATAATGGAAGCTGACTTTAAACTCAAGAAGCTCTTTTATATTAAAAGTACTTTTTAATTATGCTACACTCTTTAAAAAGGTTCTTTATTGGCATTTATGGTTCCATGAAGAACCTTTAACAGGTTCTTAAGGTTATTGAAATGTCCTTTGGGGAGCCCAAAACGAATGGGCGAGCAGCCGAACACTACCTACATCCACACTTTGCTACTTTCATCTCCTCGTACAGGTGTCGGACCGTGATGACACCCCTTTCTTGGTACATGACGGCGATTGGGTCCAGCTTGGTTGGGACGCAACATGCCATGTTTGCCTTTTTGGGATTGCTCAGGTTAACCAGAGTTTGGATGATGGCGTGTTTGGAGGGGCTTACGTCATCCGTCAGGGGGAAATAACACACCCCTTTGCACTCATAAGCGTCATATTCAGACGGAGCCACGATCCATTTATCCCACCCGATGTCTTTGAAGTTCACCTTCAGCGAAGTTCTCCGACAGTAATTGTTCTTTGCTTTCCTCTTTCTCCTGAGGTGCTTGTCCACAGGAACGGGATTTTCCACAAATATCCGCTCCTTCTCGTGAAGAAGCATCTCTTTGACCTCACTCATCGACTCTCCCTTTCTGTTCCCGAGATCATCCGAAAAAACTATTATGACCGCCGAGCCGTTGTCCTCTAAAGCCGTGCTTATGTCAAGAGATTGACAGCTCTGTTGGATTTCCACCTGGAGTTCACCCGCCCCGTGTCCAGAATCCTGCCAAATCCTGACGGCGCTGGTCACGTCGAAAGCCTCCCACGTGTTTCTGGCCTCAGTGACGTCTCTCCCATCCAGAAGCTGTAAAATGTTTGTATCCTGCTTGTATTCTACGCCATAAACATGAATGGATGTGAATTGGTCAACGCAGGTGCGTTTACTTCTTTCCCAGAGAGTGAACAGCCGTAGCTGGACTGATGTGATCTGTTCGTGATTCGGGATTGAAACGTTAAATAGGAGCCTGTGTCGAGTTTTGTTGCCGTGTCGGATGGAATAAATAACATCTGTAAAGAACAGAAAATAGAGATTAAAGGAGTAGGTCACTTAAAAAACTAACTTTTGCTGATAATTTACTCACCCCCATGTCATCCAAGATGTCCATGTCTTTCTTTCTTCAGTCGAAAAGAAATTAAGGTTTTTGATGAAAATATAAATATAATGGACTTCAATGGGGTCCAAACGGTTCAAGGACCAAATGAGAGTTTCAGTGCAGCTTTAAAGGACTTTAAACGACACCAGGCGATGAATAAGGGTCTTATCTAGCAAAACGATCCATCATTTAAAAAATAAGGTAGCACAAATGCTCGCCTTGCTCTGTTCTGTGATGCGTGTTCGTGACTCTCCTGTTCGAACTCGTTCATCAAAATGAACGAATCTTTTTTTGAGTCATTTCGTTCATTGAATGACCGGTCGTTTCGCTATAGATAAGACCCTTATCACCTGGAGTCGTTTAAAACCCTTTGAAGGTGCTCATTTGGACCCCATTGAAGTCCATTATATGGAGAAAGTCCTGGAATGTTTTCATCAAAAACCTTAGGATTAGTTCACATTTAAAAAAAAAAACTTTTGCTGACAATTTACTCTCCTCCATGTCATCCAACATCTCATTCTTTCTTCAGTTGAAAAGAAATTAAGGTTTTTGGTGAAAACATTCCAGGATTTTTCTCCATATAATGGACTTAATTGGGGTCCAAACGGTTCAAGGTCCAAATGAGAGTTTCAGTGCAAACTACAAACTGTTCAAAGGGCTTTAAACGACACCAGATAATGAATAAGGATCTTATCAAGCGAAACGATAAGATAGTTTTATAAGCTCAAATGCTCACCTTGCTCTGTTATGTGATGCGCGTTCGTGACTCTCCTGTTCGAACTCGTTAATCAAAATCTTTTTTCGTGTCATTTGGTTCATTCAACGAAGAGTTGACTCAGGAAAAGATTCGTTCATTTTGATGTACAAGTTCGAACAGGAGAGTCATGATAAGATAAGACCCTTGTTCATCGTCTGGAATCGTTTGAAGCTGCATTGAAACTCTCTTTTGGACCTTGAACCGTTTGGTCCCCATTGAAGTCCATTATATGGAGAAAAATCCTGGAATGTTTTCATCAAAAACCTTAATTTCTTTTCGACTGAAGAAAGAAAGACATGGACATCTTGGATGACATGGGGGTGAGTAAATTATCAGCAAAAGTTTTTTTTTTTAAAAAAAGTGAACTACTCCTTAAATTCATTCATATACAAGTGGTGAGAGTTGCATCTACCTCAGAGATACTCACCCTGTATGATGAAGCTTCGGATGACATCCGACCGAGGGATGGAAGTCTTATCAGATGCGTATTTATTATAGAGATCCATCATGAACTGAGGAGGTTGAACCTTTCTGTGTTCGTGCGGCACGCCTGATAAATTCAGCTTCCTCAGAAAGTCTTCCTTCCTGAAGCCCAGAAAGCTCTCCAACTTGAAGTCATCTTCTCCCTCAAGGTTTTGCTCTTCTCCCCGAATGAACATCGTGTCTTCCAGACTCCCTAAAGATTTCCCCTGAACTGAAGCAGCAAAATTGATGGACATCAGAAGAAGCAGATATCGTAAACCCCGCATCTTTCGTTTGGTTCCCAAAGCGGATAGGCGAGTTTTACATCTGACTTTGGTTTGTGGAAGATCCTTTGAAATCGGGGTTCCTCAAGCGAACCTCAGGTTCACTCCCACGTCCCACGCTAAGCACAAACCAAAATAGCAGCATAGCTATTCTTATCTTTGACACCAAAGTCATGGTTTGAGCTTTGTTATCTGGAGGAAGCTTGTAGTTAATGAGGGTTCTGTAAACACTTTGGAAACTAATGAGAGTGATTTGGACAAACCCTTATTTACAGGGTCAGACTTCTGAATGTGTTTGTGTCTGCACATGTGAGATGCTTCGGCTAATCAGCTTCGGCTATGATAAATATTAACATTATAGATTCCTTTCATTTGGATTCATTTTCATTCAGCCGTGTAAGGGTTAATGGGTCAGCGTTGACCTTTGACCCTTTGTTGCAAACAATCTATGTTCCTAATACAACTCATTAGGTCTTTATTCACAAAACAAAAACATACCAGCTTATACACCAGAAGAGCCTGGTTTAAGAAATGTCGGCATAAAAAGTCAATACAGTACAGTTTGAAGAAAAAAATAAATAATTATAAATGACATGATATTGCTTGCTATAAAAATACAAAACTCTCCTTTGATAAAGTTTCACAAAACCTATGAGACGTTATTATTTTATTATAAAATCCATAATCTTATGACTTTTCTAAAGCTATGGCTAATCAATCCATCTGTTCTAACTTATAGGGGACAAATAATATTATGCCAAATCACAAAAGCGCTAGATGGCAGCATTACGCTGCATTTTCTCCTCACAAACGACCAAAAATGATCCGCAGTTTTCTTTTCATGCAAGATCCGGGGCCTGGTTTTTCAAAAGGTTTAATCCGGATAAAATTGATCTGGATTTAGTAATTCTTTTTTTTTTTTTTTGCGATCCATGATCACGTAATCTAGCTCGCTTTTGAGCCAGTTTTTCAAAGCAACATCGGATTGGATCAATCTGATCCGTATAGGAACTTTTCAGGATCACCAAACTGGAGCAAACAGGACGTGCAACAAGGGATGCAATAGTTAGACACTATTTCTGATTTGGATTTGTTTTGGATTTCAAAAATCTTTGATTGCCATTCTTTGCATTTTTTGGAGGGTTATTCTGTAATCATTGCATGCATCACTAATAAATAGTCTATTCTAGAATTCTATTCTATATCAATTAGTGACAGAATAAAATTGTTTTTGGTCAATTTTGACAGCTGTTTGGGGGATTATTTTATGAGGACAAACTCTTTCTACTTTGCTGTTGGCCTATACTGAAAGGCTGAATACGTTAAAGGAGTAGTTCACTTTAAAAAAAACTTTTGCGGATAATTTACTCACCCCCATGTCATCCAAGATGTCCATGTCTTTCTTTCTTCAGTCGAAAAGAAATTAAGGTTTTTGACGAAAACATTCCAGGATTTTCTCCATATAATGGACTTCAATGGGAACCAAACGGTTCAAGGTCCAAAAGAGAGTTTCAGTGCAAACTGTTCAAAGGGCTTTAAACGATTCCAGAAGATCGAAAAAGGGTCTTGTCAAGCGAAACGATCATTTTTTTTTCTTTTAGAAAACCCATTTTCCAAGATTTGATCCAATCCATTATCCAAAATCCAAGTGGATTACTTTTGAAAAACCGAGCCCAGGTGTTTAGATCCTATAGGTTACACTTTATCTAACAAGCTTACAAATCAAATCAAATGCTTATAAGGATTTATAGCAACACTTTACAATATGATTTCATTTGTTAACTGGAACTGAAAATGAACAATACTTCTACAGCATTTCATAATCAATGGTAAAATAAAACATTTATTAATAGATTTGTTCACTCTAAAAAATGCTGGGTTGTTTGAACCCAAATTTGGGTCAAATATGGACAAACCCAAATGTTGGGTTAAAAATGTGAAAGTGAAAGTTGAAGTTGGGTTAAAATTTTAAATGACATTTTTAACCCAACATTTGGGTTTGTCCATATTTGACCCAAACTTGGGTTCAAACAACGCAGCATTGTTTAGAGTGTTTAAATAAAACCTTAATTAATGAATAACATAAACTATTTTATTTTTATTAACAAAGGTTAACAAATGCTGTAAAAATATATTGCTCATATTAACTAATGCATTCAAACTAATGTTAAAAAATGAGACCTTATGTAAAGTTACCGGATTTGGTTACACTTTATTTTAAGGTGACTTACTTAAATAAGTAATGAGTAATATTAATTAAATACATGTACTTCCTATAGAGTTACAGTTAGGGTTTGGTTTAGGGTTAGTTACTTGTAATTGCATAATTGACTGTTTTTACTACGGTAAATGCATGTAGTAACGTGTAACTACGTCATCCTTAAAATAAAGTGCACTCTAAAAACCGCTGGGTTGTTTCAACCCAAATTTGGGTCAAATATGGACAAACCCAAATGTTGGGTTAAAAATATCATTTCAAATGTTAACCCAACTTAAAACATTTTTTAACCCAACTTTAAAGACCTTTTAACGCAACATTTGGGTTTGTCCATATTTGACCCAAATTTTGGGTTGAAACAACCCCGGTATTTTTTAGAGGGTTTAAATCACTAGTTTCTTTTAAATTTGCTTTGTGCTTGACTCAAAACAAAAACAGCTTGGCTTACTATATGTTACAATAAGGATTATATACAATTCGGTAGAAAAAATGAGAGTGGAAAGAGGATACAATGTTTGTGTGCAAAGATCCAATATTATTGGAGGTGTCGAGGTCTTATTTGCAGAGATATAAAGTTCATTTTCGGCCGTCCCTTGAGCTGAGTTCATAGTTTTGCAGGTTGTATTTATCTATATGTCCATTATTGAGCTTGCTCTCCTTACCGACAGGCACAGGTCTCCACAGACATGCTGGGATAGACCTTCACTAGCATGTTCCTGCTGGAGTCCAGGAACAGCACAGCCAGAGAGCTCATGGTGTCGGGAACGCAGCACGGCTCCGGGACGCCAGGCACGATCCCCACGGCTCGCACTATACTCTGGATGGTCGCATGATTGGACGGATGAACAACCTGCATTGAGAGAAGAAAAACGACTGTCTTTTAACCATCTTAAACTCTTAGAAGAAAAGGTTCTATCAGCGCTACGTATTTGGAACCCCTAAAAGCTTCTATACACTCTTAAAAAAAAGGGTTCCTCTGGGTTCTATATAGAACCCTGGGGTTTCATACTTGGCCAATAGAACCTTTTACCAAAAAAAATGGTTCTATATAGAACCATTTTGGAGTTCCATATATGAAGCGGGGGATGGAACCATTTCTGGTTCTAAATAGAACCATTTCTTCTAAGAGTGTACTTTTTATTTCTTAAACACCCATGTAGGAAGACACATGTCCATATTTCAGGATGACAATGTCAAGATTCATCAGGCTCAGATTGTGAAGGAATGGATGGGAAGAGCATGAAGAATCATTTAAGAAACTGAAACTGAAACTTAAACTCACTGAAAGTGTTTAAGAAAGAAATAACATCACAACATCACATGCCAATTCATGTGTGAAAATGACTCTCCCAACCATTCCTTCACTGAGCCTGATGAATCTTGACATTGCCATCCTGGAATATATCTTCATACATGTGTGTTTAAGAAATGAAAAGTCACACACTCCATCAATTAGGGTTTGAAGAACTGTTGCCAAACATATAACATGCCAGGAACATAATAATCAGTGTAATTAGGGAAGCACTGATATAAAAATTTGGGCCGATACGATAACCAATAATTCTTTATATTTGAGTTGAGTTGAGTTGAACTTTATTGTCCATTCTGTTTGTCACAGAGCGGAAATGTATCTTTGACACTGGCGACATAAATAGATCCACATTACTGTTTAAAAATTAAAAATTTGAATGCTGCCAACCGATATATTGGCCGAAAAATCTACATTTTATATAATTTTTGAGAGCCTAATTACAAAAACAAAAGTCTCACCATTAAAATCCATGTCCCAAACATTCAATAATAATGATGATCAAATTATAATTTCATGTAGCCTACAGTATATGACAGACTTGTGTTTCACTTAAGTAGCCTTTTGAACAGTGCACATCTGAAGTGTCTCAGCAGAAGGAAATAATCCATTATTAATCGGATTTAATATAATCAACCAATTTTTTTATATTGGACCGATAATGAAAACATTAAAAATTAACATTTATCGGCCGATACCGATATGGTGGCCGATATATCGTGCATCCCTAACTGTAATAATGATCCAATCATAGGCCTATTTAAATACAAACAGCGACTTTTTCTAAGGGCGGGCAGTGTACATTCAGACGGTCATTATAAACAAAACTAACTGAAAAATACAGTGCCGTCGCAGGTGGGGTGCGAGCCCCCCCATAAAAAAACATAACATAACATAAAAAACTAATAGGCTATTTGCAGTATATTAAATCGTTTTTGACCTAATTATGTGGCACTGAAATTACTGCGTACTGCGTTGCATCACGTGCGCAAATTGCGCAATATAGCCGAAAATAGTACTTTGTCAGCACAAGAACTGTTGAGGAATTTGCAACATAACTGGAAAATTCCGCTTCCAACCTGTAGGGGGACCGCAGAGGAAAAGTTATTTGGCGTTGCTTTAAAAGGTATAGAGTGCCGAAGTTACGATGTCACTCTGTAGGACAAAACGCGAAAGTGAGTTAGCATTTTAGCATTACGGTTCCCTCGCTCTAAAGCCTATGGGATTTTTGAATGGGTTTTTGCTAAATCGCCTGAAATAAGGTCTGTGGTGAACAAAAGCCTCTAAATATTGTCACGTTTTGATCTATGACATAAAACGCACAGTTATAACCTGCTTGTGGTTTTTTAAACTTTATTGTGTCTGATTGTGTTTTTTAAAATCTTTATATAGGCTTCAAAATTTATACATTTTGGATTAACTTGTAAAGATTATCTTGCTAGACAAAACGTGTAAGGGTCACAACTCTTTGTTGAAAACAGATCTTATTTTTTTGCGATTTTCCAAAAGTCTATGGGGAAAATGCATAGCTTTTCGACCGAGGGAACCCATGCGCCACTAGCTTCCGAGTTGTCCTACAAAGTGACGTCATAACTTCGGCACTCTATTACATTGAAATCTGTTGAATAAAGTGTAAATTTAGTTTGTGGGTATATTAAATAAAAATAAAGATAAGTGAAGATATGGAGATCATTAACTTAATTTTTTTTACTGGCTCAAAAATTGCGCAATACTGTAGTTGCATTCGGGTGCGCCTGAAGTTATAAAAACGATTATTACCAATTGGCATATTTCAATGTTTTAGGCCAATTCTTATATACCCATTCATATAGCCTACTCAAAACAGACGGGCAACTTAACGCAGACAAGTTAGCTCATCGATTTTAGGTGAGATGCCATTTGTACTTTCTTCAATCTGTCTCCAGTAGATTGGGCTAATCCAAAAAAGTGTAAACGGGGCGCTCTGAAAACACCCCCGTTAGCAATTAGTGCTTCCACCTGATGAAATTAACACGTCAAAAAAAAAAAAAAAAAATCAACCAATTCGAATTTTGGTTGATCCAGAACGCATCAACCAATAAATCGACTGGGAGATTACAGCCCTATTAAAAAAAACCGGTTATGGGCCTTTCACACAGGACGCAGAATGCGCTGCGCTATAAAACCCATTCATTTCAATGGCTTGCGCCGCGCGAAGACGTTTTGTTGCTGCGTCAACCAAAGCACAGCGCATCATTGACTTGCTTGTGCGCACGCCGCGGTCAAAATAGTTTAACTTTTGCTGCTGCGCTCTGTGATTATCAGTGCAGTCAATAGAAACGGGACATAGAAACAAACACTGAAATCAAAATGGATGAACGGTTAGTACTGTTGGAATTTCCTGAGCTGTACGAGACAATTTTGACATCGTCAGAAAAGCTGTGTCATTGAGACATATCTCCATTCAAGCTGGCTTGTCAGGTGTGTTTTTTTAATACATGATATAATTTGTTCCTTTGTTGCCAGCTTTAATGTTTAAATAAATATTTTATTCTAAAAAAGAACTGAGCTCATGATTCGTGTGTTGATTTCTATGTTATATGTGTACACACACACACATATTATCTATACACATATCTAATATGGCATAGCGCAGCGCAAATCACGTTGTATCTGAAGGGCTACGCTCAACCCAGCGGCCAGCGCAGCGCATTCCGCGTCCTGTGTGAAAGCATTGCGAGGCCCCCTAGTGGCGCTCAGGAAATATAGAACATAAACTTTTATTCCCTTACCTTTGGAATCGGGAATCCACAGGTTCCTGCACAATAGTAGGCGTCAAATGCTTTCGGCGCTAATATCCATTCGCTCCAACCGATGTCTGCGAAGTCCACCCTCAGGTAACGGCGCGCACACACTCGCGGTTCACTCCACTGCTTGCGCCTCGCCTTTTTCATGGTCTTCTCGTCAAAGGTGAGCTCCTGCGACCCTCTCAATCCCTCGTGATAGCCCTGGCCTTTTGACAGTGGTTTGGGCTTTTTCGCAAAGAAGCCGCCGTCCCATAACTCCCTGCTCTTCAGGTCGTTGTACTGGACGTCAGGAAGGTAGTTATTCTCCAAGTGATCCAGTTCCCTTCTGATTCTAGAGTTTAAAGAAGCAGTGGGCGCTTTGGTCCGGGTCTCCTCAACCACAGTGGACGGACTGTATCTCTGTAAACTCATAGCAATGCTGTTTGGTTCAGTTATGGTAACGTCGTCAGCGTATACAAGAATGAACGGCAGACTGTGAGGAGGCAAGCGATCATGACGTCTGTGGTGACCGAAGTCAAACTCAACGGCGATCGATAGTTCGCCGTTCACATGGGCTTGTTTGATGGCCGATGATACGTCTGTCACCTGCCAAAGCAGCTTTCTGTTCGGGGACAGTGTGACGTTGCACAGCTGAGAGGGGACGGCAGCGTTTGGCGATGTTCCTCTAACGATGAGATGTGTCGCGGCGAGGGACTGAAGGTGCTGGAGACGGCACGCGGATCCGCGGGAACGACGGCAGGCCCAAGGCCGCTGACGAACTTGCTGGTCAAGAAAGTGTAGAGTTGACGTCAGTATCGTCTCTGAATCGGGGATGGAGGTCAGGTTGAAGCGGAAAACAACTTTGTGGTGGGACAGCTCTGAAATAAGGCATTTGAAGTCATTAATTGCTGCTCGTGGGTTTTACGCTCATGCACGCATGTGATTGACCAGTAAAGTTTCCAGACAACATCCTCATAAACAACACATTTTTCACATTTTAGATTTAACATCCGACCACAATCTATGGTTTACGAGGTAGTTTAATAAAAAGATAAACACGGCTCCTGAATCGGTCTCTGGCCATATGGTAGTGTTTAGTGAGCCGCTCTCAAGGTTTCTTTCTTTCTTTTTTCTGTTTCCACTAATACCCTCTGTGTGTTTTAATAGCGCACCTCCAGTGGAAACTTAGCAGCTCTGAAACACAGAAATAATGGGGAAAATGCTATCTGTCCACATATAGGCTAAATCATTTTTAATCCAGGTGCATATGGATTTTTTGCTTATGTAATGAATATTCAAAAGATGGGTTATGGGTCTGTTTTCCCTTATAAGTATAATTAATACTAGCCACACAATAGTTTAGGGCCTCACAATTCATTATTAACTATGACATTTGCCTCAAACTTCTGATTACTGTTTCTTAATACTTAATAAGGGAGTTGTTAAGATTTGGTATTGGGTGAATAAGGGATGTAGAATATGATCATGCAGAATAAACCATTAATATGTGCTTTTTAAGTAGCCTACTAATAAACAGCCAATATCCTAATATGCATGCTAATAAGCAACACCTTAATAAGGAGAACTGGACCCTAAACTAAAGCGTAAACACTTAATGGATGCATAAAACAAAAGTAGATTGTATTTTATGAATTATTTATATGTGTCTTGTATTTATATAGGTATATTTTATTTTTGACAATTTAATGTTGTTTATTAAATATAATTTTAAAAAGTTAAAATATAGCCTATATTTTTTTAAGCACAAACACAACGTGATATGGACTATACACATGCATTGCTGTATTTTAAATCGTTTTTTAGTAGTTTCACTCACCCTGGACTCCTCTAAAGCTTCGGATTGTTCATTAATAAGTACTTTATTAAGTACTAATAGACAGCCAATATCCTAATATGCATGCTAATAAGTTAAATAATAATCAACAACTAAAGCGTAAACACTTAATGACTGCATAAAACAAAATTAGATTGTATTTTATGAATTATTTATGTAATGTCTTGTATTTTTATAGGCATATTGTATTTTTGACAATTGAATGTATGTTATTAAAGATAATTTATAAAAAGTTAAAATAGCCTATAGCCTGCATTTTTAAGCCCAAACACAGCGTGATATGAAATATGGAGTATAAACATGCATTGCTGTATTTTAAATCGTTTTTTAGTTGTTAGTTTCACTCACCTTGGACTCCTCTAAAGCTTCGGATTGTATTGACGTTCTGTCGAGGTTGATGATGATGATGCTTCTTGCTGTATTTATCATAAACTCTGTACATATTAACAGTCATCATGTCTCGAGCAGGACTGTGGAATGACGGTTCTGTTGCAGGAATATCTCCGGTCAGCTCTGACGAGTTCACTAAGCAAACTTTGACGATGTTTAGACAGAGAAAAATGTGAGCCACCACCGCACAAATTGATGCCATATTCGCAACTGATCCCTTTATAATCGAGTAAACTAGACGAAAGTGGAAAGCTCTGCGTGAGAAGGACTGAGTCGGTGGAGGATGAGGATGATGATGATGATGTCTCGCGCTCATACACTTGTTTCTTACTTCTGAAGCGATGACAGATGATGACGTGCAGCCAACGAGAAGCTTAAAGCATCTTTCTGAGGCGATGCAGTTCACACACACACACACACACACACACACACACACACACACACACACACACACACACACACACCTCTATTGCTCATGCTGTTCCACACCACGATCCTCTCTCATTGTATTGCACTTTTTTTGCAATTTGTGGGATTTAAAAAAAAACACATGAAGCGTTATAAGTTAAAGACAGATATAATTGTAGCTATACCTTTAAAATGTAATACGTACACTCTTAGAAGAAAATGTTCTATATAGAACCTTAAAAGGTTCTATCAGCGCTACGTATTTGGAACCCCTAAAAGGTTCTAAACACTCTTTAAGAAAGGGTTCCTCTGGGTTCTATATTCCATACTTGGCCAATAGAAACTTTTACCAAAAAAAAAAAAGGTTCTATTTAGAACCATTTTAGAGTTCCAGATATGAAGCGGGGGATGGAACCATTTCTGGTTTTAAATAGAACCATTTCTTCTAAGAGTGTATATTTCGTATAGTGACGGACAAGCAGACAACAAAGAATCAGGCAGTTTAGCTTTCGAGTTTTATTGTTTATTTCCCTTGGCATTATAATTCCCAAATTTCCCATACTCACAGTAGGTTATTTAAAAGTTTTTGTTGTTTTTATTCAAAAATGTTGAAAATAGTATTAACAAAGACTTTTTATGCACTATATTGCGGTATATTTACAGTAAAGATGGCTACATAAAGAAGTCATGTAGCCTAAAGGAAAATCATACTCATGCTTTGAATGTTAATTGTACAAACTGCACAAACTTTTTATGAGGAAAAGAAAAACAAAAAATAAGTGTTATATATACTGTTCCTCTTTCCATTTATTGTTTTAATGACGATGTTGATGACCTTTGCAAATGTCAGAAATCTCAGAAAAAGCCTTGGATGTGGCATGTATGAACAAATTCACCAAAAAAAAAAACTCTTCTGAAGATAAAATCATTTTGCATCACAAAGAATTAAAGGTAGGGCATGCAGGCAATTCTTTTCGGAGCACCTAGCAATAGCAAGTTAGCTTTGAATCAATATCCCACCTTCAGAGCGTCTCCAAAGCCACGGCTCCTCCAAAACACATGAGGAGCGAGACGAGATATGACGTTAAACTACCTCATGTCTCAAAGCACATAAAACTGCAATATTAATGAACATAAACTGCTGACCTGTACCACCTGACTGCTGCAGATTCATTTCAGCATTGATTGTGGTTCCATTGAAATTAATAAATTCGACCGCTCTGAGTGTAATGTCATGGGATAGATATATATATATTAGTTTTTAACAATGTAATTATGTATTTAAAATTTGCAGAATGGATAAATTTGGAGACTTAAAAATCGGCAGAGATAGGCAAGCAATGCAAAACAAGATTTTATTGCTTAGCTTCAACAACAGTCTGTTTTTCCCCCCCTCTTGTCCTGACTTGGTCTCGGTCTTGGTCTTGACTTGGTCTGGTTTGGTTTTGGTCTTGGTCTCGGACTTGGTCTTGACTTGGTCTGCCTTGGTCTTGGTCTTGACTTGGTCAGTTTTGGTTTTGGTCTTGGTCTCGGACTTGGTCTTGACTTGGTCTGTCTTGGTCTTGATCTTGGTCTGTTTTGGTTTTGGTCATGGTCTTGGTCTTGACTTGGTCTGTCTTGGTCTCGGTCTTCACTTGGTCTGTCTTGGTCTCGGTCTTGGTCTTGACTTGGTCTGTCTTGGTCTTGATCTTGGTCTGTTTTGGTTTTGGTCATGGTCTTGGTCTGGGTCCTGACTTGGTCTGTCATGGTCTTGATCTTGGTCTTGACTTGGTCTGTCTTGGTCTCGGTCTTGACTTGGTCTTGATCTTGGTCTTGATCTTGGTCTGTCTTGGTCTCGGTCTTGACTTGGTCTGTCTTGGTCTGTCTTGGTCTGGGTCTTGACTTGGTCTGTCATGGTCTTGATCTTGGTCTTGACTTGGTCTGTCTTGGTCTCGGTCTTGACTTGGTCTTGATCTTGGTCTTGATCTTGGTCTGTCTTGGTCTCGGTCTTGACTTGGTCTGTCTTGGTCTTGACTTGATCTTGGTCTTGATCTTGGTCTGTCTTGGTCTGGGTCTTGACTTGGTCTGTCATGGTCTTGATCTTGGTCTTGACTTGGTCTGTCTTGGTCTCGGTCTTGACTTGGTCTTGATCTTGGTCTTGATCTTGGTCTGTCTTGGTCTCGGTCTTGACTTGGTCTTGGTCTCAGTCTTGACTTGGTCTCGGTCTTGACTTGGTCTGTCTTGGTCTTGACTTGGTCTTGGTCTCGACTTGGTCTCGGTCTTGACTTGGTCTGTCTTGGTCTCGGTCTTGACCTGGTCTGTCTTGGTCTTGATCTTGGTCTCGGTCTTGGTGTTGACTTGGTCAGTCTTGGTCTTGGTCTGTCTTGATCTTGGTCTTGACTTGGTCTTGACTTGGTCTTGGTCTGTCTTGGTCTTGGTCTTGACTTGGTCTCTCTTGGTCTCGGCCTTGGTCTGTCTTGTTACCCTCTCGTCTTGGTAGTGTCGTGGTCTCGGTTTAGGCGGTCTTGACTACAAGCATAATATATATGTGAGGAGAGGAATGTGAGGAGACTTTCAACCAGCGTAAAAAAAAAGGTTTCTGAAAACAAATCACCTGCCTTTAGTAGTCACAAAGTCAGTAAATACATTGTAAATGCTTGTAAAATGCACCGCATTTTTTTGATTAAGTGACGAGGACAGATAACGTGGGACATCCATTCATTCTGGAAAGTAATTGTAAATGTAACCTCTTCAGTCTATTTCCTTGGATTCTAACAGTTTGGTTGCTCATAGGCCTGTGAAGGAGGTGGTGACAAGCCATTAAAATACTTCCAGCTGAACTGTTCAGCACAGTTTGGGATTTCTTTTCACACTGGGCTT
This sequence comes from Pimephales promelas, assembly GCF_988280905.1. NCBI lineage: Eukaryota > Metazoa > Chordata > Actinopteri > Cypriniformes > Leuciscidae > Pimephales > Pimephales promelas. Next base: position 3,018,660 of record NC_142785.1, on the reverse strand, counting down.
TACATGAACCTCGGTTTGTTCTCAACTTTGCCCTATAATGAATGATGGAGCAAAAAGGTTTGTGATTATATGCAACATCTTACAACGCCACATTAATTTCTGTCTGCACGCCTTCACTCAAGATAAAAACAGGACTTTAGATGCAGAGTTTGACCCTTAATTCGCCTGAACAGAACAAATAATCATAAAGTCTTTATAATGATAAATATGTGTGATTCTAAACCATGATCCATCTTGCAGGGGCAGAAAATTGTTTGCAAACTCAAATGAAAGGTTGAATAATATTGTAGAATATGTAATAATGTGCCATTCGTTAACTTTAAATTATGTACAATGGAAAAAAAAGAAAGAAAAACTCTCCGAAGCAAGAGCGTCCAGGTGTCAGGCATTTACAGTAAAGTTTCAGAGTTATAAATGGCTGCTAAAATAAGGTAAACCAACCAAATCTTTCCAGTGTTTTAGTCTGAAAAGGACAAATATGTCTGGTGCCCTGTAATAAATCTCAACAAGCCTCTCTAAAACCGAAAGTTCTTTCTCATTCTCAAGCTTTTTGCACCGAGTGCTCATCTAAACCAAAAGACAGTGTAAGCGATGTTGTTTTTGGACCCTCACCAACCTCCTACTTTTTTCCCAGATTGCTGGCTCCAGCTAAATAACCATTTTGACTGATTCGGTCATGGATGTCCGTGGGCCATGAAAACCTCTGTCAACCACCTCATCTGTGCCAAGATTCATCAGTGGCTTGCTTTTTGACAGCTCCAGTCTCTCAGAAACATCCGGCATATAGAGATCGGTCGTGCAAAACGAGTTATGAACAGAGCCAAATAAACTATATTTGCATTTCCTGAAGGAAAGAGTAATCTGTTATTCAAAGCTGCCTGAAAATGTACCTTTGGCAAGGCACTTGCGCGCTTTTGTTTTTTGCATAATGTGAATCAACTCATATATATGGAAATGCATACATTTCAATGACATCACTGTAATCGGTCATTTTGGAAAAAAAAAAATCTTTCGGTTTTGACTGTATTCTACAACATCCGGAGACATAAAAATAGATCATCAATCATTAGGAATATCCTAACGAGCGCAGAGACCACTGGAACGCCGACCGCAAGGAGGGATAACCAGGAACGTTGTCTTTTTTTAAAAGTGACAGCCCTTCACCAGAGGCACGTTCTGTCTACAAAAGTCCACCACAGTTATCCTCAGGAATCATCTTCTAACCCATACACTTCTCAAATCACGTTTCCGTGCAATTCTCCCCACCAAAGCAAAGCAAAGGTCATAATTTATAGCAATTTTCCTGTCAGAATCACAGTTTATTCACCATCAGTACAATGAAAAGCAGGTTTGCTGTGTCAAAGGACAAGTCGGATCATGGTTTGAAGTTATGAAGTTGGACATGATCTATATGCTATACAGATGGCAGTTTAACTTGGGTTGCTTCTATTAAGTGATATCTATGAACACTGAGATAAGAGTTGAAGTGCACAAAAATATGAATAGACAAATAAATCAAAGCTTGAGCAAATTAAAGTGTATTTTTTTTAATATAGATAATATAAAATGTGCCAGACCATTTTTTTCAGGAAGGTCCCTCTGTATTTTAATAAAAAAAAAAAGGTAAGACTCTTATGGTGTCTGTTGGGGTCCATATTTTTTGTACAAGTAAAGGGTCCAAACCATATTTTTGTACAAGTAAAGGTTCCAAAAGGGTTTTTTTTTTTTTTTTCACAGCGATGCCATAGAAGAACCATGTTTGGTTCAGAACTTACTTACCCCTTTCCCACCAAAGCATTTCGAGAGCCGGTTTGGAGCCTGTGTGGTGAAGAGATGAGTCCCCCTGAAGAGATGGTGTGAGTGCGCATCGCAAGAATTCCAGTCAACTCGCTCCGTGTCCAATTAAAACAAAAATAATTCACATGCACCGTTTTCTTGATGTAAATTCTTCCTTTAATCCAACTCGTTAATAAATAAAACAAAGAAAAGAAACCAGATATAGTCTTAAATCCTAAATATCACGGATGCGTAAAGAAAACTGTGCGACTCCACTCTATTTTCTCTACAGAACGCACCACCGCCTCACTTCCCGTCGCAATTCTTAAAGGGCCAGAGTACAATTTTTACACATACCAAATTTCAAGGTAAATATAGAGAATATTTGTCTAATTAGTACACCCAAAGAAAGAAAGTTACAATAAAAACACAAATATTAAAATACTGAAATACAACACATAATATGAAATAATTGTCACTGAACAAAAGCAAAATTAGGCTCCTACATTACCGACCTCTAATTGTTCTCAAACTCTTTGAAACAATTACTTAAATTTAAACAGAAGGAGCCGTATTACTTCAATATCTTTAGTGAATTATTAAAGTCCAAAGTAAGGCAAATTTGGTTTTCAAAAATGTATTGCCTTCACTATTTACATTCTGCCTCCTGCAACAGACAAAGTTTTGTTATGGGTCTTTCAAAAATGTTAGTTTTGGTCTTAATGCGGACTTGTCGGACGAGACCTTTCTTATCAGGAATGGTTTCAATGACCCTTGCTAATACCCATGAATTCCTGGGGGCGGAGTCATCAACTACCAGAACAATATCTCCAACAGAGAAGTTTCTTGTCTTGTTGTTCCACTTTTGTCTCTGTTGCAACTGTGGCAAGTATTCTCGACACCAACGTTTCCAGAATAGATCCGAAACATATTGAACCTGTCTCCATCTGCGCCGAGAATACAGGTCATCCTTATCAAACAGTCCTGGAGGCAACGATGGCTGTGACTTAAGTAACAACAAGTGGTTTGGAGTCAAAGCTTCCAAATCATTTACATCACTTGATGCTGCTGTGATTGGACGACTGTTGATTATAGCCTCTGCTTCACAGAAAACAGTTTGAAGGCATTCCTCATCAAGAACTTGTTCTCTAATTGTAGCATTAAGAATCTTTCTTATTGAGCGTATCAATCTCTCCCATGCCCCGCCATGATGAGATCCAGTGGGAGGATTGAAAACCCACTTAATTCCTTGCTGACTGAGATGGTCTTCAATCTTTTGGCTGTTCAGTTTTTCAATGGATTGCCGTAACTCACGCTCAGCACCTACAAAATTGGTCCCATTGTCTGACCTGAGAACCTTTACTTGTCCTCTTCTGGCTACAAACCGACGTATAGCATTTAGACAGGAATCAGTGTCTAGTGAAGAAGCAACTTCGATGTGCACTGCACGGATTGCTAAGCAAGTGAATATAACGCCATATTTCTTGACAAGGGTTCTTCCACGTTTAACCATGAATGGTCCAAAATAATCTACACCTACTCTGGTAAAAGGTGGATCATCTGGCAATACCCTGTCTGATGGTAAGTCTGCCATTATTTGTTTTCCTGTTGAGGAATGTAAACGGCGACAAATAACACATCTTGCCAGCATTTTTCTGATTGCAGACTTTGCACCAGGTATCCAGTATTTTTGTTGCAGTGTTGAAATCATGTGATTTCTACCACCATGTCCTGTTTTCTCATGAACATTCCGGAGGATTAAGTTGGTGACATGAAGATCCTTTGGTATAAGCATAGGTTGCTTACTTTCTTCTGGCATAGCAGCATTGCTAAGTCTTCCACCGACATGTAAAACTCCATTATGCGACTGGGGGTTTAACCTGTAGATCGAACTGCCTCTCTTTGTCGCATGTCCACTTTGCAGTGCTGAAATTTCTTCAGAGAACTTCTCTCTTTGACAGAATTTCACTATTTCAAGCTCAGCCTCCTTCAAATCATCAACAGAAATGTTGCTTCCTTTCCATTTAGCTTTAAAATCTAGCATCTTTTTGTCCACAATCTGCTTGCTTTTACCTGAGTTGCTTAAAGTCTCTGCAGCAGTAAGAGTCTTTCTCCTTTGCACAAGTTCCAACAGCATGTTTTTCAATTTTAGCATCCACGCTACAATGCGCTGAAGCTTTATCCAAGAGGAGAAATGATTCATCAGTTGTCTAACTGAACTGTTATTGTGTTGAGCTTGTATTGAATTGACCAACACTGACCTCTTGATCTCTGGATCATCTGCAGATATCATCATTTGATCCATGTTCTTTGGCCACTCATCAGTGAATTCGTAAAGAAATTCTGGGCCTGAAATCCAATTTTCATTCAGCAAGAAAGTGTTAACCTTCTGCCCTCTGGAGGCGCAATCTGCTGGATTTGATGCAGTATCAACATGATTCCATTGTTCAATCTTTGACATTTTCAGAATATTTGTGACTCTGTTTGCCACGAATGTTTTGAATCTTGTGCTCTCGTTTCTGAGATATTTAAGCACAACTGTGCTATCTGTCCAGTAGACTGAAGGTTTAAGCTTCATTTGTAGTTCTCCTTGTAACATCAGATCCATTTTTGTTGCAACTGTCGCAGCTGTCAGTTCCATTCGTGGAATTGTAGGTCTTTTTAGAGGGGCAACCCTAGCCTTCCCCATCATCAATGCACAGTGCACATGATCCTGTTGGTTACGTAGAAGAAGATAACTTGCTGTACCATACGCATCCTCACTCGCATCTGCGAAGTGATGTAGCTGTGCCTCGACAGCTTCTCCAAACCCTGCTGGTCGAATGCACCTATTCACCTTGAACTCTTCAAGTTGATGAATCCCATCGAGCCAGTCTGTCCAACTTTGCTTTACTTGCTCTGGAAGATCATCATCCCATCCTATTTTCAGTCTGCATAATTCCTGCAGGATCCTCTTTGCTGGTAGAACTACAGGTGCAAGAAACCCCAATGGATCATAAATAGAGCTGACAATCGAGAGCAATCCTCTTCGAGTGAATGGACGATCTTTAATGACTATTTTGAATTGAAATGTGTCTGACTCAACATTCCAATGGATGCCCAATGCTCTTTCCACCGGCAGTGTTTCTTGATCAAGATCCAAGTTTTTCACTCCATCAGCCCGTTCATTATCAGGGATAGCTGTTAAAACAGCACGACTGTTGCTTGTCCACTTCACCAGACGGAGACCTCCTTTGGAACATATTGCTCGTAGACCTTGATACAGCTCTATGGCTTGTGTCTCAGTGGCTGTGGACTTTAAACAGTCATCTACGTAAAAATTTCGTTGAACAGCATCAACAACATCAGCTTTGAATAATGCACTATGATCTTCAGCACACTTTCTCAAAGCAAAGCAGGCGCAGCTGGGCGAAGAAGTAGCGCCAAACAAATGGACAACCATTTTGTGTTCCACCAAGTCACCATTATAATCTCCGTGAGGCCACCACAAGAATCTTAAAAGATTTGAATCCTCTTCATGGACACGAACCTGGTGGAACATAGCTTCCACATCTGCCATAATAGCGATACTTTCCTGTCTGAATCTTGTAATGACACCGACAAGATTACTTGTGAGGTTAGGGCCTTGTAAAAGTTGTTGGTTCAACGACATCCCTTGAAAAGATGCCCCACAATCGAAAACAACTCTCAGTTTTTGTTTGACGGGATGGTACACCCCATGATGAGGTATGTACCATATGTTGTCATCTGTTTGCTTGTGATTGTCTTCTGTCAGCTTAACAGCATAGTCATTTCTGATGAGACTGTTCATGAAAGATGTATACTCTGTGTGGAACTCAGGATTTCTGATGAATTTTCTTTTCAAATTCAGAGCCCGTTGTTCAGCAATCACTCGATTATTTGGCATCCGAGTAGTCTTGTTCTTCAAAGGTAGGCACAAGCTGTAATGACCATCTACAAGTTTAGCTGACTCAGACATCATTTTCATAAATTGGTGGTCTTCCTTGGACATTTCCAACTGATCATCCCTTTCTGCTTCAGGAAAATCCTGCTTGAATTGCTGTTGCCACAAGTCTTCTAATCTGGCTACTGATATGCGATTTACGGATACTTGAACATTCCTTCCTTTTCTTGTGATGTCATTACTGTTCCTGAGGGGTCCATTAACTGTCCAGCCCAACTTGGTTCTTACCGCAAAAGGTCCATTGTCTTTACTACTAATAACCTGCCAAGGCTCCATGACTTCAGGCACATTAGATCCTATTAGCAATCCGATTTCTGCTTCGATGCTAGGTAGACAAACCTCTTTAAGATATGGCCATCTCTCCAAATCCTTTTGCTGTGGAATGTTCCCCTTGTGAACTGGAATTGTTCTTTGTGTGAAAACATCTGGAAGTTGAATGAACATATCACCATCTAGCCTGCTAATCTCCAACCCAGACACTATGTGAGTTCTGACTTGTTTTTCATCTCCCATTGTTCTCAGAAGTATATCAGTCTTCCTTCCATTCACATTCAGTTCAGACATCAAAGCTTCAGTACAGAAAGTATCTGAACTTCCTGGGTCGAGAAAGGCGTACGTTTTGACCAGATGCGTACCTTTCGTTGTCTTGACCTGTACAGGAACAATTGACAAAGTACAGTCATTCTCACAAAAATCAATGACTCCACTGTTGTCCTTTTCTGCACAAATTAATGCACTTGTAACAGACTGTCTATCACAGTTATCCGTTCTATCTTCCTGAGGACGTGCGATTTCCTTTGGTTTCATATGCAGTATGGTTGGATGAGGCAAAGAACATTCACTGCAGCTAAGTCTTTCTTTGCATTGTTTACTCATGTGACCATGCTTTAAACAGCCAAAACACAAGCCCTTACTTCGCAGAAAGTCAATTTTCTCCTGATGTGTCTTGCTTCTCAAACTTCTACACGATTCCAGGTTGTGCTGCAGTCCTTTACAAAGAAGACATGATTTTTTCTGATTGCTTGGATGGTTATTTTGTGATCTTTGAAATGAAAGTCTTTCGCCATCTTCAACCTTTCTATCAATTGGTACGGCACTAGTCGTGAAGACCCTTTTGGTAACAGCCCTTTTGTAAACACTTGCTTCTGTATGTAGCTTATCTTGTCCTTTTGTTGTAGAACTATCCTTTATGTCTCCAAACACAGGATGAAGAGAAATCTTCGCTTGCTTGCTAATGAAATCAACTAAATCTTTGAACTTCACTCTAGCATTTTGCTTCTCTTGTTTTTCACATGCCACAGATCGCCATTTTTCTCTTAACTTGTATGGAAGTTTCACCACAATGGCTCTGAGATTTGCTGCGTTATCCATCTCTTCCATGTAAGTTATATCTGACATTGCATTGCAACATCCTGACAGAAACAATGAAAAGGAGTGAAGTGCTTCTCCGTCTTCATGTTTGATAGAGGGCCAATGTAGAGCTTTGTTCATATATGCTACTGCAATCTGATACTCATTTCCAAAATGCTCTCTCAGAAGCTGCTTTGCCTTAAGATAGCCTTCAGCTGGGTTCATATGTAGACAACTACGAATCAATTCCTTTGGTTTTCCGGTTGTGTACTGTTCCATGAAGTACAAGCGATCCTTATCATATTCAGTACGATCCTCAACACCATGTTCGAAGGCCCGAATGAACAGCTTATAATCAAGAGGATCTCCTTTGAAAATGGGTATGTCAATCGAAGGAAGCATAGACATCTTTTGATGCTTCACTAAGCACTCAGTGATATTGGCTTGCCGCTCCATGACATTACATAATGTATCAACCATGTCCCCCTCTCTACTTGAAGAAAGCTCTCTTGGGATGGTGTCATTAGTTGACTGAGGCCATAGAGGCTGAAACACATTATCCAGCAGACTTTCTTGTTTCAGTTCATCTTCTTGAGCAGTTATACTACCTGACTCCAGATCTATTTCGTTGTGACATACAGATGAAGATCGACTGCTTTCATATTGCTTAATGACTTTCATTTTTGCATCAGATGCTGCAAGGGCCACTTCTAACTCAAATTCCTCCTTTTTAGCCTTTATTTCAGCTTCTTGTCGTTCAATAGCTTGTTTCTTCTTCAATGCAGCATGTTTAACAAGTAGTGCAGCTCTTTCTACTTCAGCGGATATGCGTGCAGAAGAAGTTGTAGAAGTTGTAGATCTGCCATCTGATCCATGTTTCCTATGCTTCTTACTTGAAGTCACTGACACAGAAGAAATGCTATCCTCAGGATTAACTTCTAGATCACACTGTTTTGATTGCTCAGCATTTTCTGCAACCTGTTTCATCCACTTGTTGACTGAATTAATAAATCTTTCACATGATGAGGCTCTTGGTTCAAACCATGTATGCTGGTCCTTTGCATAATCTTCATCAGACATACATTCCTCAATAGTATGATTCAACTGACAGAAATCTTTATGCAAATCTTTGTATTCCGTTTCTAATTTGGTTCGAACAGCGTCAAAATGTGCAGCATCATCCATTAATTGTTCGATTTCCTTAGATTTACTTATGAGCTGAGCTAGTTTAGTTTTCCTTGATTGCACAAGTCTTTGCAACTTTTCTTCCTTTGCTTTCTCAGTCATTTTTATTGACCTTTTAGTACGAGTACAATCCTCAGTTTTCTTCAAATCGAGTGGAGTCGCACAGTTTTCTTTATAGTATCCTCTTTTAAGCTTCAACATCAAATGAAGTCATTGTACTCACATTTTATATCGAACTGTTCAGTCACGTTTCAATTTTTACCTCAGAAATCTTCCTGAATTGAATAGCGCCGTTAGATTGCATGTAGATAATCACGCACATCTGAGGTAATCCTTGCAATTCCTTTTCCAACGAAACTCCACTTGGCATACACTTCAAGATCCATTGTTCCTTTTAACATCTTCGTGTCAAAAACGTCCTTATCCATCTGGAGTAAGTTTTCTTTACTAATGTGAGTGCGCATCGCAAGAATTCCAGTCAACTCGCTCCGTGTCCAATTAAAACAAAAATAATTCACATGCACCGTTTTCTTGATGTAAATTCTTCCTTTAATCCAACTCGTTAATAAATAAAACAAAGAAAAGAAACCAGATATAGTCTTAAATCCTAAATATCACGGATGCGTAAAGAAAACTGTGCGACTCCACTCTATTTTCTCTACAGAACGCACCACCGCCTCACTTCCCGTCGCAATTCTTAAAGGGCCAGAGTACAATTTTTACACATACCAAATTTCAAGGTAAATATAGAGAATATTTGTCTAATTAGTACACCCAAAGAAAGAAAGTTACAATAAAAACACAAATATTAAAATACTGAAATACAACACATAATATGAAATAATTGTCACTGAACAAAAGCAAAATTAGGCTCCTACAGATGGGTCCCACCTTAGGACCCCATAGTATGCCTGATCTAAATATGTTCTCGCGATAACTTGATAAAAGCAGTTGCCATCAAGTTATATGTTTATTTGTTTAGCGCTTTTCATAGTAGGTTGCGTCAACAGCAGAGGAGAAAGTCCGCGAAATTTAAAAATATTACTGTTATTGTATCATGAAATGTAATTTTAAGAGTTTTTAAGTCGAGAATATAGTTGTTTAAAGCTCAAATCTGTGGTTTATTTATAAAGATTGCGCCTTTTTAAAACATTGTACTGACGTTTTTGGAGTTGTCAGAACCAGGGATCAGCAGCAGCACATCTAACTAGCCCGCCTGGAACAGCCTTAACTCGGCTAGTCATTCTGACGTTTGCCGCTGATAAATGCTATGCTACTATGTAAGCTAACTAAAAAACAATAAGAACGAAAAATGTTTAAATTTACAATCTACAGCTTCGGTTATATACTAGTATATGAAACATATAAGTTAAAATACATTAATGACTCCTTATAACGTACTTCAAACGTCTCTTATAATAAACTGATTTTCTCTAATTTGTAACCAGGCACTAAAGCATTTACCCATAAAACTAGCTTTGAACCAATCGGATCGCTTGGGTCCTAAGGTGGGACTCATCTCTTCAGGGGGACTCATCTCTTCTAATCGCGAACCAGATCTTTGTGTTTCGACAGCCAAAGGACCGGTTCTGGGCCAGGAAAATTGTTTCCAAAGCGGCACCAACTCTTTCAAAGTCAACAGTAGTATGTTGACTCTTGTATGTTCAGTTGTTATATGTGTGGTTTGAATTCATTTCCTTTTTTTTTTTTTATGTATAGCCTATGTGTGTATACATATATATATATATATATATATATATATATATATATATATAATTTATTTATTTTTTAAATTTATTTATTTTATTTTTGTTCATTTATTTATTTTTATTTTTTTTCTCCCTCTCACCTTGTTGGGTTGTACTTAATTAATTAGTTAAGTAGTGGTAATGATGACATCAGTCCCATTTGTGTACTGTTACCTGAGCACCTCTGTTGACAGATGGAGATTTCTGATTGGTGGACTGTTGGTTTAAAAACTCTGTTGGTTTGAGATCTGTTTAACTCCCAAAAGAAGTTATGTAGCCGAAACGCGTTGGAGTTTTTTAGATGGTTAACTAGAACTGTTCTTTTACCACGTCATGCTCATGTCGGGCTAAAGCCTTGTTCAGACTACACGATTTTAACACGTCGGGCTGAACTGTGCGGTTCACACTTCATGACTTGCTCTCTGTGAAATCAGGAGTGTTCACACCACACGACACAACGTGATTGATCCGCAACAGGAGGTAACGCACTACACGAGTTGACAACAACTGTGTCACCCAACGATTCTATCTTGTCTACAAACCACAAAAAAACAAACAAAAAAAAAACACACACGATAAAATGAACCGGAAATTACGAGAAACAGCACGCGTGCCAATACCCAGCGAAGAAGACAACACGCGAATATGGACGTCAGACAGAAACTAGTGTTGCAAACTGTTTGCGCGATGATTTGCTCTGAGAAAAAAATGCAAAAAAATAAGATTTACTCGGTGACCTCAACCCATGCCTTGCTCTGATTGGCTGTAGCTCATGACATCACACGAGTTTGAGTCGTGCGACAGCTCTGGATATCTAGCATGCTAAATATTTTCTGGGCTCGGCGACTCGTCTGTGAACGTCTTTGATGCGTTGTTGGCTCTTTCATAGTAAAAGATTCGTCGCCCGCTAATCCCGCGCGACTTGCTCACGAGCTGTCGGCGAGCTCAACGATTTGCAATCGGGCTTGATGTATGTATGTAAATATGACTTTTAGTGAGGTTTTATTGAGGTTTTATTGATGGTTGAAATAGAGAATGATGAATGAATGAATTGATAGATAGTTGTATTTGAGTGACTAATTATAACATTTTATATTGTATATTTTGTATTGTAATTCACCTGCTCGGGGACTGCAGATGGAAACTAGCTTAAGCTAAATCTGGTGCAAAGCATCTTTAATTAATGTTTTTTTGCACATTGTCCCTGTTGAAATAAATAAATAAATGAAATGAAAATGAACAGGTTCTGAGAGATGCGAACCAACTTTGAGAGAGCACCAGTTCATAACCAGACCTTTTTTGGTGGAAACGAGGTAAGTTTTCAGTCCCTTAAAGAACCTTTTTTTTTTTCTTAGTGTGAAGAATATTTAAAAAAAATCGAAATGAACCTTTTGTCGAATGGAAAACTAGTTTTTTTTTTCTTTTATGAAACCAGAGTGTGTGATGAAATAAAACAATGGCTCACGTACATTTTGAGGGGGAAAAGGGAAATAGGCTACTTGAGTGCGAACTCTTTTTGGCTAATGGATCAGCCACTCTGTTCAATAACAGATAGTTGTGATATGTTTTCTGCTGAGGGTCAAAATAAAGTTCTGTGAATGATCATTATCACTTATCGCCATTTGTAGTCTGTGGATGTGGTGATATAACAGCTGTTCCTATGTCTTGTGGGACAGCTAGTCAAAGAAGAGGCCAAGACGTTCCTCCCTCCTCGTTTGTGTATACATGCGTTGACTAAAGGAGAGTGTGACTGGTCATAGGCCATTGTTTTCTCTCCTCACCGTTATCAATCACTTCAAGGGCTCCTGAACAGGAAGGCCATTTTCCCATCATCACTCCGTCGGCAAGACCATTACACTCCACATTAATGCAGCGAATGGCCTGACCATTGGCACTGTTCTCTGCACCTCACTATATCTGCTTGTTTCATTCTCCATAAATCACCCTCACTCACTGCCTGGGCTGGATTTCGCAGAACTGTGAAATGATTTTCCATTTTTTTGTTCACAGCATGTTTTTGTTAGCACAGTATGGTGCGTGAGCTGTGTAACTTCACAGGTCAGATGAAACCATTCGGTAATGTAAAAAAGATGCTGCTTTTCTGTATATTTATATATTTTATTCTTTTGCATGAAATTATTCTTACAGGTGAGACAATCTATATTGATTGTATTTGATATCTTAATTCTGCTTTTCTTTTTCTATTATTTGTGATAACATGCAACAACATTAACCCATTGCTTATGGGTTAATTTAGCTTGCATTTAACTTGTTAAAAGTTGATTAACAGCGTTTTTATTATGTAAATGACTTTAAAGTTCATTAAAGGGATAGTTCACTTTGAAATTAATTTTCAAAGGTAATTTTCAAAGTTTTTCAAAAATTAAAAGTGATCTCTGGTGCGGTTGCGAAAAAAAAATGTTGTTTGTTGACATATCGAAATCGTCTTCCATTAGGATTTCCTGTAAATATGTTCCCATCTAAATTTGTTTAGATCTTCACAGTCAAAGGTAACACTTCCGAAATCTCCGTGTAAACAATGAGTGACGTACACGCACGAGAGATTACTTCTGGCGCTATGGTTACAAGAGTTAAAAACGATATAATACTGTACGTTTTCTCACACAAATTGCTCGTTTCGTTTCTCAGGCCATCAATGTGTACTTACATTTACGAGTCATTAAACTATTTTTTACTTTGGACTTCTCTGTGCTTGCTCTTTGAGGTGGTGACCATAGACCTCCATTATATGACTGACAGACAAGAACGCTTTGACCTAAAAATATCAAAATTGAAAATACTGCGGAAACAAAGACCTACGTCTTGGATGCCCTTGAGGTAAGCTAAAACATACCAAAAATGTATTTCAAAGTGAACTATCTCTTTAACAGTTATTGAAGGACTAGAATTGTCAGTAAAAATGATCACACAGCTGTATCAATTGGTAGTTTTTCTCTCTCCGATGTGACTTCATCCCACAGAACACAGTCTGCTCAGCATCAGGACTTTGAACTGTGCACTGCTGTCAGTCAGAATTAGTTCTGCTTTAATATGGCTGCCCTGAACCTTATGCTTGTGTGGCTGCATAGAGACTCAACCCATATAAACCTCCGTGGTGTGGTGTGCAACTATTTGAGCTTATTTTTTTTTATTCATTTAAATGCACCCTTGTCACAACATATTCTCTAAAAACAAACACATGCAATCACAGAAATGAACAATGACAATATAAAAGAAATGACAATACAACAGAAAAGACAATCATAACATCTAACGTTAAAAAAAGCATAATATTATCAGGTATTTAAAAATGTGATAGCTTGCGATGTACTTGATCATTATAAAAACTGATCGCTGTAGGTACAATGATTTATTGTACCTTTCGGTTCTAATTCTCTGTTGTAAATTTCTACCAGTTGACCTACTTTTCATAAATGTATAATGCGATGTAATCAATTAAATGTAGCTGTTATGTAACTTTTTTATTAAAAATAATTATACATTTAAATATTGAGTTAATTCATCATCAATCCTTCTTCCAAAACGTGTTTTTGTCTTACCCTGATTCCCTATGGAGCCTGTTGTTGTAGTCCTGTCGAATAGTAATCGCGGCCATCTTGTGTCATCATCTCAGTGCGTGTTGTCAAATCTGTAAACAGAAATCGAGCGACCCTTTTTAAAAATCGAGGAGAGTCTGCTGGGGAAAAAGACGCGATAGAGATCGCAACGAGTATCAACATTGGCTCTGGCTTCTCAGAGATGGTTGGAAATGAGGGATTTGAAATGTTGTAAAAGCGACGAGGAGATGACGTTTTTATTAGGCTACAGGTGAGTATCGTTTCCTTATGTCTGTTGTAGGGCTGTGCTGGAAATTATTTTCAAAAGTAGGCCCACCATCTTCAGCTGCGATCATTTCGGCTGATCAGGTTAAATCTCTTAAAGGGATAGTTCACACAAAATTAAAATTTGGTCAGTAATTACTCAACTTAATGTCGTTCCAAATCCGTTTGACTTTAGTTAATCTTTGGAACACAAACAATCTTTTGGATTAAATCTTTGAGATTTCTGTCGCTCAATTTATAGCTTGGCAACTGAAACTTTGATGCTTCAAAAAGCTGACAAAGAGATTGTAAAAATAATCTATATGAATTGAGCGGTTTAGTCCAAAATTTTCTGAAGAGACTTGATCGCGTTATACGATGAACAGGTTGAATTTTATTCACATAAACATTCATAACACACATCATAAATCAGAACCAATGAGTTTCATTCAGCACGTTTGAGCTTCCTCAATGGTGTGTTGGTTGAACTTCTGCTTATGTTTGCTGATCAATGTGTACATGTGAGTAAAAGCCTAAATCAATTAATATGGATTGGTTTTATGAACTATTTATGAATATTTTTGAAGTGTCAAAGTGTTAGTTGGGTAGCTGTTACTGTAATAGAGGGACTGACATCTCTCAGATTTCATCAAAAAAAAAAAAAAATCCTTATTTGTGTTTCGAAGATGAACCAAAGTCTCTGTAAAGACATGAGTGTGAGGAATTTTTATTATTGGTGAAATATCCCTTTAAACCTAATATTGAAGGTTTTATGCACAGTCATACAAAGCGCCCAAACAAAACATTTTCTCCTGAAAAATGCAGGCAGTTTTGTTTTTTTAAAACCATGCCAAAAGTTAAACAGTGTACCTTAAGACACAAATAAATTACTCAGTCAAGAGTAAATGTAAAAGTCATGTAAAACTATAACCAAAAGGACAATGTGAAATACATGTAGGCTATGCTTTTTAAAATAAACAAGTCTCAGAAAATGTCTCAGAATTGACTGCAAAGTGTTTTTTAAAATTATTTTTTTTAAATACTCATTTTGTGCAAGGTTTTCCAAAAAAGCATCTGCTTATTTTTATTTGCCTTACCTCTTATCAACTTGGTTAGGCATCAATGAAAAATAAATAATTTGCAAATGTACACATTTGACATTTTTAATTTTTTTAAAAGGAAGTTGCTGTGTGCTGAATTTAATTTAAAATAAGATATAATTATTATGAGACTGTTTTTGATAAGTTTTCTTTGGTGACTCATTGTAAAACATCATGGAAGAAAACCAAATCTTCAATTCAATTTGTCTAGCTCTCTTTTCTCAGGGCTCAACAACCACAATATCTTGTTTTACCTGAATTATTTCCCTATTATCCTATATATTGCTGTGGGCCTTTGCTGATTTCCAAGAATTATTGTCCGACCCTTGGATGAACTCTCAGCATCGAATCATTGAAAAATACGAGTGCGCTGCGGCGACTGCTGCGTTTGTCATTAAGCTGAAAGGTGCCTCAAAGATTTAGTGCGGTTATACTGCATGTTCCTGTTCCCTTGTGTCAAGTATACATTCAAGGTTTAATCTCCAGATAAAGTCACAATTCTCGGTAGCTGATCTCTTGATTAAAGAGAAGCCATAGAATATCAGAAAGGGATTTTCACAATTGATTTATCAATGAATCCAGCCACAATCTACTCTGCTTCACTAAGATTTAAAGTTTTCTTTTTTCTATTAAAAAAGGTTTTATAATTTAAGAATAGTACTTTCAATAATGTGTTATATTAAAGGCAGGCAGATGGACAAAATTAAAGTAAGATAAATAGATGGACAGAGAGAGATAGATGAGACAAAATTATAGATAGATAGATAGATAGATAGATAGATAGATAGATAGATAGATAGATAGATAGATAGATAGATAGATAGATAGACAGACAGACAGACAGACAGACATAGAGATAGATAGGCAAGCAGACAGACAGATAGATAGATAGATAGATAGATAGATAGATAGATAGATAGATAGATAGATAGATAGATAGATAGATAGATAGATAGATAGGCAGACAGACAGACAGACAGACAGGTAGGTAGATAGATAGATAGATAGATAGATAGATAGACAGACAGACAGACAGACAGACAGATAGACAGACAGACAGACAGACAGACAGACAGACAGACAGATAGATAGATAGATAGATAGATAGATAGATAGATAGATAGATAGATAAATAGACAGATAGATAGACAGATAGATTTTTACGTCCATCTATCTGATCTGTAGATTATCCGATCTATTTATCGTTCAATTTGTACGCAAAATGTTTTTTTTTGTGCATATGATATGCACTGTAAACCCCTTGGGTAGGATTAGTGGTTTGGGGTTTGTGCGTATTACACGCCATAAAGTGTGTATCGTATTCATGCAAAAACAGCGTATAAATTGCACAATAACTACAATGCGTGCTCTGAGACTCTTTTCATGAGATCAGGCTGAGCATCTAGACATTCGTCACTGCTCCTCCACCTCATTCTCTCTTTCTCCACCTGCTCTTTCTCGCTTTCCTCAATGAAGGATTTGAATCGGAGGCCATCAAAAGCAAAGGTCCAGCCAGCATATGTGAAGCTGATCAGACGTTTGGGCAGAGATGATGTGGCCTGTTGCTATTCCCATCCAGCAGCTCTGTGAAATACAGCCCGCCGCAGGATGAATAGAAACACAGCAGTTGATATATTTGATTATCGTTACTTTTTGAGATTCCCCAGACGTCAGGGTCGGGTTCCCAAAGACTGAGTCAGTAATTTATTTGTCTGGGGATGGATAACATTCCAGTTCTTCATTTCCATATGGACGTCTCTTTCACTTTTCTTTTCCTTTCTGGTTCCTTCTCGATAAACATCTAATGTTCAAACATTTCTGCGAGGACGTTTCCTTTCCTTCACATCTCTTGTTCTCCTCGAATGCCTATATGGCTGCGTGGGTTGTGTGTGTGAAACCGTGTACTACTTCAATAAGATAAGTGATTATTTAAACAGCGCTCCCGCTCCATCAGAGAGATGACATTGTTTGTGCAACGGCCATCAGTCAAGTGCGCTGACCAGTTGAGTAAACCAGTAAGTCGTCCATCTCCCCACCTTATGCACGAACTGCTTTATTTCATCATTAAATTTTTATGTGCAGAAAAGAACAAAATGGAAACTTGAGCACGTTGTTGTTGGTTTTTTTTTGTTTCGGGAGAGGTATTAAACAAAAGGCTTCTGTTGTTACTAAATCAATGTTAATTTGCGACTTGGCAAACATTTGTTCAGAGGAAGTTTGTGGTTAAAGTATAATTTTTCACATAGATATCTTGTGTCTTTTTGTAGCGCAAATTCTATACTTACACTCAAAATGACCTTGTAGATACGAGAGGAAACCAAGAAGACTTGCTTGAGACGTACGTCATGGCATGTCAAGAGCTAGGTTTTATTAGATTGTGTTTCAAAGCTAACAATGAAGCACAGCTACACCTTTGTCCAGACATCATAACATCCGACGGTCCCTTCTGAACCTTGAGGAACTGCTAAAGATTACACGAGTCCTGCTGCCAAAGAAGAGTAGACAATACTGTGAAACTCCAGAACACTGTTACAAAAATAATAATAATAAAATGAAATAATGAACTACAAAATCCTGACCATGGGCACTCATAAATACGTTGTTGTTCCAAGACTTACACCGCATGGGCAGCTTTTGGTGCGGTGGAGACTTGCCCAGTTTATCAAAGGGAGATATTTGAACCAGATGAGGAATCTGAGCCTCAAGTTAACAGCTGAGGCTGGGGTTAACATGCTTTCATCAGCTGGTACAGTTGAGAATATATTTGGGTGGCTGAAAAGATTTAGTTTCAAACCTCTAAAGAAGGGATGATGAAAGAAGTATCACAATCCTTGGACCTTTCAGCTTAGTACTTAAACTGAAGTTGATCGAGGGGAACTGGCTGCAAGTATGAACTTGTTTCCGCCACAGAATAAAAACTCGACTATAAAAATGAGCGTACAACGGATGTATGTTCAACGGCTAGAGAATACCCATAATGCACTGTGAGAGTTGTGAAAGGATTTCCTGCGTGTCGCAAGATGAATCATCCATCCATCCATTTTCTAAACACCGCGTACTATCATACAGGTATGAATTCCATTTTTTAGTTAAGCTTTATACATATTAATGTCCATGCCAGTTTATTAAACAGAAAGAGCGGCAGCCCTCAAGTCACTCACTCATTTTCATTCACTCCTTCAAAGTGAACATATTAGTGGAGTAATGTAGGGAATAGTGACCCAGACAACTATATGTTGGCACAGATCGGGCCAACATCTGGAACACGTGGATTCCACAAGGCCCAGATGTGGGCCAGATCTGGAGATGGTCCTCACTGCAGAAGATGAAATCCACGGGGGAGGAGTTGGATCTGGATCCACCTTAAATATACCTAAACCTACCCAGCTCCACCCCCTAATCCCTAAACCCACCCCTAAACCTACCCAACTCCACCCCGTGATCCCTAAACCCACCCCTAAACCTACCGAGCTCTACCCCCTGATCCCTAAACCCAACCCTAAACCTACCCAACTCCACCCCGTGATCCCTAAACCTACCCAGCTCCACCCCCTGATCCCTAAACCCACCCCCAAACTTACCCAACTCCACCCCCTGAACCCTAAACCCAACCCTAAACCTACCCAACTCCACCCCCTGATCCCTAAACCCAACCCTAAACCTACCCAACTCCATCCCCTGATCCCTAAACCCAACCCCAAACCTGCCCAACTCCACCCCCTGATCCCTAAACCCAACCCTAAACCTACCCAGCTCCACCCCGTGATCCCTAAACCCACCCCTCAACCTACCCAACTCCACCCCCTGATCCCTGATCCCTAAACCCAACCCTAAACCTACCCAACTCCACCCCGTGATCCCTAAAAACACCCCTAAACCTTCCCAGCTCCACCCCCTGATCCCTAAACCCACCCCCAAACCTACCCAACTCCACCCCCTGATCCCTAAACCCACCCCATAACCTACCCAACTTCACCCCCTGATCCCTAAACCCAACCCTAAACCTACCCAACTCCACCCTGTGATCACTAAACCCACCCCTAAACCTTCCCAGCTCAACCCGCTGATCCCTAAACCCACCCCCAAACCTACCCAGCTCCACTCCCTGATCCCTAAACCCACCCCTCAACCTACCCAGCTCCACCCCCTGATTCCTAAACCCACCCCAAACCTACCCAACTCCACCCCCTGATCCCTAAACCTACCCAACTCCACCCCCTGATCCCTAAACCCACCCCCAAACCTACCCAACTCCACCCCCTGATCCCTAAACCTACCCCTCAACCTACCCAGCTCCATTCCCTGATCCCTAAACCCACCCCCAAACCTACCCAGCTCCATTCCCTGATCCCTAAACCCAACCCTAAACCTACCCAGCTCCATTCCCTGATCTCTAAACCCACCCCCAAACCTACCCAACTCCACCCCCTGATCCCTAAACCCAACCCTAAACCTACCCAGCTCCACCCCCTGATCCCTAAACCCACCCCTAAACCTACCCAACTCCACCCCCTGATCCCTAAACCTACCCAGCTCCACCCCCTGATCCCTAAACCCACCCCCAAACCTACCCAACTCCACCCCCTGATCCCTAAACCCAACCCTAAACCTACCCAGCTCCACCCCCTGATCCCTAAACCCACCCCTAAACCTACCCAACTCCACCCCCTGATCCCTAAACCTACCCAACTCCACCCCCTGATCCCTAAACCCACCCCTAAACCTACCCAGCTCCACCCCCTGATCCCTAAACCCACCCCTAAACCTACCCAGCTCCACCCCCTGATCCCTAAACCTACCCCCATACCTACCCAACTCCACCCCCTGATCCCTAAACCTACCCAACTCCACCCCCTGATCCCTAAACCCACCCCTAAACCTACCCAGCTCTATTCCCTGATCCCTAAACCCACCCCCATACCTACCCAACTCCACCCCCTGATCCCTAAATCCAACCCTAAACCTACCCAGCTCCACCCCCTGATCCCTAAACCCACCCCTAAACCTACCCAACTCCATCCCTCAGATCTCATCCCAGAACCTAAATTTGTTTGCTGGGGACCAATTCATACAAATTCGTATGAGTGATTAAAAAGTGGCTAATTCATACTAATTCATATGACCTCACTCGTACGAATGCGTACGATTTGTCTAAACCCACGTGATGGGTAGGTTTAGGGGCGGGGTCAGGGCTAGGTCATTTGTACGAATTCATACGAATTAGCCTCCTCGTAAAATTTGTACGAATTGCCGTGAGATCGGGTTGGATCTGATTGGTTGATTGGAATGTTGTTTCAGAATCGATTGGAATGTTGATCCAGGAACATGAATTGGTAAAATCACGACACCTTACTATCCCATGAGGCCACAGGAGAGAATCTGTGAATGGAGGTGACATGACGGTCACATGATAATAACAACATGGCGGATGAAGGATATGTCCAAATTACATTCATGCTATACATTTAACACTGGACGCAACGACCAAATGTAGTACCTACAGTATGCAATTTTGGACGCAGCGTACAAATACAAAATAAACTAGCTAATTTCCTAATTTGGCTCGCCGAGGAGTCTGCAAACCCAATGTAAAACCAGCAACGCAGATAAGCCCAACCAGCTTTTCCAGTCACGTCTTTAGTAGTGGCTTGGAAATTTTATTTTGAATATCTGAGTTCTTGAAGGATCATTTTAGGTGAGTTCAGTGAATCTGTTTTTTAAATAATCTGCATTTATTTTCAAAACCATCAATACTGATATTTCCTCTCATGGTCATGCATTCCATAGACCTGCATTCAATCAGCTTCTCTTTAGAAGAAGAGAGTCCAAAACTCTTTTGTTTCCCAGGTTTTGATTTTGGTGCTTTGACACAAAATGATCGAGGCACAGTTCACTTTCCCAGTGATCACGGTCCATTTGGAATCGGGACATTGGCATCTTTTCCCTCGTCTGTCTCACATCTGTCTCTGTCTTTATCCGACTGATTTACTGCGGCAGAACGTTGACATCTGTAGATCCCATACCAATGAATCTAGCGTTTCATCACAGAAACAAAACTCAATCATTCTAAAAACTCGATTCTTCAAAGCTCTAGACTGTGTATTGTGAGAAAGAATTCTGCTGTAAATGAATGACTTCACTTATAGGTGATTGATGGAGGGAGTTGTGTTATACAGTGGTCTGTGTTTTGAGTTTTAGAAGTGGTCAGCCAATCTGCACACATCTGGCGAGACACAAGAGTTTTTCAATAGCTCCGCAACAATTACTGCCAGTAAATAACAGTGTGAGTTTTTATGATGTGTCTCAGGCTGATATCCATGCTTAAGACATAAAACAGGAAAATCTAGTCAGAAAAGTTGATGGGCAAGCTTGTAATCAAATCAGCCTAATTACAACAATTCTTTGCCATTTTAAATCCATAACTGTCATATGATTTCTATATAAAAAAAAGCTATTTCCTTTTACTTTGCAATAGAGTTTTATGAGTTACCAGTACTTGAACAAATGTTTCTTTGTTTGCAGGAAATGTCAACCACACAGGCTATTCTCTGGCATTGTAAAACCAAAATGAATTTGGCAACCTGTGCAACATAATTATTTCTGTAGGTGTTTAGCTCAGTATGATTGCAGGCATCTAATGAGGGAAAGGTCAAGCAGTCTTGGATGTGAATGAACTCAACATGAGGCTGTGGTTTTCAGACAGATTTACAATATGCCTTGTGCTCAACATGAGGCTGTGTCAGTATAACATTACTTCGAGGCCGTTGCATTACATGCAATTTTGCGAGGAAACTTGACTTTATGAGTTTTTGAAAAACTGTGGTATTATGCAGGGTTTGCCGTATTATGATGATGTGGAAATGTGCTATCCTAGATAAAATGGGCCAAGCCCAAAAATGGTTAAACACTTGGCTTTTAATTGTCTTAACCACAAATCATTGGTCAGGAAATTAGCAAAATTTAAGCAAATGCACTACTTGCACTCCAGAAAAAGTTT
Source organism: Pimephales promelas (assembly GCF_988280905.1). Lineage (NCBI taxonomy): Eukaryota > Metazoa > Chordata > Actinopteri > Cypriniformes > Leuciscidae > Pimephales > Pimephales promelas. The sequence continues at coordinate 2,996,719 of NC_142785.1, read as the reverse complement.
TGTGGCCAAATATGGGAAGTTGTGAGTGTGTGGAGTGATGAATCACAATGAAACATGAGTTGCACCTTTATTTATATAGCGCTTTTTACAATACAGATTCAATACACTACACACACGTCAGCAGCGTCACTGAACGTGGATCCACAACAGAACCGGAAGACTATACAATGCTGAATAAAGTCGTAGTTTTTGTAATTTTTGGACCAAAATGAACTTTCGATGCTTCAAAACATTGTAACCAACCCACTGATGTCACATGACTACTTTGATGATGTCTTTATTTCCTTTCTGGACAAGGACAGTATACCGTACACACATTTACATTGGAGGGACAGAAAGTTCTCGGACTAAATCTAAAATATCTTAAACTGTGTTCTGAAGATGAACACAGGTCTGACGGGCTTGGGACGACATGAGGGAGATTTAGTTCATTTTTGGGTGAACTAACACTTTATAACAATCTGTCCTTCACGGACTGGGTGACTTTGCCACTTCCTCTGGAGTTTTTGTTTCTGTGACTAACCAACTAATAAAACTTTGGTCGACTCTTCTCGTTGACTAACGTTTAGTTAACATTATGAACATTATATTTTGAAGTTTAAAAAAAATGAAATAGTGTTTTCTTTTAAAATGTACTCCTATTTTTTTTTTTTTTTTTTACAATGTATGTTAAGTAATTATTCGAGGTGTATTTCTGATATCTATAGTTGTGATGAAACACTGGGTCATTGTTTTGCACACAGAAAGGAGGGCAGTAGGGGGTCCCGTCAGAAGCCAGTTACACAGACAGAGGGACATTCCTGTCCTCCTATGAATGTTTTATTAGTGTGTGTGTGTGTGTGTGTGTGTGTAGGTTAGAATTTTCACCCCTTAACACAATGCACAAAACCACACCAACTTATATGTGCTAGGATTGAAGCAGAGAGGACGGTCCAACTGACTATATGAGCTGGGCGGGAGTTCTCATGTGAAGTTCTCAAGACGATATCAAGCGTTTTAATCTTTGAAGATCATGCGGCCCAAGGCAAAATCATGAAAATGGACCCCACTTGTATAAAAGAATTCGATGTGGGGGAAAAGAATCAGTTCAGCAGTGCATCATCAATTTTAAATCACCTCACAAAATATAGGAATACAAATTTTTGTTTTAAACTTTCAATGGCTCTGACACATTCAATCAGTTTTTACTTTGAATCAAAGCATTTCTTTTTTCTTATTTCGAAATATAACTTTTTACATATTTTATTTTATTTCCATTTTATTGTGCTTTTGTTTTTTTCAATATTTTATTTTTAAGTTTAACCACTACTTTTTTTTCCCTGTTTCCTGACAACATTTGTGCAGTGCATAACTGTTTATTTAATGCAACAAAAATTCAAAGTCAACTAAAAACAATTTGTGGAGAACTATACGGAGGCGTATTGCATTCACTTGAAGAAAAAAAAATCTACTCTGTTTTTCCGAATTAACGAGTTAATTTTTCATGAGAAAAAAAAAATTGCTCTGTTTTTCTGAATTAATGAGTTAATTTTTCATGAGAAATTTTTTTTGCTCTGTTTTTCTGAATTAACGAGTTAATTTTTCATGAGAAATTTGTATTTGCTCTGTTTTTCTGAATTAATGAGTTAATTTTTCATGAGAAAAAAAATTTGCTCTGTTTTTCTGAATTAATGAGTTAATTTTTCATGAGAAAATTTATTTTTGCTGTTTTTCTGAATTAACCCATTAATTCAGAAAAACAGAGCAAAAAAAAATTCCATTAAAAATTAACTCATTAATTCAGAAAAACAGAGCAAAAAAAATTTTTCTCATGAAAAATTAACTCATTAATTCAGAAAAACAGAGCAAAAAAAAATTTCTCATGAAAAATTAACTCGTTAATTCAGAAAAACAGAGCAAAATTTTTTTTCTCATGAAAAATTAACTCATTAATTCAGAAATACAGAGCAAAATTTTTTTTCTCATAAAAAATTAACTCATTAATTCAGAAAAACAGAGTAGATTTTTTTTCTTCAAGTGAATGCAATACGCCTCCGTAGAACTACATGCAAAAGTGATTGAAAAATCGCATTGCACACTTCGCTGTATTAGTGTGTGTTTGATAGTCCAGTTTACTGTGTTTTAATGTGACATATGACCGAGTGTAAAATGGGTGAAATGACTTGAAATGGAAATCTTCTCATTTATTATGAACCATCTCTTGGGGCCCCAATTGGGTCTGAATGTTGACGTGTTTGTTTCAATCAAAGTTTTAATAACTCAGAGGCAACGCATGGATCGTGTCTGTCATCATCCCCCTCCTCCGTTACAGTCCCGAACAATACGGCAAAATCAATCCCACTGAAAATGCCACAAAGATCCATGGTCGTTCTTGAGGACTGAAGGCATGCATGGGAGAACGGCCGCAGCTCCTGTCATGTCAGCCGTCGATGTGAATACCATGTGTTCGCTCTGACGTCAGAGAGAAGAAGGTGTCTTAAAGTTCAGTCCTCTGTATATTGAGTTGGCTGAAGAAAGGATGCCTCATCTGGTGTAGCGTAAGTCAGGAGATTGAAGCTCACGCTCACACTACGCTGAAAAAACAAGGAGCGTATTTCTCAGCTTTTGAAAACCATAAAATGTGCTGTTAATAATGGCACACTGATGTGGTTTGGCTCCTTCGCACTAATGTGTCACTGTCTGGACGGGGCTTAACGGGTATTTTGGGGCGACATGCGAATCTCGAGTGGTGAAAACTAAGATCACAACTGAATCTCTTGGTGCGGATTCACTTACATGCCCAGATTTATCCTCTGAACTAGAGCTTTCTGAGCTTAGACCACCAGGCGAAGAAACAATAACGAGAGGCAACTGTGAGATATTACGACAGGAAAGCTTCCAGAAAATCCTGTCCTTCACTCCCAGTTCACACCTACTCTGGATCATTTTCACGCAAACGCATTCGTCTTGTTTTTTCCCATCCACATTTTAGTTGTCCCTTTCTCGTACAGTGATCTTTCTTTATGCCTCGACTCAAAAGTCATTACTTTTTTAGTGTAGACAGATTTTTTGTTTCAGCTATCAACCCTGTAAACCCTGACATATGAAGCAATAATCAGAAAAATATATATTTTTTAAATGGGACAAATCAAGATATAACAAGATTACTGTATAAAATGAACATAAATATCTATATCTACCCAAATTATGCCTAAGTGAGATGATATTTAAATGCTTATAGTTTTAATCTCTTTAAACATAAAATGCAGTTCAATGAGGAATGAGAAATGAACTTATAAACGATTTTTGCTTCAGTTTCAGTCAAGTGTTCAGTTTGAAATATTCCCACTGCGCAACGTGACGTCGAGGTGACGTCTTTTTCGTGTCATTTTTGGACGTCCAAATTCGGTCCAATGAAGGGGTTGTTTTGTAACGCCAGACGACGTCTTTTTTTCGACGTCAACTGCACGTCTAATTTGGACGTCTGTGGGACCTCCGTGTAAGGGCTATTTATAGTCCAAATGTGGTTACTTATGGACGTCTTTTCAACGTCAAATTTAGACTTATATTATACGTCGTTTTTCTAACTTATATAACTTTACAACATTACAATAATACACATACAAATAAATCACAATTCAATAATCACCATTTTAATCTTTATTCAAAAATAAATTGCCATGAATAGCATCAGAAGGGCACCGGACATATCAAGCACAATTATGTACAAATAATTAGATTGTAATTTAATTATGAACAAATAATTAGATTGCAATTGAAGGGCACCAAATATATCTAGCACAATTATGAACAAATAATTAGTTAGTAGATCTCTATGAATGTAGTGTAAGACATTTACAAGTGATGAATAGTTCACACTTTATGCAGAAAGTGCAAATGATTAATTCATGCCTTTACACATCTATAACAGGTGTTGAACACTGTAGTGTAAAATTGTAATTTAATTTAATTATGAACAAATAATTAGATTGTCATTGAAGGGCCACAGTAAAGCACAATTATGAACAAATAACTAGATTGTAATTTAATTTATAATTCAAGTCCTCTCGTCTTGGCTCATCAGGGAGTTGTGAATCCTCTACCTCCAATCTTTGCGGCGCGTGCTTGAGGTGCTCAGAAACATGCATCTTGATTTACTTCTCTGTGGCTGCAGAATCAAATTTCATGATCCCTCCTACACAAGCAGAAAAATATATGATTTAGATATATGCAACGGCAATCTGCAATCATTCACCAAAGGCCCCACATTTGTAAGCAAAAATATGTTTCCTTGCATCCATTACTGGATAAATACTAAGCCATCTCAGCAACTGTTAACTAACACTAACACACTGTCTACAAAGAGGCACTAAGCAGACTGCACTTTTTTTTTAGAAAGCTTGCATTCTTTAATGTGTGCATTAGAATGTTGACCATTGTCAACACCTTATAATAACGTTCAGCTGTAAGTCTGTAAGTGGTTAGTTAATGAACTACTTTGAAAATATTAGTATCATTTGCTAATCATTTATGAATGTTTTGTCAATTCCGTTACAAGTCATTTACAAGTTATTAGTAAATTATTAATGTATAAAACATGAATATACGTTTCATAAATGAAAAAAAATAATAATGTATGCATCTAGCAATTAGAGGGGGAAAGTGTTGTAAATGTCTTGTATTCATGTACATATCATTTGAAACAGGTAAGTAACAGTTTTTAACAGTGTGTAAATGCATGAATAAGTCATTTACAACACTTTCTGTATCCCCTAATCTAAAGTGTATAGTAATCGCTAGTAAATGTGTTACAAAGCATGCGTAGATCTTATGCCTTATTGATTCTTGAAGTGGTAATCTACGAATGAAGTGTAAGACATTTACAAGTGATGAATAGTTCACATTTTATGCAGAAAGTGTAAATGATTAATTCATGCCTTTACACATCTATAACAGGTGTTGAACACTGTAGTGTGTACTGCAGTGTAATTGCTGACTAGTGAGGTTGTAGACAGCTGTCTTCTCTAAAACACAAGGAGTCTAACCACTAGGCACCTGACATTTATGAAACGTAATGATTAATAATTTACAAAACACGACTATTCAATTGTAAATGACTTGTAATAATTAACAAAACATACATGAAGTGTTAGCATATCACTTGCTAAACATTTATGAATGTTTTGTATATGATTAGTTCATCATCAACCACTTATAAATTACTTAAAACACTGAAATAACAGTTTGTAATAACGTTCAGTTGTATCAACCTGTTGTGCTTTGTGCAATTTACAAAAGTTAGCTTTGTGCTTGGTAGAGGGCTGCATTGGGATTGAGTACCGCCGGGTCCCACGGGAGTGTAACATCCCTTATTCATTGTCTGGTGTTTTTAAAGCCCTTTGAAGCTGAACTGAAACTCTCAGTTGGACCTTGAACCGTTCCCATTGAACTCCATTATATGGAGAAAATACTGGAATAATACTGGAATGTTTTCATCAAAAACCTTAATTTCTTTTTGACTGAAAAAAGAAAGACATGGACATCTTGGATGACATGGGGGTGAGTAAATTTAATTATCAGCAAAAGCTTTCAAAAGTTAACTACTCCTTAAAGAACTCTAATGATATCTTTACCCCCTGATAGGGTTAACATTGCAAATATTCTATTGCAGATATAAATTCAAACATTTAAACATAAAGGCTAAGAGTATGAGCCATGAGTAAACTGGCCAGATATCTGTGAAAAATAACTTGCGTACCTAAAGTTGTCGACCCCCTGAATTCAGCATTTAAAAGTAAAAAGAATTTCAGTATTTATCAGTAAAAAAATACATAAAAATAAATAAATACCTTTGAGTTGGACAGTACGATGTCTCATTGGACAACTTATTTCAAAACACACCTAGAGAAATAAAATAAAAATACCAATGACCATGATATTCTGTTATCATAATAGTTAAATTCATTATTATAATTATGACCTTTATAACATGATATTTGCCATCTATTATTTAGCTGATTATTAAGCCTAAAGGCTTCTTAAGGACAATCTCACAAAAAACAAAACAAAAACAAAAACAAAAAAAACTGGGGTTAAGACTTCTTTCAAAAGCATAAATCCTACAGACCTACAACTTTTGAACAGTAGAGTACAGTATGTTTGAGGTTTTGCTTACTAGTCGAGTTCATAGCCGTGGAGATTGTCTTGGACAGGGGGTGCAGTAACTTAGGACATCAACATGATCTTAGAAAATAACATGCAATGTGTCACAGCCAACAATGTTACATAGGATTAGAACATAGGGTTTATTACAAGGAAGCAAGCATATATAATTTCTCTTTTCTGCATTTCACCTCTCCTCTAGCTAAGAAAAGAGAAAGTATATACATAAATATTATTAAATAAATGCATATGACATTACTATCATGAATAAACAATAAATCCCCCTTTTATTGTGGACGTTTTTTCCTCATGAAATCACTTTTTTTAATCAATCTTTGTAACGTTAAGTGACGTCACTGATTAATAATACATCGCATTATTTTAGGCTAAATAAATTAGCTTAACGTTACTTCCAATCACCCATTGTAAATTACCAGCAAAAAAACTATCAAAAATTATTATCTACACAAAGATAAAACCCCAAACTTATACAAAACAGCTTCAGAGTAACTTACCTTAGCTAACTTAGCTGCTAGCCTCTTCTGAAAACGATTGAGATGCTAACGGACTTTTTCCAAGACCCAAAATCATTTCTATAAAGTAAATATTCAACAGAAGCGTATCAATTACACGCAATAAAGGTGTCAGGAACATTTTTATGTAGTATTTGTGTGATTTTGTTAACTTAACTTACCTGAACGCAGTGACAACAGCGAGAGACGCTAGTTGGTGTTTGTCAGTTGACGACGGCACGACGCTTCCTGTTTCAATTCAAACTGCTCGCGCGCTCCTGTGATTTGAATGTTCACGCGCACGCGCATCAAAGGCACGCACGAAAGTACACATCTCTAAATAGTGTGTCGCTAAAAAATCTGTTTCCTCAGCCATGTCAGCGCACCTCAGACTGTTTACAAGCTACGGCTGTTCTGCTGGTGCGGGTAGGCAACGGAGTGGCTTACCATGCCAGTGACGTAGTCGAACGTTGAAATCCAACATGGCGGCGCCCGTGTAACAAAAACAACACTTTCAATGTACCATTTTATCCCTTTTAACAAATTCTGCCATTTAAAAATTGTACCAATGAGAATAAATAAAATACATCTGTTATATCACCTTTTCTCAAATTTCAGTTCAGTTCATCTTTAAGAAAAACATCTAATAATAATGTATAATGTCATTAATATTAAATCATGAAGTTAAAACAAATTTTTTAGTTCTATGATATTTGTATACCATATTTGCTTTTGATTTTATTTTTATTGTAGGGGGGCCTATTTATATATAAATAAAAAAATAAAAATAAAACAAATATTACAAATCAATAATTTCCAGCAACTGTCAAAAGACGTCCAAATGCCGTCCAAAAAAAGTTACCCAGTTTAAGGTCAAATGTTGGACGTCAAGATGACGTCCAAGTTGGGTCATGGTTGGACGTCCAAATAACAGACCTAGTTTGGACGTCGAATAGACGTCCACAATTGGTCATGGACCGACGGACCCAATATAGACATGATCTGCACGTCTATCCGACGTCCAATGTTTAGTGGGTTATTAACAATATGAAAGTTAATCTTAAGTCTACTTTATAAAAGACGGTGAAGGTGGACGTTTTTATGATTATACTAAAATTAATTTTAACTTGCTTAAAACAGTCAGACGACAGAAGGACTGCAGTAGATTGTGTGCAACAGGTTTATCAGCAATAATTTTGAGGCATTCGATTTTTGCATATCAAATATGATACAGCGGGCTTTATAGGGTGCATTTATTGTGCCCAAATAAAAATATTTACAAATTTATTGGTCATAACATTGCAAATACTCTCAAAAGCAAACTGTTTAGTGATATTACGCTTGTATTTCTTTGCATTTCCTCCCATTGCATGTAAATGTCATGCATTGCATTCACCAGACAGGGTAAATAATCAGGTGAGGGGCCAGAAACTGACATGCCATTGATTATCCACCAGTTTTCAGAATACACTATATTCCAAGTCATCTGAAATCATATGTGAGGGACAGACTGAAATTTTTGTCCTTGTTGACAACTGACAATATTCAAAATCTTATTAGCATTGGTTCGCGCATACTTTGTATCCATGCAATTTTTAGTGTGCATGTTTTAATATTTAACTTGACTTAAATGTTGCTCTTTTCCTCATACAAAACCATTGCATGACTTTAAAGGTGCATTGCGCAAGTCTTTGAGTTTTTTTTTGTCAGAACTACGCCCCCTCTGGCAACAAGAGAAACTGCAACCAGAGGTGTGCACTCTCATGGACCACACACACACACACACTCACGAGCTGTTCATAACCAAAGGAGCATCAGCCGCACAAATCTATTGTTACAGTCATAATGAGGTAATAAAGTTATAAATCTGCAAGTCATTTTAAATATATGAAAGCAAAGGCATCTGAGTAAATTACACACTTACGTGAACAAAAACTTCGTTTTTTGTTTCCAACTATCTCCATGTTGAAGTGTTTTATGTGCTTACTGTATCCACTTATGAGTCTATTATTATGGAAACACGTTCATGAACAATATAAGTTATTATTTTGTACAGGATGTTGACTTTCGTCTTATTCCGACGCCTGGCACTACACAGAAGTTTTATTTTCTTTGTCTTACGTGGAGTTTGCGTTGGGGTTTGAAATGAACTACAAGCCGGTCTCTTTGAATCCATCTTCTACTTTTGTGGAAAGTTGACTAAAGTTGTGTCGCTCGAGTTGTCTTCGCTGATACGGAGAATGGCGGTGAATACACAATCCTGCCAGACATCGCCAGGCGAGCGTGAACTCTTAGAAGAAATGGTTCTATTTAGAACCAGAAATGGTTCCATGCCCCGCTTCATATATGAAACTCCATTTTTTTGGTAAAAGGTTCTATTGGCCAAGTATAGAACCACAGGGTTCTATATAGAACCCAGAGGAACCTTTTTTTAAGGGTGTATAGAACCTTTTAGGGGTTCCAAATACATAGCGCTGATAGAACCCTTTAAGGTTCTATATAGAACCTTTTCTTCTAAGAGTGCATGACGTCACGCCCAGCGTCAAACTCCGTCCCTAATCCCTCTTATTTATTTTACTGTACAGGATTATAGAGGCAATCACAGTGATCAGTGAAGTGCTCATTCACACCATCAGGCAATTGTTTAAGCATGTATGGGTTAAAAAAATTGCTATTTTTAACATGAAATGTTACACAATGCACCTTTAAAAGACTTAAAAGGAAAAATGTGATAGTGTTGAGTTGATTATGGTGGTTTTCTGCAGCACACAGGGTTGAAAGGGTGAGTAAATAATGACATTACTGAAGATTTTTGGGTGAAACATTAATGTTCTCAACGCATGAGGAAGTTGAGGCTCTTCATGGACGCTGGTTCTGGGATGGTCCAGAAAGATCATCACAGTAAGATTTCTGTAGCGAACACAAAGCAGACGTGGCCCTGCTGGGAAGTTGTCAAGGCAGGAGCAGGAATTTGTCCCCAATCACTCCGTCATGTTGTCACTTCCCTCTCTGGGAATCAGAAGAGAAACAATATAGCAACTGTACTGAGTTTCAGCAAGTGCTACTTTCTCCAATATCATGCAGACTGCCATCTCTAAACGGACAGTTCACCCCACCCCACAAAATAAAAACTGTCATTAAGTTTTCATGTCATTCCAAAATGGCAATACTTTCTTTCTTCCGTGGGAGCAAAATCATTTTAATTCGTGTTTTGGAACGACAGAATTATATTTTTGGGAGAACCGACCTTTATGGAAAAGTAGACTTTAGCATACTTTTAAAAAGAGTCCTAAGTATGCAAAAATATACTTAAAGGGATAGTTCACTTTGAAATGAATTTTTGGTATGTTTTATCTTACCTCAAGCGCATCTAAGATGTAGGTGTCTTTGTTTCCGTAGTATTTTCAATTTTGATATTTTTAGGTCAAACCGTTCTTGTCTGTCAGACATATAATGGAGGTCTATGGTCACCACCTCAAAGAGTGTGTACGACATTTTGGAAACGTTACTTTTCACTGTCAAGATCTAAACATATTTAGATATACAGGAGATCACAATGGAAGACGGACAACGTTGAATTTTTTTCGCAACCCCGCGAGAGATCACTTCCGGCGCTTGCGCAGAACGAAGCCCATCACTTGGCTGTGGTTGCAAGAAGTAAAAACGATATAAATACTGTTCGTTTTCTCACACAAACCGCTCGTTTCGTGTCTTAGGCCATCAATGTGTACTTACATTTACGAGTCATTAAATCATGTTTAATTTGGACTTCTCTGTGCATGCTCTTTGAGGTGGTGACCATAGACCTGCATTATATGACTGACAGACAACAACGGTTTGACCTAAAAATATCAAAATTGAAAATACTGCGGAAACAAAGACACCTACATCTTGGATGCCCTTGAGGTAAGATAAAACATACCAAAAATTAATTTCAAAGTGAACTATCCCTAATACAAGTATTGTTGTCAGACATTTAATTGGAAGTACATGGTCGTTGATGTGACTTGAGTCTGGATGGACACAGAGTAACATCACAAAAGCATTAAACGCAATAACCAAAGTCTTAAACAAGCTCTTAATAATAGTTGTGTTTGCTGCAGGAGTTTCAATGTATTGAACATGTCACTGCACACAGAGATAAACAGACAAAAGAAAGTCTTGTTAACAGGAATCATTAGTATTCTGTGGCAGACATGTAAAAGCTGCTTTCTTCCTCTGACTGTCAGAACAACGAGACAAAGCAAAGTCATAAAGTTCTTGGTTTTTTCCTTCTCATCCATTAAACCCATCTCTCGTCTCCAGATCGTTCTGCTTGGTTGGATTCGAGCACAAAAGAGCCACAGTTGCATTCTGCCTGCTTTCCTCCCCGTTGAAAGGTAGAGATGGTTTTGTTAGTGCCTTGCAAAAGTTACAATTTGCACACACTGTCGTTCAGCTGCAAGAGTAGATTTAGAAACTTGCCTTGATATTTCCAGACAGTATTTTATATGTAGGTCTAAATAAATAAAATATGCGTGGTTCAGTTTTATCTACAACTCAACACATGCACTGATTTGTGTTTTCAAGTTCAAACCCCTTTAAGTTCAAGCATAAAATCTTTTGAAATGTCAATATTTCAATATATTGAACTGGAAAACATAAGTATAATGTATCATATTTCACAAAGCTTGTGCTGTAGCAGTAACATATTGTAAAACAAAATTCAATTGCTTTCAGCCTAGCTTTAATGCCATACCATCACTGGGAATTTGGGGAATTAACAAGGAAAATAAAAAATATTTCTTAAAGGAGGAGAAAAAAAATCAAAGCTTTACTACTTTATCTGTTTGTGGAAATCTGTAATGAATAACAGCTATCATGCGAGACAGCGATTCAGTGTTGCTTGGTAGTTGATTTTGCATGCGAAAACATTGCAGAAAGAGTTGACTCGGAGCCACAAACTTTTCTGACGCTAGGCCAGAAGTCGCCGCAGGCTGTTTTTTCTTCATTCCCCATTAACTTGCAAAATTACACGCCATAATTGTTGAAATGGGCGATGACGAGCGCATATTTTGCATGCACCTCCGCAAAAGATGCGACATGTTTTCAGTTTTCCTCGATGGTATGATGTTTTGTTACTAAGCCACCAGAGCTCAGCTTGAGGAATGGAAGTGTGTAATGAAAAGACAAAGGGTGTTTTAGAGCTGTTTGTTTTCGGGGAGCAGCAGGGGTGTGTTGCGGGTTGGGAGTTTTGCCAGACTGAAGGCCTGTGGTCGTCCTCTTGACCACCCACACCGGGTGCCTGGACGCCACAGAAATGCTCCCCTGATAACACAGGCCCACCACAGAGTCTGGGTCCAAATCACGGCCCGTGCGTGAGAGACACACACAGTCTTAGAAGAAAAGGTTCTATATAGAACCTTAAAAGGTTCTATCAGCGCTACCCCTAATTTGGAACCCCTAAAAGGTTCTATACACTCTTAAAAATGGGTTCCTCTGGGTTCTATATAGAACCCTGGGGTTCCATACTTGGCCAATAGAACCTTTTACCCAAAAAAAATGGTTCTATATGAAGAGGTCAGATGCAAAAGCCTTTAAGTGCCATTTGAAATTTTCTTCTAGAATGATCATTTTTATCAAGCTTGTATATTTAAGTTCAGTAATTTCACTTAAATGTCAATGATAATTACCTATTAATTGTTATTTAAGTGAAATCACTGAACTTAAATATATAAGTTTGATAAAAATCATCATTAAAGAAGAAAATTTCAAATGGCATTTAGAGGCTTTTGCATCTGAACTCTTCATATAGAACAATTTTGGAGTTCCATATATGAAGCGGGGGATGGAACCATTTTTGGTTCTAAATAGAACCATTTCTTCTAACCGTACGTTCACACTGCCGCCGCCAAAATTCGCTCGATCTTGCCGCTCTGTCAACGACGCCGTGGAAAGATTCATGGACGCTCTGATGCTCTGACATAGATCGAATGCGTGATGTTTTTTTAAAACGGTATTTAAAGGGGCCACGAAGCAAACAAGCATGTCGGTCATTATTTTTGCAGAAAATTGATTGATGGAAATAACTTTAAAATTATAGTGACATGTTTGCTAATGAAATAAACAAATTAAAAGCCACATGTGTGGTGTGGCGTGGCTTTTGTGTTCATGGTTAAAGGGTTAGTTCACCCAAAAATGAAAATTCTGTCAGTATTTACTCACCCTCATGTTGTTCCAACCCCGTAAGACCTTCGTTCATCTTCGGAAAACGAATTAAGATATTTAAGATATTAAGATCGCTCCTGCATACAGTCCATAGGCTTCTTGAGGGACTGGCTCTTGCCGTCCCCGAAAAGTCATAAAAGACATCGTTAAAATAGTCCAAGTGACTACAGGGGCTCAATCTTAAGTTTATCAAACGACGAGAACACTTTTGTGCGCAAAAAAACAACAAAAATAACGACTTTATTTCAACTATTCGTTTATTTCTCCCTCTGCGCGAGTCAGGTTACTAGTTTAATAGCGTAAGCTTCTGTTATTGTACGTCACACGCATCACACACACATGACCAGCGTCGACCAATAGTGAGCCTACGTGTGACGTAGCTCTACGCAATCACACTACGTTAACGGACTATAGGCTTATGGAGAAGGAAGTGAATAGTTGAAATAAAGTCGTTATTTTTGTTGTTTTTTTGCGCACAAAAGTGTTCTCGTCGTTTGATAAACTTAAGATTGAGCCCCTGTAGTCACTTGGACTATTTTAACGATGTCTTCAATTACTTTTCGAGGACAGCAAGAGCCAGTCCCTCAAGAACTGTATGCAGGAGCGATTTTAATATCCTAAATATCTTAATTTGTGTTCCGAAGATGAACGAAGGTCTTACGGGGTTGGAACAACATGAGGGTGAGTAAATACTGACAGAATTTTCATTTTTGGGTGAACTAACCCTTTAAGTGCTATTATAATTTGCATTCCCGCTGAAAAAGTGTTCTAGGACGAAAATCTTGCCTATAGTGTTGCGCGCCCTCTTCTCTGGGATTCTCTCAAACGGAGCACTTCTACATTCCGATTGGTTGCCGCCGGTTGCCGCCGAACCGTGTCATTGCTTATTACCATAAAGTTGAACTTGTTTCAACCAGAGAATGTCTAATTGAAGAGAATTGGCACTTGCTGGTTACTTCGGGGTTCTGGACTGGCTGCAGTAACACGTCTCTGTCCATGCGGGGGCGCTCGCGGTCGAGTGCAGAATGAATGGGAGTCAATGGGGTTTCACCCCCATAAATCCACTTTTCTCAGGATGTAATTTTTTGTCAAGTAATTTGAAAGTTGCATTCAAAAGGGAGGGCTAAGAAAATACACTCAGCTGAAAATTGCATTTTTAAGTGAACTTATCTGTTCTAAAAATCCGTTCAAAACTGTGATGACGTCACACAATAGCAGAATGCTAGCATGTTCCGGACAACAACGGCCTAACCTGTAGGAGATCAAAAGGACATAAGTACTCGTTCATTCGACTTTTGGCCTATAATCTATATTGAACTTGCGGAATCAACAATAAAATCTATGTTAATTTAACGACAAGCAGGTGAAAGAGACACATTTAGCCGTTTAGCCCCATAGACTCCCATTCATTCTGCTCTCGCCCGCGATCACCTCCAGTGGAATTCTAATGGAACTGCAACCAGGATGATACACAACGGGGCTAATAGGAAGTGCCAAGGCTCTCCGTTAGACGGACTCTGTTTCAACTCTCCTCGCCGCTGTCGCAGTCCGAAACGCGCCGTGCCAACTCACGTGGGTTCACAGCACCATCGCACTCAACTCGGCTAATTTCACCGGCTTCTCCAGGAACTGCGCCTGGATGACAGCCGCTCCCAGCGCTAGTTGAGAATGATGGGTGCCCAATTTGATAACCTGCTAGCTACCTTTCCATCTGTCCCGGGTCAGGGGCAGTTTTATAAAATAACGGCAATACCAATAAATATGCAGCTTATCATTTTGCTGTGATTTAAATTAAAAAAATAAAAGTATGAAAAATATGCTGAAACAAATGAATTATGTTGATTTATATACTCTGAATTTTAGTACGTCTGTTTTGTCAGGCCTGTCCACAGACGACAACCCCTCCATTTTCGACAACTGTGACAGACCGGACGTATCAATTAGCTCTTCATTGATTGGCTGGCGCAACATGCGAATATTCCGCTCGAGTTCAAATTTTTCAACTTGCGCGGTAGACGTTAACGGCAAACGCGTCACCCAATTTGCGGCATTCGTGACGCCCGACGTGAATAATGCGTCTATTCACGTCTTTGCATTGACTTTGTATGTAATCTACTCACGTAAATAATTAAATTCGCGTATGGTGTGTGAACACACCATAAGAGTTTCTAAAACATCCATAAACCGTCATTTACAGACAAAGCATTATATAATTTGACAGCCAAACAAAATACTGCATTGGTAACCCACTGTAATTTAAATGGTTCTAATAATTCCAATGTAATTTAACATTAAACACTATTACACACTGTCAAGTCTTCCCCTTTCTAATTTTCTCAAAAAAAACAACATAAAATAACACTTAGTTTTAACATTTATTCTCACTTAATTCAACCATGTGCAAAGCATGCGAACTAACAAGCAGTTTGAGTTAATGCAACACAAATCAATCATGTAATCCAACACAAACGGATTAAATGAACTTAAAATGTACATATATTTAAGCAGATTGAACACAATCAAATTAAATTTGGGCAAAATGGCAGTCGGCTCGCACTGTACTGCCACCCTCTGGATGTACGAATTTTTTATTTAACAGAAATGGTTTGTGTTTAGAGACAACGTGTTAGGATTTTGCTTTGTTAAGTTGAGACATGAATATTGACAAATTATAGTCAAAAAACACAATTATTATCAGTAAGCTAAATATAAATATATTATGTAACGTGCAGAACTTTCCTAGTCATTTTTATGAGTGTGAGGCTTCATCACACCAGTGACAGAACTGAAGAAAGTTCATGGAGGTAAATGAATAAAAGCCAGACAATGTTTGACATATATTTGGATTTCGGATAACAAAATGACTGAGGAATGAGCAATCAGCGTTTGTTTGATTTGATCGCTTTGATTATTGTTGTTTTTGGAGCTCTGGCCTCTCAAAGCAAATCATAACGCTGCAGAGAGAATATTGCATTTATCATAAAGATAAAACTTTCATTGTGATCATTTGTTATGTTTGCTACAGCATAAATAACAATTGAACTGACTGTTATCTTTAAAGAGTCCTGTACATCTTTTTTATATGAGTACAGCAATATGAGCTCAGCAATTATGTTCTGTCTGGAAATCATAATATATCAGCTTTCCTTCAACAACTTTTTCAACGCTGCCCAATCAAAAGATTTGGTTGAAAGAAAAGTTCACCCAAATATCTATCTTATTTTTTGCGTTATGCTTTACATTAAGGTCTGAGTATTACAGTGTTATACAAATAAATATCACTTTAAAAGGGTTGCTGTAAATTTTACAGTAACTTACTGGCATCGTTACTGTAAAAGTGTTTCAGTATCAGTACTGTAAAGTGTTCGTTTTAGTAGTGTAATTTAATTTACAGTAATACAATCATATACTGTATTAATATTTACAGTATGTGTACTGTATTTTTCATTTACAGTATTAGAATTTATTTCCTATTACATAATTAGATTTTTGTTTACGATTTACAGTAGAAAATAATTACAGTAGTAAACACATATTTTCCCATAATCCTTGGCTGTTTACAGTATTATACTGTTAGCACATTTAACAGTATTATACTGTACATATTACAGTAAAATACTGTTCAAATTACAAAAATCTGTTTGTAATAATATATATATATATATATATATATATATATATACACACACACACACACACACACACACACACACACACTCAGTATTAATCAACCACATGAACTTACCAGGGTTAGGATAATAATGCAGACTTTACTGGTAAATATATGTAACATTCTATTAAATATTTTTTTTTCTTTTTTCTTCTGTTAAAACCAATAGTTTTAGTTATTTATTTATTAATTTCCAGTTAATAATTTGACAACATTTCTCATTTTTAAGTTCAACTAATATCAATATTTGACTTTATTTTAAGCTTTATTTTAGTTAAAAGAAATGTTTTTTTTAATAGTTTTTTTTAGTTAACGATAATAACCCTGAAGCCACGACATGAGTTTGAAAACACAACACAATCACAAAACAACTTAAAATATGGACTGAAATGTACATAAAATGACACAAAGCAAACCAGCGAAATAGGATTTTATTTTAAGTTTAATAAATAAGCAACCACCTACAATAAATCCAATCTTGTATAACTCCAGTGCAAAATTTATATGGACTCTTTTCATTATATTTAAAATAATTCTCCTTTTGAGTTCAACTGAAAAAATAACAACAGTAAATGACATCTTGATTTGTATTTTTGGTGAATAATTCCTTGCCACATGGTCCCGTCTCTTTATACGTTTCACAATGGATTTATAAAAATGACACACTGAAATTTGAGATTTGACTGTGTGTGTGTTGACTGAAGAAAACCCTGAACATCTGCTGTTGTTCTCCAAATAACTCTTCATGGCTCATTCGCACCATCTGCTGGTCAGTTACTCGAGTCATAAACATATCATTTGCATTTGTTAAAGCATTAGCAAATTATTAGTGTTTTTTGTTGTTGTTGTTTTTTGTTTTTTTTTGCAAAGGCCACACACATTCATTTTTGAAATAATGAGGAGCACAAAAACATTAAAAAATGAAATGAGACCCCAAACTTTTGAACAATTGTCTATGTTGAAATGGTTATTTCATGCAATAAACTCAAGATCAATTTTAGGGTCACTTTGATTCTGAATCACACTGATGTACAGCTGTGTGTGTCCATCACATTAGCCATATTACAGTAATGTCTGAGATCTGCTGAACTGGTCTCAGGTCAGCGGTGTGTGTGTGTGTGTGTGCGCTCCAGATGTTCAGGTTGACTCCTCTCCTCAGTCGGGACGCTTGCGCTGTGTGTTTCATGAAGCCTCCACACACCATACAATAAACACGGGTATCCACACTATAAGATCTCAGGCCACCCAAAACCATCCCAGTGTGGGAATGAAAGTGAACGTTTATTGGGAGCAATAGGCGTTTTATGATCCGCCATCGACAGATACAGCGGAATGATTTATTGCTCTGGCCCGCCGTCGACTCCTGTGGGAAACGTTACAGAATATAGAGGATGTAAAATATCATCGTCGAAGCCCTGTAAACGCAGTTTGGTGGTTCCTCGCGTTCCTCAGTTCACAGGGAACAGCTGGACGGAGAACGACAGATCACGGGGTCTCGGGGTGTGTGTTCAAAAGCTGGATTTCTTTAACTCTACACAACACAAGATGATGAAAACACACGAGATGCTTCGGTGAATGACGTCCTTCTGGTACGTTTGTTGATGGTTTTTGTACATTTATTAACCCAGTGTTGATTATTATTATTATTATTATTATTATTATTACATTAAAAATCACGAGTTACCTTTTTTTATCGTGTCAATTTGAATGGCTTGGTATGAAATTGTGTATGGTTTCAGCCTGGTTCAAGACCATATATATATATATATATATATATATATATATATATATATATATATATATATATATATATATATATAATATGAATTAGTAAATTAAATTTGGTACCGGTCAAAAGTTTGGAAACATTAATATTTTTAATATTTTTGATAAAAGTCTCTTATGCTCATCGTGCATTTATTTTAATAAATAATACAGAAAAAAATGTACTGTTGTTAAATATTATTACAATTTAAAATAATTGTTTTCTGTTTTGAACTTTAAATTTTAATTTATTCCTGTGATCAAAGGATCCAGTCGTGTCACATGATCCTTCAGAAATGTCACGTGATGAATAAAAAGTTAAAAAGAACAGCATTTATTTAAAAATATAAATAATAATAATTTTTTATAACAATATAAATTACAGTTCAAAAGTTTTGGGTAAGTAGGCCCATCCCTCAATATTCATTATTATATTCAGCACGGATGTGTTAAATTGATAAAAAGTGAAAGAAAAGATTTATATTGTTACAAAATTTTTCAACATATCTGAAGGATCATGTGACACCGAAGACTAGAGTAATGATTCGAGTAATGAATGTCTACCTTATGTATATCGCCTACCATGTATGATTAAAATTAAAGTAGACAATATCAATATAATTTACATTTAAAAATTTATATTTTGTAAATTAATAATAATATTTAAATAAAACAAATTGTTATGGGGCGTCTCCAAATTTAATTTTCATGGTCAAAAGCCCAGAGAGAGGAATGTCTTAGTTTTTGTTGTAAATTCTCACATTCACCAGCGGGGGGCGCTTCACTTTTACAGTTTATGGCTAACTCACACTATTACCAGATTATTAGGCTATACGTCACATCTCAGTTCTCAGATATATTCCACAACCAATACACGAGGAAACCAACACTAACAGCGGCTTTCATTGTGTGTAGGTACCATCTTAACAACAACAGCACGTCAAGAGTGAACCGAAGCAGTGTTTGTCTGAGTATTTGACCGGTTCTGCAGAAAACAGCATCTGCTTTCCTGCAGGTCATGATGGGTAACTATGAAGTCACATGATCACTTTGTTTCCTGTGAGCTTCTCATATTCAACAGCTGTGGATTATTATTGATTCATTTTAATAAGTAATTAGTCAATGATACTGGTGTAGAGTAACCCTTACTATAACTCTTGAAAGAATTGAGTTTTAATGACAGATTGAGTGAAATATGTGATGTCAGTGACCTCAACAGTTGTTCAAGTCCCGTGTGTGTGTGTGTGTGTGTGTGTGTGTGTGTGTGTGTGTGTTTTCTGACAGGATGGACACAGGCGGACTGTTTCTGCCCATAATCCAGGGCAAGAGCGGTTCTGTAAAAATAACCCAAAGATCCCGCAGGACCTGTGATGGATTCAGCAGATGTTTCTCCTCAGGAAGCGGAGAACCAAAGAAACTGAGATATTATTGAGTAGGAATAACAGTAGGCCTATGTTGAGTGTGTGTTGATTAGCCAGTATAAAGACGAGGTGAAACCCTTGGAGAAATATCAATTCATCTATCTGACTGTCTTCAATATTTATTTTTCTTTAAAAAAGAATAAAGTTTACATGCATAAACACTTCAATCTTTATTGCAAAGTTAAGGATCAGGCTGAAGATGTAAAACGTACAGTGCATAATTCAGTTATCAAAACAGGCATATCTGAAAGTTGTCAAAGTTGTAATATCTTGTAGTGACTGCAAGGCACCAAAAATCATAACTTGTTTTGCAGTTAAGGTAAATGTGTAGCTGCCTTCAGCATTGTTTTCGTGCTCAGTTTTACAAACTTTTCTAGAAACACTGGGTAAGTGTCAATGCTACAGAAAGACATTTTAACAGAGTTTCAAGGTTAAAATGTGCCTGTTATAATGGTTTAAGAGTTAATACAGAATTCATAAAGCAGTAATGTAATAGAGAACAAAAAATAAAGAGACAAAAATTAGTCAAACAATTAAGAGTTTGTCACATTAATAGTTTCTGAAGCGGTATCGCCATCTTGTGGAAATCTTCTGGAACTGCAGGAACTGAGCTTCGAGCTGTTGGCAGATAACAAAAGACTGAGTTTACTAAAGTTAATTTATCAGGCAGTATATTTAGTCATTTAGAACATCTGAATTTTTTACTTAAGACAAACATATTTTAAAGTGGTCCTTTTATGCTTATTTACATGTTTAACTTTCTTTAGCATGTAATGTTCCTGTTTGAACGTCTGCGAAGTTTCAAAGCACACAGTTCTTCTTTATATCAGTGTTTCTGAACTCCTGAAACGCCTCCATTGTTGTCTTGAGTTTCTTCCGGAACGAACACGTCACAATATTCCTCATTTAAATAATTAATATGCAGAATAAAGGGGTGGGGCCAGGTTGAGTGTGTTAAAATGGTGGTTATGGTAAGGGGCGGGGCATTTCACAAGCACACTCAAAGCGCTTGACCAATCACAACACACTGCTCCAATCATAGGGGCTTCATAGAGACAGGAAGTAAACAGTGTTGTGTTGTTTCTCTAATAACTGATGAATCATTGGAGAAATTGACCAACTTCCCGAACCAACCTCTGTCGTTTGAGGAACCACATTAGTTCAACAATACAGGACTGTCATTAATGTATGGAGCCAACATGGTGGTGGAAAAAATATGGGATGGGAGGGGAAAAAAACAGTTTTCAAAGCTTTTGCTTTTGCTCAAAAAACTTGTGAGTTCGGAGAAACACTTCCTGTTTATGGTCCCGCGGGCAGTGTTTCAGCTCAGGATGTGAACAGTGGAGCGGTTCAGAGTGTTTTATTTTGAACTTGGACTTGAGTATAAAGAAATACAGTCAGTTCTGTTAAAACACAAAGACTCATCTTTCCAATAGTAACGTAGACAACGAGCTACATCCAGTTTTCCTCGAAATGAGCCTTATAATATCTCTACGAGCAGCCGACCGAGAGACAAGTCCGAAAGGATAAATGCAGTCGTGGTGAGCAGAAGAGACTTCTGTCAAAAATATTAAAAATAGTAATGTTTCCAGACTTTTTACCAGTATACTGTATGTACCTATTTTGTATAATAAAAACAGGGCTCCAAATTTCATTCTCACGGTCAAAAAAGCTCAGAGAGGAATGTTTTGTTGTTGTAAGTTCCCACACTCACCAGCGGGGGGCGCTTCACTTTTACAGTTTATGGCTAACTCACACTATCACTAGATTATCCCAGTCACATCTCAGTTCTCAGATATTCCTCAACCGTCACACGAGGAAACCAACACTAACAGCGGCTTTCATTGGGTTTAGGACGGTACCATCTTAACAACAGCACGTCAAGAGTGAACCGAAGCGGTGTTTGTCTGACTTCTACTTTCCTGCATGATGATGGGTAATTATGACGACCACTTTGTTTGCTGTGAGCTTCTCATATTCAATATATTGTGGTAATTTGATTATTTCATATACTTTACTGTCTGCAAAGTGCAAACCTGAAAGCCTTAATTTACTACTACTACTACAAAAAAAAATCATTATGTTACACAATGTAGTCAGCTAATTTAGTTTACCCATCACTGCTCTCCTGCTGGTGGTTAACGTTATACACATTTTACATGTTATTGTCAATTCAGCATCATTCAAATAGTTTATTATTAATAAAAAAGTTGCTTACCGACACTTGCCTTTTCATCCAGTAAAGTAAAGGAGCAGGAAAGGATCATTGTAGGATTTCAAACTCTAAGTCTGCTTCCTTTTTGTATTTGACAGGAGGACCTTAAGACAAAACAATATTCTTTTAATCAAATAAAAGACACTTTTCTATGTGATTTCTTAAAGTGCTGTGGTAATTCTGATAGTAAAGTCTGGCCGGCGCTCAAAAACATGTTTAGTCAAGGTGTGACTAGATTAAGTGCTGAGATCCTTCACATGTTGACCTTGCTTTCACAAGTTCAGGGTTGTCTTTGTGTGTGTGTGTGTGTGTGTGTGTGTGTGAATGTCTATAATGCCGTTTTAACGTACAAAACAATTCAACAATTAAAGTGCGAGAACTATTTACTCGATTTTCCCGTTCAAATAATTCGGGTAAAATCACAGAAATCATTTTGGCTGTATAGATAAATCACATAAAGGAAAATCAAACTCAGTTTTGAACTTTCTAACCCCTCTGAAGGATCAATCCTCTCCCATAATGCATCAGGATTCCTCTATGACCTTCCTTCCTTCAGGAGAAGACCTTCATATATGACATCATTCATGGATCAGCTGCAGGTCAGTTGGCCTATTTTCTCGGATATTGGTGGAAGTGTTCCTTAACAACATAAAACATGAAGTTACTGTAAACACCAATCAGTGACCTTGATCTCTGGATATTTTATTAAAAATACACAAATATGAAATTGCATAGGCAATAAAACCAGTCAAAAGGATTTAAGATATGTAATGTTTTTGAGAGAAGTCACCAAGGCTGCATTTATTTGATCAAAAATACAGTTTACTATTGTAATATATTGTAAAATGTAATTTATTCCTGTGATACAAAGCTGAATTTTCAACATCATTACTCCAGTCTTCAGTGATCAAATGTAAAGTGTCCTTGCTGAATAAAACCATGAGTTTCTTTACAATCAAACAGAAAAACGGTTTTCAACACTAATAATAATCAGAAATGTTTCTTGAGCATCAAATCATATTAGAGTGATTTCTGAAGGATCATGTGGAGTATTGATGCTGGAAATTACAGGACAGGAATTACATTTTAACATATATTACAATACAAAAAGTTATTTTATAATAAGAGACTTCTTTAAAAAAACACATTAAAATTGATTGAAATTTGATTCCAAACTTTTGACCTGTAGAGTTAGAGAGTGTGTGTGTGTGTATATATATAATTATTATCATCAAAAATCTAAAATAAATAAAAATAGGGATGCACCGATATGAACATTTTGTCCGATACCGATAACCGATAATTCTTTATACTTGAAAGCCGATAACCGATATATTGGCCGATAAATCTAAATCCAATTTTTTTTTTTGCATTTTTGAGAGTCTGATTACAAAAACAAAAGTCTCACCATTAAAATCCATATCCCAATCACATCATATAGTTTACATGGACTATATGACAGACTTGTGCTGCACTATATTTTCATTTTTTTCCCAATCATATTTCAAGCAATTCCAAACCATCATGTTGAACAGTGCATCTGAAGTGTCTCAGCTGAAGGAAATAATACATTAATTATCAACTTTAATATATCGGCCTAATTTTCTTATCAGGCCGATAACGATAACACAAAAAATTAACATATATCGGCCGATACCGATATGGCGGCCGATATATCGTGCATCACTAAATAAAAAAGATTCTCAGATTAAAGGGATACTTCAGGATTTGGCATTACGTTTTGTAGAACAAACATGACTCGCGCCGTTCTCCCGCGGCCCTCACTCGTCCCACTCGCCACAGTAAACATGATGAATGGCGATTGCAAAACGCAAAAAAACCAACATTTTGCCCAATCTCGAAACACATTTTCGGGCCGACTCATCACGGAGACTCACTAGTAGCTTACACTTGTTGTTTAACTATTGCGCTCTGTTACCGGTAGGCGTGGCCTCCTAGGGCAGTGAAGCAAGTCCATTCTGGGAGTTGTTGTCTTTCTTCCACATAAGCCAAAAATACATTTTCTGCCTTTTCTCAGTCTAGAAAGCTCCAAATTCAAAAATGATTTCATATTTCTTCTACATAAATGACCCATTTTAAATACACATTCATCTTTCTAGAGGTGAAGTATCCCTTTAAGTGTATTGTCAGTGTTGTGCGTTCTCTCCATACCTTGAGGAGGACGGCAGATAACCAGCTGCACCACTGAAGGAGAAATCCTCAAACACTGCAGCACTTGCTGTAGGGGTCAGAGTTCACAGGACAAATATAAGTTTAATAGTAAATATGGTCTTGGCTGCCTTAATTTTGATTGCCCAGAAATGAACAATTATTACTATAATCAACAAATCCTGCATGGCCCTTCACGTTAATATTCCCCATCATGTCTGTAACGGTTAAAGAAAAGCTCTTGTGACCTGATAGGACAATCCCTTCAGCGGCTGCCCGTTAATCGACAGAATGACGTCTCCCTCCTGAATCTTGCCGCTTTCCTCCGCAGGCTGACCTGGGAACAGCGTTCTGATTCGCACGACCGAGCCACAGTCGAGGGACGTGTCCAGCTCCGAGATGAAGAAGCTGAAGCCCAGACCGTTCAGGGTCTTCTGGAGTTTCACCTCCTGAATGTTCTCTGGGGACAGAATTTGACACAAGTAAGTGTGTGTGTCATGTCAAATCACATTTATTTATATAGTGCTTCTTAAAATACAGTTTCAAAGCAGCTTTACTGAGAGAACAGGAAAATAATGCAACAGCGTTTGTTTCCATAAGAAAATAGCGTCACAGTCCGGCTTACGTAAGTTCAGTGATGTTTCTTTTATTTGTTTTAAAAAAGTTATTAATTTAGTTCTTTTATATATTATATAATACAAATATAGCCGCTCTGGACTAAACCTTCCCAGACAGCAAACTGATATTGAATCAACGTGGAAACGACGTCTCTCATGACATCGAAACAACGTAGCTCTGGCATTGTTTTGCTCATCAAATTAACGTTGAACCAATGTCAGACGCGGCATTCTTCAAAGCTAACCCAGATAGCAAACTGACATTGAATCAACGTGGAAATATGACATAGAAACAACGTTGATCTGACATTGTTTTGCTCATCGAATTAACGTTGAACCAACGTCAGACGCGTCATTCTTTCAAAACTAACGGAAAATCAACTTGAAATCAACGCGTTGTTTCAACGTTATGAAAGCAAACCAATTTTCGATTTTCAAGAATGCCGCGTCTGACGTTGGTTCAACGTTAATTCGATGAGCAAAATCAACGTTGTTTCAATGTCATGAGAGACGTCGTTTCCACGTTGATTCAATGTCAGTTTGCTGTCTGGGAAATGAAAATCGAAAATTGGTTTGCTTTCATAACGTTGAAACAACGTTGATTTCAAGTTGTTTTTCCGTTAGTTTTGAAAGAATGACGCGTCTGACGTTGGTTCAACGTTAATTCGATGAGCAAAACAATGTCAGATCAACGTTGTTTCGATGTCATGTTTCCACGTTGATTCAATGTCAGTTTGCTATCTGGGTTGATGTCAGTGACAATGCAGGCAGATCAATAATATTGTTTAATATTAAATTAAATGTTAAATGTGTGTAACCCTGAAGCACAGTGTACAGTGCATCTGTTTGGGTTACACTATACAATGAGGTTCATTAGTTAACATTTTTAACATTAGTTAGCATGAACTAATAATGAACTGTACTTATAATGCATGTATTAATCTTTGTTAATGTTAATTTCAACATTTACTAATACTTCATTAAAATCTTGTTAACATTAGTTTGTTAACATTTATGCACTGTGAACTAACATGAACAAACAATGCACAGCTGTATTTTTATTAACAAATGTATTGCTAATGGTTAGTTCACGTTAATTAATATAAACCTTAATATAAAGTGTTATCTCTGTCTGTTTAAAGGGTTAGTTCACCCAAAAATGAAAATTAAGTCATTAATTACTCACCCCCATGCTGTACCAACCCTGTAAGACCTTCGTTCATCTTCGGAACACAAATAAAGATATTTTTGATTGAATCTGAGGGCTGGATGACTCTTCCATAGACAGCCTGAGGGACTGCCTCTTGACGGCCCAGAAAGTCATTAAAAGAAAAGGTTTAAATATTCCATGTGCCTACAGTGGCTCAACTATAACTTTATCAAGCGACGAGAATACTTTTTGTGCGAAAAAAAACGTAAATAACGACTTTATTCGACTTTCCATTACTTCCTTATGGGCGCATGCGCGAGAACTGAGACGAGACCGTTCTTCTTCGACTACTTTTTGTTACCGGCTGCTCACCGCTTAGGAGTTTTACCGCCCCCTACCGTATAAGATGACGTACTGATATAGCTGGAGGCGCAAAACGTTCTGTTTACAAGCAGTACGGTCATCTTATACGGTAGGGGGCGGTAAAACTCCTAAGCGGTGAGCAGCCGGTAACAAAAAGTAGTCGAAGAAGAACGGTCTCGTCTCAGTTCTCGCGCATGCGCCCATAAGGAAGTAATGGAAGTCGAATAAAGTCGTTATTTACGGGTTTTTTTTCGCACAAAAAGTAGTCTCGTCGCTTGATAAAGTTATAGTTGAGCCACTGTAGGCACATGGAATATTTAAACCTTTTCTTTTAATGACTTTCTGGGCCGTTAAGAGGCAGTCCCTCAGGCTGTCTATGGAAGAGTGATCCAGCCCTCAGATTCAATCAAAAATATCTTTATTTGTGTTCCGAAGATGAACGAAGGTCTTACGGGGTTGGTACAGCATGGGGGTGAGTAATTAATGACTTAATTTTCATTTTTGGGTGAACTAACCCTTTAAGGGAATAAGACATTTAAAGATTTCTCAGTGATTCCCAGGTTTTAACCCTTTCCCTGCCATTGACTGAATTTTCACACATCCATGTTTTCACTGTTGTACGATAGGGGGCGCTATTACACATCTTTTTTATGAAACTAACCCACATTCAAGTATTGATAGAAAAGAAATCCATGAAGCTAGAATAAAATGTTTGCTTTTAGTTGTTTAAAGCAGCACTATGCAGTTTTTTAACCTTAACTGAATAGCTTCGGAGTTATTGCAATGGTTACATGACTATTTTCGAGTTGAATGTTGGGCGTCTCGCAGTGCGTGAGTGCAGAGACATCTCTGCGTTAGTGCCATTTACGACAGTTCAAGTACTCCACGGCGTCTCTAGGGGTCACAGTTTGACAAAAACAGAAATCCTGCATAGTGTGGCTTTAAAAATAGAGGCTGATATATTACATGTTCAGATATTCATACTACAACATATTCCGGGGGACGGGGGCCATGAAACTTTTATGAAAATGATCAAAAATGCTGGGCAAAGAGTTAAAACTGTAATGAAACAGTCGTTGTGATAGTCTTTTCTTTCCTATTGTGACGAATATCTGAGTGAAAGGGCATTTGGAGATCAGAGAAGACGAGATGCTGCAAGAGGGAGGGCATTATTAGGGATAATAAATAATCGTTTATGATAAATACAGCAATATTCCATAAAAATATAAGAATTGTCAATTTTGATTTCAATGGTAAAATCTAGGGCTGGGTAATAAACATCGATTTCTCGATATTAATCGATTCTCATTTTTACGAACCGATATCGATTCTTAAATCTCAAGAATCGATTAGTCATCCGGCCGCGCGCATCCAAAAATAATCTTTGTCCTTTGTTACTATTGATATGAAACAAAGTCTCAATTTTCAAATTACGTCCATTTTCTTTATAAATTCAAAAACATAAATAACGTTTTGGCGCTGTGGCGTGAGATCGCTCTGGCGCAGCTCAAGAGAAGCAGCAGCGCTGATCTCTCTTCCGGCTTAATAATACCAGTCACAGCGCCAAATAAACATGAATGAGCATCTGAAAGTGTGTTAAAAGATAGAGTACAACTTATCGAAATCCGTATCATGTCACATTGATTCGCTCAATCAGCGTTTCAACCGTGGAAAGACGTCAGTTAAACAGCTTGTAATCAATGTCATCATCATATTTACCTCAGAAAACCCACATAAACTCGTTAGTCAGCTAGAAAAAATAACTCCAGAGAGGAGCGTTTTGCTAAATACATACACCATATTACATATGCATTATAATCTTAATGTTCTTCAATATTGAATGCAAATTTGAATAAATCTGGCAAGTTTTTAAGACAGCCACCATTTAAATGTTTATATTTCATATAATCTTCCTATTATAAAAATATATAAAAGTGTAATTTAAGTGTTTGTATAGCTACAAAACAGTTCATTATTACCTTCATATTAGGCTAATGAAGCCTATAGGCTACAACTAGACTCCCATAGTTTACAGCATTAGTAAAGAGATTTGATTCCCTAGAGAAAAATTGCCATTTATTGTAACTGATATCCAAAATAATCGATATTGAATCGAATCGTAATCGAAATCGAATCAAATTGCAAGCTTGTGAATCGAAATCTAATCGAATTTTGAAATTTGTCTCAATACCCAGCCCTAGTAAAATCCTCTAGTTTAGTTATTAAAAGTGAGGTTTGAATGAACTCAGAGATAAAGGCATAAATCCTGATATTTTTTTTTTTAGTCTTCTGATGATTTTCAATATTCTAAGATATTAAAAGAGTTTAAACACCACATGGTGTAGTAAGCAGTCTTTGCTCTGCAAAAGCAGCGCAGAATCTGAATCAGCGTATATACCATTAAAGTGGTGCATTTCCATGCATCTTTTGATTACCGTCCGACACAAAGCTGTAGTCTCTGGGCTTGACGCCAAAGGGTCTGGTCATGGTGACGGCAGGACAGCTGTTCCTCACCCCTGTGGGATTCGGTAATCGGACAGCGAGTGTGTCCCGTAACTGAGGGTTTATAGGGCCTCGCGTCAGCACTGAGCCTCCGTCCCGCTCCAGCACCAGACACACCACCTACACACACACACTATTCAGCTGAAGAGTACTGACTGCATCTGTCACGCTACAAAAACCATCATAAAACTAGTCCATATGATTTAGATTTCTGAAGCCAATAGCCTTAATTCTGTGAAAACCTTTAGTTTTTGGTCTTTTTTCATCAACTGTATGGTATTGTGGGAATTTTAATCATTAGTGAAGATTACTAGGTGGTCTGAGTCATGTGTTTCCATTGAACCTATTCTATGAGTAAAATATAGATGTGAATGTGGTTGTGGGTGACGTTTCGGGGAACATATATGGGATAGGACTTCTGACCTTAGGGACGGCCAGTTTTGGCCAGTTTATTTCAGTACCAGTTTGTGTCCTTAAGTAAGGGCCTTGTCTGGGTGGGTGAAAGGTACAGCGGGCAAGACTATAAGAGCTGTCTAATGTCTCCCTGGATTTTTGCCACAACAATTTGGTGTCAGAAGAGTGGGATTCCTTGGAAATGCCTTCTGGACCCGAGAGCGGACGGTGTTTGGCCACCTAGCTCTACCTCATAAGCTTGAGAGAGAGAGAGGCCGACCGCTATCGGGTCTGGGAGAAGCTCCACTGGAATCTAAAGAGAGCGAAACCATGGCAACCAAGATATCTCTGGTAAGAGACGGCTAAAATATTTTAACAATTTGACTCTGAGTGTCTCTTACGCAGTGATGATGTTTGATGATTTTTGCCACAACAATGGAGATAAGCATACATTCAAAAATAGCAGTATACAGGTTTGTTTCATGTTTCGTATCATATTTGATACATCATGCTTTTATGCATTTTTTGCTCAAGGAGAAAAAGGGGTGCTAAAAAGAACCAAAAATATGCAATTTGGTGCATTTATTAATATATATGACCAAAAAGATGAAATCCTGATAGCTTGTCAATGAGATCTTAATAACATCAGATTACTTCAATAAAATGCATATAAATATCAGTCATCAGACTCATCATCACTATATATATTAGGGATGTGCAACGATTAATCGCGATTAATCGCATCCAAAATAAAAGTTTGTGTTTACATAATATATGTTTGTGTAGTGTCTATTATTAATTTGTATATATAAATACCCACACATGCATGTATATATTTAAGAAATATGTGCATATATATATTTATTCACAATTAATATTATATCTAAATATAAATATTTGATATATTAATAACACATTTTTCTTAAATATATACATGCATGTGTGGGTATTTATACAAATTAATTATGCACACTACACACACATATATTATGTAAACACAAACTTTTATTTTGGATGCGATTAATCGCAATTAATCGTTGTCCATTCCTAATATATATATATATCTGCAAGTAATGTTGTAAGATGATATTTAAATGCTTATGAGTTTTAAAACATATAAAGCAATGCAATGATTCAGAGATGAACAAATAAACCTTCCCCAAAAGCCTGATGATCATAGGCAAGATAAAAAAAGAAAAGTATGTATATTTAAGTAATCCAAAGCTGCGCCAATCCAATAAGTGTTCTTCTTGCAATATAAAAGACAATATTAAAGTTATTCTTTCATTTACTTATAAAAAATCAATCAAGACTTCACAGCAAAAAGACATGTGAACCACGAGCTGAAGGTGGACGTTTTAACAATGACTCTAAAATGCATATTTTACTTGCTAATTTCAACCGGATGACTGTGTGCAACAGGTCTTTTCAGCAAAGTTTTGATCATATCGAAAATTTAGAGGCCTTACAAATTCACGTAAGAAATATGATAGGCTTTATAGGGTTATAGGGATCACAGCTGAGCTGAGATGCCGAGAGAGAGAGAGAGATAGCGTACCTCGCCTGCTCTTGCCAAACATTCAGCCGCCTGCTGATCTGTGAATCCCTGCAGTCTGGTGCCGTCCACTTCCAACAGCCTGTCTCCTGACACACACACACACACACACACACACACAATCATCATTCCCTCGTCGTCACAAGTGACTCAACCAAACCGACGCATTCTTGCATCCAATTACTGAACTAAAGAAAAGATGAGAGGACTAAACCTCAGTCCCGATCCATGACACTTTCCCCAGCCTCTGTAAGGCAGTGAGAACGGTAACTGCACATGTACCTGTCTGGATTCGGCCATCTTGTTCGGCCACTCCACCGGGTATCAGACTCTTGATGTAAATCCCTCCGTAACGGAGACCGGTATTCACTCCTCCCTGTGGATTCAGACGTCAAGACAGACAGTCATACATTTGACCGTCTTTTGATAAGAACCCCTTGTGAAAATAAGTGTGCTAGATTGCATTAAATGTGAAGAGTTCAGATGCAAAAGCCTCTAAGTACCATTTGAAATTTTCTTCTAAAATGACCATTTTTATCAAGCTTGTATATTTAAGTTCAGTAATTTCACTTAAATGGCAATGAAGATTACCTATTAATTGCCATTTAAGTGAAATTACTGAACTTAAATATACAAGCTTGATAAAAATTGTCATTTTAGAAGAAAATTTCAAATGGCACTTAGAGGCTTTTGCATCTGAACTCTTCATGTGTACTTTTTAACTGTTCTTGTAGATAATGTTACACTCTAAAAAATACTGGGTTGTTTTAACCCAATTTTGGGTCAAATATGGACAAATCCAATTGTTGGATTAAAAAAAATGCAACTTATAAATTTAACCCAACAGCTGGGTTTGTCCATATTTGACCCAAAATTTGGTTAAAATAACCCAGCATTTTTTAGAGTGTAATACAATTAAAGGCTACTTAATGAGGGTACACTTTCATGCCAAGATTTCTTTACACACTTTTAGAACAGTCACTTTGTAGAAATGTAAAATCTACATTGAAAAATACATTGAAATATTTGTTTTAAGACCGATATATCGGCAGGCCGATATTATCGGCCGATATTAGGCATTTTCCAAACTATCGGTATCGGCAGTTAAAATGGCCGATAAATGAATATTTCAAAAATAAAATAAAAACGGACGAAACACGCTTGAACCATGTCATGAGTTTTGGAGTTGTATAGTTTGTCCACCAGAGGGCACTCTACACAGTTCCTGTTGGCAACACTCGTTGAGTTGGTCACGAGACATACGTTGCTTGAATAACAATTAAAAGATCCTCCCCATCAGTTCTCTTAACTCAAATAAGCATGACAAAATTTGTGACTATCATGTCCAGTTTCAAATAAATAAATAAAATATCGGAATATCGGATTTTAAAACCCAAAAATATTTGTATCTGTATTGGCCTTCAAAATCCTTTATCGGTCGGGCTCTATTTAATACTTTTGTCATGCTATAAAGTACATCTACTAGAAGCACATGCACTCTAAACAATGCTGGGTTGTTTGAACCCAAATTTGGGTCAAATATGGACTAACCCAAATGTTGGGTTAAAACTGTAATTTCAAATTTTAACCCAACTTTCAACTGTAGTTTTTTTTTTTAATTTCATTTTTAACCCAACATTTGGGTTTGTCCATATTTGACCCAAATTTGGGTTCAAACAACCCAGCATTGTTTAGAGTGTTTAAAGGATTGATTACAATTTTAACTGTACGCTCTAAAAAATGCTGGGTTGTTTTAACTCAATTTTGGGTAAAATATGGACAAACCCAAATGTTGGACTAAAAATGCAATTTAAAAATATGGCTAGGTTTGTTCATATATCACCCAACCCAGCATTTTTTAGAGTGTAACGTTTTCATCATTACAAATGTGTAATTACAAACAATTTAATAAATGACATACAATTTTCGATAGAATTGGAATTAAAGTATATTTTAGTTTATCAGAGCACTTTAGCCATATTTCAAATACTTTAAGAGTAATTATAAAATTACATATAAAGATGTACTCAAGTCCTACTGGGTCACTCTTAACGTCAACTCATTGCATTTAATAGAAATACATTTGGTAACACTTTATTTTACAATTCCATGTTCTTACCATAGTTAGAACAGTAAATTATGCATAATTATGCAACTAACCCTTACCAAAACCCTAACCCTACATGTTATTAATTAATATTACTGAGTACTTGGGTATATAATTACACTATAACAATGAAGATGCAATTAAGTGTCCGAAAACATTACGTTCAGGTCATACTACAATTATGCTAAAGTGAACTTTTCACAGGTGACCTCCCAAGGTGAGCACAGAATAATGGATTCAGGGTTGGATTTCGTGTCGGATGGTACGGTCTTCTAAACTCACGGACGTTTAGTGCAAAAGCATTTCAAGCTACTTAACCCCATTTAGACAGATTAGCCGTAGCCTACATAGCCCTGTCACACGTTAAGAGTCATGTGACCACTCTTTCTCTTTGCCCTTTGGCAGCCGATTCTGTTTGACCTTCTGTGATACTACTGACCCTGAGGAAGCCAATGCAGTAGCAGACGTAGCCTACAACAGCTCAGTTTCACTGGTGTGAATGACGTTGCTGGTGCCAAGGTTGGCTAAAGTTTGCTATTAGCTTACTTGTTTTAAACTATAAATATAAGAGTATACAATCAGTCTACACATCAGAGATGTAACTAAAATTATACTTACTTGGCTTATATGGACAAGTATACTGCTTAACTGATTACAATTATGTATTCTAAGTATACTTGGCATGTAGTTATACTGTTAGTTTACCAGTTACTAACTCATTTTGTAGTTTATAAAAGTACATTTTGTAGTCGTATAGCTGCAATCCTAAAGAAACACTTGTGTATACTAGTTGTATACTAATTGAGCACTCAATTTTTTTACAATTAAAAGGTGGGCCAATTTAGTCGATAGAAGTATTGAAATAGTACACATACAAGTATACTACCAGTACATTGAATACACTCTAAACAATGCTGGGTTGTTTTAGCCCAAATTTGGGTCAAATATGGACAAACCCAAATGTTAGGTTTAAAATGTAATTACACTTTTTAACCCAACTTCAACTTTTATACATTTTAATTGCATTTTTAACCCAACATTTGGGTTTGTCCATATTTGACCCAAATTTGGGTTGAAACAACCCAGCATTTTTTAGGGTGTATAAGTACACTATGTAGTACACTAATATACTTGCTACATAAAGTATACATGGAAAATATACTTAAACTTAAAATTCATTTAGGGTATGTTTACACAACAACGATGGACTAAAAATGGAAAATAGTTTCCTTTGTTTTTCTTATATAAACTAGTTTAAAGTATACAACTAATATACACAAGTGTACACAGATGACACAATTGTCAAAATGATTCCCATTCGCACAGATCCTCGAAAACGACTAAAATGACTGTATTCCGAGGTTTTCACACCGCCTACAATATTTTCACACAGAACAACATAATAGCTTGTTTTCACGTGACGTCACGCCACTGCGTTGCCATGGCGATGTGATTTTCTACATTAGGAAGCACTATAGACCTTATGCACCAGAGAAACGTGGGCGTCGTCATCTTTAGAATATTGTCTTTGAACTTCCGGTTCTGTATATTTCTATGGCATTGCTGTCGAGGACGAGGAGTAATTAGCTGGTGAAGTGGATTTACTTATTGTAGAGTTAACAAGAGTTATCATGAGCCTTGTAATGTTTATCATAAGCATTGTAAAGCAGATGTCTTAACAAATGTCGAACGGGATTTTTTTTACGAGCAGTTCATTCATACCTATGCAAGATCGCTGTGGAAATACAGACCGGAAGTCAAAAGACAACGAGTGCAGCGCTGAAAAGGGGCGGGGCTACATAAGGTCTATAACACACTCAAAATGCCTGTGTTTTGCGTCGTTTATGGTTGCTCAAATCGATCAAACCACGAGGAGTTTTTATCGTGTGACAAAAGTTGTTGTTCATAAGGGGGGAAAATACAAGAAATTGACAGAAAAACACCGGGAAAAATGCCTTGCAAACCTACGTCTGCGGTCGGGAGGAGCTGAATGGGAAAATGCCTGTGTGTGTGTGTGCAGTGATCATGTCAAATATGAGTTAATACATTATTTATGTGGCTTATAATTACATTATTCATGTGTTTAAATACACTTATGTGGCTGTTTGTGTAACGCACCAGTTTCCGAACTTTGTAAAGTCAAAGTATGTCTGTAAGACGAGTTAGTTGCTGATATCTACAGGCAAATCTCTCAATTCAGTTGAAAATCGGTCCTTCATAACTTAAGGATCACGTCCAACATATGTTTCGATTTTCTGTTTATATAGTTCTCTTGTAATAGCGTCTAATAGTACAGTACGGATTTTCCTCCATCTCGTCCATTGCGCTCTTCACTCCTTGCCCTCCATCTGCATTCCGCGCGTCAACACAATCACGTGACTGCAAACCACCTATTGAGGAGTCTGACATCTTAGTTACCTGTCTCAAACGCTTCGACATATCTTTTGTGGATTGCGATGTGGTCGGCCATGACGGCTGATGTCTATAGGCTGTTTTCTTCTAATTTCCACACACATTATGCTTCAGATCTGCAGTGACAGACTTCTGTGTGCTGCTTTTATTAGATCCGCACTCAGCAATTCGAAACTTGTCTTATGAATCACTCAGTTGCGTCGGATCCTGAGACCTTTTTAGTTGGAACTAATGGACATGAACCAATGAGAACATTGGACAAAAGAACCAATCAGTGCACTAAATGACCAAAAGACAAGGTCACATGAGGAGAAATCACATGACCCACCAGGAAACAAGACTATGACCAATATCGAAATAAAAGACAAGAAAGCATTAACATAACCAAACCCTAAGACAGCCGTGTCATCTGAATTGCTATTTTTTTATTTTATGAAATCTATACGTTCCCCACTTTTTTAAATTCTCGAAACCTATAAAACTATGAAACAGTGCGCTTACCGCGATACTGATGCCCAGGCTACCTCCAGATCTCTGAAGCATCACAATGAACTCTTCAGGTCTCAGGCTGATCAGAGACGCTGACCTGGAATAATCATCCTGTCAAAACAAACAGAAACAACGGACACAACTATCAGACATGATTCTATCTCTCTCATATGTAAACACACACACACGGTTCTTTAACCATATTCACACACCAAAATTACTGTTTTATATTTGTAATATATGTTAAAATGTAATTTATTCCTGTGATCAAAGCTGAATTTTCAGCATCATCACTCCAGTCTTCAGTCCTTCAGAAATCACTCTAATATGAGGATCTGATGATCAAGAAACATTGAGTGTTGAAAACAGTTGTGCTGCTTCATATTTCTCTTGAAATCACAGTGCATTAACTAATGTTAAAATGTATTAGTAAATGTTGAGATGAACACTAACTAAGATTAATAAATGCTGTAGAAGTATTGCTCAGGTTAACTTAACTAATGTTAATAAATGCTACATTATTGTAAAGTATCCCCCTTAAATCCACCTTAAAGGGTATCTAAACCCCTGGTCAGAGCCTGACTCCACCCACTGGCAATATTTGAAAAATGCTGAAAAAGTGGGCGGACACCAGCGGAGATAGAGGCCGGGAACGAAATAGATGCTAAAACACTCTATCCTGATCGTTTTCAATCCTGACTCGCTACAGTGGTTTTGACGAAACAAGCTGGTTTTTATACTGACGCTCGTACCAAGAGCGCGGTGAACGGAAACCTGCGTACGTCACGAAGTGCGGAACATCCAACTGCAGTAGCTACATTCAACCTGAAGAGGGCAGCACTAAGACAGTCTTACACCATATATTGTAGAAATAAAACACTTTATACACAAATGTCAAAAAAGTTACTCGAATCAATGACTGGTGTTAATATAGATTCCATTCTTCAGATCATTAACTAAAAAAAGTTGGTTTAGGGTTTAGTTACTCTTTAAAAATATGAATTATTACATTTTAAAAACATTGCTGATATAAACAGTGAAAGTCATATTTTCTAAACAAGTAAAGATTTTTTTAAAGAATTTATACATTTTCAAATTAAGCTAAAAGTGTCATGTGTATTTAGAACCTATAAAATACTAAATTTGTTTTATGTATTTACATTTTTTATTTTAATAAACAATTTTTAGGCCAAAATGACCTATAGATAAAGAAACAATCATGCATCCAGCACAAATATACACACATTCATAAAAGGGAGCATGTTCAGTACCTGTGCGTTTATAATTCGGACCTCAGGGATGTGAAGCCTACTGGTGCCTTTAGGGGTCATCATCACACTGACCAGCTCGTCCAGATACTCGTCCCCTGCTCGACTGTCAGCCGGTATCGTGCTCTGCGACGTGTAGTTTCTCTCTGCCAGACGACCGGCGCCTTCACGCTTGTGCACAGCTGAGGATTTCACAACGCCATTTTCATATAGCCTACATGTATGGTTGCATCTTAAAAATCCAAATTTATTAATTTAATCAAACAAAATGGAATTTTTCATGAGTTTTGTTGACAATGTGTTGATCATTACATCAATCTATAAACTGAAATGTTACACTCTGAAAAATGCTGGGTTGTTTTAACCCAATTTTGGGTAAAATATGGACAAACCCAGCCATTGAGTTACATTTTTAAATTACATTTTTAACCCAATGGCTGGGTTTGTCCATATTTTACCCAAAATTTGGTTAAAACAAAAAGTGTATTTATTAGAAATGTCTGCCTAAATGTTTAGAAATTGTTGATAACTTGGTGAGTGAAAATTTGAATCATGCACATAGTATAGGTTAAGGAAAATAATAGATTAAAAAAAAAGTTTAATTATTTATTGTTATTAATTTATGTAGATAATGTTTCATACACTCTAAAAAATGCTGGGTTATTTTAACCCAATTTTGGGTAAAATATGGACAAACCCAGCCATTGGGTTACATTTTTAAATTAAATTTTTAACCCAATGGCTGGGTTTGTCCATATTTTACCCAAAATTGGGTTAAAACAACCCAGCATTTTTTAGAGTGTATTCTTACACTCCGAAAAAAGCTGCGTTGTTTCAACCCAAATTTGGGTCAAATATGGACAAACCCAAATGTTGGGTTAAAAATGCAAATAAAAAATGTATGAAAGTTGAAGTTGGGTTAAAATTTGAAACCCAACATTTGGGTTTGTTCATATTTTACCCAAATTTGGGTTAAAACAATCCAGCATTGTTTATGTCACGTTGTGGGTTTTGTTTTGCTTTGTGTATCACGTGTTTCCTTGTTTGTCATGTGATCCTACCATGTGTCTTGTCTTTTGTTATGATGTTGCTCAGTGTCCACAGGTGTTTCTTATTTACCACACCCCCTTGTTAGCTTGATTAGCTTGTTTGTCTGTGTATTTATACCCCTGTGTTTCAGTTGTTGGTTGTCGGTTGTTGTTTAATGTCACTCGGTTCTTGCCTGTTCATCTGTCCTGTTCTGAGGTCCCTGGATTGTCTGTTAGTGTGATTAATAAATGCTTGCGATTGGATTTACTTTCTGTCTCGTTCCTGACCCGATGTGACAGAACAACCGACCTCAAATGAATCCAGCAGCACAAATCCGGGAGTTTGCTGGTCAGATTGCGGCCTTGGCCCTGAATAGCTGTGATTTGTTCCAGTATACCTGGGGGTTTGTTCCTCTCGCTGCCTCCTGCTCTCTCGGTGATGAGGCTATTAAGCTGTGTTACCAGCTAGGGGCTAAGGAGGTCAACCCGAGGGAGCTCCCCAATCTCTCGGGTCTGAACTGGAGAGAGGCGATCTTCGTTTGTGAAGAGAGTTTCATTCCAAAGCTCACCGTCAGCCCTGCCGAGCCTGCGCTCACCGTCAGCCCTGCCGAGCCTGCGCTCACCGTCAGCCCTGCCGAGCCTGCGCTCACCGTCAGCCCTGCCGAGCCTGCGCTCACCGTCAGCCCTGCCGAGCCCGAGCTTTCAACGCTGGTTCCGTCCAGCTCTCCAGAGATTGAATGCTCTTCGCCGCTGGTCCCGTCCAGCTCTCCAGAGATTGAATGCTCTTCACCGCTGGTTCCGTCCAGCTCTCCAGAGATTGAATGCTCTTCACCGCTGGTTCCGTCCAGCTCGCCAGAGTCTGAATGCTCTTCGCCGCTGGTCCCGTCCAGCTCTCCAGAGATTGAATGCTCTTCGCCGCTGGTTCCGTCCAGCTCTCCAGAGTCTGAATGCTCTTCGCCGCTGGTCCCGTCCAGCTCTCCAGAGATTGAATGCTCTTCACCGCTGGTTCCGTCCAGCTCTCCAGAGATTGAATGCTCTTCACCGCTGGTTCCGTCCAGCTCGCCAGAGACTGAATGCTCTTCACCGCTGGTTCCGTCCAGCTCGCCAGAGATTGAATGCTCTTCACCGCTGGTTCCGTCCAGCTCGCCAGAGTCTGAATGCACTTCACCGCTGGTTCCGTCCAGCTCTCCAGAGACTGTATGCTCTTCACTGCTGGTTCCGTCCAGCCCTCCAGAGACTGTATGCTCTTCACTGCTGGTTCCGTCCAGCTCGCCAGAGACTGTATGCTCTTCACTGCTGGTTCCGTCCAGCCCTCCAGAGACTGTATGCTCTTCACTGCTGGTTCTGTCCAGCTCGCCAGAGTCTGAATGCACTTCACCGCTGGTTCCGTCCAGCTCTCCAGAGACTGTATGCTCTTCACCGCTGGTTCCGTCCAGCTCTCCAGAGACTGTATGCTCTTCACTGCTGGTTCCGTCCAGCTCGCCAGAGACTGTAGGCTCTTCACTGCTGGTTCCGTCCAGCCCTCCAGAGACTGTATGCTCTTCACTGCTGGTTCCGTCCAGCTCGCCAGAGTCTGAATGCACTTCACCGCTGGTTCCGTCCAGCTCTCCAGAGACTGTATGCTCTTCGCTGCTGGTTCCGTCCAGCCCTCCAGAGACTGTATGCTCTTCACTGCTGGTTCCGTCCAGCTCGCCAGAGTCTGAATGCACTTCACCGCTGGTTCCGTCCAGCTCTCCAGAGACTGTATGCTCTTCGCTGCTGGTTCCGTCCAGCCCTCCAGAGACTGTATGCTCTTCACTGCTGGTTCCGTCCAGCTCTCCAGAGACTGTAGGCTCTTCACTGCTGGCTCCGTCCAGCTCTCCAGAGACTGGATGCTCTTTACTGCTGGTTCCGTCCAGCCCTCCAGAGACCGTCCAGCCCGTCCAGCCAGAGACCGTCCAGCCCGTCCAGCCAGAAACCGTCCAGACCGTCCAGCCAGAGACCGGCCAGACCGTCCAGCCAGAGACCGTCCAGACCGTCCGGCCCGAGACCGTCCAGACCCTCCAGCCCGAGACCGTCCAGACCGTCCAGCCCGAGACCATCCACTCCCCATCTGCCCTTCACCCGGGGACTCAACCCAAATATTTTTTGGGGGGGGGCCCAGTGTCCCAGCCACGGCCGCCCGAAGGGCTCTCACCGCCGTGGCCGCCCGAAGGGCTCTCACCGCCGTGGCCGCCCGAAGGGTTCTCACCGCCGTGGCCGCCCGAGGGAAATTCACCGCCGTGGTCGCCCGAGGGGACTTCGCCGCCGTGGCCGCCCGAGGGGTCTTCACCGCCGTGGCCGCCCGAGGGGTCTTCACCGCCCTGGCCGCCCGAGGGGTCTTCACCGCCGTGGCCTTCGCCTGGTCCTGCTCCGCCCTGGCCGTCGCCTGGTCCTGCTCCGCCCTGGCCTTCGCCTGGTCCTGCTCCGCCCTGGCCTTCGCCTGGTCGTCTGCTCCAAGTCTGGTCCTGTTCCCCTGCACAGACTTGGCCCTCCTTCCCTCCCCCAGGACCACCTCCGCGTCACCACCCTCCTGAACTTGTGTTTTGGGTTTTGTTTTGGGTGTTACACTAGGGGCGTCGGGAGCCGCCCATAGGGGGGAGGCTATGTCACGTTGTGGGTTTTGTTTTGCTTTGTGTATCACGTGTTTCCTTGTTTGTCATGTGATCCTACCATGTGTCTTGTCTTTTGTTATGATGTTGCTCAGTGTCCACAGGTGTTTCTTATTTACCACACCCCCTTGTTAGCTTGATTAGCTTGTTTGTCTGTGTATTTATACCCCTGTGTTTCAGTTGTTGGTTGTCGGTTGTTGTTTAATGTCACTCGGTTCTTGCCTGTTCATCTGTCCTGTTCTGAGGTCCCTGGATTGTCTGTTAGTGTGATTAATAAATGCTTGCGATTGGATTTACTTTCTGTCTCGTTCCTGACCCGATGTGACAGTTTAGAGTGTATATTTTATGTTTAAAGTAATTATTAATTATAAACTGATAGAGATAAGATGCATTGGTTTGGTTCTAGGGTCACCACTCAATTATATTGAAATTGGTTGAAATTTGTCAACTTATATTAATTATTTGTAGTATAAACACAATTTTATGAGTTCTGTTGACAATGTGTTGATCATTACATTAATCTAAACTGAAATGTTAAAAAATGCTGGGTTGTTTTAACCCAATTTTGTGTAAAATATGGACAAACCCAGCCATTGGGTTACATTTTTAAATTACATTTTTAACCCAATGGCTGGGTTTGTCCATATTTTACCCAAAATTGGGTTAAAACAAGCCAGCATTTTTTAGAGTGTATTCTTACACTCCGAAAAAAGCTGCGCTGTTTCAACCCAAATTTGGGTCAAATATGGACAAACCCAAATGTTGGGTTAAAAATGAAGAGCTCTTTTCCAAAACGCTATAAATCCATTTCAATAGTTTTCAGGAAAACTACATTTTTTACCTAGACCCACACATTTTGTGAATATTCAAATTATCCTGTTTAAATGTTTTATTGGTTCAGTCTGAACATTTTGAACAATAATTATTAAATCAAACAACAATATTGTTAATGATAACTTAAAAGTTAATTTTATTTTTTCCCAAAACGCTATAAATCGAAATAAACCTCAAACAAATAGTACCAATTTCAACATATGCATGAAAAAAACAAATTATTAATACCAATTTCAACATATGCATGAAAAAAACGAATTATTAAAAATGATCAATATATGATAACGATATTCAAAAAAGGGATGGGCACCCCTCCAGCACATGCACACACACACACAGGCTACATAACATGTGAGCAAAGCGGAGCAGCATGACGCTTAAATATAAGTTAAAAAAATAAAAAATAAAAAATAAACATTTCACATTTGTTTTTAATAATATTACATTACTTATTTTTATTGTTGAGTAGGCTATGAAAAGGGAACCGCATGAGATGAGTAAGATAG
This sequence comes from Pimephales promelas, assembly GCF_988280905.1. Classification (NCBI taxonomy): domain Eukaryota; kingdom Metazoa; phylum Chordata; class Actinopteri; order Cypriniformes; family Leuciscidae; genus Pimephales; species Pimephales promelas. Next base: position 2,954,766 of record NC_142785.1, on the reverse strand, counting down.
GATCAAAATTCAAAAGCTGCCCAATATCGGAAAATATTTGGAGTGCGTCAGACATGATTTTGACCACTTATTAAGTTTTGTTTTGTAGAAAGCTTGTAAATTTCGTTTCATATAAATTGTATCTTCATTTTAATAAATGTTTCATCGACAAATTGACTGGATTAATACATTAGAAATATCAGTAAATATCAGACAATATAATCAGGACACAGAGGCACGCAGGTGAACCGGAGCGCGTCTCATAATATGAACCGAAACACCGCGATGCTTGCCTCACACAGGCCTGAGAACTAAGCTACAGAAAGCTTTAAATATCTACTTTTAAACAAAACAATTAAAAACTAAAATAAATTGGCAACTCTCTGCGTATGTAGGCTAATTAATTCGAAGTATGCGTTTCTCTGCGCGTTCACTGCGAAGATGGCGAGTAAGCATCATCAACTTTATCTTTGTTGCTGACACTGACAGAAAACACTAGTTTATTAATAAACAATTCAAATGTTTCATGCATAATCATTACTTTTGCCGGTTCTTTGTGGCAAGCTTTATGCATACGTTGAGATGCGGAATATGCAATTAAAAACGCTCATATGGTTTCTCTCCCATTTAATTAAATCAATATATGTGATTACTGATAATACAAATGGCTTAAATGATCTACTACTAGTCGACTAGAAAACTAGGACTCATTTTGAGGAATGAATGAAAATAATAAACCTCTGTTCAGAGTGCCGCCGTGCTGGATTGTGTAGAGCGCTCATTGAATTTGAGGATTTATCGTGTTTAGGCTAAAAACAGGGCTGGCGCTTATCGTGGTTTGGAAAGAAACTGTATCTTGCAGTACATTTTAAACAAGGAAATATAGCGATTCGGCATGAAACGTTGATAGAGCAGTGAAAGGGTTCTGTCCACAGCAGAATGACACGACAAACTCATTTTTTTTAAAAATGTCGTTTAACGCGTTTTGGAAAAGAGCTCTTCAAATGCAAATAAAAAATGTATGAAAGTTGAAGTTGGGTTAAAATTTGAAACCCAACATTTGGGTTTGTTCATATTTTACCCAAATTTGGGTTAAAACAATCCAGCATTGTTTAGAGTGTATATTTTACGTTTAAAGTAATTATTAATTATAAACTGATAGAGATAAGATGCATTGGTTTGGTTCTAGGGTCACCACTCAATTATATTGAAATTGGTTGAAATTTGTCAACTTATATTAATTATTTGTAGTATAAACACAATTTTATGAGTTCTGTTGACAATGTGTTGATCATTACATTAATCTAAACTGAAATGTTAAAAAATGCTGGGTTGTTTTAACCCAATTTTGGGTAAAATATGGACAAACCCAGCCATTGGGTTACATTTATAAATTAAATTTTTAACCCAATGGCTGGGTTTGTCCATATTTTACCCAAAATTGGGTTAAAACAACCCAGCATTATTTAGAGTGTATTTATTAGAAATGTCTGCCTAAATGTGTTTTTTTTACTTCAGAAATTGTTGATAACTTGGTGAGTGAAAATTTGAATCATGCGCATAGTATAGGATAAGGAAAATAATAGATTAAAAAAGTTTTATTGTTATTAATTTATATAGTTATTGTTTCATATTCTTACACCAAATTTGGGTCAAATATGGACAAACCCAAATGTTGGGTTTAAAAATGCAATTAAAAAATGTATGAAAGTTGAAGTTGGTTTAAAATTTGAAACCCAACATTTGGGTTTGTCCATAATTATAATAAATTATAATTTATAAATTATATTAATATATCATATTAATTATAAATGATAAGATGCATTGGTTTGGTTCTAGGGTCACCACTCAATTATGTTGAAATTGGTTAAAATTAGTCAACTTATATTAATAATTTGTAGTATAAACACAATTGTTTGAGTTGATTACTCAAAATTTAAGTTCTTTTAGCACAATTTTTTCTTGTACACTGTAAAAAAAATTAAGTTGCAAAGATTATTGAGACTCTTTCAGTCTAACAAATGTCAAGTTCATATCAATGTGTCGCTCACCGTTTCTTATAATTTATGAAATGAAATGTAATGTACTAGCAATTTCTGAGTGAAATTCTTGACAGTGGAACAATTTTTAGAGTACGTGCAGTAGAATATAACTAGTTTAACGGCATGATCGTACCTTTTGGCTGCGAGACCATGAGCTCCACCTCGCTGGAGCTGTTCTGCATGATGTCGGCGGCCTCGCTGAAGGACATGCCCTCCAGACTGAGCTGGTTGAGAGAGATCAGTCGACCACCTGTCGGAAACATGGAGCTCGCCTTCACAAATGTTCATACAGCGACTTCTGAGGTCATGTCTTGATGTTATTAACACACAATAATCTGATGATTGTAAGGATTCACCTGGTTTGATGCGTCCATCTCGGTCAGCTGGGCTTCCGGGTACAATTGATGCAATATAGATACCGAGGTCCAGTTTCCCTGTGTTGTCTTCTCCAACAATAACAATACCTAGAGGCAAATAATATCATATTCTATATGCATGCTGTGAATAATGTACTTTTATTGTGTTTAATCCACTTAAATATGTAAAATTGAGGTTTACTTTATCCATTTGTGTTGGGACTATCTGAATCTTTTTTTGTTGCATGGATGTTTAGTTCCCAGCGTGCTTTCCAATGAGAGTAGTGTTATGTAAAGGGGACCCATTATGCCCTTTTTCAAAGGCTTGATTTTGTTTTTGGGGTCTCATAGGTTTTCAAAAAACACATTATTTTCCCATATTCTCTATTGTTGCGGCTCCTCTCTTCCCAGTCTGTCAGTAACGCTCTGTTTACTTCCTGTCTCTATGAAGCCCCTCCTTCTGAAAAGCACACTGCGCTCTGATTGGCCAAGCGCTTTGAGTGTGTTTGATAAATGGTCCGCCCGTTACCATAACCACCATTTTAACACACTACCAACTCACTCAACCAGGCCCCGCCCCTTTATTCTGCTTATTAATTATTTAAATGAGGAATATTGTGACGTGTTCGTTCCCGGAAGAAAATTTTAAGACTACAATGGAGGCGTTTCAGGAGTTCAGAAACACTGATATAGAGAATAAGTCCCGCTTGAGAGAGCTTTTTGATGCTCAAACAGCAACATTACACATAGTTAATGTCTCTTTGAATAAATAGAAAATACTTGATAGTGTTCAGTTATGGTGGATATTTAAAGTCTATATTGCTTAATTTTTGAAAGGTAATTTTGTAATGTATTGACAAATGTTAAGTGTACTTTAGCTATTTTCTTTTAGCGTGTCATGGCCGATAAATGAAGGTAGTCTTTACTCAAAACATGGAATTAAATCAACCCATAAGAATAGAGTACAGTTTTTTTGTTTTTTTTTTTGAGTAGTTCAATCCATATCAGCTAGTAATGATCCATAATCCACTTACCAAGGCCAATTTTGGGGTCCTTTTTGAGGGAAACACAGATTATTTCCCTCTCTGGAGGTCGGGAACTTGTTGGAGTACCTGTGAGAAAAGGACACAATGCATTGCGCTGTTTCCCAATAACACAGGTTCATGTTATGGGTTGATGGTCAATCCTACCTCTTGAAGGAGAGTACAATGAAGGGATTTCAGAGCAATCCTTCCAAGAACTACAAGAGTTTCCCCGTAGAGCTGGACTTAGGGATCTAGAAGTGACAGACAAGACACGGATCAAGAATGGATCAACATGACTTTGTTTACAGAGGGGATTTGGGTTTATCATTACATAAATCAGAAAACAACCCCAAAATCCCCATTTCCACCATGTTATTAAGAGTAAAATGTGCTATGAACCAGGTGAAGGATATATATGAACAAACCCCTCAGTTTCGAAACTTCAGAATATGAACAAAACAGTAAAGTTTAGTGTTTATATGTGGAGATTTCTGAGGAAAAACTCACGGCCGAGATTGATTGTAATTAAAATCTACAGATTCGATTAAGAAGATCAACACTTAAATGTGTATTTTGAATGTTTTCTTTACAACAGTTGGAAAGACGACATGTTATTAGAAGCAAAATAGCCCAAAACTAACCAGTGGTTTCAAACATTTTTGCCTTAAAGATGACCTATTATCCTTTTTTTATATGTTCATCTTCCTTTAGTGTGTAAAGTTCCTGGTTAAGCGTGAAAAAGTCCCTCCAAAAGCAGTTATTCTCTATATTACTGTTTCTGAACTCTCTTGCTGTGTCCCAATTCGCATACTATCCGTCCTAAATAGTATTCGAAAATAGAATTAGTACGTCCCAAATCGTAGTATGTTGAAATGAGTGTTTCAAGGATACCCGGATGGTCTACTTTTTCCGGTCCGAATCCGAAGTGTAGATCGATGCACACTCTAACGGCTGATATTGCCCACAAACCATTGCGCGTTGGACGAGGATTCGGTTAGAACTACAAACACGAGTAAAAAGTGTTAAAAAACTACAGACACGTAGTCGATACGGAGGACGCGCCAGTCCCCGCGGTTGTGTAGAGGTTTAGATTAAGAGCTGTGAGTGAAATTATCAGTATCTAAACTGACGAAAATGAATTTATTCAATGTTGTCCACATTATACTGCATTTGCAGCAACATTGTGAACTTTTGTAAAGACACGCTTAGCCATTACGTTTTAAATGCATCATCATATTCAAATTGCAAACACGAGGAGAGCATGAAAGACCCACAACTGACAGATGAACGTGCTCTCCGAAACGGTAGGAAATAAAATTAGATAGAATGGAGGATTTTAACTGATTGACAGGGCAGTTTACGGTGACAGGATGCACGGTTAAAGATGACGTGATAGTACGTCCCAAAGCTTGCCTACTCTTTTGCTACACACTCAAAAGTATGTACTTTTTCCTCACAAAAAGAGTACATACTTTTAGGGCGTAGTATAAGTAAGCGAATTGGGGCGCAGCATCTGAAACGCCTCCATTGTTGTCTTGAGTTTCTTCCGGGAACGAACACGTCACAATATTCCTCATTTAAATAATTAAGATGCAGAATAAAGGGGCGGGGCCTGGTTGAGTGAGTGTTAAAATAGTGGTTATGGTAACGGGCGGGGCATTTCCCAAACACACTTGAAGTGCTTGACCAATCACAACACACTGCTCCAGTTGACCAATCAGAGCGCAGTGTGCTTTTCAGAAGATAGACAGGAACTAAACAGAGCGTTACTGGGAAAACACCTTTTCTAGTAGAGCCCAAACACCTCTTTAACACAAAGACAGACATGGTTCATGGTCGTAGCACATGGGATGCATGAGTTTGTTCTCACCCGGTGAAGTCTAATAAGTCTCTCTGTAGTTTGATCTTGGCTTCGAGGCGGGTAGCGATGTCCTCACAGAGTTTGCTCATGGAGTCGTCGGCAGCGGGATCGAGCCGTCTGTCGTCGTTGAGCGCAACCTCGTGGTTCTGAGCTCGACACACGGCTGCGTACTGCACAATACTGTCCTCTACAGACACGTGCACACTGCTGTTTATCGTGAGCCACTAACAGAGAAAAGCCCATCTAAAGGGAATCTTTATTGGAGTGGATGTGGACTAACCTGAGGTGAGGCTGTGTGTGAGCTGGCGAGAGCTCATCTCCTTGTGAAACTTGTGCTGTGCGGAGCAGAGTTCGCAGAGGTATTTGGCCACTTTTGATTTTTCGGTCAGAAAGGTGTACTTCTTTTTACTGGTGCTGCTCTCAATGACAAACTTACGTCGCTGTGGTGATGAGAGCAAAGGAGTAAGAATTATTATGTTGACCAACGTCATCAGATTAAATCATACAGTCCTCGATTTATTCGATTTTTAATTCAGTTTAATTTAATTCACTCAACCTAAAAATTATCAACCTTATCAATTATCAATATATATATATATATTTATATATACAGTATATATATATATATATATATATTTATATATTAGGGCTGTGCAAAAGTGATTAATCGCATCCAAAATAAAAGTCTGTGTTTACATAATATATTTGTGTGTGCTGTATATAATTATTTTGTATATATAAATACCTATGCATGCATGTATATATTTAAGAATTATTTGCGCTTAAATTCTGTATATATATATATATATATATATATATACATAATCTATATTATATAAATATTTGATATATGAATAACATTTTCTTAAATATATACATGCATGTGTGTGTATTTATATATACAAAATAGTTATACATAGCACACACAAATATATTATGTAAACACAGACTTTTATTTTGGATGCGATTAATCGCAATTAATTTTTGCACAGCCCTAATATATATATATATATATATATATATATATATATATATATATAGTAGAAAATATTAAATTAAAAGTAACAGTAAAGACATTTATAAGACATCAAGTAAATGCTGTTCTTTTGAACAGTTTATTCATTAATGAATCCTGAAAAAAGTATCAAAGTTTCCTCAAAAAGCAGAAAAAACTATTTTAAACATTATTAATACATCAAGCACCAATAATAATTAAACAAAATCATCATATGGATCATGTGACACTGAAGACTGAAGTAATGATGCTGAAAATTCAGATTTGATCACAGGAATAAAATATACTTTACTAAATATTTACATATTCGTTATTTTAAATTGTAATAATATTTCACAATATTAAAGTTTTTACTATTTTTAAACAAATAAATGGAGCCTTGGCGAGTAGAAGAGATTTACAAAAATGTAAACTTTAAAAAATCTTACAGAATAATAATTAACAAATATACTTTTCTAATATACTCCATTTGACAAAATGTGCCATTTACCTGGTTTACTACATTTCTTTAAAAAAAAAAACAGTAATACAATTATACTAACTACAATTTACTTGTACCAAAGGGGTTTCTTTAACTTCTTTCCTTCAATTTTGATATTTCTTTGAGTATGGAGATAATTTTGTGCCATAATTGAACAAACAAATCCAGCATTTGCAAACAAACTCGATTTGCTTTGCAAAGGAAAACTCGACTCGCAAACAAACAGAAAGCAAAGTGCAAGTAAAAAATTATAAATAAATAAATGAGCATAGATAATATTTCACAAATAAATACAGATTGCATGTAACCTTTTGAACAAATTCCAAATCTAGTGCATACAAATGCATATCAGTCTGTTATGATTGTGAGACAATTGGCTTTTTATGAGATCTCGGCTCGATTTTCTCTCAAATGCAGTTGAGCGACTTCCTATGGAAGCTTTTTTCAGCCACTAAATAAAAAAAATTTCGACTTTTTATCTCACAATTGCGAGAAATGAAGTCAGAATTGTGAGAATTGGTCGCAATTGCGAGATATAAAGTCACAATTCTGAGAAATAAAGTCACAATTGCAAGATATAAAGTCGCAATTCAGTGAAATCTCACAATTCTGACTTTTTCTCACAATTGCGAGTTTACATCTCGCAGTTCTGACTTCATAACACATAATTATCAGGCCAATTCTAAGGAAAAAAAAGACTTAACTTTTTCCCCCTCAGAATAGTTAATATCTCACAATTCTGAGTTTACAAAACGCAATTTCAATTTTTTATCAATCAATTCAGACTTTATATCTCGCATATATTCAGAACTGCGAGATGTAAACTGGCAATTGTGAGAAAAAAGTTAGAATTGTGAGATAAAAAGTGGAAATTACCTTTTTTATTTTTCAATCTGTGGCGGAAACAAGCTTCCATAACTTCCTCTTCTAAAACAGTAGATGGCGCTAAACTGGGGGATTAATTTAGCGCTTGCACATTACTTTTTTCGAGCCGAATTTTCCTTTGCAAAGCAGATCTAATTTGCTTGCAAAATCCTGGATTTGTTTTAGTTATGGCACAATATTAACTCCATATCTGTGGGGTTTGAAGTCATAAATGTATAGTTAATGAAAAAGTATATATATATATATATATATATATATATATATATATTAGGGCTGTCAAACGATTAATCGCGATTAATCGCATCCAAAATAAAAGTTTTGAGTTTACATAATACATGTGGGTTCACTGTGTATAATTATTTTTCGTATATAAATACACACACATGCTTGTATATCTTTAAGAAATATTTTCATGTATATACCGTAAATGGAATTATATATGAATGGTATATAAATATAAATATTTGATATATAAATAATATTTTTTCTTAAATATACATGTATGTGTGTGTATTTAAATATATATGCAAAATAATAATACAAAGTGCACCCACATAATATTATGTAAACATAAACTTTTATTTTGGATGCGATTAATCGCATCCAAAATAAATATATATATATATAGTTTTTTGACTTTTTAAAATAATGTACATCTGGATAAAAAAAAAAAATAAAATAAAAAAAAAACTTTATAGGAACTTTAAGGAAAAAATCATCGTACGAATAGCTTACTTAAAATGCTTCCAATGTGCACAATCAACTTGGATAGGAGGACATCTTTGAACGTTTTTATGTATGTTTTCTATTTTAACGAGAATACAAATAAACCTGTGAAGATGATACAGAGTTCTGCATTAGTGTGGACTCACGGCTGAGGTGATACTGCTGGTCTCTCTCCAGAGGAATCTAAGGCTTGTGGTGCGTGAGTTATTTATAACTTCATACACGATGATGCCTTTGGCACACACTCCCAGGACCAGCTCTCCAAACACCGGCTTCTTCTCACGGGCGGCGCGGTGACACAGTTCCCCGTACTCCGGAAGCTGCTGAACGCTCTGTGGGGGAGTCGAGGCAGTGCTGCCAAGTCAATTGGACAGATTATGTAATGTAGGACACCCACTGCCAATCGTCGCTCCAGAAAAGCTGTTCAGACCTAAGGGTGTCCGTGAAATACTTGGCCAGTTGCCCGCTGAGTCATTATGGGTTTAAATAAATCCAATAGATGGCAGGAGGATGAAGAGCAGCACAAACAAATGCAGCTGTCACATTTCCCACCCTTCTCATTCTTTATTTTCACTCCACTTGTGGCCCCCAAATTTAAAAATGTCTGAATTTCATCGCATTAGAAGTTAAACCAAGAACTATCTCAGATCTAACTTCAATTTTCAGACTTTAACCTAGATATTACCTAATACTTTTGTCTTAAACTGTATATCTGTTGTTTCATACCATAGATACAGTACATTTTGTAAAATGTACTGTATCTATATTTCTGATATTTTAAGTGTGTCTTAAATGACTTTAATATATAGGGGCGTCTGAGACTGGTTATCACAATATACCTATATCTCAATAACTATGAGTTTTTGAGTCAAAAGTCTAATTACACAAATGTATGCACTTTTGCGCTTTTTTTCCAGGCGCAACTTTGGATATTTTTGTAAAATTCATTATCTGAAAAAGAGAAAAAATATTTAACTCTAAACAAATCCAGCTGACACATTGATCTAATTATTCATCTATATATATATATATATATATATATATATATAAAATGTAAAATTAATTTTTATATATTTTTAATTATTTGAATTATTCATATTCTCAAGATTTAGAATTTGGAATAAATGTGAAGTCAATATTTTAATTTTATTTTAGCCTATTATTAACATTTTTATTTTTTTAAATTTGATATTTCTGTTACCTTTTGCATTGTTGTTGTTTCATAATTATTTTACTGTCTTCGTTTTGTTGAAAATCTCAATTTAATGGCAGGTTCTATTGTGACAACTTGCCCCATACTGTGTGACAACATGCCCCTTTTGCCAATAATGAGCATTATTATGCTTCAATGGTTCAATGTTCAATAGAAATATAAATGTGTGACAATAAGTCTCAGTCTACCCTACATACTGTACTTCATATAAAGGTGAAGTTTATACTTTCATAAGGAATCATATAATAAGAACAGAAGTAAATATAACCTTGAGGAACTCGATCTCAGCCTCCTCTGCAGTCATGTTTGCGTTGTTGGCGTGTAACCGTAGCAACTCGTCTTTCAGGCAAGGCATTGCCATTTTCTGCAAAACACTCTTGGAAACGTAGTGCTCCGGCTGATAGTAGTTCTTCCCATAGACCTTCATAAGACACAGAAAACATGCTTTTTCTTTAAATCGTTCTAAAACGAGTATCCACACACATAAATATGATATAAATGAGTGCATTACATAACTATCTAGCATCAGCTAAATATATATTGGAACTGATACATTCTCAATGCATCCTGTAATCGTATTATTTATAAACGCTCGGCACCATTTATAGGTGTGACATCACTGAACAGATATACAGTATAGCAGAGCAACACTGAGAATAAACACAAATCATAGAAACACCGTCACGTGTTTATTTCAGATAAACGCCAAGGCAACATTTCTCATCTTCATTTAGTTTCAGTTGAAGTATTAACATAACTAAAACTAATCATTCTTTAATGTTGGAATTTAAAAATATATTATATATCATTATTTATTATATTATTATTTTAAGAGTTATTTGAAAAATATTATTTATTTGTTTTAAATATTAATTTTAAAATACCAGACCAGGGTTTTATTACTTAAGTAAAACTAAAATTAAAATAAAAAAATTTTTAAAAAATTAAAATTGTTAACTGAGATCAAATAAAATCTAAAATTTTTAAAAATAAAATCTTGATGGACTAAAATAACTAAAACTGAAAAAAACAATTTAAATACAAAAATAAATAAACCACACAACAAAATGCCAAAACGTTCAACTAAACTTAAAATGGAAAATTATAAAAAACTAACAAAAACTAATTCAAAATATTAATTTATATAATTAAAGTTGTCACCTCACCCTGGGAATGTATAAATAATATTTTTCAAATAATTGTAATAAATAAATAAATATTGATATTCAATAAATACAATATCTAATATTGACGAATAATTCTTTTTATTTGTTTGAGTTATTCTTGAACTTAAACTAAATGAAAATGAGAAATGTAATATATTATTAAAATAATAATAATAATAATAATAATATATCAGTGATACTAAAACAACACTGATCTGGAATACCTCAGGCATACTGTCCCCAAACTCGGCTTGAAGAGCCAAGGCACCGAGAAACAAGCAGGTCTCCTCGTTACAGGGCAGCCGGTCATCCAGGACGTCCCGTCTCAGCTGGAGATAGTACTGATGACGGGTCAGCTTGTGTCTGCCACGACGAAGGGCAAAGTTAGGGCACACTTACACGACAACGATGCACTAAAAGCGGAAACATTTTCATATGCATTTTACAGACGACAACCTAAGTAAATGTTCACACGGATCTGCAAAAACGACTAAAGCATATTCCAGGCCAGTAGATGGCGATGTCACTTTGTAAAGAAACACTATATGTGCCTTTAAAGGGATACTCCACTTTTTTTTGGAAATAGGCTCATTTTACAACTCCCCAACTGTTGAGTTTTACCGTTTTTGAATCCATTCAGCCGATCTCCGGTTCTGGCGGTACCACTTTTAGCATAGCTTAGCATACATCATTGAAGTGGACAAGACCATTAGCATTTCTCAAAAATGACCAAAGAGTTGATATTTTTCCTGTTTAAAACTTGACTCTTCTGTATACCAAGCTGGGGACTATTTTCAGGAGCTGCGTCATATCCTTACGCCTGCTGCACTCATAAGGTGTCTTGATTATTACGCAGGAATGAGAGTACAGTTCCTAGCCATATCAGCCTAGAAAATCACAACTTTACATTTTCCGTTGGTCTTAGTGCACGATGTAACTACAGAAGAGTCAAGTTTTAAATAAGAAAAATATCAACTCTTTGGTCATTTTTGAGAAATGCTAATGGTCTTGTGCACTTCAATGATGTATGCTAAGCTATGCTAAAAGTGGTACCGCCAGAACCGGAGATCGGCTGAATGGATTCAATAACGGTAAAACTCAACAGTTTAACTCTGGGGGAGATGTAAAATGAGCCTATTTCCAAAATAAAGTGGAGTATCCCTTTAACATGTAATGAGATGAGACGATAAGAGATGAGACGATACAATGAGACGATAACGGTATTGTTTTCAAAAACTTGCACTTTGAAACCCGTTTTCAGATGTTTGCATTTACACGCTGTTGACATACGGTAAATGAGCGGCTAAAACGTAAAAAAAAGTTTTACGTTTTTACTTGAAAATATTGTCGTGTAAACGGGACTTGGCCAACAGGAACAGGTAAAAACACACTATCAAATGTGACCCTGGATATATAAATATACTCTGGTATATTTGTGGCAACAATAGATTGTAAGGGTCTGAATTAGGGATTTTTCTTTTATGCCAAAAATTATTAGAATATTTAGTAAAAATTATGTTCCATGAAGATATTTAGTAAATTTCCTACTATAAATATATTAAACATTGATTTTTGTGAGTGAATGCAGCACAATCACAAACTTAAATGCACAACTTTAAAGGCGATCTTCTCAATGTTTCGATTTTTTTTTGCACCCTCAGATTCCAGATTTTCAAATATTCGTATCCCAACAGTACATCAATGAACAGCTTATTTATTCAGCTTTCAGATGATGTATAGATCTCAATATAAAAAACTGTACCAGTCCAGGGTCACAAATGAGGGAAAGGAAGAGACTTACAGAAGATAAGAGACGTCCGGCACAAAAAATTTGATGCGGAAATGAAGCACAAATGTGGTAGTGGGCACTTTCTTCCAGGCGCCAGGGGCAACTTTGGATATTTTCATGTCATTGTCAAGAAAGAAAAATTCATTATCTGAAAAAGAGAAAACAATACTGTGAACAAACCCAGCTGACACACTGACCCAATTATCAATATCAGACATAGAAACATATACATGTGTGTGTATATATATATATATATATATATATATATATATATATATATATATATATATATATATATACACGTGTATATGTGAATAGAAATAATTCAATATATATTATATAAATAATTTAATTATATATATATATATAATTAAATTATTTATAATATATATATATATATAAGTAAATTATTTATATAATATATATTGAATTATGTATATATTACAATTATTTGATTATTTAAATTAAATAAATATTTTTTATTATGTTTAAAATAACAGGGTTATTAAGAAAAACTAAAACTAAAATTATAAAAAACTAAATCATTACCAGAAATAAACATTAAATGTAATAAAATAAAATCAAATTTTCATTTAGTTTAACTAAAATAACTAAAACTGAAATAAAGATGAATAAAAGCTATATTTAAAACTCAACAAAATGACTAAATATTTAACTTAAATGAAAATGGAATATATATATATATATATATATATATATATATATATATATATATAAGGCTGTTTACATAATATATGTGTGTGTGCTGTATATAATTGTTTTGTATAAATACAAACACATGCATGTATATTTAAGACAATGTGTTATTCATATATATTTATATATAATATTTATATTTCTATATAATACAGATTATGTATTTATATATACGTACAGTATTTACATGCAAATAATTCTTAAATATATACATGCATGCATATGTATTTATATATACAAAATAATTATACACAGCACACACACATATATTATGTAAACACAACCTTTTATTTTGGATGGGATTAATCGCAATTAATCTTTGAACAGCCCTAATATATATATACATTTTCAATTGAAAATTAAATGAATAAAAACTATAATAGTAAATTAATATTAATATTAAAGCATGGGGTAAATTACCGTCACTATATGCAAGGCCAAAGTAAAAATGTTCCACGAGGTTTGCATGAGCGATGATCATATCAAAGACGTCTCCTCCTCTGGACTTGACGTCACACTTGAGCAGAATGTTCTGTCCATTTGGCATCATGACTCTCAAGTCCCTGTGGTTGGAACTCGAACGCCCTTTGTTTGACTGTTCAGAAAGAGAGAGAGGAAATCAGCACTAAGTGATCCTTCTTACCCAGACTGCCAATGCTTGGTGTAGAGCCAAAACTCTCGCTCTTAGGATATCAAACTGACCACAATAGAATTAGGCAGCTCTAGAACGACGAGAGGCTCCTCCAGCATTCGGATGAACTCTGGACCCGTATCCTGAGGACGAGCACACACACACGAAACAGTCAAAATCCCTGAATAATAGATTTACTAACAGCTTGCTCCGGTGCAAACCCTCTTTTGGCATTAAAAAACTACCGTCGGGATTTTCTGAAGACACGCAGTGAAAAATTAGTGCAGAAACAGGGTTACACTGTTGGGTCATTTTAACCCAATTTTGGGTTAAATATGGACAAACCCACCCATTGGGTTACATATTTACATTTTACATTTATTCATTTAGCTGACGCTTTTATCCAAAGGGACTTACAATTGCTATATATGTCAGAGGTTGCACGCTAGCCTGACTGCGTCATACTCATATTCTTGTCGGAATATGAGCCTGAAATTGCTATTATGAGGCGTGTCTTAACCGAACCAGGAAAAACAAAACCTCTGCACTCAATTGGATAGTCGGTAAACCTACAACCAATCAGAGCAACGCAGAACTCAACAACTTTGCATAGCGCAGTTTTCAACTACAGAACTTACTTATTTTAGAAGTTAAATAACGAGTGTTGCGTCTTTTACCTGGTCCTCCATGAGTGCCACCAAAGGAGAAACCACAACGACCACAGGCTTTTCATTACGTCCCATCTTCTTAGCGACCGTCAGAGCCAGCTGATAAGTTACACTTTTCCCGAATCATGTAGGAAGGACGGCAAAAATATCTTTCTGATCGACAAATGCCTTGATTGCAGTTTTCTGTTTGTCTATTAAAATTAATTTTCCCTCTTTCGCTCTTTGATAACGTGATGATTACGTCCTTGCAGATCATCTGTCAATCATCGTATAAAGCCCGCCCTGGCAATTTGATTGGCCCGAACGTTTCTTGTCTGATCATAATTACTCCTCAATGGATCGAGTCCCGACCGAAAATTCCTGACCAAAAAATGTTGTGGGGGGATTTCGGGCTGGCATCCAAGCTATTGCATGCCACTCTAAAAAATGCTGGGTTGTTTCAACCCAAATTTGGGTCAAATATATATGGACAAACCCAAATGTTGGGTTAAAAATGCCATTTAAACTTTAACTTTTAACTTTAATTTTTTTAAGAACATTTTTAACCCAACATTTGTCCATATTTGCCCCAAATTTGGGTTAAAACAACCCAGCGTTGTTTAGAGTGCAACTAGGGGTTAAGTGTCTTGCTCAGGGACACATTGATGTCTCACAGTGGATTCAAACCCGGGTCTCTCACACCAAAGGCATGTGGCTTATCCACTGCGCCATTTTATACATGGGGGAAACTTTTAACCCAATGGCTGGGTTTGTCCATATTTGACCCAAAATTGGGTTAAAACAAGCCAGACGTAATATTTCTAGGATGAAAGTATTTAGATGAATCATGCGACGTGATCTACTAAGGTTTGCGCTTGTCAGTTTACTGGTGTTTGTGCTATTACACTCTAAAAAATGCTGGGTTGTTTTAACCCAATTTTGGGTCAAATATGGACAAACCCAGCTGTTGGGTGAAATTTATAAATTGCATTTTTTAATCCAAAAATTGGGTTTGTCCATATTTGACCCAAAATTGGGTTAAAACAACCCAGCATTTTTTAGAGTGTATTTAACGCCCAATTAACAGTATGTTTTACCACTGAAGGGCCTTGAAATGTGCACCATTTCCCAGGAAACAGCAAGACAGGGTGGGACATGGAGCATATTTAAAAAAAAATATATTTACATTAACATTTAAACATTGATCGGGCAGCGTCTGTGTTATTTGATGTGAGCATTGTCAGTAAATCACCTGCAGAACTTTCCACTCCCATGTGCGCTTTTATGGGATTATGCTCTCACTTTAATTTGCCCTGTTTAGTAAATCAGGCCCTTAGTTCCTTACCTTTATTTTCCGTTCATTAAGGCTAAATGAAGAGCCAAACAACTGATTTGGCCTTGAGTTGAACGGACGCCGTCTGTCAAGAATAGGACTTTGGGGCAGCCATGTGTTGTTTCTGCTCCTTTGGTGTGAACTATGACTTCTAGAAGACAAATAGGAGTGAATTTAGATCTTAATTAAAAACACTTTACAATCTGTTAAACACAAAAGCCAACCAACATCCCTTAAAAAATCTTCTTTTGTGTTTAGTAGAAGAAAGAAACTCATACAGGCTAAAGTCCTTTAGTCAGAACAAGTTGAGGGTCAGCAAATGATGACAAAATTTTCATTTTTGGGTAAACAATCCCTTTAACATTATTTAATTACATTAGTTAATGATGAAAAACACTTCTAAAAGCATCAATTTAATGTTAATTTTAACATTTGGTAATGTGTTATGTTAATATAACCTAATGTTATTTAATGGACCTGAGCTCACATGAACTAAAACAAAGTTGTAGTTTTATTAACTAACATTAACAAAGATTAATAATACTGTAATAAATGTATTTTTAGTTAATGATAATTAATGCATTAACCAATGTTATCCAATGGGACCTTATTTTTTATGATGTAACAAATTATTTCCTCATTTAAATTAGAGACAGGAATAAATGCACATAAGCTCAATTAAATCATAAAAGTCAACATTAAATGAAAATTGATACACATTCTTGGTCTAACTGTGTAATTCATCAGTGCAAATCAACTTTGTCTTCATAAACTTTTATCAAAATGGCTCTGGAAGTGGCAACTTTCCTTGAATTATGTCACAAAACTCCTTCCATCCAACAATCATTCTGATCTCCCACTTTCCATGATCCAGTCAATTCCCAATGGATGAAATTCCTGGCTTACTTTTGTTTTCATGATGTGAAATGGATGAGTTGAGTGCTACTCACTTGCTGAAGTCTGCTGGTGATGGTGTGCTGTTCCCTTTCAGAGGCCAAACTGAGTTCTGACAGGAAGCACCTAACGGACATAAAGGCGTTTATACGGCAGTGTTTGCCCTCATTGTAAGAGTAGCACCACTTGGTGAGGTTATTTAAAAAAAACTTCAGTTGATCAAATAATGACTTTTGAGAAACATACCCCGAAGTCTTTCTCTAACCATCTGGCTTCGGCCTACGAGATGAGCAGAATCATTTGGGCTTTTTTCAGACTAGAGAAAAAAAACAGTGCTCAGTAATTATGGCAGATCCGTATTCAAAAGGAAAACTGCATAGATTGTTTTAAAATATTTCCACTACAAACACTAAAATGTAAGATATTATACAACTTTTAGTTAACCTACACTCAAAAAAATATTTCAGCTGCTTTTAAGATTTTCAATTGTATGGTAAAATTCCATCAAATTGAATTAAATAAAAAGGAAACCGGAAGAGGAACAGGAACTAGAACAGGAAACAGGGAGAGGAACAGGAAGAGGAACAAGAACAAGAACAGGAAACAGGAAGAGGAACAAGAACAGGAATAGGAACAGGGAGATGAATAGGAAGAGGTTCATGAACAAGACCAGGAAGAGGAACAGGAAGAGGTTCATGAACAAGAACAGGAAGAGGAACGGGAAGAGGTTCAGGAACAGGTACAGGAAGAGGAACAAGAACAGGAAACAGGAAGAGGAACAGGAAAAAGAACATGAAACAGGAAGAGAAACAAGAACAGGAATAGGAACAGGGAGATGAATAGGAAGAGGTTCATGAGCAAGAACAGGAAGAGGAACAGGGAGAGGAACAGGAAGAGGTTCATGAACAAGAACAGGAAGAGGAACGGGAAGAGGTTCAGGAACAGGTACAGGAAAAGGGACAGGAACAGGAAACAGGAACAGGAACAGGAAAAAGAACATGGAATAGGAAGAGGAAAAGGAACAAGAACAGGAAGAGGAAGAGGAACAAGAACAGGAATCAGGAGGAGGAACAAGAACAAGAAACAGGAAGAGGAACAATTACAGGAAACAGGAAGAGGAACAGGAACAAGAACAGGAAACAGGAAGAGAAACAGGAAGAGGTTCATGAACAAGAACAGGAAGAGGAACAGGAACAAGAACAGGAAGAGGAACAGGGAGATGAACAGAAAGAGGAATAGGAAGAGGTTCATGAACAAGAACAGGAAGAGGAACGGGAAGAGGTTCAGGAACAAGAACAGGAAGAGGAACAGGGAGATGAACAGGAAGAGGAATAGGAAGAGGTTCATGAACAAGAACAGGAAGAGGAACAGGGAGATGAACAGGAAGAGGAATAGGAAGAGGTTCATGAACAAGAACAGGAAGAGGAACAGGGAGATGAACAGGAAGAGGAATAGGAAGAGGTTCAGGAACAAGAACAGGAAGAGGAACAGGGAGATGAACAGGAAGAGGAATAGGAAGAGGTTCATGAACAAGAACAGGAAGAGGAACAGGGAGATGAACAGGAAGAGGAATAGGAAGAGGTTCATGAACAAGAACAGGAAGAGGAACAGGGAGAGGAACAGGAAGAGGTTCATGAATAAGAACAGGAAGAGGAACGGGAAGAGGTTCAGGAACAAGAACAGGAAGAGGAACGGGAAGAGGAAAAGGAAGAGGAATGGGAAGAGGAACGGGGAGAGGAACAGGAACAGTTTCACACAACGTGCAAAGTCAACAACCGACAAACCGAGACAGAAACACAAAATAACAAAAACTCCGACTTTTTTCAGCATTGTATAGTCTTCCGGTTCTGTTGTGGATCCGCGTTCAGTGCCGCTGCTGACGTAAGATGTGGCTGACGTGTGTCTGGTGCGTCCGTATATTCGGGTTCAAATAAATATGGCTGGGCAAAAAATGCAAGTCTTCCTCTGTGTGGAAATCCTTAGACATGTTTGTGAAGATTGTTTTGTACAACATGCCTCTCCCTCAGACTGTCACCGAAGCTCAGCCGCACCAGACACACATCAGCCGCGTCACTGAACGCAGATCCACAACAGAACCGGAAGACTATACAATGCTGAATAAAGTCGTAGTTTTTGTAATTTTTGGACCAAAATGTACTTTCGATTCTTCAAAACATTGTAACCAACCCACTGATGTCACATGACTACTTTGATGATGTCTTTATTTCCTTTATGGACAAGGACAGTATACTGAACATACATTTCCAATAGAGGGACAGAAAGCTCTCGGACTAAATCTAAAACATCTTAAACTGTGTTCTGAAGATGAACGGAGGTCTGACGGGCATGAGGGAGAGTCATTAATGACATCATTTTCATTTTTGGGTGAACTAACCCTTTAAATGTTTAAATCACTGTAGATCGGCGTTACCTGCAGCACATCCTCGGCCATCTGCCTGATGGCTTTCTCTGGCCGGGGCAGGACAGCAGTCTTATGGTGATGTTCACACGTCTCCAGCAACATCAGGAGGTTCACCCGTTTGTGAGCCACGTCCTCGCACATGCTCAGTAAAAGGCTGTTCAGGTCGTCGCTGAGCTGGACAGGCTGGCGAGAGACGAGGTGCAATACGTGTTCAAGGAGTTTTAAAAGTGGAAAACTAATAAACTCTGGACGTTAGCTAGTTTTGATCATTGATGCATATAAATGCTAATTTTAAGAGCGATTCCTTCCATCAAAAAGAGTTACATTTGATTTGATGTTGACGTTACCCTTTGCTATTCCTCAAGGTCACACTTGTGATCAAAACAGACTGAACATAATAAGCTGAATTTAAAATGGGATTTCAAGCAGATTGGTGTCATCTGGTGGGAGAAATAAGGAAATCATACATAATAGGGCTGTGTATTCCCAAGATGCCTATATGAGTATTTCAGACATAATTAATAGGTTCACATTTGGATGTATATTTAGACATTATCAAAGAGTACTTCATCGTGGCTGATTTGTAGATTGTACCTAATAAATTGCACTGTATTTTCATACCTTTTTGGTATTTCCCAATTCATTTAATTTTTGGTAGTCATTTTTGACTTTGAAGATCCCAAGTGTGACTATTCTATTTCTATTAATGTCCAAGTCCATTCCAAAAATATTTTCTGTCTAAAATGACCAAAGACCACGAGATGATATTGTGAAGAAGAGGAACCCACCTGGTTTTGTGGAAGTTGATAATCTACTGCCCAGTAGAGAGTCATGCCTAGTGAGTAAACCACCATCTATAATCAGAGCAAACAAATGCTAAATTATTTGCCATAAAACATGCTTGAAAAGTGCATCTTCTACTTCACTTCAGAATTTACATTTCTAGATAATTTACTCACCCCCATTTCATCCAAGATGCTCATGTTTTTCTTTCTTCAGTCAAAAGAAATGAAGGTTTTTGAGGAAAACAGGATTTTTCTCCATATAATGGACTTCAATGGGGTCCAAACAGTTCAAGGTCCAAAAGACAGTTTCAGAGCAGCTTCAATGACCTCTACATGATCCAAGCCAATGAATAAGAGTCTTATCTAGCCAAACCGTTTGTCATTTTCTTAAATTTTATACCTTTAAACCACAAATGCTCATCTTGCACTAGCTGTAATCACGTTGAAAGGTCACGATTGGCCTTCAACCTGTCAGTCCCCATTGAAGTCACTATATGAAGAAAAATCCTGAAATGTGTCCTCAAAAACCTTATTTTTAAACTTTATTTACCAAAACCTGCAGCCACACCAGGCGTGTAAAAGAGACAGGCGTCTATTTGGGACTCGGCTATTATTTGTAGTTTTACGGTACTTTAATAGTGTCTTTACAGGCTTTCTGGGGTGTAGATGGTGTAGATGTCAATGGAGGGATAGAAAGCTCTCAGATTTCAACATAAAGATCTTCATTTGTGTCCCGAAGATGAAATAAAAGTCTTGGAACGACATGAATTACTCATTAATCCCCTCACTATCAGACGTTCTGGGAGTCTCCCGCATATTGATAACGGCTCCATGACGCCCGCAAATGAGTTAAAATCTCCCGGAATCTAGAGCGAGCGAGCAAGAGCGCGCATGCGAGACGGATCAGACTGCGCTCCACACCGTATAGTGCGCGCACGAAGGAGAGGGAGAGACTTTACGTGTGTGCGCCTCATGACACAGAGACTCAGGCACTAAAATTTGTGTTCTTATCCGGTCTGGTTATTACCGTTACGTCAGAACCGGTTCCCTATTGGCACCGCGTTTTGGTACCCAACCCTATCCATTAGGGATGCACCGAAATGAAAATTCTTGGCCGAAACCGAAAACCGAAACACCGAAATAAATTATGCCAATTATTAGTACCATTGCATTTATGGCTATGACTGTGTACAAACTTTACTAAAATCAAAGCATTGCAATTGCATAAATTAGTCTACATTTTTTAAAAGAATAAATCAATGACAAATTGTGCAAATATTTATTTAGAACATTGCAACAATGCACAGTATAAAATAAAATTCAAACTTAAATGTTTAACTTGTCTTGACCCCACTCATGTGTACAGTAAATCTACTGGTCTGCAGAAAGGTTTTTTAAATGAAATGTCCTCTCATAAAAACAAAGCCGAGCACGAACTTCTCATCACACCAGCACCCAGTTTGCATGTCTAAATTAGTTGCTACATTTTTAAAAATGAGCATACAATTGAGGGAATGCTCGTGACGTCAGCGCCGGCCGAAGTGCATGCAGTTCCTCACAGTGAGTGGCAAAAAGTCTGAGCGGCTGTGTTAGTTTTCAGCGTTAATGTCGCGAAAAACAAACACAACACAAATAAAGTGGGAAAGAGCTTTGAGATTGACTGGACAACATGATTTGACAAAAAATCGGAGGTATATTTTTACAGACTGCGATAGGAGCAAATGGATCAATTCACAGAAACAACTGGACTCCAGTCAGCGAAAGGTGGATTTGCAGTTATCATTTTGTCAATATGCTGAATTTAGGTGGAAAACCATACCCATATATTTTGTATTGTTTTATATATATAGCATATATATGTCAGTTAAATATTTATTATTGGATGTTTTTTTTAATAAACACTGACCAAAAAAAAAAAAAACTATAAAGTTAATAGGCTATATACAGTATAACACTAATATAAGTGATCACTCGGATTTAGACCTATATTGTATTTATATAAAGCGTTCACAGGCAAATTTGCTTTATGTTGCTTTTGTCTATATTGCTTTTATTTCCCCGGTGTGGAAATCAGGCAAACATAAATGTCAGGCAACACGATTCCTGGCTGCATGTCAATATCCATGGATCACTGGATCTTTAGTAAGGAACACTATATTGAGTCCAACATTTAGTTTAAATTGATAAAATTGTTTGTTTTAGTCGCATTTTCGCAGTTTCCCCGATTAAATCCAGTCACACAGCAGATATTTTGCCACTCAGTCAGGCTGAGGGGGGTGTACTGGATCAATGCATTCCCTCTATAGCATAAAAAGCCTTTTTAATGAACAAAGGTCCATGTTTAATACAAATGTACAGGAAACTTAATGAAATATGTTTGGTGAAATTAGAAAATATTTAAGAGCATATATTTTTTTTTTTTGTAATGTCATAAGCAATAATCTTACTGGGTTTTACTTGATTATTTTTGTATTGGTGGTGGTATTCTAAAAAATAAACATTGTCACGTGTTTATCTTTTTATCTTCACGTGTTTACACCGAGACATGTTGCTTCACACAAGCACGTGCGGTTTCCGTCATTGTTTCGGTGATAAAAGTCTTTCGGACGAAAACCAAAAATGCACTTTTGGGCCATTTTTGGCCAAAACTTTTCGTTGGCTGAATATTCGGTGCATCCGTACTATCCATAATGCATTTGTCTGCGTTTTCAGTACCTTCGTCCATATTTTCAAAAACACGGTGAAATCAAACGCACTGGCGCTGATCTGTGATTGGTCTGTTAGCGCTTTAGGCCCAACCCCCTGGACGAGTTTGAAAGGGTGGGAACTAGTGCTTGTAGTTTTTCCCGAAATACACTTCCTCCTACAATGACGTAAAATGACGTTTTTTGCATCATTGTGGGAGGAAGTGAAAAGGGTAAATAGCGGATTTCTCTCGCCTTAGGGGAAAATGAGAGTGTTGCACGACCATTCAATAGTATGACTGGATTTCTAACAATGGAAATCTTAATGCAAATGGGTGGAGTGTCCCTTTAACATTCAGCAAGAAGGTCAGTTGGCCAACTCACCTTCTCCGTGGCCGGTCTCCTGGGGGAAGAGTTGCTCTGCGACAGTTCTGGGGAAGTGAAGGATCCCACGGCCTCAGATCGGCCACAGGTCTTGAAGGCAATCCTGCCGACTGCAGAAAGGAGCATGGAGCCGGGGCTGATGACACAGCACATGTTACCAGGATCTGGATGAAGGGAAGGAGGTACAATGGTGAAAGATTGTGTTGGCAATGATGGAGAAGAGCATGCAAAAGAGTTGAAAGAGCGTTCTACCTTTACTGGAGATGTCTATCAAGACTTCTGCCGCCCCTAGGAGGAGAGCCCAGACCTCGTCCTCCTCCAGAGGTGCTCCTCGTGACTCCAGCACCTCCGCCAGGGTCACAAACATGCTCATTCTGCCACACACAAGCACATTACAAGAGCACACACATGCATGAAAAGGTTGAGCTGGATTTTATAACTGGTCTTCCCTCCCTTCCTACACTTTAGCATACTTTAAAAAAGAGTATGGAATTAATACACTTTAAAAGTGTGAACTGAATGTAATTTTTGGACACTTAATTGCATATTACACTCTCAGAGAAAAAAAAAACCGAAAGCCGTCACTGGGGCTGTGCCTTTTCAAAAGGTAAACTTTTGTGTTAATGTTTACATTTTAAGTGCTAATATGTACATTTAGGTGCTAATATTTACATTGCAGGTGCTAATATGTACATTTTAGGTGCTAATATTTACATTTCAGGTGCCAATTTGTACATTTCAGGTGCTAATTTGTACATTTTATGTACATTTTAGGTGCTAATATTTACATTTCAGGTGCTAACTTTTACATTTCAGGTGCTAATATTTACATTTCAGGTGCTAATTTGTACATTTCAGGTGCTAATATGTACATTTTAGGTGCTAATATTTACATTTCAGGTGCCAATTTGTACATTTCAGGTGCTAATTTGTACATTTTATGTACATTTTAGGTGCTAATATTTGCATTTCAGGTGCTAATTTGTGCATTTCAGGTGCTAATATGTACATTTTAGGTGCTAATATTTACATTTCAGGTGCTAATATGTACATTTAGGTTCTAATATGTACATTTTAGGTGCTAATATTTACATTTCAGGTGCTAATATGTACATTTAGGTTCTAATATGTACATTTTAGGTGCTAATATAGCTAAGGTGCTTATTTCAGGTGTTAACATGTACATTTTTAGGTGCTACATTTAGGTGCTAATATAGCTAATATGTACAATTTAGGTGCTAATGTGTACATTTTAGGTGCTAAAATGTACAACTGAGGTAATATGCATAAGTACAACTAAGGTAAAATCCAATATGCAACCTTTAGGTACAAAAATGTACCTTTTTGAAAAGGTACAGCCCCAGTGACAGCTTTTGTACCTTTTTTTCTGAGTGTGTATTTACTATTGAATGAAAATGTGTTATAGTTAAAATTCATATTAAATGCTATTAGTTGCTTTTTTGATCTTTTAAAGTTATTTCATATTTACTTTTATGGCAATTTAGCGTTTATGGCAAACTAAAATATAGTTAAATGCCATTTCTGTTGTAACTTGTATGTCATGGTTATTTATTTTTTACATTTATGTTAACTACACATTTGTTGTGAGGAAGTCGAAATTTAGTACATTCAAAATACATTAACTCTAAATGCAATATCAGATAACACACTACAGTTAAATCATGCAAGTAATTTTTAAATCAAGTTTTATAATCAAGTATGTGCTTTAGTCTGTTCAACACATGAACATAAGTGTACTTCTCTAGTAAAGCATGATTATCAAACTTACACTGTAAAAAAAGGTGGCTGCCTTAAATTTAAGTAAAAGCAACTTGGCTGTTTGAGTCATTTCAACTTAAATTACATCAAACTGACACATTTCTGACTCTTGTATAACTTAAATAATATTAAAATAAATGCTGAACTTTTTTGATGAGTTAAAGCAATGTCATAACTTATTGATCGTATACTTTTTTACAGTGTAATGAGTCAAAATGTACTTTGACATTATTACAGAGTTCACATTTTTAATGTACTTATGAAACACGATTTGAACTTGCTACAAAGTATATTCAACTCAACTAAGCCTTGGATTTCATTACTATTTTCCCTTGTTTGGCAGGAAACACCTTGAATCTTTCTTTAGACTCTTGGTTCTTTGATTCGTAACGCCAATTAACTTTTGGTGACATTGTTAGCCTAGGAATTCACACACCCTTTCCACCTTTCACTGAGAACAATAGAGAATCTGTTCACATATCATTGTGTTTTACTTGCAGACTATCTTGGCTGTTGCTAATTTGAAGTTCAGATCCCATTTAATGACCAATGTATGCATAAATCCATGAAAAACCCATATTAATTCACATACTTTTTCCTCAAGCACTCCCTTCCATAAGCTAGCAACATATATGAGTACCATTTTGAGTGTCCATATGAAAGTCAATGGGGTCCAAAACAACACTGGACCCCATTGACTTTCATTTTTTAGAGAAAAAGGCAGCATGGACACATGTTTAAGCATCTTCTTTTGTGTTACACATTAGGAATGACAAGAGTGTGAGCATATTGTGAGAGAATTTACATTTTTGAATGAAATCAGATGACTAAACTTTAAAAGGTTTTTTTTTGCGCTTTTTTTGCATTTGCGCAAGCTATGATTAGCGAAAGCAACATATCCATAGTAAAGGAGTTAAATGGGGGAATTACCTAGCTTGCATAGAACGTAAGAAAGCACTAAACACTGCACATCTTCTCTTTATCATGTCAGTCTCGCTTTTGCACACTTGCATGCAAGACGTCTCCAGTAATTGGCTTTGACAGAGCCTGGTGGATTTGCTCTAATGTGACTTCTAACTCAAGTTAAAGCACCAAAAAAATGCTAATTGAAAGACAGTTGTCATTGACTTCCATGCTGTATTTTTCAACATATGACAATTTCCTCCAAAAGAATGAATGAGGTTTTTTCCAGTTGGATGCAGGCTCAAAGAAAGGTTAATCAGTTGATCTTCTGCTGGAGTACAAATTAACGCGCAAATTGGCTTGCAAAGATTGAGTCTAAATATTTTCAATATCACTTTAAAGCATCTTGGTCTACTGTATAAGATTGATTTATAGTGATTTTAATATCACTAAATGAGACGACTCTACGCCTGTGAAGAGACGACTCAATGTTATACCCTAAATTAATACCGTAAATGATTTCATGTACATTTCTGAAAAGCACTTTCTGTAAAGCTGCTTTGAAACAATATGTATTGTGAAAAGCGCTATATAAATAAATTTGAATTTATTTGTAATTGCATTTATGCAGTAACATGCCGGTTGCCCTCCGTAATGGATTAGCATGACTTTTGCCCCTCAGACTGTGCACTTGCATTGAATCATGGAGTAGAAACAGTGGTAACACTTTAGTTTAGTTGCTTATTAGCATGCATATCACTATATTGGCTGTTTATTAGTACTTATAAAGCACATATTATTCTGCATGATCACATACATCCCTTAATCACCCATTACCTAAACTTAACAACTATCTTACTAACTATTAATAAGCAATAATTAGGAGTTTATTGAGGCAAAAGTCGTAGTTATAACTAGTTAATAGTAAGAATTGGACACAAATCTAAAGTATGACCGAAACAGTATTTCCTTTAAGTTACTACAAAACACTAATTTCAAGAGCATCACCTCAACCGTATACATTTGAAATGAGTGTTTGTCATGATTTTATCTTCTTGACATAATGATACTGTGATTAAAAACTTCATAATTAAAATAATATATT
The DNA here is from genome assembly GCF_988280905.1 of Pimephales promelas. Classification (NCBI taxonomy): domain Eukaryota; kingdom Metazoa; phylum Chordata; class Actinopteri; order Cypriniformes; family Leuciscidae; genus Pimephales; species Pimephales promelas. Next base: position 2,927,944 of record NC_142785.1, on the reverse strand, counting down.
TCAGTGTCTTTCAGAATGTTGGCCAAAAAGCATCACCTATCTTTTCTGGACTTCACTCTTAGACGAAAAGGTTCCCTGGGTCAATGGAACCCTATAGAACCCTGGGGTTCCGTACTTGGCCAAGAGAACCTTTTACCTATAGAACCTTTCTATATAGAACCATTTTGGAGTTCCATATATGAAGCGGGGGATGGAACCATTTCTGGTTCTAAATAGAACCATTTCTTCTAAGAGTGTATATGTTAATATTGTGTTTAAAAGAATCAGATGTAGGCCTATCCTACTGTTTCTCAAGCAAATGCCATGTATAAATAGACAAAACACTCTAATCTTCATTATTGTACCCGCCATAAATGTGCCAGAGGGTTTAAACTGTTTTTCTAAGGGAAAATAAAAATAATTGTTATTAAGATGATATGCTGTTAAATATGTCGAGAAGATGGCCATCTCATTCCAGTTTTATGTTCGCCACTAATACTGTGCTTCCCCCATTTCTCTGTGTGTGCTAAGACATTGTATTTATCTATGACTATGTAACGTTAAACGTTCAAGGACAAGTTGCAACGCATGCTTACCTTTCTTCATTCGATATACGCAGAGTTGTCCTCCGGATATCTTCAGCTCAGTAAAAATCCTTTCAAGCATCTTGCTCTGTCCCTCTCAATTAGCCTACATACCGACAAAAAACACTCCTTTTATAATGATGGATATCACCGTTATTGTACAGGAGCATTTCCTCCATTGAAATGTTGTCGCTGCTGTGTTTTAGCTTAATTAGTCCTATTCTTAGAGCCCAGCTATAAGAACTCAATTGGATTAGAAGAGGCCCGGGCGACCAATCAGTGTGTCCGACCCCCCCACCACCAGACCTTCACTAATCTAACTCAATAGATGTGAACTGTGACAGTTTCACTACTGTCCTGTTCAGTGTATTCTCATGATGCAGTCACATGACACGTTTACAGGATGTTGTGTATTGAAAGGGTTTAGACGGATATCCATCGGATGCGTTACTTTTGTCGCATGGATTTATGGGAGGCTGTAAGAGACAAAACCACTGAAACACTTGCACATTCACATTAGACTTGCACAGACATGTGAAACACTTGCGATACAAACACTTGCGATACACGTTGAAACTCTTGCGATACACATTGAAACTCTTGGGATACACATTGAAACTTTTGCGATACACATTTAAACACTTGGGATACACATTGAAACTCTTGGGATAAACATTGAAACTCTTGCAATACACATTGAAACTCTTGGGATACACATTGAAACTCTTGGGATAAACATTGAAACTCTTGGGATACACATTGAAACTTTTGCGATACACATTTAAACACTTGGGATACACATTGAAACTCTTGGGATAAACATTGAAACTCTTGCGATAGACATTGAAACTCTTGCGATACACATTGAAACTCTTGGGATAAACATTGAAACTCTTGGGATAAACATTGAAACTCTTGGGATAAACATTGAAACTCTTGGGATAAACATTGAAACTCTTGTGATACACATTGAAACACTTGCGATACACATTGAAACTCTTGGGATAAACATTGAAACTCTTGGGATAAACATTGAAACTCTTGCGATAGACATTGAAACTCTTGGGATAAACATTGAAACTCTTGCGATACACATTTAAACACTTGGGATACACATTGAAACTCTTGGGATAAACATTAAAACTCTTGGGATACACATTTAAACACTTGGGATAAACATTGAAACTCTTGCGATACACATTGAAACTCTTGCGATACACATACTCGCGATACACATTGAAACACTTGCGATACACATTTAAACTCTTGCAATACACATTGAAACTCTTGGGATACACATTGAAACTCTTGGATACACATTGAAACTCTTGGGATAAACATTGAAACTCTTGGGATACACATTGAAACTCTTGTGATACAAATTCAAACACTTGAGCTACACATTGAAACTGGATACACATTGAAACTCTTGTGATACACACTGAAACTCTTGGGATACACATTGAAACTCTTGCAATACACATTGAAACTCTTGGGATACACATTGAAACTCTTGGGATACACATTGAAACTCTTGGGATACACATTGAAACTCTTGGGATACACATTGAAACTCTTGGGATACACATTGAAACTCTTGGGATACACATTGAAATACTTGCGATACACATTGAAACTCTTGCGATACACATTGAAACTCTTGCGATACACATTGAAACTCCTGGGATACACATTGAAACTCTTGGGATACACATTGAAACTCTTGTGATACACACTGAAACTCTTGGGATACACATTGAAACTCTTGCAATACACATTGAAACTCTTGGGATACACATTGAAACTCTTGGGATACACATTGAAACTCTTGCGATACACATTGAAACTCTTGTGATACAAATTCAAACACTTGAGCTACACATTGAAACTGGATACACATTGAAACTCTTGTGATACACACTGAAACTCTTGCGATAACACATTGAAACTCTTGCGATTCACACTGAAACTCTTGCGATACACATTGAAACTCTTGCGATACACATTAAAACTCTTGCGATAACACATTGAAACTCTTGCGATTCACACTGAAACTCTTGCGATACACATTGAAACTCTTGCGATACACATTAAAACTCTTGCGATAACACATTGAAACTCTTGCGATTCACACTGAAACTCTTGCGATACACATTGAAACTCTTGCGATACACATACTCGCGATACACATTGAAACTCTTGCGATATACAAAGACGAACTCCATCGTGTTTCTGCAAATGTTTCTCCTAGCTTTGCGATCCTTTATTATGGTCAGAAAAGATGTTTAGAGCACATCTAAACCTGCTCCAGCCCCCGACGTAAGCATGACTTGGTAAAAGAACGGTTCTAGTCCAGCAAAGAGTTGGTGCAGCTTTGGTTCTTTGGCTGTCGAAACACAAAGAACTGGTTCGCGCGCAGGCACCGGCTCCGAACCGGCTCTCATGGTGTGTTCATGTGCTATGATAATTATGGCAAATACCAAACGCCAACGTTTCCACTGGGCAACTCGTAGAATATTTTGATGGACGAGTTGCCGAGATGAAATAACCTTTGACCTTTTCAAAATGGCGGAGAGCACCGCAAGAGTCGTGCTTAGACAGTGGAGTCGTGAATGGTAAAAATATATACTATTCATGATCTAGAAAATATACAGCATATTATTTACCTTTTGAGTTTTGATAAATAATTTTCTTGCTGTTGCAGATGACTTAAAGGGTTAGTTCACCCAAAAATGAAAATTCTCTCAGTATTTACTCACCCTCAGGTTGTTCCAAACCTCTATGTGTTTATTTGTTCTGCTGTACACAAAGGAAGATCTTTGGAAGAATGTTTTAATCAAACAGATCTCAATCCCCATTGACTACCATAGTATGTATTTTTTCCTACTATGGTAGCCACTGGGGATTGAGATCTGTTTGATTAAAACATTCTTCCAAATATCTTTGTGTTCAGCAGAACAAATAAACACATAGAGGTTTGGAACAACATGAGGGTGAGTAAATACTTACAGAATTTTCATTTTTGGGTGAACTAACCCTCTAAGCAATCTAAAGTAGTTTTATCTAAATAACAGGTCTGGATCTCCATCTTTTTTTTTTTTACCACATTACGACAACAAAAGCACTTGAACGCAACACACCGGTAAATACCAGTTCACAAGTGAAAAATATCCTATTTTCCATAGCACATGAACGCACCTTCAAACTGCTTTGGTGGAAAAGGGATAGATGACTTCGGGAAGAGCGCAGAAACTGCGCACGTCACATTCACGCAGAGTTACGGTGACGTAGTACGCAAGTGTCCGCAGCTCAAGGCCTGCCAGTGGACGGAAGCACAGTGAGCGAAGAGCTTGTGTCTCCCAAGTGGAAAACAAGACGAATACAACGAACTGCTGTGCTCTGTGTGAAGAAGACACTTGTCATTTTATGAATCATCTCTTGAATTGTCTGTATATCTTTTAAGAGGGTGAGTAAACACTTGCAGTTTTACCGCTAATGTTTTTAAGGTGGGCTGTGGGGGAGGGTAACCCTGAATTGCTGCTGTAAAACACCACAGTAAACACCATTGACTCGCTAGTCTAAGCTGGTTATTTGGGAGAATAATATCTTAGCGCGTTATTTCACTTATTGTGCATTATTATGTTTTACAGTATGTTGTACAATGTGCCAAATCGATATGGCACATGGACTGATAACCGTGGTAGTAATACGTCTTGTATATATAACGTATACTCCACTGAATACAATCATATTTACATGGTACTTTGATCAAATGTCAGAGCAAATGTCTTAAACATGGCATTTTTTGGTACTAAAACATGGTAAATCTACCCATTTGTCATTCTGTAAATGACATGTGCAAGTTTGAGATCTCAACCTAGTGAGCTGACAGCATTTTTTCTTAACACGCCTGTCTATGATGCCCCAAAAATGCTGTTTATGTAGGATTCTCATTGAGTTTTGAGAGACAGCCATGCAGAACTGGCTGTGCTCTGATAGTACAGAACAGATTGTCTTTCGCAGTATACATACAGCAGTTTTGATTTGATTTCAATGCAGTGTAATGGACCCATCTGGAGGTGTGAGGAGTCAGATCAGAGAAATGGATGGATGGTGTTGTGAGATGTTGAATTCAGGGCATTTGGGTGCGGTTCTCAAAATTATTTTAGGAGATGATTGACACTTTCCATTCACATTGATGTTAAAGAATGCAGTCCCTGAAATATGAAGTATGAATTAAAATTCAATTAAGACCTAATCCCTCAGGTATTGATGCACCATTGAACAGTGTGCTGAGATTTAGTCCAGTTTAGGGCTACTAGGCCTAAAGGATAATGAAAATAATAAGCAACGAGTTTGATCATCAGTTAAGTTTACAGTAGTGAATAACACATCTCTATGGACAAACAAAGCGCATCTGAAATATAGCGGAGGACATATGGTGCATTAAGGTCATTTCGGAAAGATTGAATTTATGAGTTGAACCGACACCACCAAAAAGTGGGAAATACGAGTGGGAACTAAGCTCTGGATTTTCTTTAAAGGGTTAGTTCACCCAAAAATGAAAATTATTTCATTAATGACTCACCCTCATGTCGTCCCAAGCCCGTCAGACCTCCGTTCATCTCCGGAACACAGTTTAAGATATTTTAGTTTTAGTCTGTGAGCTTTCTGTCCCTCCATTGGGAATGTATGTACGGTATGTACATACATAAATGTCTTCCGGTTCTGTCCGCAGAACTTAAAGAATACTTAATTTGCTGATGTAAGACACTGCTGACATGTGTCTGGTAACCAGTAACCAGATAACACATCCCTGACATCGTGAACCCCTGACACTCGTGAACACAGAACCGAAAGAGAATACAATGTTTAATAAATTCGTAGTTTTTGTTATTTTTGGACCAAAATGTATTTTCGACGCTTCAAAAAAATTCATTGTAACTGACCCACTGATGTCACATGGACTACTTTGGTGATGTCTTTATATCCTTTCTGGACAAGGACAGTATACCGAACATATGTTTACAATGGAGGGACAGAAAGCCCTAGCAAAAAGCGTAATTTTCATTTTTGGGTGAACTAACACAACCTGCAAAAAAACAAGGAAACATTACATTGTAAAATCAAAAAACAACTGCTTGTCCACCATATTTAACCCTTTAAGCCCTGAGTTTACAAATTGGAGGCACGTCAGTGAGAAACGGAATACAGCAATACTTAAAGATATTAAGCAGTGACATTGAATTTTTTTATTTACAACAAAATAGGATTGTAAAATGTGTAAAAAATAAAGTTAACAGTGACTTCATATATTAATTAAAAGCATAAAAAGCAAAACACTCGATATGCACATTCCTCGTTTTTAACTATTTAAAATGAAAGTAGATTTTTTTTTTTTTAAATTGCTGTATTTTGTGTAGTTAAAGGATTAGTTCACTTTTGAAAAAACTTTTGCTGATAATTTACTCACCCCCATGTCATCCAAGATGTCCATGTCTTTCTTTCCTCAGTCGAAAAGAAATTAAGGTTTTTGATGAAAACATTCCAGGATTTTTCTCCTTATAATGGACTTCAATGGGAACCGGATGGTTCAGGGTCCAAACGACATTTAATAACAGTTTCAGATGCAGCTTCAAATGTCTTTAAACGACACCAAACGATGAATAAGGGTCTTATCATGCGAAACGATCGGTTATTTCAAAGCTTATTCCAAAAATGTAACTTTTCTAAGGACAAATGCTAGCCTTGTAATATATTGTGAGGCGCGTTTGCAACGTCACGTAATGCGTAATTACGTTCAAAAGGTCACGGGCGACTTAGCCAGAAGTACAGAGTCAAAATCGTCCGACATCGTTGTTTTACCTTTTAATTCCTTTTTTGTAAACGGCGTTTGAGTTAGTTTTCACGTTCAACCTATGCATTCAACTTGTAAACACTCTGACTCTGTACTTCCAGCTACGTCGCCCGTGACCTTTTAAACGTAATTATGTATTACGTGACGTTGCAAACGCGCCTCACAGAATGGAGAAAGGCTAGCATTTGTCCTTAGAAAAGTTACATTTTTGGAATAAGCTTTGAAATAACCGATCGTTTCGCATGATAAGACCCTTATTCATCGTCTGATATCGTTTAAAGACATTTGAAGCTGCATCTGAAACTGTTATAACTGTTGTTTGGACCTGAACCATCCGGTTCCCATTGAAGTCCATTATAAGGAGAAAAATCCTGGAATGTTTTCATCAAAAACCTTAATTTCTTTTCGACTGAAGAAAGAAAGACATGGACATCTTGGATGACATGGGGGTGAGTAAATTATCAGCAAAAGTTTTTTCAAAAGTGAACTAATCCTTTAATTTTTAGAAGGTACAGCGCCATCTTCTTGCTTCGTCGTAAATAACGCACTTGGACTTGAACGCACCAATAATATTGTAATATTCCAATAACAGTGGGTCTGGTAAGAGTAATACCAGTTAACATTTTATCTACGCGTTCGTTTTTCTTTTTTAAAATAATTTTTATGTTTATTGATTTTAACTTAAATATGATGGACAAGCAGTTGTTTTTTGATTTTACAATGCAATGTTTCCATTTTTTGCAGGTTGTGTTTAGCATAGATCGCCTACACAGAGATACATTCACTATATTTGTTTTTTCAGCATGTGGAATAACATTTATTATACAAAAAAAAACTTTTTGATTAATCGTTGAAACAAATAACCAACAGATAATCAATCAATCAATCAATCAATAGATGTTTAAAATAATCATTAGTTGCAGCGCTTAGTCTTCTATTCTGTACTGTATAATGCTTTTTAATGAGTTATTTTCCTGCTATTCTGATTCCTTAAAGCATTTGTCAAAGACATGTAATGTCATGTTGAGATCCTTGATAAATGCCTTGGGTGGAAAAAATGCACCATGTGAATTATGAACAGAAAACCACAGGCTGTCCTGAAATACCGGTGTAAAGAGGGCAATCGTGTTTGCGTCTGTCACTGCAGCATCCTCAGCATAATATGCTAAATTTGAGGAATGACGGTCGTTTGTTTTCACAGTTCCCGGAGCAGTGTACCTGTTTAAATATGTATTTCTGCTTCAAGTCACTATAACGCTGACGATGCGCTAAGATGATGAGGCTTTGCTGATGCTTCTTAGGTCAGATTCGTCACCCACTTTCCACAGCGCTTTCGTGGCGTGCATGAAGAAAATATTTTGATATTTTGCACCATTCAATATTTATCTTGATATTTATGCTTTTGCTCTGGACTTCTTCTTTCATCTAGTTAAAAACAAAGCATGTATTTCATCATATTCTTCTCTCTTTATCTTCCTGACTTTCGGCTTCTTTCAAAACTTGACGATCGGCGTCCACAAGGGTAAGACGGCGAATTGTTTAAGGTCGTCTTCGACTTGCTTCCCCACTTTGGTGGTCGTCGGCACCAGAGTAGTTTGAATGGCAGTCTGGCACTGTCCATTTGGCACACGTACCTGAACCACCATAGGCACGCGTCTCTTCTGTATCGCCTCTTCGATCGTTAAAGGGATCACTTTGAAATTAATTTTTGGTATGTAGCTTACCTCAAGGACATCCAAGATGTAGGTGTCTTTGTTTCCGCAGTATTTTCAATTTTGATATTTTTAGGTCAAACCGTTCTTGTCTGTCAGTCATATAATGGAGGTCTATGGTCACCACCTCAAAGAGCATGCACAGAGAAGTCCAAATTAAACATGATTTAATGACTCGTAAATGTAAGTACACATTGATGGCCTAAGACACGAAACGAGCGGTTTGTGTGAGAAAACCAACAGTATTTATATCGTTTTTACCTCTTGTAACCAGAGCCAACTGTCTGAGGCGAGGGCGCTTTGGTCTGCGCAAGCGCCGTAAGTGATCTCTCGCGTGCGTGCTTCACTCATGTTCACACAGAGATTTCGGAAGTGTTACCTTTCACTGTGAAGATCTAAACATATTTATACTGGAAATCGCAATGGAAGACGATTTCGATATATCAACAGACAACGTTGAATTTTTTTTGCAACTGTGCGAGAGATCACTTCCGGCACTTGCACAGACCGAAGCGCCCGTGCCTTCAGATCACTTGGACGTGATCTGTTCGTTTTCTCACACAAACCGCTCGTTTCGTGTCTTAGGCCATCAATGTGTACTTACATTTACGAGTCATTAAATCATGTTTAATTTGGACTTCTCTGTGCATGCTCTTTGAGGTGGTGACCATAGACCTCCTTTATATGACTGACAGACAAGAACGGTTTGACCTAAAAATCTAAAATATTAAAAACTACTGCGGAAATAAAGACACCTGCATCTTGGATGCCCTTGAGGTAAGCTAAAACATACCAAAAATTGATCCCTTTAAAGCCAATATATTTCCTGATTGATCTAAATCCACATTTTCGTATAATTTTCAGAGCCTGATTACAAAAACAAAAATCTCACCATTAATAGCCACTCTCTACACATGTACTCATTATAATTTTATGTACATGACAGACTATATTTACACTTAATTCAAAACTGAGCATCTGAAGCTAAGGAAATCTATTATACATCGGCCAAATTTTCTTATCTGGCTGATAACGATTACTTTAAAAATGAACATATTTTGATCTTACATACTTAATCTTATAAACTCACAGGTTGTGAAAGATCAAGTAGCCTAACTAGTCTAATGACAGAGTTAGTCTTAATTTTAATAAAGTTTAATTGCAAAATAAAATTAATTGCAATATGCAAATTATTGCGCTCTTATACTTAAATATCTTCTATATATGACACTCTGTATGTTACATGCAGCAGCTTTTATGAATTTATGAAACCTAACTTTGAAGGTCAAGTTCCTTTGATCGCAAACCAGATTATATGGTATATATATATATATTATATCTCTCTTTTCAATGGTAAACACAAAACCAGTCCAGACCAGGACCAGATGAAAGTCCTCTACTCACTCATTTCTTTTTGTCTTTTCAGATTTTGAAGTTGAAGTTTTTCTTGAATGCCCAAGAAACAGTCAGTACGGTTTTCAACATGAACAGGAATAAGCGTGAGAAAGAGTATTACAGCATAGATGTAGGAGATTCAACATTCACCGTTTTGAAGCGCTATCAGAATCTGAGACCAATCGGGTCTGGAGCTCAAGGCATCGTCTGGTAAGTTTAATGAATTTAATTAGCCTGTCAAATATGAAAGAAGCAGATTATCATCAAGATGGCTCATAAAAGAAAGTGTGTTAAATTAAAAACCCGTTTTTCTTTTTAGCTCTGCGTATGACCACGTCCTTGAACGAAATGTTGCAATTAAGAAACTTAGCCGACCCTTTCAGAACCAAACTCATGCCAAACGGGCCTACAGAGAACTGGTCCTGATGAAATGTGTCAACCACAAAAACGTAAGCCATGTTTTGCTTCAATTTAATGATGTATTTAATTCTATTAATGTAAATGTAATTTATTCCTGTGATCAACGCTGAATTTTCAGCATCATTACTCCAGTGTTCAGTGTCACATGATGCTTCAGAAATCACTCTAATATGCTGATTTGCTTCTCATAAATACAATATTAGCTGTTCAAGCACGAAGTGCTGAAAACCTAATGTATTTGTAAGGGTTTTTATTATTATTCTTCTGCCGTAAAACGCATCGTGCAGCCCAAACCGTAAGGACTGGAGACTTGAGACTTTGTCAGATGGTAGTACAAAAATCGAGGAGAGGTTCAGAGAGTATGAGCCCGATTGGCCCATAGGTGGCGCTATAGCAACGAAACGCGCGAAACTGGCCATAACTCTTAGACAGTAAGTCGTAGACTCAAGTGTCTCATTGGAAAGCTGGACACATGAAGAATATCTCCGATTTCATTTCCGATATGCAAATTTTTCCGCCATTTTGGATTTTGTCCAAAACCTACTTTTGCAAACTAGTCCCTGGTTTTTCACCCGATCGGAATCAAACCATTGCAGAAATGTTCTCTGGAGACTGAATGTGAATAATTATCGAAAAAAAGTTGAAATTTTGATTCACGGTCGCTAGGGGGCGAAAAGGTTCCTATTTTACTAAAATGGCAATAACTCTAGAAGTTAATGAGAAATCTTCACCAATCTCAAAAGACATGTGTAGGATGACATTCTGAGGTCACAGTAAAAGAAATCGGCGTTGATTAGCCACTTGGTGGCGTTATAACATTAAAAAAAAACATAAAAAGGGCTATGACCACCTGACCGTTAGTCCGATATACTTGAAAATTGGTATGCGGTGTCTTGGTCCAAGGCTCATGTATATATATTTGAGGACATTGGCGTATCTCAAAAAACATGGCCGCCATCGGCCAATGAAGTTTGAGCACCTATGAGACAAGGTTAACGGAGGCCGATCGGAACGAAACTCGATGGGCATGTTCGACTCATGACCAAAGAGGTCTGTAAGAATTTTGAAAGAAATCAGCCACTAGTTGGCGCTAACGAGTTTTATGCCCACTGTAAACACGTGGTGTTGCGCACACCCCCACAAAATGCATATCATTTGATAAATCTCCTCATGCTGAACAACGTTGCCTCTAGAACCATTGCTGTCAATCGAATCGTTAATTAAATACTTACAAATATGTTAAAAACGTACTTTTACGAACTAGTCCCTGTTTTTCCCCCCAATCGGAACCAGACCACTCTAGAACAATTCTCTGGACTCTCTAGATTAATAATTATTGGAAAAAAAAGTTGAACTTTGCCATTTGGTTTGCTATAACAGGTTTATTTAGAAAAGGGGCGTGACAAAATGCACCCAAAAGCCTATGAATCCTAATGGAAAACTCATAACTTCACAAAAATTGAAGAGCATATATGTCCTAACATGGTCAGGAAGCATGGAAAGTTTCGTGGAGATCGGACCATAGGTGGCGCTATAACCGTCAAAAAGGTCTCATTCTTATTAGGTGTTCAAGCAGGAAACTATGGTAAAGCATGCTAGATTCATGGCGAATCATACGGGAACATGGTAAATAATGAAAATCACACTGAAATGTGGTGTATCATGGTAAATATAAGTATACATTTTGGATGGTAAGAACTTGATATCCTCATAGTTCAACCGGAGCACATCGTTCATGCAGTGTGCTTTCATTTCACAGATAATTGGCTTGTTAAATGTGTTCACACCACAGAAGACACTTGAGGAATTCCAGGATGTGTAAGTTTAACTTTCTGTTGTGAATTAGAATGGCTTTTGAGTTGTAAAATGTGTAACACATGATATATGTTTGGCCTTGGATTAATTCAAATTCACTGTGTAACAAGATGAGGGCTGTACAGTGTGTATATGTGAGTGTATGCTTGTTTATTTGTGTGTTCCTCACTCGTTTACCTTCGTCTCCTGTCCGCAGTTATCTGGTGATGGAGCTGATGGATGCAAACCTGTGCCAGGTCATTCAGATGGAGCTGGACCACGAGAGACTCTCCTACCTGCTTTATCAGATGCTCTGCGGCATCAAACACCTACATGCTGCCGGCATCATACACAGGGTACACACACACACACACTTCAAAGCCTAGTGAACTGTCTTCTTTCTACATAGGAAGCTTCTCCATTGGTTACTGGCTTTGAAATGCTACATTAACGGTCAACGCTCAAGCTCTATAAAGAAGGGTTGATTCTGATTGGCTGTCAATGTTCATCATTTCAATTGTGCTGTTGACTTTATTCTTTTATATTTAGAACGGGTTTTAAAACTATATCTTTATCGTTATTGTTCTCGTCCTTAAGGCTTGGCTTAATAAACACAAATTACCTAGAAAATCAACATTTTTTTCCCCCTACTCTGTTTCAATGCATTTGCAAGAGTTTCAAGATTTATGTAATGCTGCCTTGAATTTTGGCCAAAATCTGATATTTTATTAAGACCTCATAATTTAGCTGCCAATTATGTGTTAACTTGATGTAGGGAGTGATGCTTTTAGGACCCTCACATGTTTCTTTTCGGCATTATGATATTTTAAGGAATATCACACAATTGTTCTTTCATTCAATGAAAAAATATAAAATCCGATTTTAAAAGATCACATGTTTAATGCTTTTATTTGATTACCACTATTTTTCTAAATGATGATACACTTTCTTCATAAATCTAGAAAAAATAAAACCGACAACACAGAATCTCAGAAAAAAAAAAATCAATTGATTACACATGCTTTTTGATGATTAAAACGAAATAAACTTTAATAAAAAATCGAATTAAAATGTGGAATTTGGGAAAATAAAACTGAATTAGCGTTTTTCAAGCAATCGTTAAAGTCCGTACCTTTCATCCTTTCAATGAAACAGACGTGAAATTTGATTACTAAAATTTGATGTAACGATTACAAATTTGCTTAATAAAAAATCGAATTAAACTGGGGAATTTGGGAAAATAAAACTGAATTAGCGTTTTTCAAGCTTTCAATAAATCGTTAAAGTCCATACCTTTCATCCTTTCAACGAAACAGACGTGAAATTTGATGTAATGATTACAAATTTGCTTATATTAAAAACTAACGTGGAAAAAATGGGCTATAGTTTCTGAACTCCCCTACAGTGAGAATGTGACCACTCTGCTGACCCTTAACCTCTTCTCTTTCCAGGATCTGAAACCTAGTAACATAGTAGTGAAATCCGACTGTACGCTGAAGATCCTCGACTTCGGCCTGGCCCGGACGGCCGCCACCGGCCTCCTCATGACCCCTTATGTGGTGACGCGCTACTATCGTGCCCCCGAGGTCATCCTGGGCATGGGTTACCAAGCCAATGGTGAGTGCTAACCTGATGTCACTGCTTTGCAGCATGCCCACATAAAGGGACCCTTCACATCATTCTGCTGAAAACAACCTTGATCTCACCAAATGGCTGTGGTGATTTAACGTTAAAGACCCTTGAGGGATTCTTTTGTCCAGCTGAACTAGTTTCTGCATGCACAAGCACACTGGATGGGTTTGCCTGTAGCACTGAGCATTAGTCACTGAGTCTTACTTGGGAAGTGAAAGTGGATCACTGCAGTGCGAAAATAACAGATCAATTTGAAGGCCAATAATGCTGACGTTTAGTCCGAGTCGGTAGCGCTGAGGAAAAATTGGCAGCGGGTCAAACTCAGAAAAGTCGCGCTGCCCTTTTTGCTTTGCTTATGTCTTCTCTCTTTCCTCTATGCTACACTCGTGTAGTGGATATTTGGGCTGTTGGCTGCATTATGGCAGAGATGGTGCGGCACAAAATCCTTTTTCCAGGGAGAGACTGTATCCTTGTTCAGCCTCTAGTTGTTTTGTTTTGTGAAGAGTAGGCACACTTGGATGTCTTGATCTGGCCCGTGACCCTGCCTGATGCACACTGAGATGTTTGCATGCACCGTCCTGTCACGTCTGTTGCATCCACATCAGTGCACCCTGTTCTTGTGTGTTTTTTTCTCTTTTTTTTATGCGTATTGATCATGCCATTTCATTTGTAAGATTTTTGGCAGTTTAATTTGGTTGTCATTTCATTTTTCAGTTGATGTCTGGTCTGTTGGATGCATCATGGCTGAAATGGTCAGAGGTAGTGTGTTGTTTCCTGGCACAGACCGTATCCTTACCTGGTCGTCTTTACTGTCCCATTGTGAGTGTTTGTTTTGTTATTTTACCCGTGATATGTGTTTTTTCCTTGATGTGCAAAAAGGATTGAAATGCTGAAATGAAGATCCAGATTTAAAATGTCTCATTCATATAGACCATTTCACAAGATGTAAACAACACTGGTCCAGAAGCACTTCCTGTTTCAGTTTTTTAACACTACATAAAAGCTGGGATAAAATACAACCAACAGAACATTTAAAACTGAATCAAAAATGTAAACAGACATCTTTAAGATTTTTTCTTTACATGTAAAATAAAGAAAACAGTTACAAACTGAAACAGGAAGTGTTTCTGGACCAGTGTTGTTTACATCTTGTGAAATGGTCTATATACACTCACCTAAAGGATTATTAGGAACACCTGTTCAATTTCTCATTAATGCAATTGTCTAGTCAACCAATCACATGGCAGTTGCTTCAATGCATTTATGGGTGTGGTCCTGGTCAAGACAATCTCCTGAACTCCAAACTGAATGTCAGAATGGGAAAGAAAGGAGATTTAAGCGATTTTGAGCGTGGCCGGTCTGAGTATTTCACAATCTGCTCAGTTACTGGGATTTTCACACACAACCATTTCTAGGGTTTACAAAGAATGGTGTGAAAAGGGGAAAACATCCAGTATGGGGCAGTCCTGTGGGCGAAAACGCCTTGTTGATGCGAGAGGTCAGAGGAGAATGGGTCGACTGATTCAAGCTGATAGAAGAGCAACTTTGACTGAAATAACCACTCGTTACAACCGAGGTATGCAGTGAAGACACAACACACACAACCTTGAGGCGGATGGGCTACAACAGCAGAAGACCCCACCGGGTACCACTCATCTCCACTACAAATAGGAAAAAGAGGCGACAATTTGCAAGAGCTCACCAAAATTGGACAGTTGAAGACTGGAAAAATGTTGCCTGGTCTGATGAATCTCGATTTCAGATGGTAGAGTCAGAATTTGGCGTAAACAGAATGAGAACATGATCCATCATGCCTTGTTCCCACTGTGCAGGCTGGTGTTGGTGGTGTAATGGTGTGCGGGATGTTTTCTTGGCACACTTTAGGCCCCTTAGTGCCAATTGGGCATCGTTTAAATGCCACGGCCTACCTGAGCATTGTTTCTGACCATGTCCATCCCTTTATGGCCACCATGTCCCCATCCTCTGATGGCTACTTCCAGCAGGATAATGCACCAGGTCACAAAGCTCGAATCGTTTCTTGAACATGACAATGAGTTGACTGTACTAAAATGGCGGCCACAGTCACCAGATCTCAACCCAATAGAGCATCTTTGGGATGTGGTGGAACGGGAGCTTCATCCCACAAATCTCCATCAACTGCAAGATGCTATCCTATCAATATGGGCCAACATTTCTAAAGAATGCTTTCAGCACCTTGTTGAATCAATGCCACGTAGAATTAAGGCAGTATTAGTATGGTGTTCCTAATAATCCTTTAGGGGAGTGTATGTATGTAGACTTGTCACATCACGCTGGATTTGGAAATGTACTAGAGTCATTCTTAAATAATAAAGAGGTTAACTGCTTAAAATGTTTCACTTAGGGTAATTATGTTTATGTATGTGACTTGGAAGTCACCCAAATATATTAGTCAGGTAAGAGAGAGCCATGATGATGTGCCTCCAGTCAGTAGTTTTCCTTAGCATGTGATATGAAGATATTGACCAGTGGAACAAGGTGATCGAGCAGCTGGGCACACCGGCACAGGAGTTCATGTTGAAGCTGAACCAGTCTGTGAGGACTTACGTGGAGAACAGACCTCGCTATGCTGGATACAGCTTTGAGAAGCTCTTCCCTGACGTGCTCTTCCCTGCAGACTCTGACCACAACAAACTCAAAGGTGAGGGATACGTCTTCAATATTTCGGCCTTTTATTGTTTTATAGTGCTGTTACACTGTAAATGTTGCTTTTAGAAATGGATTGCTGGATGTTTAAAGATGCAAATAGCAGATAAATGCAAACTTCTGACTGAATGTGGAACCGATCATAGACTACCAATTGTGAGGTGAATGATGCTAGACTATTGTTATATTTGTTGCAAATATTGTTTTAATTTGTACCTGAAATTATTTTAGGATAATGGTATATTTTATTATATTGTTGTTTTATAGAAGTAAACTAATACCACCTGCCACTGACTAGCAAATGCGAGTAGCAAAGTCAAATCTACTGGGTTCTTAGTGGCAGGTGTATTTTTTTAAATTATGAATTATAATAACTTTATTTTGCGACTTAAAAAGTTGTTTAACCCCCCCAAACAGAATAAAATGAACCAACATTAAAACAAATGCAATAAAAAATAAGTCATACGTTTAAAAACAACAGAAACAATACAACAAATACAAATATTTATACATGAAAATGCATATTAAACCAGTAGGCCAATTGTCGAGTATAAGCCATCCAAGAAAATAAAATGTTTAAGATGAGATCTTAAAGTGCTTCAGATTTCTTGCACCATTTGATGCCATTTCTAGATAAGAAAAGTGTCCACCGAAACCAATTACAAATTAAAAATATATATATTTTACAGCCATAAACTATTGGCTGTATATAAAAAGGCTTGAGCCTATTAAAATGTGCCGCTTCTCCTGTTTCAAAAGGAAATGTGCCAAGAAAGGAAACTATAACAAAAAAATTCATGGGGTCTTCAACTGTAATCCATGACTCCCACTAGCTCATTGCTTTAATTAAAGCTACACTGTGTAACTCTTTTAGTTTATTCTTAGCTAAAAACACTTATATATATCAAAAATATATGTGCTCATTAATGTATATTTACTTCGTTCAAGTAATAAAGTATTCTCGTGAGTGTATAATATGCCATTGGAAATACATACGGGTAAGGGGTTCGCCATGTTGCCCCTCCATCTTGAAAGTACATTAGCCAAAGAGGGACATACCCGTTAATTCAAGCTTCGCCTTTCGCGTTTACGTTTGAGTTAGCACTCATGGACGAGGTCGAACTGGAAGCAATGTTAAACTTGGACTACACTGGCCACCGTAGGAGTTAAAACGAAATCGGAATTGAGAGGAACAGAAACTAATATTCACTGGATGGTCATATACCTTTTCACCACTAGATGGGCATAAAAATCACACAGTGCAGCTTTAAAGGTGCATTTAATTCATTTTATTATTTTTATATATTTTATTTAATTATCATTTAATTTTGCTTGGCTGTTTCAACTTGGCTTCTAAAGACACAGAACTGTGTTTGTTTGCCTTCATTAAACTCCCATCAAATTCAGTAATCCTAGATCAGCATGACTGTCCATGGCGATTCAGTTTCTGATTTAAATGCAATTATTTTTCAGCGAGCCAGGCCCGAGACTTGTTATCCAAAATGCTGGTAATAGATGCGTCGAAGCGAATCTCAGTGGACGAGGCCCTCCAGCACCCCTACATCAACGTGTGGTACGATCCGTCAGAGGTGGAAGCGGTAAGTGCTTCAGTGCTCATTATTCCTGAGCGCATGACGTATCATTATCTTTCCTTTGTGATGTATCCGATTGACCTTTATCTGCTTGGTTTCAGCCGCCACCGGCGATCACGGATAAACAACTAGATGAGAGAGAACACACAGTAGAAGAGTGGAAAGGTGCTTGTTTTTATATGTTGTCATTCATAATTTTAAGATATGTCAAACGCATGATTATTTTTGCCTTTTTATTTAGATCTTGAATATAAGATTTGTAATAAATTGTGTAACACCTACGACGACATGTTTCCTGACCTAATCTGGTGCTCCTCTGTATCTGTTCCCTGATCAGAGCTGATATATAAGGAAGTGCTGGACTTGGAGGAGCGAACGAAAAACGGAGTGATCCGAGGACCGCCGGCCTCACTAGGTTAGTTTCCTCCTTGATTTATGAAATGAACTTTCTAGGCTTTTCACACTGTGGTTAACCTTGGGTTAATTGTTTTACGTTTTAACCCTGGATTATGAAGCTTTGCTCTGAAGCAGGTTTAGAAATAGAAGAACTTACTAATGCGTTAACTGAAATCTTGATAAAGTGTTATGTTTACAATTATTTTCGGCAGTATGTATTTGGGCTCTACTAGAAGAGGTCAATAGATCATGCTTGAATGTTCAAAAATCACCTTATTTTTCACAGATTCTCCATTGCTGCAGCTCCTCTCTTCTCTGTCTGTCAGTAATGCTCCGTTTAGTTCCTTCTGAAAAGCACACTGTCGAGTGCTTCGAGTGTGTTTGGGAAATGCCCCGCCCCTTACCATAACCACCAGTTTAACACACTACTAACTTAATCAACCAGGACTCGCCCCTTTATTCTGTGTATTAATTATTTAGATGAGGAATATTGTGACTCAAGACTACAATGGAGGCGTTTCAGGGAGTTCACAAACACTGATATAGAGAATAACTGTGTGCGCTGGTACTTTTCAGAGCTTTTTCACGCTCAAACAGCAACATTACACACTAAAGTAAGATGAACATGTAAAAAAAAAAAAAAAAGCACAATAGGTCCTCTTTAACCCTCTGGGGACGGATTGGGCGGTACCGCCCAAAATAAACGATTTACGATGGAACAGGCTCTGGAACAATTACTGGAGAGAGTGACGAGGAGAAAGCATTGTTTAGAAAATTCTAACACCCGGGACTATTTGTAAATAAAGTTAGATTTTTCATTGTTCGTTACACATTTTATTTAACAATTACACATGTCTGTCAAGCAAAGGCTTTGACAAATATTTTTTTTGTTCAAAAACTGTTCACTATTGTTGTGTGATGTGTGATTTTCAGAAATAAATGACAAAAATCGATTTTCTGTTTTTGAAATTCTCTACTATTATTAGGGCTGTATTCAACCAAAGAAATCCTTAGTCGACCAAAGTCGAGTCCTGCGCAACGATTAGTCGACTTAAAAAAAAAAAAAAACCTGATGTTTTGATTAAACATTTTTTAAACAATTGTCATTGAGCATTTATAAAACAACAACGAAAAAACATCACAAATAAATAAAACTATAATAATAATACAATTCTTTGAAAATTAAGTGATTTTTTTAACTTTTAGCAAAAAGTGAAGAGCTCTGTCCTACGTCTATAACAGTCACAATCGCGCACCTGACCACACCACACGCTGCAAAAAATATGAAAAATCCCAACAAAAGCTCTCGTTTATACAGGCTTTATATTTTTCTTTACTTTCAAAGCTATGGGTTAACTTTCGTCCTGACGATCAAGGCGTTTTAAAACAACACACAAAAACCCAAATAACTTAAAAACAATCCTAATAATAGGCTGTAGGACCGCGTATAGGTTTATTTTCGTTTTGTTGCATTATTTAGGCTATTTTCAAATGCGTCAAGTGTACAAATAAAAACGAAAACATTAAGAAAACACAATCTATTGAGTCCGCATGATATAGCCGTTAAAAGGCTGCTCACGTCTTTTGCGCGCTCAAGTTCGATTTCAAATGTAGGCGCGCGACTTGCGCGCTCATAATGGAGCAACGCGATCGCCTCCCTCCACAGTCTTGTCGTCTTTGTTTTAAAATGCAGCAAGACATAAGATTTAGATTTCCTGGAAATTTTATCGACTAAAGCCAAAACAAGCAGCGTTCTAACTGAATGACTACAGCATCCCTTACCGAGCGCGAGCAGCAGCGCAGCCAGCCACAGGTGCGGTCCCCGAGTGTATTATGTGTGTGCGTTAAACTGTGGCGCAGTTACAAAAATAGCCTAAATTAAAGCATTTTAAAGTTGGGGACAAAACATAGGCTAATTATATTTAGAATACAGTAATAAATAACTGCTTATAAATGAATAAATATCAAGGAGTAAATCATTGAAAAATTCTTTCTATTGGTGAAAAAAAAAAATGCAACTGGTCGACCAATAAGAATGTTGGCATCGACCGATTAGTCGACTAAACGACTAAAGTTGACAGCCCTAACTATTATTGTACATTTTTCACTCATACTTCATTTTTAAACACATTACATGCGTGCTTATGTTAGCTTAGAGTCTTCTGAATCCATAGATACCAAACACATAGGCAGCGTTCCATCTCCATAACATAGACCTTATGTAGCCCCGCCCCTTTTCAGCACTGCGCTCGTTGTCTTTTGTATTTCCACAGCGATCTTGCATTGGTATGAATGAACTGCTCGTAAAAAATGACCTGCTGGTGCATAAGGTCTATAGTTTACAAGCCCAAATGTAAAAATAGAGAAAACGGACCAAAAAGGGCTTAGTCCCCAGAGGGTTAAAATCTTACACAATCTTGCTTCTGATGTACATTGAAACATTACAAAAGTTTGGCTATGTAACCTTTTATTTACAATTTATCAATCATTTCCCCCCCATTAAATGTCTAAACATCTACCAGATCCATTTACTTGAAAAGCAACATAATGTAATATATTAAGAATATGTAAATTTAAGCATATTTTTTAGAATTTAAGCATAAATTCTAAATCTCTTGCTTGCTTGTAAATTGATCATGCTGTAAAGATGTTCACTGGTTAAAACCTGTCCACGTTCACACGGTTTCATCAGTCGTACCGGTCTGATAAAAATGTGCTGTGTTCCTCATAGCACAGGTGCAGCAGTGAGCAAAGACTCCCAGGAGCCCTCGACGACGTCCTCCTCCTCCACAAACGACGCGTCGTCCATGTCCAGCGACCCCACCGTGACCTCGGACACGGACAGCAGTCAGGAGACCACAGGACCGCTGGGCTGCTGTAGATGACCATCCTCGTGCATCCCGTTCCCGCTAACATCCCTCTTCACTGGCAAACGGACACGTGTCCTCCTTTCTTTCTCAAACTCGACAAGTTCTTTTGAATCGAAAAAGCTTAAGAACGGAGGTAAGAGTTGTTGAGGGCACCAAACCAGCATTACTTTGACTGCTTTCATTTGCTGTACTTTAATTTCGCATCAGATTGAAGCTAGCCCCGTGCGACGTCATCTTGCCATTTGGATGTGGAATGATTTGAGTAGTTTATTTGTAAAGATGGATGGTGAATATATTTTTGAGATGTTTTATTTTTTTGAGAGTCATTTGAATCACTAATTAGTGGAGGTTCTTCCTGGATAAATTAACGTTTCCACACTGTTACTAGTGTTTGGGAGTCGGTGCCGTGTAAAACGCATCTGATCGGTCTATGATGGACGTTTTATTTGGTTTGGCTTTACAAAAACACATTTTAAAGCGCTCTTAGGGTCTGTAAGCTACTCTTTTTCAAATGTACACCATTTACTCTCTGTAAAAACACAAGTTTTTAAGTGTCACCGTATGTAATCTAGTCTGTACATATTTCATTAAGCTTTCTTTCAGCGCTGTACAGTTGTTTGAACACTTCAATATATGATATGAAACCGAAATTGGATATTTGGTCCCTGCATAAGAAACGCTTTTGATTTCTTTAGTGTCTACAATCAAACTGCGTATACCGACGTGATCTTATTCGTTAGGCTATGAAAAAAAAAAGATTTTTTTTAATGATGTTATTTTAGTTGCAGCAATGAAAACGGTTTAAAATAGATCGTAATGAAAGGACTTGGCAATCTAACGTTAAAAAAAAAATCATTTTATAAAAAAAAAAATCTTTGATTATGTAATGTTTTGGAATGTAATTATATCTTAGTGTATGAAGTGTAAACTCTACTCCTCCTACTGTAAAGAATACAATGACTACAAGGTAAATCCATCAGGTGTCATTCATCATTGGGCTTTTATTTTGTTTTCAAAATGGAGAAAGTGCCTGAGTCCAGCATTCATTCCTGAATGATTAGAAAGATGAAGAAATTTGGGTGAGGTTTTTCAAAGTAATCCTGTTCATATCACGTTGGAGTGTCTATTTTTCTATTGTATTGGACGTGTGTGTGTGTGTGTGATGTAGATCGAAAGGTTGAGAAAGGGACGTTTCCTCAAGCAAGGTCTTTCATCAAAGTGATAGCAAATTGGAACATTTTTGGTATGCATATATGGTTTGCAGCTTTATTTTGTTTAGGGAAATGTGCAAGATATTGCAACAAATGCTGTAGGTGGGAACTACATTTCCCATGATGCAATGCTCTCGAACGGACATGCGTATGTATGGTGATGGTTGAAAGGATGTAGGAACCGAAGGTTTGTGTTTGCATAATGATCGGCATATATACTCTTTTATTTGAGTCGCATCCCGGACGTTTTTTTTAAGTGCTCTTAATTTTTTCTTCACTGTCTTTAGGCTAATGAATTTTAACTTTTAGATTTTTTTTCCTTTTATTTCATCTCTCAAAAATGTTATAATTCAGATCAAAGTAGGCTTTGATGAACTACCTCACTCAAAATTTCTAGATTTTTTTTTTTCCGACGTAGTTGCCCGTAAAATGTTAATACAGATTTCATTATTTATTTATTTCTAAAGTGAACTATTGTCAATAGTAGGCAACGTATAGTTTTGTACATTATGTATACTTCACCTAGAAGTAAAAGAACTGAAATGTAAATTTGATCTTTTTGTTTTTAATTTTCTTTGTACTCATTTTTTTACAGTTGTTGTGCAATACCCACTGCTGTCATGCTAGTTGTAATCGCTAGATCTAGACTTATTAGTTTTAAATATGTACCCAGAGGTAGAGATATGTTTGGTACTGTCTGATAAACACATTTTTTTTGTCTTTTTAAATCTGGATTTTTTTTTTTTGTGGCTTTTTTTCATCAATGTTACATAACCTGTCTTACCAAAAACTAAATTCTGTGGCTGATGTTAGCAAGGTTTCATGTTTAGCCACAGGACTTTGATCAACCTGGTAAGTTCAATTTAAAAACATCTGTAAAATATCTTGAATTACCAATATGTTAAGATTTGGTGCTGGTATGTAATATTTGCTAGCAACGCCAGCTATTATTAAATTGCTAACTCTGTGTGCACTCAACAGCATACAGACAATGAGAAGTGTGCACAAAGAATGCACTGGGATCTTATGATACCAATTGTACATGTACTGCAAATAAACACCAGTTTGAATCAGAATCATTTTCCCTTGTCTCATTGCAGCTCAATATACGAGAAGTTTATGTATGTTTTAGATTGAATATTGTGAGTTATTTAGTTTTTTTAGCAGTGGCGTTACTGATTAAATCATTGAACAACTGATTCAGATCACTTGGATTACACGAGGTAAAAACGATATAAATACTGTTCGTTTTCTCGCTCAAACCGCTCGTTTCGTGTCTTAGGCCATCAATGTGTACTTACATTTACGAGTCATTAAATCATGTTTAATTTGGACTTCTCTGTGCATGCTCTTTGAGGTGGTGACCATAGACCTCCATTATATGACTGACAGACAAGAACGGTTTGACCTAAAAACATCAAAATTGAAACTACTGTGAAACAAAGAAACCTACATCTTGGATGCCCTTGAGGTAAGATAAAACATCAAAAATTAATTTCAAAGTGAACTATCCCTTTTAACACTGTATGTGTATAAGCTGTGCTAGATGACAAACCAGCCACATAAAGTAGATGATCAGATCGCTTTTACAAGATGTATGCTCTTTCAATTTTTTTTTCAGTTTACAATTTAATTTAGGTCTTTGTGAATAATTACATACCACCACAGTGACACATGGGAACATTTCAGCACAGCACAGAAGACTAATCGTCACGTATGACCGCAGTATAATAGTCGAATCATAATGATGTATAACATCTTCACATACTCTAAATATGCATAAAGACTTTTGTAAAAGCTGTCGTTCTGGTAATATCCAAGTGAAACATGTTGAGCAGCAGAAAGCACTTAGCTTGAGGGCACAGTGGTGATGTCCAGTTTCTGGGTCTCTTCTTCTTGAACCTGAAACATTCATATTAGCAGCCTGGAAAGTTGACCATTAGGCTACGGCCATCATGCTAATATATAATATGACCTACTGTGCAGTAGTTCAGAGAATGAGCCGAGTCTACATAATCTATGACACAGTATCTGACCACTCGTTTTAAGAAACATCCACAGAGCATTTCTAGACTTTCTAAGCACTTCAACAGTGTAAAATAAATAGAAAATGAGCTCAATTGACAAAAGTCACATTTCTAGCTTCTTTTAAATGACCTCTCAAAATACCACCGAATGCCAAGATCTGGAGCTATTGTAGTCAAGTATGCTTGCGTTTACTTTAAAGGAGTAGTTCACTTTAAAAAAAAAAAACTTTTGCTGATAATTTAGTTTACTCACCCCCATGTCATCCAAGATGTCCATGTCTTTCTTTCTTCAGTCGAAAAGAAATTAAGATTTTTGATGAAAACATTCCAGGATTTTTCTCCATATAATGGACTTCAATGGGGTCCAAACGGTTCAAGGTCCAAATGAGAGTTTCAGTGCTGCTTCAAAGGGCTTTAAACGACACCAGATGATGAATAAGGATCTTATCAAGTGAAACGATCACTCATTTAAAAAAAAATAACAAAGTTTAAGTTTTATAAGCTCAAATGCTCGCCTTGCTCTTTTCTGTGATGCGCGTTTGTGACTCTCCTGTTTGAACTCGTTCATCAAAATGAACAAATATTTTTCGTGTCATTTGGTTCATTCAACTAACAAAATGAACCAAATGACTCAGAAAACGATTCATTCATTTTGATGAACGAGTTTGAACAGGAGAGTCACAAACGCGCAATACAGGACAGAGCAAGGCGAGCATTTGTGCTTATAAAACTTAAACTTTGTTATTTATTTTTGAAATGAGCGATCGTTTCACTTGATAAGACCCTTATTCATCGTCTGGAATCGTTTAAAGCCCTTTGAACAGTTTGTAGTTTGCACTGAAACTCTCATTTGGACCTTGAACTGTTTGGACCCCATTGAAATCCATTATACGGAGAAAAATCCTGGAATGTTTTCATCAAAAACCTTAATTTCTTTTCGACTGAAGAAAGAATCTTGGACATCTTGGATGACATGGGGGTGAGTAAATTATCAGCAAAAGTTTTTTTTAAAAATGAACTACTCCTTTAAGACCTTGACAAAGTCACTGTCCCGATGTCATTATAAGTGACGTTTCTGCGCCAGTGGTCTGCTTAATGTCCACCAGATCTGCTCATATTAGCATTCAGACTGGGAACCTCGAACATGCAAACGATGCGTGATTTCACGACCGGATTCAGATGTTCCACTCCTTGAAAAAAGACGTCGCTTTAAAACGACAGGTGTAAACTGGTTTAATAAACGTAACGCTGCTGGAATGGTGAAAAAGTGACTGGTTGAATTAGTGATAGTGGAATTTTGCAGACATAAAATTGTCCATATAATTTATGGAGATGGCCTGAGACAACATCATCTTGCGTGGTCCTTGTGTTTATTTTTTTTTGCATTAAATGTCACTGGTGCGGCTTCCAAGAGCCAGGTCCCCCAGCGTGGAGAAGAAGTCTTCCATCTCTTTCTCGAGGAGGCGATTGCGGTTTTCCGCGTCCTCACGCGCTCGTTCAGAGTTTCTCAGTTTGATCTCAAGCATTCGTTTTCTTTTCCTCTCCTGCTCCATCTCTTGCTCGAGTCTCTCCATCTGCGCACACAGGGCTGCACTTGAGTCTTCCAGCCTGTAGAGGGCAGAACACAGCCGTGAGTCAATACAAATATCACCACCAACAGTAACAGTTTAGGGGAAACTCAAGGCCTGCAATTTGAGAGAAAAAAAATTACTTTAAAAAGTGTATTTATTCGTAGATCGTAGACTGGTCAAATTAATACGTTGTTTTTTTATCCTACCGGCAGACAAATAACAACACAGTTATATTTTCAAGGTTCGTACATCTAACACTAATAGTGCTTTAGTCAAATATATGACTTTACATACATATATATTAGGGCTGTCAAACGATTAATCCAAAATAAAAGTCTGCAAAGTGTCTACATAATATATGTGGGTGCACTGTGTATAATTATTTTGTATATATATAAATACACACATATGCATGTAATTTAAGAAAAAAATATTATTTATATAATATATATATAATTATATATTATAAGTATATACATGAAAATATTTCTTAAATATATACAAGCACGTGTGTGTATTTATATATATATATATATATATATATATATATATCAAATAATTATACATAGTGCACCCACATATATTATGTAAACACAAACTTTTATTTTGAATGTGATTAATCATTTGACAGCCCTAATATATATTTTCATTAATTAATTCAAATTTAATGTATCGAGTTGGAAAAGTATACAAAGGCTGAGGACCCCCAAATTATTTTTTTTTATATAATTATTTTCTAAAGTTTGGTGGAAACAAATAATATCCCTTGGACCCTTGCAAAAGAGTCATATTATTTTGTGGTGCTTGACTTTTTTGTTGATATTTTCATTTGCTTTCCATATCCCTTACGAAAATAAACCATGGTGTGTGTAAAGTGTAACCATGTTTTTTGGCGATTTGATTAACCACAGTTTCAGTGCAGCTTCAAGGGCTTTAAACGACACCAGACGATGAATAAGGGTCTTATCTAGCGAAACGATCGCTCGTTTAAAAATTAAATTTATGTTAAAAGATTTATGTTAAAAAAAAAAATTATGTTAAATTTATGTAATGTTGTAATTAATAAATGTATGTTAAATTATGTTAAAATATGTAATTAATAAATTTATGTTAAAAAAAATATGTTTTATAAGCACAAATGCTCGCCTTGCTCTGTTCTGTGTGACTCTCCTGTTCGAACTCGTTCATCAAAAGGAACGAATATTTTTTCGAGTCATTTGGTGAATGAACCAAATGACTCGAAAAAAGATTTGTTCATTTTGATGAACGAGTTCGAACAGGAGAGTCACGAACGCGCATCACAGAACAGAGCAAGGCGAGCATTTGAGCTTATAGAACTTAAACTTTTTAATTTATGTTTGAAATGACCAATTGTTTCGCTCGATAAGACCCTTATTCATCGTCTGGAATCGTTTAAAGCCCTTTGAACAATTTGTAGTTTGCACTGAAACTCTCATTTGGACCTTGAACCGTTTGGTTCCCATTATATGGAGAAAATCCTGGAATGTTTTCATCAAAAACCTTAATTTCTTTTCGACTGAAGAAATAAAGACGTGGACCTCTTGGATTACGGGCCAATCCCAATTCTAACCCTACCCCTTCGCCTTCCCCTTGACCCTTGAAACAGAGTGGCAATGCGTAGGGGTGAAAATATTCCCCTAAGAAATGGGACACCACTACGCCTCCGTTAAACGTCATTATAAGTCGTCGCTAGCGCCTACGTCACAGGAGATGCGCCGATGTTTATCACAACTTCCAAGATGCCGTCGACAGCTGCAGTTATCTCAGTCGCGTGGGTTACAGCTATTTTCTTGCATCTTGTGAAGTTCGCAGGAAACAACGGAGACGACGAAAATATGTTGCGGGACTATCGTTAGCAAACTACAGTCATTTTAGCGTTTTTTTTTTTGTTTTTTTTTACAAACGTTTCTGTGAAGAAACTGACCGTAAATATGAACACAATATTGAATGTAACATAAAGCAAATTATTATTTGTCGTTATAATACTTATTAAAGCCACAAATACTTAAATTTATGGGTCTCCTTTGTCGCTTGGGCAGCCAGCCTGGGTTAGCAGTGACACTTCTCATACCCCTTCGTTTGAAGTGTGCTCCCGAAAAATCTTCGTTTGAAGGGCTATCTGGCCCTTCACCCTAGCCCTCCCCCTCCAACCAAAAGAGAATTGGGACAGCCCTACCCCTTCACGTGGACGCGCAAAACGGAGGGGAAGGGGAAAGTGAAGGGGTGAGGGGTAGAATTGGGATTGGCCCTACATGGGGGTGAGTAAATTATCAGCAAAAGTGTTTTTTAAAAGTGAACTACTCCTTTAAGAAGCAGCAGCCTTACTTTTTAATTCTAGATTCATAAGTCTGTTTCTGCTTCCTCAGCTCTTCTTTCAGCTCTGCCACGACGCTGACCAGAGATGAGGAGGTTTCTTCAGCGTCTTCATCCACAACTCGAATGACCGGTGCCACGTTCCCACTCGCCTGGTTCTCCTCAGTGCCGCCGATGTCCTCGATCTGTTCGTTGGGCTTCTCTTCCTCCTCGGCTCGTTCCTCCTGAGCGCTCGGCCCGTCTTCGGCCCCTAACGGCTCGCCTCCGGAGTCCGGGACCGAGATCTCACATGAGGAGGTGGACCAAGGCGTGCTGTCCATACTCAACACGCTGCCCAGACTTGACGAAGACGTGACGTTATCATAGGTGGACAGTCTCTGAGAGGAGCCTGAATCTCTGGAGCGTTCTCCGGATGAGGTGCGTCGGTGTCCCCGGAGCGAGGAAAGCCCGTTCATGAGCCAGTTCCCGCTGGAGCCCGTGCTCACGTCCACCGCGGAGACTTTGGCGGACTGTGGCCGGGGAGAGGAGCCTTTAAAGGTGTACTTCCACCCTGGAAGAGTCTTGACCTGTTTACTGGGGCTGACGGCCGTCTCTCCCTTTCCCTGAGGCACAGACTTCGAGGAGCAAACGGCATCCACAGGTGAGGCACTGCTACTGGGCGGGTCATTCTTGGCTGTGGGTGGGCAGGTTTGGAGATCCTCCTCGGAGATCCAGTCGACCAGGGTGGACTGCTGATGTTGCTGGCTTTGGTCCTTTACCTCCATCTGGTTCTGTGATGTTTCAGAGTCTTTTTCAGTGTACAGGCGATCATGCTTGCTAATCAGTAACGTCATGAGATGCTGAACAAGGGAGGTGCCTGTAAAACACACAAGCACAGGTAATGCTGTATCCATCAGCCTCATTTAATGTACTTCCTACATTGGGATTACATTTACAGATTTGAAGTCCCCCTGTGGTGAAAATCAAGCTTTTAAAGGGTTAGTTCACCCAAAAATGAAAATTCTGTCAGTATTTACTCACCCTCATGTTGTTCCAACCCCGTAAGACCTTCGTTCATCTTCGGAACACAAATAAAGATATTTAAGATATTAAGATCGCTCCTGCATACTAGTCCATAGGCTTCTTGAGGGACTGGCTCTTGCTGTCCTCAAAGTCATTAAAGACATTGTTAAAATAGTCCAAGTGACTACAGTGGCTCAATCTTAAGTTTATCAAACGACGAGAACACTTTTGTGCGCAAAAAAACAACAAAAATAACGACTTTATTTCAACTATTCGTTTATTTCTCCCTCTGCGCGAGTCAGGTTACTAGTTTAATAGCGTAAGCTTCTGTTATTGTACGTCACACGCATCACACACATGACCAGCGTCGGCCAATAGTGAGCCTACGTGTGACGTAGCTCTACGCAATCACACTACGTTAACTGACTACAGGCCCATGGAGAAGGAAGTGAATAGTTGAAATAAAGTCGTTATTTTTGTTGTTTTTTTGCGCACAAAAGTGTTCTCGTCGTTTGATAAACTTAAGATTGAGCCCCTGTAGTCACTTGGACTATTTTAACGATGTCTTTAATGACTTTTCGAGGACAGCAAGAGCCAGTCCCTCAAGAAGCCTATGGACTAGTATGCAGGAGCGATCTTAATATCTTAAATATCTTAATTTGTGTTCTGAAGATGAACGAAGGTCTTACGGGGTTGGAACAACATGAGGGTGAGTAAATACTGACAGAATTTTCATTTTTGGGTGAACTAACCCTTTAATGTTGTTTATATGTCTGTGTGGTGTTTTTAATATGCTTTAAGACAAATCATGTGTAAATTCATAAGTCGACAGCATTTCTGCGGTAACCTCAAAAATGGGTTCAAAATCGCTGGTGTTTCTGACGTCACAAACTACCGTGTAACGAATCAGATCAACGTGTGATCGGCAACGAGTGGATCTCTGAGTGAGTGAGTGGAGGCGGGGCTCATTTGCATATTCATTAAACCTTGTATACTTAGTGAGGCGAGGGTGTCGAGTAGAGCCTGACCGATAAAGGATTTTGAAGGCCGATATGATACAAATATTTTGGGGTTTTAAAATTTTATAAAATTTTCCGATTTTTTTTTTTTTTTAAAATATTGTTGGATTTCACACACGTGTAAAAGAAAAGCTAACTTTTCTACACAAGATACGATACTTTTTCTCTATGTCTAAATGTTCACTCCTCGCAAGTATAACTTACATTTTACAATGCAGGGACTGTAACTAGAGATATGCTAGTTATAAATACAGTAATAATTACTTTATTTAGGCAGAAAAAGTTCATTGTGGTTTCCAAGCTCATTAATGTTAACGTTAGCGGTCTTCCACTGATGATAGTGGCGTTAGCTAGCTTTGTGGTTAGCTAGTCTATGATGAGCCATAATTTAGCAATAGATAACATCATACTGCAAATTGTAAAACATACATTCTCAATATAACAGGCCAAGGAGAGATGATTAAAGCGTGTTTCGTCCGTTTTTATTTTATTTTTTAAATATTCATTTATCGGCCATTATAACTGCCGATACCGATATTATGGAAAATGCCTAATATCGGCCGATATATCGGTCTGGCTCTAGTGTCGAGTTACATTCAAGCTATTTTAAGACATGAAGACATTTTTTCAAGGAAAAAAAAAATTAAATGTGTAATTTTGGTGATCAAAGATGAGTTTTAAAGAGATACAATTATTGGCTACAAGGGCTCGAGACTTTAAAGTAAATGTACAGTATTTCATTAACTGATATAATGTAAATATACCAACCTATTGAAGTACTAATATCTGTTTTGTACCATTGTATAACACTGACAGCCACCAAAAAATGGTGGTGATGAGAAATCATGATGAATCAAAGCTTATCACAAGCTGAGAAGGTCAATTTGACTACATAAAATCTGCACAGTGTCATTCACACAATACTAAACCCCATCCTGGTCACTAATGTAATGCAATAAACATTAATTTAACACAATTACATGTAACATTGAAACCCTAATGTACATAACTGGTAAGAAAAACTAAAAATATATCAAATGTTAAGTATCACGCATGGAATGTAAATTTATGTTTTTTTTCACTGTAATTATGCAATGACTTAAAATTGTAAATTTACCTCTATTTTACTGTCAAATTACATTAAATATGAGGTTAGATCTACACTGTAAACAAAAGTTGCTTAGCTTGGATGTTTAAGGTAACTTTTAAATTTAAAATTACGTTAAACTCACTTTAAAAATTATTTAATTTTTTGATAAGTTAAAGCAATGGAAGATTTTGTCATAACTTATTGATCATATAATGTTTTACAGTGTATTACAGTTCTTCACTGTAGATAGAAATGAAACTTGTTAACCAGTTAAAATCACAATCATTTTAGACTTTGGCGTAGAAACTATTTTCACTCAGAAATTGCTAGTAAATTTCACAAATAATTAAATGTGAACTTTTGAAGTAGAAGACTAAAATAGCATTTTTTTTTTTTTTTGTAAAACGTACTTTGGTAATCTGTTTAATTTACATTATGGTTAGTTTGCTTATTTTCATTGCATCATTTGTTCTTAAGGATCAACTCAAGCTCATGTAGTTGCACATTATAACATTTACCATATTTTCAGAAAAATAAGGCGCACCTGACTATAAGTCGTGGAGTCGTAATTGCATTGTTGAGAGAAATTTAATTGTATTATTACATTCTGAAAATATTGCAAAAAAAAAAATGTTTACAAACATTATAAACGCGGATCTCTCACTCCACAACAGATCCTTTAAATTTAACGGCATTCAGAACAGAACATGAATGAAAAATATCATATAAACAACATTTATTATTCTACATTTATTATAATACTACTTTTAATCCAAAAAGAAGCCTCCAAATTTGTTAACAAAAAATTAGTATATGTAGCCCTCAAACAGTATTCACTTTATAGCCCATCCTGTAATTTTGGACAAATGTGGGAACAGAGGACTCAGGTGTGATCCTAATTTTTATTTATTATAAATGTTATATCACTGTCTTCGATAAAGTTTTGTCTATCCATTTATGTAGTATTTATTTTTATTTTGGGGGTATTTTTGAATTTATATACCTCAAAAAGTACTATATTTTCTATGTAAATTATGCTTATTTTTATGTTTTATTTTATTTTTTTAACTACATTAAAATATCATTCCAATAAGTTCTTAGAGCTAAAACCTAAAGATGAAGTGACTTTGCTGTCACCTGCTGTCTTATTTTGGCTTATTTTAGAATGCTCTAAATTACAGTTTTTCCCATTCATTTCTATGGGTGCCCATTTTTGACCCAAATACAAGATTAAGGAGGTTTTTTTTTTCAGCCACTTAACATTGTAGAATTGAGTCAAAAAAATAGTGTGTGTTCAGGAGGCAAACTTAGGAAAAGTAGCCAAGTCTTGTACCGCTCAGATCAAGGGAAGTATATTTTTAAAAAATAAATCAAAACTATTTTGCCCACATTTGTCCAGAATACGGTTTTAGGGTTAAATGTGACTGTATCTAAAAAGGATACAAAAGGAGCAATAAATAAATACTTATACAAATATTTTTTGTGTGTGTGATCTATTTCTGGATATATACTGTATATGTTTATAATATTTAGTTGTGAATGTTATAATTGCATTTCTGTAACATATACACGCTTCGTTTTAGGCATAGCTGGTGCAACCATCCAACAGCTGTCCAGTTTTGAAGTGTGTCTTGTTTTACAAACTAATTGGTTTGAAATTCGATAAGAGCTTACCTTCCATAATAGTTACTGGATCCTCCATTTTAGGACGAAGGATATTTGGTCCAAACACGGTGGCCAAGTTCTGCACACCCATTTTGTTTTCATTTGAGTGAGACTGCACCTCATCCAGAAATCTATAAAAATGGAGTTCACTTTGAGCACTGAACCATGAAAAGGACTGACAAGAATGTGTCTGAAATGATTATGTTGGACCTACTTGCATATATATTTCAGAAGGTTGAAATTGGCAGCTGGAAGCGTCGTCACTAGCTTCCCTAATTCTTGTATTCCCTGTGGAAACATGAAATCACTGAAGCGACCACGGCATCCTGTGGTTCGAAATCAAGTTAAAATATTCTGTTTTTCCACATTTCATGAAAATTATGCATTTGAAATTTTGATAATATGTATAATGTAATTAAATTATGACTTCCGCTTCACGCATCTTCTGAATCTGTGCATCGCATCATGTCAGCTGGGAAATATGTGGGAGGAACATTGGCTAGCAAACCGCATACTGACTGTAACAGCTTTCTGTTTTATGAGCACACAAACATACTTTTTGACAAAACTGCAGAAATAATTGGCACCAATACCAGCAAAAAGCTCACCACAAAAACAAATTCTATAAGCAACTACAGGTCAGAGCAGCCATATTTATTCATATGGTAATTCATTAAGTTTTTGCTTAATATGAAAATTTTTGTTGTTGCTGTTAATTTTCTTAATGTTATATAGTTGTTCCAAGGGGTTAGTTTGACAAATTTGAGGTTTGCAACCCTACAATTTTTTGATTTTATACGCTATTCATAGACATATGGCAACAATCACAAAAACAACTGTTTAAACATCCCAGGCTAAACACCTCATTATGGAAGCTTGTTTCCACCACTGAATAATAAAAAAACATAATAATTGCGACTTTTTATCTCACAATTGCGAGATATGAAGTCAGAATTGTGAGTAATAAAGTCGCAATTGCGACATATAAAGTCGCAATTCTGAGAAATAAAGCCGCAATTGCGAGATATAAAGTCGCAATTCTAAGAAATAAAGACACAATTTTGAGAAAAAAAGACAGTATTGAGACTTTTTATCTCACAATTCTGACTTTTTTCTCATAATTGTGAGATACAAACTCGCAATTGCAAGTTATCAGGCCAATTCTAAGGAAAAAAAAACTATTTTCCCCCTCAGAATAGTTTATATCTCACAATTCTGACTTTACAACACGCAATTTTGACTCTATATCATGCATTTCTGACTTTATAACTCGCAATTTTGACTTTATATCTCGCAATTCTAACTTTATAACTCGCAATTTTGACTTTATATCTCACAATTCTGACTATATTTCGCAATTCTGACTTTATATCTCGCAATTCTGACTTTATATCTCGCAATTCTGACTTTATATCTCGCAATTCTAACTTTATATCTCGCAATTTTGACTTTATATCTCGCAATTTTGACTTTATATCTCGCAATTCTGACTATATTTCGCAATTCTGACTTTATATCTCACAATTCTGACTTTATCTCGCAATTCTGACTTTATATCTCACAATTCTGACTTTACAACACGCAATTCTGACTTTATATCGCAATTCTGACTTTATATCTCGCAATTCTGACTTTATCTCGTAATTCTGACTTTATCTCGCAATTCTGACTTTATATCTGGCAATTCTGACTTTATAACTCGCAATTTTGACTTTATATCTTGCAATTCTGACTATATTTCGCAATTCTGACTTTATAACTTGCAATTCTGACTTGATATCTCGCAATTATGACTTTATATCTTGCAATTCTGACTTTATATCTTGCAATTCTGACTATATTTCGCTATTCTGACTTTATAACTCGCAATTCTGACTTTATATCTCGCAATTCTGACTTTATATCTCGCAATTCTGATTTTATATCTCACAATTCTGACTTTACAACACACAATTCTGACTTTATTTCGCAATTCTGACTTTATATCTCGCAATTCTGACTTTATCTCACAATTCTGACTTTACAACACGCAATTCTGACTTTATTTCGCAATTCTGACTTTATATCTCGCAATTCTGACTTTATCTCGCAATTCTGACTTTATAACTCGCAATTTTGACTTTATATCTTGCAATTCTGACTTTATAACTCGCAATTTTGACTTTATATCTTGCAATTCTGACTATATTTCGCAATTCTGACTTTATAACTTGCAATTCTGACTTGATATCTCGCAATTATGACTTTATATCTCGCAATTCTGACTATATCTCGCAATTCTAACTTTATATCTCGCAATTTTGACTTTATATCTTGCAATTCTGACTTTATATCTCACAATTCTGACTTGATATCTCGCAATTATGACTTTATAACTCGCAATTATGACTTTATATCTCGCAATTCTGACTTTATATTTCGCAATTATGACTTTATAACTCGCAATTCTGACTTTATATCTCGCAATTCTGACTTTATATCTCACAATTCTGACTTTACAACACGCAATTTCAACTTTATATCATGCATTTCTGACTTTATATCAATCAATTCTGACTTTATATCACGCAATTCTGACTTTATATCTTGCAATTCTGACTTTACAACTCGCAATTCTGACTTTATAATTTGCGATTCTGATTTTATATCTCGCGATTCTGATTTTATATCTCGCAATTCTGACTTTATAACTCGCGATTCTGACTTTATATCTCGCAATTCTGACTTTATATTTTGCAATTCTGACTTTATAACTCGCAATTCGGACTTTATATTTCGCAATTCTGACTTTATAACTCGCGATTCTGACTTTATATCTCACAATTCTGACTTTATATTTCGCAGTTCTGACTTTATATTTTGCAATTCTGACTTTATAACACTCAATTGTGATTTTATAACACTCAATTGCGACTTTGTCACACAATTCTGACTTTATATTTCGCAATTGTGAAAAAAAAAATCTGAATTGTTTGATAAAAAGTCGCAATTACCTTTTTTATTTTTCATTTTGTGGCGGAAACAAGCTTCCACACCTCTTTCCACTCATCATCTGTGGAAAATGTACTCTAGTTAAAGATTTCAAATACATCTAAATGTTGTTCCTTTAAGTTCCTTCTCTGCATTTCATATGTTCAGATATTGTTAATTCACTAACCTCCTCCTCATCTTTGGCCAGGAGCTGAGCACAAGTGAGGAAATCCTCATACTTGCAGAAGGGAACGACGGGCTCGGGCAGCTCCCTGAGATACAGCTTCAGCAGGGAAGCCACAGTGTGAACATCAGTGTTACTATAGAGGACAATTATAGGGTTAGTGTCAACAATTGGAGAGGTTTAATTGGTTTCATGTCTTTGCTTGGAGTAGTTGGTGGTACCTGTCAAACTGAGGTTTATCTCCACAG
This sequence comes from Pimephales promelas, assembly GCF_988280905.1. Lineage (NCBI taxonomy): Eukaryota > Metazoa > Chordata > Actinopteri > Cypriniformes > Leuciscidae > Pimephales > Pimephales promelas. The sequence goes on along the minus strand of NC_142785.1, from coordinate 2,891,707 downwards.
TCAAAGGCCTCCTGAAGGTCCTTGACGAGGTTCGCTTGTCCTGGCATCCGGAACAGTCCTTCTTCATCAAGCCCCTGTTCCCTAATGAAATCCACACACTGCTCAACCAAGAGAGGGGCGAGACGAGGACCAAACTTCCTCTCATACTGTACAGTGTCCTCCAAACGCTGACCAAATATGCCTGTAGAGATGAATCAGTTCTTTTTTTTAAACCACAGATTCTTATACTGTAAATGAGCAGTCAAGACAGACCATGGCATTTACTGTAGGTTCTTTAGATTAGTAAAATGTTCTTCACAAATAATGTTTATTTTATTTTAAGAATGGTTCACTGAAAGGTTCTTTGGGCAAACAGATGTTTCTTAAATGCACAATCATTTTCCATTGCACAAAGTTCTTTATAGTGGAAAAAGTTTTTATTTATTTGAAAAAAAAAAAACCTATTTCACTGAAATATTCAGAATATACTGTACAGTAGGCTATATGTTAAAGAAAAAAATATATTTGGCAGTGATTTGTGTTGTTCGCTCGCAAAGCTTTTGAGTGAATGCAAAGTTTCTAGGGGAATGAGAGAAAGCAAAAGCATTGCCAAATAATTTTTCCTCCCATCTTATATATTTTCACCTTCACCAATCACTATGTCCGGGGAACCCAACAACTACCTTATTTTTAAGCATGTAAGGTGTGAATTTCAGGTTGGCTAATCATAATTGTACTGGAAAAAACAAATTGTACTGGATTTCAGACCCCGATATTGACAACTAAAGAGCTTATTTACAGATGCTACACTATAGTGTAGCGTAATAGGCAAGCTAAGCTGAAATGCAACAATATTTTCACAAAATATTTGCATGAAATCCACTATATGTATAATATATTTAATTATATATTTAATTATGCTACCAAAACATAGTAGCCTACTTGTACCATGTGTGATAGCCTTTTAAAAATCAAGTCTGTGGTTAATGATCACGTGACTTTGTTGCAATTACCACACCTGCAGTTTTTTGACTGACAGCTTTACTCCAAGCGACAACAGGACAGCAGCTAGAAGATTCACAATTACAGTGGCCATCGAAGTATTTCGAAGGACGCGAAGTACAAAGAAACACTCGTTTTTCACGAATATATTCTCTTTCCATCGAGGTCCTCTCAGCGCATCCTGTGCATCCGGGTTCTCTGAGGTAACGTTAATGTTCTTGTTTGAGGCAGAAAGTCGCGCGAAATATTGATGCGTTTCAGCCGCACTGACGACAAGAAGACAACACAGATAATGTGGTTATAGTTGTTAAATTTTTCTTAATTATATCAATCCAAACAAATAAAAAAAGCAAGGTCTTTAAAAAGTCAGTTAATCTTGGCGCCAGTTTGGTTGACACGAGACACTTGTGAAGCATTCCCGCCGGTTTCGAGACCACGGTAAGAAAATGGTGTTATTGTAGACTATATCAAAAGATAACATCAACATGTTGTACAAGCTTTTGCTGTTGAAACTGCTGGAGACACGTTGCCACATTGTCTCTCAACTGAGAGCAGATATCTTGGACTTGCTTTCATTACTTGAACTTTCTATTAATAACAGGGCCTTTGTAATTGAATCTCTGGGTAGTGAGGGATCCTACTCTGCTCAGTGATATTTTTGTGAGCATGTCCTGGTCATAGCCTATCATGTTAACATACAAGAAATATCCAATGGCATAGACACGTATTCACTTGTTTCCCAACACAGTAGTGATATGTTATGTGTTTAGTGTGGCTTATATTGGTTGCTGTGCTTGTGGTCCACCTGGTATTTACCTCCTCCAAATGGAGCCCATATGACCCGTCTGATGGCCTTCACCCAGTCGTCCATGTCACTCTGGGAGTTGGCCATGAGCAGAAAAGACTCATGGCTCATCGCAGCCTTGTCTTTCTCACCAGCTGAGACAGAAATCAAGAGAGGCAATCTGTGAGATGAGTTTTTCACCTCAACATCACTGTTTATTACTCAAAAATTCATGTCTCCATACATGTCTTGCTTAGTTAATTTATAAATTAGTGTTCATGTAAAATAAATTTAGCATGTACTGCAAAAGGCTATTTAAATAGTCTTAAACATGGCTGCTATAGTTGCAACCAAGATTATTAGCCCAGGTAAAAATAGAAATGTGAATTTCTAAAAGCAAAATTTGGTGCTGCTGTAAATATTTTAGTTTGAAATTATAAATGGAAGTGTATATTCATTTAGGTGTTGTAAGTGGTTATGATTTTGAAGTTTTTTTTTTTAAATAGGAAAATACATTTTATGTATCTCTTATTGGTAAATGTAATTTAGCAGAAAGATATATTTCAGCAGTACTTTAAATCTGTAGTATCAAACTGGTTCAGTCCATCTGGCCATCATTGAGCAAAATCACAAATCATGATGACTTAAAGCAGACCTTGAAAGAAAGAGCCAAAGTAACGCAGAGATGGTTTGCAACAGTAAAGGATAATAAGAAGGACAACCTCTAATGGCTTCAGTTTAGAGCTTAACAATGATAAAGGCAAAACTATTATTCTGCCAGCCAGACACAATGTCTGAAGTAACAAGTCTTGAGACGGTAAGTGTTCACAGCAGACATCGACTGAACTGCTAAACAAAGTACTGATGCAATTAAGATAAATAAAACGAGACCTCTGAGGCTAACGCTCTCTCACAGAGTGGAAGGCATAATGAGAATCATTTCTCACCATGGTGTGGCATTTTGTTTCGCATTCATGTCTCTTTAGGAAGTGTCAGAATGACTGCTGATATTCTGGGAGGGAAAAGAAAAACAGGCTTGTGGCGAAAGTATGCAACTGTTATCTGATTAAGTGAATTCTGGGGATTTATTCAAGCTGAGACCATCCCCAACCGTTGCACTATGTTGACTACATCACCATTTTTTAAATGATTGGTTTCTGACTGGCAATGTGAGGGCTTTTTTTCAATTCAAACAGTAAACCCTTTTTTATACACACTCATCAGCATTCTGGGTTATTTCTGGCAAATCTGTTTTATTTGGGGTGGTTATATGATCTGAAGAGAACTGATTGTCATATTTTCATCTTACCTCTTTATGATGCCTAATGAACTAGTACTGTTCTGCTCTTATTTATGTACAGTATTGTTGCTTTTCAGAGAGTGAATTTGCATTTTCATTCATCCTGTCTACAGGGCTCCAGACTAACTTTTCCACTGGTTGAACTGGTGCTACCAACTTTCTCAGTTGGTCGCACAAGCATTTGGTCGCACCTTTTTTTTTTTTTTTTTTACTACATGCCATGGGATTAATCAATGCATGCTGATGAATAGTGGTTTTAATGGACCAAAGCTAGTAAAGGCTTTCTGGGTTGCAGTATAAATCTATAAACCTGTGATATATTATCATTGTCAAATTTCAGGATTTTCTTGGATTTTGGACAGTAATTTTAATCTGCAATTTTAAGCATTTTACATTTGAATTATACACAATCTATTTACATTTGAATCATAATCTATCTATCTATCTATCTATCTATCTATCTATCTATCTATCTATCTATCTATCTATCTATCTATCTATCTATCTATCTATCTATCTATCTATCTATCTATCTATCTATCGCTCTATCTATCTATCTATCTATCGCTCTATCGCTCTATCGCTCTATCGCACATGACGTCTACGTTCGTCAATAAATAAACTGCATGTGTCTTGTGGAAGAACACTGTAGCCGGAGCTACTTTTATCCATTTATGTCTATGGAGAATCAAGTAGGCACTGGGCAACTCCGCATCCGAGTCGACCCCGGGATAATATAGTCCGAATATAAACCCTTATTATTGGCAACACGGTTTGGTAAACGTATTTATGATGTAGCCTACTCGTTCATTTTGAACACAAGTTACGGACTGCAGCAGCGGATACAACGACGTTCTTTTGCGCGAGCTTCCACTCGCACATACTGTATGCGACCACATAAAATTAACAAAAAATAAACGCATTTGCGACCAATTTGGTCGCAGTCTGGAACCCTGCGCCTATCAATTTTGTTCAGACCAATTATATGTTCAAACAATTAAATATTATGTTCAGACCAATTATGTAACATACTGAATATTTTTTTAGTTTGAAATGTGAGGTTTATTTTGTGGTGTACATTTTTAAAAATGTGTAAAAAAACAAAACAACTTTTTACAGCTTAGGATGTTACCACAGACATTCGTGGTGATTTAACATTGCAACCTTAACAACAGAAATATCAGAATTCAGAATTTTCTCAAATTATATGAACTGCTGATTACTAGAAACTCGTCACCTTTTCACTTTCTGGAGTTGCAGTTATGTGTACCTATTACAAAATGTACAAAACAGTTAAGCCTATTAATCTTCTAATCATACGTAAAAATTAGGGATGCACGATATATCGGTTAGCATATCGGTATCGGCCGATATATGTTCATTTTTAATGTTATCGTTATCGGCCTGGTAAGAAAATGTATCGATATATTATTACCGATATATTAAAGCCGATAAATAAAGTATTATTCCCTTCAGCTGAGACACTTGTTGAGCACTGTTTATGTTTTTGAATTTCTTGAAATATGATTGAAATCTCTTCAAAAAATTAAAATACGGTTCGGTACAACATGTGCAGTGCAAATCTGTCATATCGGCTATACAACACTATAACATGGACATGGATTTAATTGTGAGACTTTTGTTTTTGTAATCAGGCTCTCAAAATTAGATAAAAATTTGGATTTAAGTTTATCGGCCGATATATCGGTTATCGGCTTTCAAATATAAAGAATTATCGGTTATCGGTATCGGCCAAAATTTTCATATCGGTCCATCCCTAGTAAAAATGTTGCAATGTCTGATTTGTTTTTTAACGATCATCATAAACACCTGAAAATGGCATTCAAAAGGGGTTTAGATTTACAATTTCGGACAGCATTTTGATTATCGGCTATATTAAAAAACAAAAAAACAATAGAAATATTTTTATGTTGTGGCATCCCTAGTGCAACTGTTCTGGATGAAAATAATAAATCTTCATGACCCAGTATTTCTAGCTCATGTTTGTATCGACCCATACTCTAACATTGCACTAACAGTATTATAAAAAAAAATGGCAGAAAATCATCGTCACTTCGATTTCTACGTGCACGAATAAAGGCATTACCTTGGGGTAGTGGTGGTTTGTGCCTCCGTGGCTTACAGCAGCCCTGCCCCATGATGCACTTGAGGGATTGAGCTTGTATAGAAGACTAATGTTGTGCCATTATATCTCTTACTCCAACAGATTTGCCATGAACCCCAACACGGCACATGTAGTTCTCACACCACACTGAATACATGCTGCAGAAGTGTGTGCTTCAAACCATCAAATCTTCAATAAAACACTCTCATTTGCATCTTAAACATGTCCCAGAGTGGATATAAAAAAAAAAAACTGGAACACGCTAGTCCACACAGTACGTCCTTAACCCAGTGAGTAGAAAGTACTTTTGTCGTCTTCACTTCTGTTTCTCTCATTCCCACTGACTTCTCACGGTAGACTGACAGAAGGAGACGGCCTGCTCTGTTAGTCCTTTCTAAACACCTCACTGCACTTATGCAAACAACCAGCACACCAGATGCATCAATCTCAGAGGACCTGATACTTGGGGAAATCCTCACTAACTAAATATCAAAACTTTGTGGAGGCAAGAGGAAGCAAGCATGGGTTAGAAGACCAGAGCCTGCTAGGACTTGGGTCACAATTGTGCTCGATGCTTTTGCATTCTGAATGCCACGCAAAACACACAAAAGTCTCCAAAATAATTCCCATTGGTTTAGATCCCATTTTTTTGTAGTACTTGTCATTAACCTCCCTGCAATGAATTGTGCCATTGTTGGATGTAAAAAACAACAACAACATATGATTGCTTTAGTATTTCAGCGCAGCATGATAAGGATGTTTCCATATCTTAGTTTTCCCTTGATTTAGCCTTTCAGACTGATTTAGATTTAGCTGTAAGCCATTGTTTTCGGAGTCACAACACAATCATTTCTATTTGTCACGTTATTGTTTATTTTGCATGGAAAAGGGACTTTGTCAATAAGTTTGTTTGACTCAACTCAAAGGAGCTGAAGCATGCTGGTCATGTGGTTAAGATCTCTTCTCTCGGGAGGAGATGGTGTGTGTTGACTGATCTGGCACGAGAAAGTGGTGTCGGGGGCTGGGAAACGGCTGTGTGTTTGGCTATTTTATTTTTATTTGGTGCATTACTTTAGCTAACAGAGAATTCAGTTATCTAAATGTTTATGAAGGGTGAACTTTTTGCTGATGCACTCTGATTCTTAAATGATTATGGATGATTCTACCAAAATTCATAATCATACTTTAAATACATAATTATTATTTCTGAAATGCAGTAAAACTTTACTTACCTAAACATAAAACATTTACATTTATCTGACGCTTTTATCCAAAGCAACTTACAATTGCCATTAGGGATGTCAACGATTAATCGACGATCGATTAATTGTCGATAATAGTGTTGGGCGATGTGCTCCATTTTCATATCGTCCTATCGTCATCCTGTGAGATCGGCGATACACGATATTATCGCGAGGGGGCAGGGCTTACTTATTTGATTATTAACTTGATTATTTACTCATTAATTTGCTTGTTTTATTAGCCTACTTCGTTTTATATACTAGAATCTTTTTTCTATTTTGCTAGCAAAGGTGGAGTTTATTAATAGGATCAGGTTATTTCCCGTTATGAGTTAAAAAAAAGATCCTAACCCTTTTGTATGTCAACGGGAAATTTACGGACACATTAGCCTATACTCATGCCGTTAGATGCAGCATTTTGACTAGGGACTATTTCTGCACGAGATGTAAACACGTTTTAATAATTTCTTGGGTCAGAAAGAGTCGGAGTTTGCGATATGTTTCCTCCTGCAGTGCTCTCTCTGTCTGGATGCACTTCACATGCGCACTTCAGTAAGCACGAAGTACGCGGGTTAATGTGTTTTAAATGCCGGGAGAAATCAGAGCAAGGGGCAAACGTCTAGCTGAGTCGATCGGTTTACTTATACTTATGACTTGACTCTGATAAAGAAAAACGGGTTAATAAATTTACATGACCACATGCATTGTCAAGTTTATTCAACATAATCGGGTTAAGAACGTCGTCGCATGTAAACGTGCTCTGGACTGCTTTCGGCATCTGCATTAACGCTGCGTTCTCTCAGAGACGACAATGATAACGGTAGCTATAATACTATTTTAGTGATATTATTATTATTATTAATAATAATACTGATATTTAGTAATTGTATTGTTTTTAGTGTTAGTGTCATTAAACGTTTTGTTAATGTGTTACGGAACACCAATGCCATTTTCATCTTGGATCTGTATAAGAATTATGCGTCTGTTAAAACGAGCACTCTTGATAATTTGTGAATGGATCACCTTGCAATTAAATTTTGATGTGGGATGTAGTTTTTTAGTCTGTTTTAAAAACATTCTCTTAGAGGAGTCCTCATTAGTGCGTGACGGTGTTGTTGCAATTGTTATGTGGTGATGTCGTTGTAAATTTAGGCAAGGCAAATTAATTGTAGTTCCTAATATACTAATTTAATAACAATACTAGCTTTATAATAATAATAATAGGCCTAATAATAATAATTTAATACATTATGGTAAAACGAGCCAATTATCATATTGATATCGTCAAAGGCATCTGCCATCGGCTATATCTCAGACTATCGTCGATACACGATACTATCGTCTATCGGCACAACCCTAGTCGATAACACATTTAATCGATAAGCAGGATGATGCACGTGCATCACGTTTTTTTTAGTTTCAAAAACATTCTTATTCATTTGATGGGGAACATAGCTTTTTGAGCAGCGTTGACCCTGTAATGCTAATTGTCATTAATGCTAACGATTAATCGATTAATTGATTGTTAATTTAAACGACGATCGATCATGGGAATTTGTGAAAATTGACATCCCTAATTGCTATATATGTCAGCGGTCGCACACCTCTGGAGCAACTAGGGGTTAAGTGTCTTGCTCACAGTGGATTCGAACCCGAGTCTCTCACACCAAAGGCATGTGTCTCATCCACTTAATTCATAGTATAAAGTATAGTATAAAGTGGACCATTCTATACTAGCTACATGTCAACTAGCAGTCATTATTACAGTCACTATATTAGTATTAGGATTAGGTTAGAACAAATTGATCTCTACTTGCAAAGTAACATAGTAGGACCATGATTAAAATAGTGTTAGCAGATATAAAGCAGACAGTCTAATACTCTACTAATACTCTAATGAGAGTTAGTTGACATGCTGCAAAAGTACTTGTAGTTAGAATGTCTAGAGTGGACCATTAAAAACCTTTATGTATAATGGATTATGAATACACTCATAATGTACACTGTAATGCATATCTTTTCAAAAATATTTCCAAAGTTAAAATGCATTATAATATTTGCAGATTCCTGGTCACATCTGAAATTGGTTGTTTGTCGTGTTGTAATGCATCAAGGCTATTCTTTCTAAAGATGTAGCATTTAATAAGTATTATAAGAGTTACAATTATTGCATTGCAAGGCATAATGAATGTATTAAAATCATATCTCATCATATCAGGTATCATATTATATTATTTAGTTTTTGTGCATAAATATTACCAACCCTAATGCACATTGCTCTGGAAACAAATACAGCATAAAACCAACAAGATTAGTTTTTAACCAGATCTGCACAGTTAGATTTGAATTTCATTATTTTTGGTTATATCACTGTCTCTGAATTGAACAACCCAGGGATGCATTTTCAGAGATATAATATCCCTTTTTTATGTGATTAGCATGTGCAAGAGAGAGAAAGTGGGATACACATCACATCAGGCATAGGGTTGGGTATCGAGAATCGAGTATCGATTGGAACCGGGACTAACTTTTCGTTTTTCCCGGAATCGTTCAAAAGTTAAAATTTCGATTCCTAGTTTCGATATTCACAGTCCGCCGAGCGGAAGAAGAAACCGCTGAACAACACCAACGAAGAAGCGTCTACCGGAAGTGTTGGCATAACCACGCGAGTCGAACATGAGTAGCTTACGTCGGCGATCCAAAGTGTGGCTTCACTTTTTTAAAAATAACGAAATCTCGGCAAAATGCAAAATTTGTGACAAAAGGAGTATTTTTACAGAAGGAGTATTTCCTTCAGAAAGGCCGTTGGTTAGCAAGATTAGCTAAACTTTTTTGACCCTGCCTCTTAAAAGAATCGGAATCGAGAATCGTTAGGAACCGGAATCGAAACAAAGAATCGGAATCGGAATCAGAATCGTTCAAATTCAAACGATACCCAACCCTAATCAGGCATCATCTTAAGGATTTAAAGAGAATTTATATCTTGTAAACACTGGAGGTTTGCTGCAGTTATAGCCGATTGATAGGCATGTAGTTTACGGCACAGCTGTAATTAATTATTCTGTTTTCCTTCCTATATTGTTAAAAAAACACTGTAATCACTGCAACCCCAATTGCATGTCTTCAAGAGCTCTGATGGGTGTCACACTGATGTGTTGTTTACTGTCATAAATAAAACAAACAGACATTCAGCATCAGTAAATCAAGTTGACCCCAAATGACCCCTCTGCAATCAGAATATTCTGGAAGGCCCATTAGATTTCACTCAGAAACCATATTGACTGTTATTATGCTGGTTTCAGAATAGGGCAGCGATGATTTGAAGAGCTTCTCACCTGGCATGATCTCAAAAAGGTGTCGTCCAGGTTCTTCTGGGTTGGCTGTCAGCTCATTCACTTGGCTGCCCTTCAGTGAGATGCATCCCTGCACAGATGCATAGTTTCAACAAATATGTCACCTAAGCACTTAAAAATCAGTCAAACGTAATTACCATGCGCTCTTGAATGTAATTCTTTAATAAGCATGAAGTATTCATCTGGAAATGTGTAACCAGGGATTTTGAGAACACGTTTTCTGAATGCCTCCTTCAATTAGATGAACTATAAACTGAACGGATTCTAGAGATTATTCACCGGGGCAACTAATTGCATGTATATTTGGGCATGGGTGTCAGTTTGGTTTGAAATGTGCTGGGGACAGAAACGTATTCGGAAGGGCATTTTCAAAAGTGCTGGGTACAATGACGCATTCATTCTTTTTTTCTATTTCGAGTAGGTCATGTTTTGAAAGACGATGTCCTGTAGCTTCCCGATGTACACAAATAAAAATGAGCACAATGTCCGAGTATAGTGAGTGAGTATATACGCTCTTCATTGCATATGTACAGTGATGGTCCAGAGGTAGAATTTTTGCCTAGCGTGTCGGGACTCGGGAGGTTCTAGGATCTAATCCGCACTCGTATTGAGAATGAGGAGTTGACGTCATTTTACACGTCATTTTACCTCCCCTTTCCGCCATGTTGGCAGGATTCCCACGGCAAAACAGTATTGATTACGTGTGTTTTTAGCTTGGTAGTAGAGGAGTTTCTCGCAATACCGCACTGTTTTACCATGTCTGGAAGTAACTGCTGCGTTAAAAACTCCTCCAGTAACTCACACGATACATATGGAAAACATAGGAACAAGGGAATTAAGTTTTTGGGGTTACCGAAATGGACACAGCAGGGAGAGTCTGACGAGGAGACGCCGGATTGCTGGGTTTGCTGATGCCTTTAGTATACGATTTTCACTGTTTGCTGTGCCTTAACGAACATATGCAAAAATGTTGTTTGAGTGCCTTGTTCATTACTTTTTTATTTCATTGAAATAAATGTTTGAAACAACTTGATATGGCTTAACAATATTTATTGAGAACTGAAACATATAGGCTATTTGGACAACATACGTTTCATGTACAACATAAGTATAATAATAATAAAATAATAATACTGTTATTAGTGCAAAAGAACAAATATCTTGTTGGTGCTTCTCCAAATACAGCTGTTTTGCACTTACAGTTTGTTCCTGTAAGGTCCCTTTTCTTTCGCCTTATCTTTTAGCATCGCTTTACTCTCTTCCTTTTTTTCTCGTATTCTTAGATCCGTCTCTGTCCTGCCAAAATAATAAATGCGCGAAAATTAAAGAGCTCTGGAATGTTTAGTCTTGTCTATGGGTTCTAAAGGCATTGCCCCTGGTAACCGATAGCGTCTCCTACCATCATGGCCGACCGGCTCAGACCCCGCCCAAATCGGCACGTGACTCCTCATTCTCAATAGTTTTTTTCCCCCTCCATCAAAACCAATAATGTTTATCAGTGGTTGAATTGGGGTGTGCGATATGACGATTTTTAATCGTGGACGATTAAAATGTCTCCACGATCTGCTTTTGAAGAAATATCGTAGTATCGTGTTACAGTGCATTCTATCAGTTCAGTTCTGGCGCCCCGTCTCAACTGTACAACGCGACGCAGCCTACACATCACACGTTAATGAACAGGTACGGGACACTGAAATTCACAAAAGTTCATTAGTTGCATAAGCCTTGCCGGTTAAACATTTAATTCACGCGCTGATGTGTAGTTCTAACGTGCGCTTTCCTGACCGCATAAATTACCCACGACAATCACAGGCACTAGAAGAAGCCTGTCAAACAGCGCCTGAATACTGGACTAAGTTATCTTTCGAGTCTTATTATGCTAATACTGTTAAATACACACAATGTTTACATAAACAGGCTATGTCTAAAGTGAAAGCAAACATTTGAGAGAATATCTGGTGTAATATGCGTCTATATTAAACGCGTCGCGTGCTGGTCTAAAAGGGACGGGAATAAATAGTAGTGCCGCACGTCCTTAAAGGGATAGTTCACCAAAAAAAATAAAAATAATAATCTGTCATTATTTACTCACTCTAGTGTTGTTCCAAACCTGTATTAATTTCTTTCTTGTGCTGAACACAAAAGAACAATTTTTTTTTTATGTGGGTAACCAAACAGTTGCTGGTCCCCATTAACTTCCAGGAGAGAACCTATAAAAAACTATAGGGGGACCAGCAACTGTTCGGTTACCCACATTATTCAAAATAACTTTTATTTTCAACAGAAGAAAGAAACTTATTCGGGTTTAAAACATCTTGAGAGAGTAAATTAAGACCATTTTCATTTTTGAGGGAACTATCTCGTTAGTAAAAGAAAAAAAAAACACAAGGAGAAAATCACTCACTGACTGAGAACTTTAATAGTAGCTTTAATAAGAATCAATTTATTCAGTGAAGTCTCTGTAGTGTTTTAATTTCATATTTGTTTAATTTAATTACTTTCTTCAATGCTACTGCTAAATACACCTAGTGCATCTGAAAAATAAAGCATTATTTATTTAATTTGAATATTAATTTGTGTAATGTTTATCTTGTCTTATTTTTTTAATAACAAAGAAAATAATGACAAAGATTTTTATCTTCGCCACTGGCCTAAATGTATGCCTTTCTTTTTTCTTTTGTTACCTAAGGCTTTGTTTTTAACATAGGGACATTAGTTTGGCTGTAATGAACAGCCACTTGCAAAATATTAAAACCAACTTGAAAAAGAATCGTGATAAAAAATCGTGATCGTGATTTTCCTAAAAAAATCGTGATATGATATTTTTTCCATATCGCCCACCCCTAGGTTGAATTGATATAATGTTTATCAGTGGTTGTATATGTTTTGATGAGGGATAAAAAATATACGAGAGCGGATCAGAACCCATGAGAAACAGGGACACGTTTGTGTGTATTTTGATTTGTGATTTCACTGGAACGAATCTCCGCAACGGATTGAAGCGCGTTTCCGAGAGAAGACAACACATTTCAGTGCTGGATCGCCTGTTATTAAACAAACAAATGAAACGAATGCTGTTAACTGGAGATGTTTTATTTGTATTGGTACATCTGTGCCGTGAGATGTTTCAAAAGTGGTGGGGACAAAATCGACCCTGGCAAAAAGTGTTGGGGACATGTCCCACCCGTCCCCCCCGTAAATGACGCCTATGTATTTGGGGTCAGAATCTCCCCAGTGCTTTTAGCTAAATGTATTTGGCAATATTCAAGACATTTTCCTTTTATTGGACGCTCAAAGATGTTTTGACTATGGCGATTTAAGGCAATTTCAGGAATTCAAATTCTTAAGTTTTGTCTTGTGGAGAAATGTTTGGGAATGCAAAATGTTCTTTGTGAACAACCATTAGAAAAAAAAAAGATGTGTGTGATGAACTCCTTTTATCTCAGTGTGTTTATTTGCTATGAGATTTCCCTACACAGCCCTTCCACTTTGAATCCCATTGATTAAAGGCAGGAAAAGTGGGGTGGGATTGACATTTTCACACACATCCTGGCCAGCACAGCATGGGCTCAGATTAATGGTGCTTGGATGAGTATTGACAGTCTCCTGTGAGGTTTAGTTGCTCATCACACACCTCAGTCTTACTGACGCGGCTGGATGGTATTGATTGCTTAATATAAATGGTCATAAACCTGTTAAAAGCAATTTGCAAGCTTATATTGTGGTGGCAATGTAAAACAACTTGGCATAAATGGAAGAGCTCACACTCACTGTTCAATAGCTCTTTGTCACATGATGCTTTAGTGCAGTCTAGAACATTTCTTTTAATGCAACTTTTTCACTCTACTGAAGCATAAAAATACAATATGTTTGCATGTATTGAGGACACATGCTAAGTTCACATAAAAACACTTCTAAAGCCAGTTATTTTACTTTGAAATGAGTGTTTCCAGGCTCAAACTGGCAACCCGTGTGAGCGCCGCCCAGCCTGAGGAGCGAGAGGCGTGTGAAACGACAATCTCCAATATTATGAGTTTGGACTGCAGTACCTATTTCAACCACTAGTTGTCATTCTTACATACTGAACCTTTAAATAACTTTTCCTCTGCAGTCGCCCTACAGGTTGGGAGCGTAATTATCCAGCACTGTCGTAAATAATTTGACCTAACGCAATTTGACCTATCGCTGTTTATCTAGCATAATAATAATTTGGAATAAACTATGTCCACCGACAAGGTAGAATAGGTTGCATGATTTCACGAAAGCATGATGTATATAATTTATAAATAATTCGGTAATAATTTAACCCTATTAACCGTAGCTTACTGTCGCAGAAAACAAATATGACTATCGAAACGCTTGACGCAAAGCAAGTCAAATGTCTAATTTTCTTAAGTCTCATTTGAACTACAGAAACACGATCCGATCTTGCAATCTTGCATAGCGCGGTAATAGCAGATATAGGGATTCAAATCAAATCCAGAAGTGCCTTTCACCCTGTTACGACTTGATTAACCACTGAACATTATTTTAAGGTCAAAAAAGTGAAAAAAGTGTGTGTAGTCAGTGTTCAAAGCAGTTCAGTTTGTTGTGTTACACCTATTGACATTTTTTTCTGTTGCCATATATTGTTGATGGCATGTCTAACAAGAGCCGGTTTGTGACAATTTTCAGTTTCCCTGAGATAATTATTTTTGTATTTGTGTTTGTGTAACGATATTCAGTTCTGTTAAGGATTCTCGATTGTGTATTCTTTGCACTGAGATCAATTACAATACTCTGAGAGGTTTCTCAGCAGCATCACAACACCGCTTGTGAATCTACATGAACGTTTACATATGTTAATAGACAGACGCTTAATAGGATGCAACTTGCAGTACACTGACTGCATGCAAGATATACATTTATTCAGCAATCTTATGAGCTGGATCTTTTTACGGAATCAAATCAAATTTCTGATTTCAAAACAAATGGCCGTTATGAGATATTTATTTGACAAAAACAAAAATGTATACTGCTACCAATATGTTTGGCAAATGCGCTTTCATTCAAAAATCTAACTGAAGGAAAACAATTGAAAGTGGGGGGAAAATACATTATGAATTGGCGAAATTACAATAATTTGGCGGGCCTAGAATTTATTTTGAGTATAACATCTCTGAAGTGCATTGCATTCCCCTTCATATATACGTTTTAGCATGCCAAGGGGACCAGGAAATCAGGGTGAAAAGTCAAACTTTTACAAACTGGTTTCAAAGTGCAAGTGCAATCCAATCAGAAAACTTTGAGTTTCATCAGGCCTTTGTGCAGCTATGTGACAAGTGAAGTGTGTTTAGCACAATCTTCAGCTCCGTAATAAAGTAGACAGTTGTATGTTTTTGCTGTTACTTTAGTCAACTCTGAGATGACTCAGTCTTTGATTACAGTGGTCTCAGTAGCATCTTTGTATGGTAGAGTTTTGGAAAGAGGCGTGTCTAATCGAATGGGTGTGTCTAATAGAGCCCGACCGATAACGGATTTTGAAGGCCGATACCGATACAAATATTTTGGGGTTTTGAAATCCGATATTCCGATATATCGGCCGATATATATATATATATATATATATATTTTTTTTTCAGAAACACACAACAAAACATTAACAGATTTCCCTAACATTAGTTATTTGTAGTTATTTATGAGTTTTAACTAAAATAATATGATAATGCATTTTAAAAAGAAACTTGTTTCATTTATTGTCACAACAGAACAGGCTGATGATATTGGCATTAGCTAGCTTTGTGGTTAGCTAGTCTATGATGAGCCATAATTTAACAATGGATAAAGTCATTCTGCAAATTGTACATTGTACATTTTCAATATAACAGGCCAAGGAGAGATGATACGTCTCATTGCTATAACCGTCACGTGCTATTAAAGAAATACTTCAGTCACATTGTCAAAAAATAAAAGGACATTCAGTCAACTAATATTACTAGCTAATTCCGCTTCACTCACGGCTTATTTAACAGCAGCAAAACTGGACATGATAGTCACAAATTTTGTCATGTTTATTTGAGTTAAGAGAACTGATGGGGATGATCTTTTAATTGCTATTCAAGCAATGTGTCTCGTGACCAACTCAACGAGTGTTGCCAACAGGGACAGTGTAGAGTGCCCTCTGGTGGACAAACTATACAACTCCAACACTCATGACATGGTTCAAGCGTGTTTCGTGCGTTTTTATTTTATTTTTAAAATATACATTTATCGGCCATTATAACTGCCGATACCGATAGTTTGGAAAATGCCTAATATCGGCCGATATATCGGTCTGGCTCTAGTGTCTAATTCAGTACAGGACTTTACATGGACTGTAGCAGCCATTGGAAAACCATCTCTCCATAGTGCAGTGGTGCAAATGTGGCAGTAGTTAAGCCCAAATTAATTTTGTTTCTGCATAGAGTAAATCTCTAAAGCTGGACATACCTGTGGTTTAGTTTCCTCCTCATCCTTATAGAAGTAGAGATGGTCAGCACGAAGCACAAACCAGCGCAGCTGCCAGTTCTTCATGATGCTCCTCTGTTTCTTCAGCCAGCCAGCCTTTAGCACCCCCTCTTGGAGACTTGGCGAGGTGGGCCGACATGAGCCACGTGATGCCTCTCCCATCACCATGCTCTTGGACCTGGCTATTGGTGAAGAGCACAGTCAATAAGATCTATCTAGACTTCCATGATTTAAGGATGACAAACACAGAGGCAGAGGGGAACATGGTCATCATTTACTCACGTTGTTCTTGTGTGGAACACAAAAGGGGAATTGTAGTCTGTTATATGGCTTCAGAAGACTACATGAGTCATACCAACCATTTTTTATGAGAATTTGATTGTGCTTTTGTGTCTTTTTTGAAGTTTGACAGCGTCAGTCTCCTTTCATGGCACACATGCATGGAAAAAGTGATCAGTACGTTTCTTTAAAAGTCCTCTTTGTGTTTCATGAACGGAAGAAAGCTTCACCAAAAACATGTAGCAAGGATGAGGTGAAACGTGGCAGTGAACGATACTAAATATTCAGTGAATGATGCTAAATAATTATTTATGAAAAAAAAATAGGAACATTTCAAATGCTATGATAGGGGCTCTTTAATGATTATATTGACTACATTGTTACACCAGTAGGCCAGGAATCATTCATTCAAGAGATTCGTTCAAAAACTCTGGTTCAAACAAGTGAAGTCGTGATAAGTAAGTCATTGAATCGTGTATTCACACTAATTAAAAAAAAATAATTCAAATTAATTAAACATTTTGAAATAGATTGCAGCCATTAAACCTGTTAGAACCTCAAGTAAATTACATGTTATTTTCTTTAGTTGTTTATTCAGAATTGAGAGAATCGTGATCTTGAGAAAAAAAGACGTGATTCTCAATTTATCCAGAATCGTGCAGCTCTTAATTTATTTATATATTTTAGTTTATATTGGCTGTTCTTTGTTTGCTTTGTGTTCAGCTTCATCTCCTGCAGCAGAATACAAACCATCATCCTCTTTTGTCTGTACCGGTTGCCCTCTGGTAAATGTATCTGGGGTTCTCTTGTATCAGGTGCTTGTTTTCTCATGACCGAAGGGAGTGAGTTCTCATCCTCTAATAGGATCTCCAGAGTGTAATTTAGTCAGAGGCGCACTTGATATAGAAACCTCTGCAGTTTGCCATTTCACATAATATAGAGATGACAACACTATTTTGTAGTCAAACTAAGATTATTGGAGGATTAACTATTCGGTAATGGAATTGAATATATAAAATATTTTGGGAACAGATTTTGACCGATTTTAAAATGTGGCTGCTCTGACAGAGGCCACACACACACACACGGTGGTGCTCGAGGCTTTATGAGCAATTTATGTCACCATGGATTATTTATTACAGTCAGTCCTGCACAAATCATCTTAAGCCTTTGGGTTGTAGTGTCGAAATCAATGCATGTGTGACTTTTTTATGCTATTTTTCACTCCCAATCCAATGGTGAGTGTCTCGAATTCATGCATATAGGCTAGCGTGCAGCAGTCGGGTTCGAAAAGTAGAAGTCCCATTCGTTTTCTTCATAGGGAAATCCATTTTGAATGATAAAAATAAACCTTTAAAGGGATACTCCACCGTTTTTTCATATTTCATTATATTATTCTCTTAATTAAGACGAGTTGATGCATACTCAATCGATCTGAGGTGCATTTCCCGAAAGCATCGTTAGCCAACTATGGTCGCAAGTTCCGTCGTTATCTGTGTAGTTTAACGAGTCGTGTTTCCTGAAACCATCGTTCCAACGAACATTCGCAAACAGCATCGCAAAGTTGTGTGGTTTGAACGACAGCTCTCGACCTGTGGTTAGAGGCATCGTTTCTATATCGCATGACATTTGGATGTAATAAATCCTTATCTTGAGCAAAATAAGCAATTTTTTTTTTAACGAGATTTAAAGATTTATGTCTTTTAGTTTGTCAAAAGATTTGAACTAACGTGTTTGAAGAGTGCGCATGTGCGAACGTGCTCTACTATGTAAGAACGAGCCAAATATTGAGTCTGGTAATAAAACAAAATAACTGAGAACAATTAGAAATAGTCCTCAGATGACATGTCTGTAATTTATATAAAACAAATCTAGCGTTAATTGGATCTCAAACAGTTTCATTAAAAGTAGTTATTACTCCACCACGTGCGAAACCAACGTGGTTGAACGATCGTTGCGACAGTGGGTTTCGGGAAACAGTCGTGACTAGCTAGTTGATTTTTCCAACGATGCATCTTTACTATGGTGGTGAATCAGCGAACTACGTCGTTGTACGGGAAACGCACCCCTGGTGTGCGAGACACTTTGATAGCACTTAACTAGCCCTAGGGGTGGGAATTGGCAAAAATGTGACGATTATATAGTTTTGCGATATTTGGACAACGATTCAATATTATTGCGATTCTCGATATACTGCGATACAAGCAAGTATTGCGATTCATGTTCCCCATATTATTCAAAGACATTACAAACAAATGAGGAAAATAAGGCTGCTAAAACTCACTTTAATTAAATGTCACATTTAATTCTGTAAACATTATCTTCTACACATTAACTGAAGTGCAAAAACTTGAAAACTTGTTCTGGAACATTCAGGACACAGGACAGGACGTAATTATTCTCTCAATATGCGACCTCGCACATGAATGTTGAGCTCCAGGCTTGCTACGATAGTCGGTGTGACCGGTGTTACGTGTTCAGTCGCAACACCGGTTTCATCAATTGCCCACCGCGGCAACGCAAGAACAAACTTTTTTTTTTATGCCGCAATTACGCAGTATCCGTTCAATCCTGCCTGTATTACACACACACACAACCCACAGAAGCGATTGAGTGCACACACTCAAGACGAGAGAGGTATGTATCAACTCGTCTTAGTTAAAGGAATAACATAGTTTAATATGAAAAAACAGTGGAGTATCCCTTTAAAGACAGACGTACTGTGAGCTGCACAGTAGCTTTCCCACTTTCAGAATCAACAGCGCTAAAATATGAGATACTTGCGTCTGATTGGTCACAGCTTTAAACCAAAGTTTGTAATATTGTTATATCTGGTTTGTTCGGTTCTTGGCTCATAACGTTTTAAAAATGACTTTTTAAAAAACCTCCCGAACCAACGTCGCTAAAAAAAGTGGGCAGGCACCGTTGCACTCTTATTACGCGGTTCTCTCGAATTCTTGATTCTTATTGGTCACAGCATTCTCAACTCTTTTTTTTTTTTTTTTGTATAATGACTCTGAATTGTATAATGTACCATTATCCTGAACTTTTTTTACTCTCATATCACTCTTCCTGTATGTGTAAGGAAAAGACCAAATGTTTTTGGATTTACAACCTTTCTCTTTACTCTTTGCCTTAATTTTT
The DNA here is from genome assembly GCF_988280905.1 of Pimephales promelas. Classification (NCBI taxonomy): domain Eukaryota; kingdom Metazoa; phylum Chordata; class Actinopteri; order Cypriniformes; family Leuciscidae; genus Pimephales; species Pimephales promelas. The sequence goes on along the minus strand of NC_142785.1, from coordinate 2,872,014 downwards.
CTTCTGTTGGTATTAACAAAAACAATGTTCATGTCCACTAGAATGAAGTGTTTACTACGGAGTCAGGATCTTAGTGAAACAAATGTGTGATGGCTGCTGGGTCTGTCTCCAATGGCTTTTTTCCATAATGTCTCCTCCTGACCAGCGCTGCCGGCTTCTTGATTATATTAGCTGTGTCTCTGGGTGTGGGGGGTTCAGTAGCGATGCTCGGTCTAATAGAGGCCAGAGGAAGAGGAAGGGTCTGCATTGGCAGAACAGGGGGCTTTCTCCATATGGTTATTATATAGCCAGAACATGTTTAAAATCCCGAACTGCCAACATTTAGTTACCATTATACTCAATTTTAGTTAGTTGGCCATCTCTGGCATTAAGATGCATTTTGGTTCAAGTAGACAAGGGAGACACATTCCTGTTTGCACCTATTGTCTCTTTTGTCCACTTTTAACCATTTCTGTCCTGATTTCTTCGAGGGGATGGTCTATTAGTAGGTAAATATATGTTTTTTTTTTCCAGATTTGATCTGAAGGACGAAATAAACCAGAACGAAGCACCCGTGCCTTCAGATCACTTGGACGTGACTCTGATTACAAGAGGTAAAACGATATAAATACTGTTCGTTTTCTCACACAGACCGCTCGTTTCGTGTCTTAGGCCATCAATGTGTACTTACATTTACGAGTCATTAAATCACGTTTAATTTGGACTTCTCTGTGCATGCTCTTTGAGGTGGTGACCATAGACCTGCATTATATGACTGAAAGACAAGAACGGTTTGACCTAAAAATTGAAACTACTGCGGAAACAACGACACCTACATCTTGGATGCCCTTGAGGTAAGATAAAACATATCAAAAATTAATTTCAAAGTGAACTATCCCTTTAATACCAAGTGTCAACAGGGCCATAAAGTTGGAAAACAGCTGTTTTTTGCAGTTGTGTATGTGGTTAGTCTTGTTCTCCTGTGTGAGAGTTGCATGCTTCATTTTCTGCAGCTCTAACCCTGAACTTCTCAACTTTCAGTATTTAACATTATTCACTCACTAAATTTTGATTATGACTTGGTGTGATGATCATTTGTAGTTCAAGTTGAACATAATGCTAAATTAGCATTTTATTCTATCACAGGTGAACACTAGTGTGATATTCGCTTGTACGAGTATTAATTTTATTTTCTGTTAATGTTATGGAGAAATTGAACCTTACGGCTTTGATGTGTTCAGCAGAAATACAAACATTCAATGTTTTTTAAAACCTTCCCTAACAGCTGTAAATTTGACCTCACGGCTGAAACGTTTTCACTGCGCTCAAATGTTTTGTGCCAATTAGTTTTTGAAAGGATTAAGCATTTCAGTGCCGAAGTCAAATGAAACCAGTGTGCAAATCTCTCTACACAATGATTCATACCTTCCCACTTTGTCAGGGGCGTTTCTAGGATGTGGTCACCAAAACTGCCTGTTTTGGCTCGGAGGGGATCAACTCGGAGAATACTTGCCTCTAAAGTTGCAATTAAAATATACTGGAAAGAATGTTTTCAAGTTGTGCATGATGACAGTGGCACTGGTGCCACTATTGTGGCATTTAAATTTGGCACCCTTAGAATAAACTGCACCTCAGATTAAGATTAGTAACTACAAGACACAAACTAGAGCAAACTGTTCAACCCCATGAACCCCTAAATGTAATGGCAGCTTCATTTAAGACAAAACAGGGCTGATATTATATTGTATTATATGTTCTTTTCTAAAACATTGGCTCTTATATTATTATATAAAAGAAAATTATGTCTTGAAATAGCCTGTATATAATTATATAGATATCTAATTATATATGTTTAGATATTAAAAATGCACAGATTTTTGATTACATTCATATCTTAAAAGGCTACTTTATGTGACTGTAACAGCATATTGCATTCCAACATCGAGCAAGTAACTTCAACAATAGGGTCCATTCCCAGGAAATGCATGATAAACTGATAAAATATATACCTTGCAATGTAAATGCAAATGGCTTTGGATTAAAGCATTTGCATATAAGTCCTTCGGGAAATAAAGAAAGTATAATGTACAGTCAGCTGGTCGTAATTGCAAAACAAACCCCTTCAGGGTAATGCAAGACCCTGATGCAATAATTTTTTTTTTTTTGCGAAAATGGCCAAGTAATTGTTAGGCTTGCTGTGGTAATCGGTGTTACCGGTGATTGCATTACTTGGCCACCGCCATGTCACCCACTGCCGTTTTGCTTTTGTATAGCAATTAGTGCTGTCAAACGATTAAAATACTTGGTTAATTAACTCGCGATTAATCTCACATATTTGATCTTTTATAAATGTGTCTTGATTTCTTTTTGTCCCATTCTTTTAATGCCCTTATCAACATGGAAAAGTGGATCGGCTTGCTTTGTGCAAATGTTTTTTTTTATGGAAAACAACACTGGCATATATACTGTGTTCAATTTCACACTAACAATCTCACTTGGAGCAAATAATCTCTCACACGATGTAACACTGTCCATCAATAAAAGGGTGAAAGAAATACTGACGAGGTCCTGATATTGACGAGGGGCCGGAGAATTCGCATTAGCTGTGTGTGTGTGTGGGGGCCATCAGTGGTATTTCAGACTGGATGAAAGAAATACTTGGATCGGTGTTCGTAGATCAACTGGTATTGACTATTTTTCAAAGATGGCTTCTTCCTGTATTCACGAAGTTGACTGTGTTTATAAAATATCTTTTTATTAAACTGTATGGACACTGACAAAGTTCTCAATGCTTCGGTTTGAATGTAGGGACCCTTAATATGCTACCGTGTTACTGTGGGGCTATTTTGAGCCTTGTTAGTGGTGATAACAAGCGATTTTTATTAGAGCCAGACCGATATATCGGCAGACCGGTATTATCGGCCGATATTAGGCATTTTCCAAACTATCGGTATCGGCAGTTATAATGGCCGATAAATTAATTTTAAAAAAAATAAAATAAAAACGGACGAAACACGCTTGAACATGTCATGAGTGTTGGAGTTGTATAGTTTGTCCACCAGAGGGCACTCTACACCGTCCCTGTTGGCAACACTCGTTGAGTTGGTCACGAGACATACATTGCTTGAATAGCAATTAAAAGAACATCCCCATCAGTTCTCTCAACTCAAATAAGCGACAAAATTTGTGACTATCATGTCCAGTTTCAAATAAATAAATAAAATATCGGCCGATATGTCGGAATATTGGATTTTAAAACCCAAAAATATTTGTATCGGTATCGGCCTTCAAAATCCTTTATCGGTCGGGCTCTAATTTTTATTTGTCATTACTCTGTGCCTTATATACTAGAATTATACTAGCATTATAGGCTAAACTGTTTTTAGAGATTAAACTATTTACATTCGGCAATAATGAAAACAAATCTCAGATAACGGTTGACTAGGCAACAATGTGTAATTAGACCAAAGGTTCATTTTGCGCCGGAGTTCTCCTTTAATCATAAATTTTCCCTGATATATCACTAGACATTAAGAAATTATGTTCATTTCAAATACTGACAACAGTGGTCTGGCCAGGATATTGTCATTTAAAAAGTGCAGTTGCAGCCCTCGACTGATGTTCATGTTGTCATGTTGTGTTTTGGTCTGATGCTCCAGCCTCCACCGATCTACCAATCACGGAGTCAGTAGTGTTGCGGCATTCGGGTTGCCAGCTCTTCTCTAGTTACCACAATTGCAGACACAAACGTGTCGGAATCGGATAAAAAAATTCTAACGTTGCGAAACCCCCAAAAACTCGATATGAATACGAAATACCTTGTTACAAAGTCCGAAGTTAATAATTAAAGCTACACTGTGTAACTCTTTTAGATTATTCTTAGCTAAAAACACTCAGTTCTTTCAAAAACATTTGTGCTCATTAATGTATATTTACTTCGTTCAAGTAATAAAGTATTCTCGTGAGTGTATAATATACCATTGAAAATACATACGGGTAAGGGGTTCTAATGTCGGTCGCCATGTTGCCCCACCATCTTGAAAGTACATTAGCCAAAGAGGGACATACCCGTTAATTCAAGCTTCGCCTTTCGCTTTTACATTTCGGTTAACACTCATGGACGAGGTCGAACTGGAAGCCATGTTAATCTTGGACTACATTGGCCTCCGTAGGAGTTAAAACAAAATCAGAATTGAGAGGAAGAGAAACTAATATTCACTGGATGGTCATATACCTTTTCACCACTAGATGGGGATAAAAATCACACAGTGTAGCTTTAACAGAATAAAACTCACAGTGTAGGATTCGTCACTCGCCATTAGAAGCTTCTGTAGCAGCCTACGTTCCTGAACATCTGGCAACCTCGAGTCAAGGGGGAAGGGGGACACACCCTAAATTTGAAAGTGATTGCAGTACCAGTTTTGGCCACAATCTTGCATACAGCTACTTTAATGGAAATATAAATTTTAATAAGAAAGTGGAACATTAACATCATCTTTTTGGAAATTGGTTGGGACAGCATTCAGTTTTACAGCTTGACGGTCAAATCCATACGATGATTGACCAATCAGAGGAAAGCGTTCCAGAGTGCCGTGTAAATAAATTCATGTTTGGTGCTTTAACATCTCCTCCCCGCAGACGCCGTGATGTTCAGCAGGTACTGTAGCAGAAGGCATGATGGGGGATGGGCAGGGAGCTATAAGCAGGTTCGAGGATACATAAAAGGGTAAATCACTCAGCTTCTCTACGCATTGAGCTTTGCTTATTAACACAACGTCATCCATCAAGTTGATGCATGATGAATGAAGCCTTGTGCTTCACATCTTCCCCTGCCTGTATTTCACATCTCACCCAAGACTGTGCCATAGGCTGCTGATGAATGATGATCAGCCGCTGTGGGCGTGTGTGTGTGTGTGTGTGTGTGCAGAAGCTGCACAGTGTGTTGCGGATGATAGTGGAATGTGTGGCTTGATGTTCATCTGTTGAGGTGTAATATGCTTCGCTGGATGGTCGTGGTCAGCCACAGCACAACGAGAGCCAAGCGACGGGCTCTATTTATTGTGGGGTTTCTTGAGTGCATTTTAAATATATATATATTTTTTTATCTTGCAAGTTGTTTTAAATTAAATTTTTGATGGTGATCATAGGTTGGACAGCCATAGTCGTCGATCGATGTGGGTATTTATTATGGCAAGGCAAATCTCATCAATTTACACATACTCTGAAAATACATTTTTATTACAAATAAAAAGCTACATGGTTATCAGCCAATGCCAATAATTACAAAATATCAAAATATGTCAAAATATTGGCAGTTTTATTAGCCTATAAAGGCAATATATATGTCACAAATCATCTACTTACGCTATTTATCTTACGTTCACAATCAAATATTTATTGGAATTTTTTTTTACATTTTGTAATTTGCTGAAGCATGCATCTCTCTATATAAAATGTATAGTTTATTGAACAGAATTATTTTGATGATGATCATATACATTTTAATGAGAAACAGGCATCTCTGTTGAGAAAGCAACACATTTTGAAATGTAATCCCATATATTTATCCCAAAAAAGTGATCAATATGTAAAAATGTATATATATAATTTTTTTGATTGTTTGATCAGTTACTAAATTCCACAGTTAAAGTATCAGGAGCAGATCCAGCCAATATGGTGAGAGCAGCTGAAGCAGAGATGCTGTGAGATCGAAGCACGTACAGTGTGTGTGTGTGTGTGTGTGTCGCGGCCCCTGAGAGGTGACGGATGATGAAATACAAATGCAGCGTACTGTACCTCTCCTGGTCTGTCTGATCTTTGGACTCAGCATGGCTGCCATCGATGGGCTCCTCTTCCTCTGCTCTGCATATTCCTCTTCCTCAGATCTTCTCTCTGTACATTCTCCCTCTTCCTCTCCTCCTCGCTCTCTCCGCTCTTCCCCGCTAGCTCGCTGACCTCATGTTGCAGGCACCGGCTGGTTGGGGGCTGGGGGAGGGATTCCTCACACACACACTGACGCGTGCACATGCTCACTCTCCGGTTCTTACTCGCAGACGCACACACGCACGCTGGTCCACACCCACCAAGCGTTGCATTATTCATCATGCGCTCCTCTACATTGACCAGTCAGTGTGTGTGTGTGTGTGTGTGTGTATGATTACAGCAGGCTGCCCAAAGCCACTCGCCTTCTAATTGGCGGCCTTCATGTGTGCTCGCGCTCCCTCCATCTCTGGGGAATCGCACCCTGCAAGCCTCTTTCATGTGTGTGTGTGCACACATCTCCATTAGGGATGTGCACTATTGGACTAGTCCAGCACTTATCTTGCAAGAAATTAGTCAACTGGTAAAATAATACTCAAGTTATTTGCGAATTGCATGTTTAGGCACCAATCTCTTATATATATATACAAACATACATACATACAGTACACACATATGAACTTTTATTACATATAATATATGAAGAGTTTGGTTCCAAAACGCGATAAACGCCATTTAAAAAAAAAATGAGTTACTGCAAAAATCGGACTTTTCAATACCGACCAGATACAAAACAATGTTTAATTTTACGTAAAATGGGATATCCGCCGTGTTATTATGTAATGTTTTCTCCCTTTCTTTCCAAACCGCGACAAACGCCAGTCTCCCTTTTCTGCAAAATGCCACATATCCGCTAAACCAATCACAACGCACCATTCCACGCAATGTAAACAGTAACGGCAGCGCTTTAACTAACCCGGCTTCCTAGGTTTTCTCTATTTTGTCCTTTCGATCAACAAACAAACAAAAAAATGAATAATTTTGACAGCATTGGTGAACCTGCGGAGGGTAAGGCATTCTGCATGGGTAAACGTGACATCGAAATCGAATCATTTACGTGAGGAAGAAGATGGACTCGAGAGGAGGAAATGCCGGCTGTTGCTTGTTCTCACACGACAGCATCAAACTTCTGTCACGCTGACACACTGACCCCCAGAGGATCTTTTGGAAAACTTTCAGTTGTTTTATTCAAAGTCAATGAAAACCGAGCAGGACCAAGCCAGTTTACAGCTGATCGCCGTCAAAAAAGTTCAGCGGCGACATCCCAAGGTTGACAACAGCGATATGCATAACGTTAGATCATGCTTAATAAATCATAATTCATGATGATGTGCTCGTCTTAGTTAATGTTTTAATTAAGGTTTTGTTCATCCATGAAGTCATGAATGAAAAACATTGAACTGTCAAAAAAAAACGTTGATAGTTCCTGATGATATTAATATGAATTAATGCATAATTCATTTATTCATGAATTCATGATAATTCATGACATGAACCCTTAAAGTGTTACCGAATATTGTTATATTAAAGCAATGGATTTATAGTATGCACAAGAAATTCAATGTGTATAAAATTTTTTTTGATTAATTGCATTTTGAAAAAAAATAAATTATTGGATTTATTGCATTTTGGGGGAAAAACGATCTTTTTTTATAATAAATCTTTGGAAATCAAAACCTGGATTTCATTTTTTATTGTTATTATAACCTACAAATGCTATGTGAAAATTTGAAACCGAAAATAGTGGTTTTCATCTTCCCATTTTCTTGCTAAAGAAAACACAGTTTTACTCAAATTCATCAAAATGGATTTATAGCGTTTTGGAACCAAACTCTTCATATATATATATATATATATGATAATGATAATAAAGTAATATGTGTGTGTGTGTATATATATACACACACACAAACACACACACACACACACACACACACACACACACACACACACACACACACACACACACACATACATACATATCTTAATTTGCTGCAAAACATATACACCATTAAACTGACGTCAATTTTTAATTTGTTTTATATGTTTGGAAAATGAGTAAATAATTACTTTTTTATTTTTTTTGGGTGGTGAAATATACTTTTAAGTCATATTTTTATATATCTTATAAGAACTAACATAAGAAAAGGTAAATTAATGTTTTAACGGTGACCATCTAATGTTTGCGAATAAAACCGTATATTTTCTCATTTAGTATGCGTCATACTCCATATTTGTTTTACATTTTAAGAGATTATACAATTTAAGTGATTTTCAAGTACTCCATTACCAGTGTGGGAATAATATTTAATATATATTTAATAGGTTAATAGGTGTCTCTGACATTGTCCCACAGGAACATTAAAATACAGTAGTGTAGATTAGTGTACAATGTTTTATAATAATAATTTATGCTATTTAGTGTCCATTTCATTCATTTAACATATTTAATTTTTTATTTATTTATTTATTTAAAATAACACAATTCATACTTTGCACTAGGGATCGACCGATATGGATTTTTTAGTGCCGATACCGATACCGATTTTTTTCCCATCAGCCTTAGCCGATGACCGATACGGGCTGCCGATTTTCTTGAGCCGATATTTGGAGCCGATACATTTTCCTCCCTCAATTTACATCTTAAAAATAACATGATGTTAACAAATGTTACAGGTCTCAATTTAATAAAAGTAACATTTAACTAACTTCAAAAATTAATATTTAACAAATAGTAAAAACATGTGAGAACAAGTAGATAAACAATTTAAAAAATATTAAAAACATGAAGTAGAACAAAAAAAGTTCAGTGCTGAAAATGAATATTTAAGCATAAATTAAATAATTACACTATTGCACACAGTAGCAACCAGCATAATAAAGTGCACAGTGCACACTGTACTTCATTTTAAAAGAAACGAACTATGTACTGCATGGTTTCAATTTTCCTACATAAAATAAAATGAGCATGTCTAGTCTCTAATATTACTGCGATTGCGAGGGAGACAAACTCCACACGCCCCAAACCTCAGCCAGGTGAGCGCTGAATAAATCTCCCACAAAAAGCACAGAATAACGTTGGCATTCCTTAATCCTATGACCAGAGTTCGTTACCGTATGCAGGGGCGCAACTACCCAGTTTCAGAGGGGTATGCAGCAACAATTTTAGCGCCCCCCCCCCCCAAAAAAAAAAAAAAAAAGGAAAAATAAATGTAATGTTAGTGTGCTGAGTAATAAGTGAGTAGGAAGAAATGAGAGCTAACATAAAAAAATAAGTGCAAAATTGTCACTTATTAACACAATTAAACTATAGCTACTCCACCTTGATGATCCCCCCTAACAAAACTATAAGCTCCATTGTAACACCAATACCAGTGTTTCTCACAGGATTTTAGGTAAAACTGTGGTAGGTGGACCTCTGTTTCTCTAGGGGGGTTCGGGGGCATGCTCCCCCGTAAGAAAATTTTTTGTTCTGTAATGTTAAATTCAGTAGTCTGGTGCACTTTGAGAGTTCAAAATTAAAAGCTCCAACCCATAGTCAGGGTGCAAATTAAACAAAGAAAAATTTGAACCTCTTTTAGTTAGTGTCTGTCTACATTACACTACTACATAATAATAGTTATAATATTAATTCCATGATAGTAATAGCCATAAAGACTATTGTAAAACAAATGCACAGAAAAATAAAGGAAACTTTCATAATTAGTTTTGCACTAATTTCTATACTTGATAAGCGCATAATGACATGTTTCATGGGCCAGTGTGTCAGAAAAAAAAAACTAAAGCTGACTTTTTTTGACCAATGCATTACACCAGCACAGCGCCGCCAATTAAGCAAAAAACAAAACAAAAACAAACAACAAACAAATGTATGAGTTTTGTTGGCCGTTAAGACAAATAAATTAAAAAAGGATTAAATGTATTGGCTGAAAAGCACGTCGGCCCAGCGGGAATCTCCCGGTAGTCCCGATGGCCACCGAGATATAGATAGCCTACATGCCTGGATGTCACATTTTAAATCCTACCTGTTGGCTTTCAGCAATGCATGCAGTTATTTCAATTTACATGCCATCTCCTTTTCTCTCTTTCTTTTTCTATTTGTAGCCCCACAGCATTTTGTTTTATCCATCTTTTTCGACGACAACTCACTACTTGTACCTCACTACCTGCTCGCTCAGCGCTCACGGCGCCCCCGCCCGCTCGCGATATTACCCGCCCCCCTTCTCCATGAGGGCGCCTACTCTAGCCTGGCTGTTAGTCCTCTAAAATTTTATATAACATTGAAGGAATGCAGAAATGGCACAACGGCAGCTACATATAGAAATACAAAATAGCATATATATAATTATTATTTTTTTTTTTTACCATCGCTTTGGCGCCCCCCATTGTGCTGCGCCCCTATGCGCCGCAAATAGCGCATACCCACTTTTTGCGCCACTGACCGTATGCATACTAGGGCTGTCAAAATTCCTCAAATGGCGTTTGCATATTCCCTCTAAAAAACATATTCGAACATCCCGTTGCGCGTTTTGTTGTTGACGCGCATTACATCAATAACAGGACACATTAATAAAAAGAGACATAACTACTAGTATTAGATGGTTTATTTGAGTTTAAACATATTTGACAACGTATTAAAAAGCAAGTAAATCAACTAATGGCCAAGACCGCAGAGCTCACTCTGTCTCGCCCTGGACTAGCTCAGGCACTCTCTCTCTCTCTCGCCCTCACGGTCTCTGCGCGTCGGTTAAATGAACAACAAACAAATGTTGAGTGCTAAACAAGAGTTTTGTGCAAGCAATTTAAGGTTGCGAGTCGCGACTCTTGTCCCAAATATAGCAGGCTTCAGTTCATTCAGTGATTGAAGTTTCACAGTATATAACCGACAGTGAGCGCTCCGAGCGAGCTGTGCAGCTGTGGTAACGTTATTAGTCTGCAACCGCGGGCGTGTTTTTCCACATTCAAATATTAATTTTTACCTTCAAAATTAATAGATATTCGAATGTAGAATATTCATAGACAGTCCTAATGCATACTGAACGGATAACCTACACCGTAACTATTTGCAGCTTCTTAATACAATGGCAAGCAGTTAAGTTTTATAGATGAGGCATTCGCGTTTTCCATTTGGACCCACAAACTTGCTTAGTTGCAAGCACATAACAGTTATAGGGCGACGTGTTTCCATTTTCAAAGTGTTTGACAATATTTCAGGAGTCAAACATTTAAAAGATCCTTTGAAAGTTTAAGTTACCATTCTCGTGAAGAGCAGGTTGCACTCTGCTAGTGGAGGAGGGCGGGGCACGTGAACTGCAGCATCTCCAGCAGCACGGAGCTGCCCGTGGCCGCCTGTCTATAAATAACGGCGGGAAAAAAAAAACTATCGGCGAACGCGCAGCGGTGTATCGGCCGATTCCGATACACGTAAAAACCTCAAATATCGGCCCGATATATCGGCCGGCCGATATATCGGTCGATCACTACTTTGCACGTGACGTCACAAGTACTGGCGGGCAAGAACGCCGTTCTCGAGTAACGAAACCCAGTAAACTAGTCAAGGATCTTGCCCGGACGTCGCCAGTTTTTATACAAAAGTTGGTGTTTCGAGGTGTAAATGACACGCTAGATAGTTGTGCGATTGGTTGCACTAACCAGATGAGATAAGCGACCTTCACAGTATAACGTTACACGTCTGTGCAGTGATCATTCCATCACTCAAGGTCATTTCAACATTTGTTTGAATACAACGGGTGTATGATCATGTAATTAATTGTGTCTTTAAGTTAACCTGTAGTTTCGTCAATCAGCGCCACCTGCTGGTTCGGCGAGTCAGCTGTTTGTGTTATGAGGCTAACTGTACGGTCACACCGCCGCCGCGAGAGCGGCAAAATTCATTGAAAAATGAATGACTTCTGGGCACTTTGACGCACTCGCCGGTGGCAGTGTAAACGCAGCTGTCGTATTTTGCTAACAACAACAAAAGTGTGTGATATGTTGTTTTGGGGTTTGTGATATCTATGATTTCATTGAGAACAGTACAACTAGATTATTTACGGAGGAATTATTACTTCTCGATTATCTAAAAAAAACCTTGTCTGCTTTACACAATTTAACTACCTTCACCTTGGAGTTAATCATAGTCCATCGTTATGCAGCTAGCTCGCTAACAGACTTGATAGCTACTAGAAAGACCTGGAACTACAGGACTCTACGTTGAAAATACCCGCCAGGCATCCATGGTAGTCACGTGAAAGTATGAATAGTTGCTTTCTCTGGTAATTAGTGATGTAGCTCAGTTACTAACTCAGTTACTTTTTGTGAGAAGCAACTAGTAACTACAACTAATGACTTTTTTTAAGTAACTTACCCAACACTGTCCTGTTTCTACTGGATATAACTGGTGTTATTTTACTGCACACTGGAGTGCTCAACAGCTATATTACTCAAATTGCCCGTCTCAGATCTCCATTTGATATTCGGCCCACCCTTTTTCTCCTCTTGACTTCATTTTCTCCCCCTGACTTGTTCCTAAGCCCCCCCCCCAGTATGGCAGATAATAGCATGGCTCCACCAGTGTGACTCGGGAAGCTCGGCCCTGTAGAGCGCAGCTGGTCCTCAGTTCGGAGGGGGCGGGAGGAGGGAGGCTGCAACACCCTGACGGAGAACTAAATGAGACTGCAATAAAACCTCATTCAAGAGCTGCTGCTTCAGGCGCAGGGTAACCACCACTGACCTGCCAATTCCCAAATATACTCTACCCTCTCAAATACAGCGCTTTGTTCTCTCGCAGCGCATGTCTGTCAAACCGTGCCCTCTGAGACTCCAAGACTATGTTTACATTACAGATCAGATGGTGCGTCGATTCCATGGATTTGCTTTTTGGCATTTTAAGTGTCTGTATCTTACATGTATATATATATTTCATAGATAGATAGATAGGTAGGTAGATAGATAGATAGATAGATAGATAGATAGATAGATAGATAGATAGATAGATAGATAGATAGATAGATAGATAGATGATAGATAGATAGATAGATAGATAGATAGATAGATAGATGGATAGATAGGTGGATAGATAGATAGATAGATAGATAGATAGATAGATAGATAGGTGGATAGATAGATAGGTGGATAGATAGATAGATAGATAGATAGATAGATAGATAGATAGATAGATAGATAGATAGATAGATAGATAGATAGATAGATAGATAGATAGATAGATAGATAGGTGGATAGATAGATAGATAGATAGATAGATAGATAGATAGATAGAAAGATAGATAGTTAGATTGATAGATAGATAGATAGATAGATAGATAGATAGATAGATAGATAGATAGATAGATAGATAGATAGATAGATAGATAGAAAGATAGATAGTTAGATTGATAGATAGATAGATAGATAGATAGATAGATCCTATCCTAACTTGCATAAATGAACTATAGTGTCTTACACTGTAATATAGATAGATAGATAGATAGATAGATAGATAGAAAGATAGATAGATAGTTAGATTGATAGATAGATAGATAGATAGATAGATAGATAGATCCTATCCTAACTTGCATAAATGAACTATAGTGTCTTGCACTGTAATATAGATAGATAGATAGATAGATAGATAGATAGTTAGATAGATAGATAGATAGATAGATAGATAGATAGATAGATCCTATCCTAACTTGCATAAATGAACTATAGTGTCTTACACTGTAATATAGATAGATAGATAGATAGATGATAGATAGATAGATATAGATAGATAGATCCTAACTTGCATAAATGTACTATAGTGTCTTGCACTGTAAAAAAGTATATGATGTCTGAATATTTTTTGGTTTGACTGTGTGTGTGTGTGTGTGTGTGTGTGTGTGTGTACAAGGACATTCTGATATATTAAGAAAATCGTTCTGGAATTGAATAATGTGGTCTATCTAATGTGAGTTCTGCCCGGAAAAATGCCCATCTGCGTTTTCACAAAATGATTTATTTCCTATAAACATCCCATTCGGCCGATGCTTTTATGCTGTATCTATTTTGGAAACCATCGTACCGCGTCCTAAACCACTCAGATGGGATGCACTTGACTGTCTGGTCATTCAATACCCTCATGAGTGTTTACATTATGTTTTAGTTCAAAATGCTTCTTTGTCCATTCTCAAAATGCATTGCGAGTGGTCAGGATGTTTAGTCTCCGGGGGATGTATTTTTCCAGTCGGATGATCAGAGCACCACGGCTGGATTCTTTGATCTCGAGTGGGCAGTTTCTGGTGCATGTCATGTCTTTCATATGGCTTTTTTCCTTAAAGAACCTTTTCTGCTTTGGCTGAAAATACATTTTATTTGTGGCTTTACTGAAAAGATCAGGTGTGATGTGTATATGTACACACACACACAAAATAGCTAGGTCCTTGATTATTACTTTCAGATTGCAGTGCATTTAAAAATATATATTTTTACTGTAGTATTAAAAAATGGCATGCATTTTTAACACATTGTTGTTGCAGTGTCTCAAACCCTCAGTCTATTATGACATTAGGGACCAAATGTTCAATAAACCTTCAGAAGTATTCTGATTAGCGCAGCTGCGGCTCTGTTGACTGAGATGCGATGTCACATGACTTATTGATTTTGGGAAGTATTAATAATTTAGGAGGGCACCTCCAGAGACATGACATGCAGTGATGGAGCAACAGGAGATGTTTATGGTAGATTTTCAAAATGATAATGATGCAGACCTTATTTTACTAATTATCACAAGACTTATTGAATGAAACTGTTATAAGGATAATTTAGTAACATGTTTGCGATTGAATCAACATAATTTCAGATGTAGAATGCGTTACAGGTGATATTTTACAGACCTCGTGCTCAGACCATCTGAGTCTGTGACTATTTTCTGGGTAAAATATCTGTTCTCCATACCATTTTGACTTGACTTTGATCCACTTTAGCCTAATAGCAGGGTTGAGTTTTGTTTACTTTGACTTCTGGTGGGAGTAATCGGATTACAGACCTCCAGATTCATTCAAATGAGTCATTTCAAGATGTGGAGCACCAAATAACAATACTTCAAACCTCATATGTCAGGCTTATGTGTGTTTATCCAGTTAACAATACGCATTTGGTTTGATAAGAGGAATTTAGTTCTTTCAAATTACATTATGCATGGTCTTTAAACCGCTATAAACTGTACCAAAAGAAAAAGTCTGGACAATTCATGCATCTTGATACACAGTCTCACAGGTGTAAATGTTATTTGTGTATTTGTTGCTCCACTGTTTAACAGAGAAATCTTAAAATGTCACTTTGTCAGGTCATGAGCAGATCTTCAAAAACAGCACAAACGAGCGGAAATCAATAGAATTGAGCCGAGTGTTAATTAGGAAACTGTTCCTCGAGAGAAACGAGATGAAAAAAAAATCAATATGTACATAATTATATTCACCTGCACCTTTTTTTCACAACAAGAACAGATGGTGAAAGTATAATAGTACATGAAGGTGTTGTATTTTGGTATTGCTGACAAGTTCTCTCCCCATTTACAGTCATTAAACTCATTTTAGAAGAACGTGCATCCCTTTAAAGTGACATAACATTTGTGATTCCTGAAGTAGCTAATTGTCCTTTGGTATTTCCTGAATAAATATAAGATGTATAGCTTCAAGTAATTTGCATTTATATTTATTTGTGTAGCATAAAAGTGCGGAACTCACACTTTCCAGATGTGATGTCAGTAGAGCTCCTCTAGGGGGCAGCAGTGAGAACCGAGGCTGTTTAGATATTTGCTACTCCCTAGTGGTACATAGAAGCTATTGCAGTATAAACGCCACTTACAAGTCCATAAATACATTAACATGAACTCCTATGAAGGTCCATCACTACATCTTGTATGATACAACAAGCTTTTGAGGAAAGTTTATTTGTACATCTCTCAATAATCATTGTATTGCATATCATGATTTGGACTAGTGTTCACCTCCACAACTCTTGGTTCTCTTGTGCGACAGAGTTTGGCGTTAGGAGACCTGCAAAGATGGATTTCTTTGGTGTAGAAGCTGCACTTATTCGACTGTCTAACTTCTCCCTGTGCGCCTTACACTTCTCAAGGCAGTCGGTGCACAGACAGTCCTCTCTCACTAAATACAGACCCTCGACTCTCTGGATGCCGTCCACCTCTGGAGGCTCGTCTGTAGGGATGGGGTTGGATTTGATGTTGATCTTCTGCAGTTTTGGGAGGTTTTGGATACACTTGGGCAACAGTGTCAGGAGGTTGTTGAAGAGCCCCAGTTCCCGAAGCTCTTTGAGAGCAGCCACAGATGTAGGGAGAGACTCGATGCGGTTCATTCCCAGGTTGAGGATCCTCAGGTTCCTCAAGAGCCCGAGCTCATGTGGCAAGCCGGAGGTGGTCAGATGATTGTTGCATAAGTTGAGGCTGTAGAGGTTCGGGAGACGGCCTATAGCCGCGGGAATCTGCTCCAGGTGGTTGCTGTGCAGATCCAGCAAACGGAGGTTCACAAACTTGTCGATGGTGTCTGGGATCTTCTTGAGGAGGTTGCGGCTGAGGTCCAGCTCGTCCACGTCGTTAAGCTTCAGGATGCACTTTGGAAATGTGGCGATCGACATGTTGCTGAGGTCGAGCCGACGTTTTCCGTCTACTGTCACCTTCAGAGCGTTCTTCGCCATCTTGAGTGTGATTTTTCTACCTGACGGATCATTCGATTTCTTCTTCCCTTTCGCCATTGTGTCTATGAACAAGGCAACATTGTGTAAGTTACTGTATTTCTGAGCCTAGTGGGCATCATTTAATGCAATGCAGATGTGCTTTTGGTCAAATTCTAAGGTAACGTCACATTTAACATTCGCGAAAAATTAAACGCATAATGATCTGGCAAGCTCTGTGAAAAACATCCACCCAAAAGGGGAGAAATTAAGTCAACAAATGAATCAATAAAAATATTCTAATTATTGAGTACAAGGGCAACCAATGGAAGCTTGTTTCCTCCACTGAATTAAAAAACAAAATTGCGACTTTTTATCTCGCAATTGCGACTTTATTTCTCACAATTTCTCTTTTCAATTCAGTGGAGGAAACAAGCTTCCAGCAATTCTGAGAAATAAAGTCAGAATTGTGAGAAATAAAGTCGCAATTGCGAGATATAAAGTCGCAATTCTGAGAAATAAAGTCACAATTCTGAGAAATAAAGTCGCAATTGCGAGATATAAAGACGCAATTCTGAGAAATAAAGTCGCAATTGCGAGATATAAAGACGCAATTCTGAGAAATAAAGTCGCAATTGCGAGATATAAAGTCGCAATTCTGAGAAATAAAGTCGCAATTGCGAGAAATAAAGTCAGTTCTGAGAAATAAAGTCGCAATTGTGAGATATAAAGTCGCAATTCTGAGAAATAAAGTGGCAATTGTGAGATATAAAGTCGCAATTCTGAGAAATAAAGTCGCAATTGTGAGATATAAAGTCGCAATTCTGAGAAATAAAGTGGCAATTGTGAGATATAAAGTCGCAATTCTGAGAAATAAAGTGGCAATTGTGAGATATAAAGTCGCAATTCTGAGAAATAAAGTCGCAATTGTGAGATATAAAGTCACAGTTCTGAGAAATAAAGTCGCAATTGTGAGATATAAAGTCGCAATTCTGAGAAATAAAGTGGCAATTGTGAGATATAAAGTCGCAATTCTGAGAAATAAAGTCGCAATTGTGAGATATAAAGTCACAATTCTGAGAAATAAAGTGGCAATTGCGAGATATAAAGTCGCAATTCTGAGAAATAAAGTCACAGTTCTGAGAAATAAAGTTGCAATTGCAAGATATAAAGTCGCAATTCTGAGAAATAAAGTGGCAATTGTGAGATATAAAGTCGCAATTCTGAGAAATAAAGTCGCAGTTGCGAGATATAAAGTCGCAATTCTGAGAAATAAAGTCGCAATTGTGAGATATAAAGTCACATTGTATCAAATATCAACATTTAAAAAATCAAAACCTGACGGCTTCTGCTATAAATCTTATGATGGGCCGTGGTTGGATCTTCCATCAGGACAACGATCCAAAACAAACATCAAAATCAACACAAAAATGTGTTGGGGAGCACAAAATGAAGTTTCTGCCATGACCGTCCCAGACCCTGACCTGAACCATATAGAAAATGAACTGAAGAGAAGAAGCACCAGCATGGATCTGGGAATCTGAAGGATCTGGAGAGATTCTGTTTGGAGGCAAACTCATCAGGCATTATAGCAGAAAACTCAGAGCAGTTATCTTGGCAAAAATGTATTTAATAAAAGGGTATGAATAATTGTGGCCAACGTGTTTTGGAGCAAAACATTTATTTTATAATGTGATTTACCCCCACTTTCAATTCTTTTACTTCACAGGAAGGTTAGGATTTTGCCAATTTTTTGGTATGAATGAAAGATCAAAAGGATAAACGATGCAGATTTATTTTTTTACAGCCATTTTTTATCATATTTACCATGCAGGGGTATGATTAATTCTGGGCACAACTGTATATCTTAAGAGTCTTGTTTTATTTCTTTAAGCTTATTCTTATTGTTACCTTAGCAATATGCTAAGGGCAAACGTGAAATTCCAATCAATCCGTCACGGTGGGTAGCAACGTTATGCAATGTTGACAGTTTCCTTGTGTAAATACACAAGCTGAAAGTCCCTGGAGACTCACTACTTATTGGGACAAAGTGTGTGAGTGTGTCTGATCGAGGTGACTGTCATGCATCAGTGCTGCTCCTGAAGGACAGACGAGCGCTTTGTCTAATGAAATGAAACGCTGCCCAAATCAAAAGGCCAATGTGTTTCTTAGTATGCCACCACACAGCTCATTGTGCCAACTTAATAACAATAATTAGTGGGTTGATTGCGATTTCACTTTTTTCATTTTAAATAGTGTGTAATGTTGCTGTTTCTGCAAAGTTGCAGACCAAAGCTAGCGAAGGCTTTCTCGGTTGCAGCATAATATATTGATATATACACCCGTAATATATTAATTATCATTGCCAAATTTCAAGATTTTCATGGATTTTGGACAGTAATTTTAATCTGTAATTTTAGGCATTTTACATTTGAATTATATACAATCCTATCTATATACATTTGAATCATATTCTATCTATCATCATCTTTCTATCTTTTAAAAATCATTAAACATTCAAATATATTATTATATTTTAAAAAATATCAAATTAAAGTAGTCTCGTCGCTTGATAAACTTATAATTGAGCCGCTGTAGGCACATGGGATATTTAAACCTTTTCTTTAATGACTTTATGGGCCGGCAAGAGCCAGTCCCTTAGATCCAGCTCTCAGATTCAATCAAAAATATCTTTATTTGTGTTCCGATGATGAACGAAGGTCTTACGGGGTTGGTACAGCATGGGGGTGAGCAATTAATGACTTAATTTTCATTTTTGGGTGAACTAACCCTTTAATATAGCTAGCTAAACAGTGTTCAAAACGGCAACATTACTAGAGAAATCGTGCTTCTTACCTGCTGTGATTGTATCTCTTTCTCTCGGAGCAGTTTAGAGCCGAAGACAGTCCCGTCTGGAAGTCTCCGACGACACTACAGCATGTGATGTGTGCACTTCATTACAGGCCGTCTGCGTCAAGGATCCGTCCATGTGAATAATGCACAAGCTTCTCTCCGAAACCCTGTAAGTAAAAACCAGCAGGGTAAGCGTGACTCACCTCATTTCCTCTGAGTAAAGAGCACTGCTTGTGGAGTCTGAAACCATGGCGTTGTGTTGCTCCATCTCCAGGCAACAGAGATGTGTCGTTCCGCCTGCTGCTTTTATTGCTTTGTTGTAGGCTTGCTGAGCTTAGATGTGTGCATAACTGTCAGTACTGTAGGTATGCATGCTATTGTAACATAATATTTGATCCCTTTCTGGTTTTCACTTTGAGACCAGCACTAAATAGTTAAACTATTTTAACTATTTTTAATATTTCATACATACACAGAGACGTCATCAGTTTTATTTAATTCATTTTGTTAGTTTGTACAGTAGTCTGGTCATTTTACATACACTCTAAAACATGCTGGGTTGTTTTAACCCAAGTTTGGGTCGAATATGGACAAACCCAATTGTTGGATTAAAAAAAATGCAATTTATAAAATTAACCCAACACCTGGGTTTGTCCATATTTGACCCAAAATTGGGTTAAAATAACCCAGCATTTTTTTAGAGTGTAGTAAGCTATGACCTATATTTTACAGTAAGTGGAGAAAACAGGTATGCCAGAGTATCGTCATACATGGAATATTATATATATGACAGTATGAATCCAAACTAGATTTATTTTTGACCTGTTAAGTATAACATTTCACTTACAGTCGCAAAATATCACTACACGTGCCATTGCATTTTACCGCCAAGAGGGGGCAGTAAACTTCTGTGATGCTCATTTATCTGATTGATGATGCAAACGTATTTTCATGAGAGATTATGCAACTTGCATCGGTATTTCACTACTTTCACTAAAAAAAAAAAACATTTGTTTTGCAAATTACTTGAAATACAATTTATAAATGTAGCCTAATATGACACAGATGAGATGTACTTCATCTTTAACCCCCGCAAGGCTTAAACGTGTCCCTGACTCAATGTCAATGCATGTTAGAGCTGCGTTACTGAAAGAAACGTGCACAGACAGACCTTAAAATGTGTCAGTGCCATTGTTTTGTCTCAAGATGCACGTTAGTAATGTTTTTTTCTATAAGGCACGTTTATAAAAGCTACTTAAATGCCCTAATTGAACTAAGGCCTAATCCTGGCTTAGTCTACTCTAAGCCCTGCCTGTGAATCCAGCCTTAAAGTCTTGTTTTAAATGGCAGATTTGCTTATTTTTCTTCACCTCAATCTAGTGTTGTCAAAAAACTCGGTACTTCGGTACCAAGTCGGTACTAAAAAAAGTTACGGTACCAGCTTTTCTAGGTACCGAATACCAGGTTAATCCAGTTCTAGACGCGCAGTCTGTTAGGTGCACAGTTGCGTCCTCTTCATAACGCTGATATGGCTCTCTCTCTCTGAATCCACTTGTTGACACGAAAGGAGGAAAGAGCCACATATGGAAATATTTTGGATTAGGCTAATGTCACGTTGCCATAAGAGGCCGATTACATGCAAATTCGCAATTTCAAATATAGGCGCGAGGCAAGCGCGCTCATAATAAAAACTCGTTGCATAGCAACGACAGACGCCGCGTGAGAGCAAGCGCTTTGGAGAGAATAAGCACGCGCAAAAATATAATAAAAAACACGCGCGACATGTGAACGGCCTCTAAAGTGCTTTTTGGGGTAGTTTTACGAGTACATGAGCACAGTAGTATCCAACCGACACTCATCGATGCATCCCTATTTATGTCATTTAATGTCAGTGCCAGTTCTAGGCGTATTCTTGCCTTTATAACTCAGCAGGTTTAAAAAGCCTATTCAAAATTAAATATGAATGCAGTTTTAGATTGAATAAAAGTACAGTCAAATCAAATAAAACATGTTTTTTTCTCCTGTAGCCTATAGTTTGGTAATGCTACAATAAGATACCATTTATCAACATTAGCTACTTCAACACATTGAGTGAACAATATATTTTTACAACATTAATTAATGTTTGTAAATGATATTTAATAGAAACACTTGATTGTTCATGTTTGTTCACTTCAATCATTGTGCATTAAATAAATGTTAACGGATTAAAACTTTACAAACAACTTTAACAATGTGTTAGTACTATTGTTTATTTTAGGTCATTTTATCTATTTTTTTTCTAAAGTGTTTATAATACAAATGTACAGTTTCCATACTTGTAACCGTGATAAACACTTAAATATATGTAAATTTAAACTAAGCTTTGGTACCGAAATTGGTACCGAGAACCGTGAATTTTTACTGGTATTGGTACCGAATACTGAAATTTTGGTACCGTGACAACACTACCTCAATCTTTAATCTCCGAGTCATGGATGTCTAGGTGAGTTGTGAGTCTTGTGACTTACAGTCATGCAAAAATATCACTACATTTGTCATTGCATTTTGCCACCAACAGTGCATAAACTTGATGTTTATTTACCCGATTGCAACAATATTTCAGAAGCATGCACCTGTGATCATGCATGCATTGAAATTGTACTTTTTTTGCATTGAAATTTTACTTGCAAATCACTCGAATATAATTGTAATTGCTAAAGTCTTTGTTTTAAACTGCAACTTTGCTTGTTGTTTTTTTTACCACCTCAAACTTTTAACTCTGAGTTCATTAGTAAAGTTTGCTAGGTGAGTTATGACTCACTTAATCCATCTTTTCATCAAAATGCAAAGTACATTGAGTGTGACTAATGGGCAGCCTTCACCTCAGGTCACCCGCAGGTCAGATCTAGGTCATCTGATACGGTGACGGCTGGTCTGGATGCATCATATACAGTATATCCCCTCATTTAGCTAAGGACGCGTGTCGTTCTGCTGAGTAGGGCGTGTTCCCCGATCAACGTACTGGTTTGGGTTTGAAATAATGTCTGTGTTTATTTTCTCCAGGACCAACAAAACCTTTACTGTTGCATTTGTATTGTGTTATTTTGGCTACTGATGAATGCAGATTGCACAATTCAATTATAATCATGCATTTTTGAGCATTAAAACTATAACAATCTATTATTATTTTTTTGGCTTAGTGTTTCTTCAGACGCTTTAGTGCATCTGTCGCTAAATTAAACATTAATTTCCTCTCCAAAAGACCATCAGCAAAGTGCATGTGTGGGAAAGGTGATCTAAGGGACGTTTCAGAGCTTCCTCACACACCGCTGCTTCACACTTACACACACACACGCAAGGATCTGGTTTCTGAGAAGCCCGACACCCTCTTGTTTTCTCCGGCTCATTCTGTGTCGTCTCCAGTTGATGATCAGTGATGATGGGACACTGGAGATTTGTGATTGTGTCCACTGGGAAATGAAGCTTGCTGGCAACAGTTAATGATGGGAAAGTAATTACAAATGTACAAATCTTGTCATTCAGATTTTTTTTTTCATCCACCAGGAGCAGGTCAAATCTTTAAGAAAGTAAAAGCTGCCCTAAATAGAAATTCTGGTATATTTAGATATGTGGTATGAGGACTTGTTTTAATGTATATTTTATTTTCACATAATCATTTGCCCAGAAGATAACTCTTGCACAGAAGTTACTAGTTTTCATTGTCCAAAGATGTATTTTACTCAACTGGATTATTAAGGATAAACCACCACCAAATCACTAGCAAAAAAATACAGAACTGCATGAACTTAATTCAAAGAGGCATTTTTAATTTGTTTCAGGAAGCAAGACTTTCCCTCACCTTGTGTAATCACACACTTCATAACTGACGTGACTTCAGGTTTTATGAATTCGCCCTTTCCTGTTCAGTAATAGCCCAGATTTAGCTCTGTCTTGTATTATCCGTTACACTTTTTTTAAGGTGTGTTATAAGCTCGAAGATGGTGTCTGGAAAACTGGCAAATGGACGTTTGTTTGAGTCAAGGATGTGGTTTTTGCTCAGACCTCAGCTGACCTGCTTTATAAATGTTTACCTGGATCCCGTTCAAAGAATCGAGTCTGAGACTCATCCCATGGTCAAAAATGGAAACCTTTCTTTTATGAGTTAATTTAAACCGTGTCTACTTTTAGGATAACGTTTCACTGGTTTTGGCGTGTCTCCCCACACTTATTTTAGGTTTATTTAGGTCATGTTAAAGCAACACAAGCTGTTTTTATCCCTCAACTGGTGAAATATTGACGCATGACTGTTACAAATTTCAACAAACTCGAATTGTGTTGTGTGTAAATCACAGGTTGCAGTCAGCAAAATATTGTTTGCATGTATGACTATGACTATAATTGATGGTGTGTATACACTGGCATTGCTCTTTTGTTAGCAGTGTTAAAGGGATAGTTCACCCATTAATGTCAATTCTGTCATCATTTATTCACCCTCCAAACCAGTACGAAATTCTTTATTCTGTAGAACTGAATTATTATTAATAATAATTATTCTGTAGAAGTTAATTTTAGGGCTGTCAAACGATTAATCGCGATTAATCGCATCTAAAATAAAAGTTTGTGTTTAAATAATATATGTGAGTGCACTGTTTATAATTATTTTGTATATATATATATATATATATATATATATATATATATATATAAATACACACACATGCATGTATGTTTAAGAAAAAAAAAATTATTTATATATAAAATATTTATAATTATATATAATATAAATTCTAAATAAATCTATATATTCTTAAATATATACAGTACAAGCATGTGTGTGTATTTATATATATAAAATAATTATACACAGTGTACCCACATATACTTATTTTTTTATTTTAACACAAACTTATTTTGTTTGCGATTAATCGTGATTAATCGTTTGACAGGCCTAGTTATTTTGTCACGAAATGTAACTGAATTATCGCCCAGCCCTTTATGTAAAGTTGGATATATAAGTGTCTAACTTCATCGACATACAAACAGTTTGTGTAGGCAATTATATTAAATAACACATCTCAACTGCTTAATTGCTTAGATTGTCACTTAATCTGTGACTATAAGGCATGATTGATTTGAAGATTCTTTTTATTCAGTGAAAGTCAATGGGGTCCAAAATTGTTTTTAAAAGATTCTTCAAAATATTCAAAATAAAACATTTAATATAGGTTTTGAGAGTAAGTATGTCAACATTTTTGGGTGAACTTAACTACTATCTCTTTAAGACTGCAATAGTCAACAGGAATAGTAAGAGACAGCATGAAATATCACGGCTCGACACTTTCTGATTTACAATTATATTAATATGAAAGGACTACACATACGTATTTCTCTCCACACTGCTTTCTTGACTTCTGAACGAGACCTCCCATTTAAACACAAACAAACACATGTGAAAATTTGCCTCATGCAATCCCACAAATCACAGTTCACACACGAACCCTCTCAGAAACTGAACACGACTCTTTTCTTTAGATACAGAGTTTGCAAATGATGCACACAGTAAAAGCATTAAGAGGTTTAGTTTGTTCTTTCACATAAACATGTTTAATTTACAGTACACTTACAAACAGAAGAGATAAACAGAGGGTCTACGTCATTCACAGATGGTTCTTGTTAGTGGTGAAGGCAGTGGGATCTCATACGACCCTTTACATTTCACAGTTAAAGAACTTATTACACATTTAAAGTCTGTGATGGTGTCGAAAACCCTTGGGGTGAGAGACTGTCTTATTTGTTCTTAAAGACTCAGACGGACAGCGAATGGGTCGAATCAGCGGTGCCTGTATGTCTGTTCCAGATATGGATACGCCCTGATATTTCATTAGCGTTTCCATTATTAAATCCAAAACATTCCTCCATTTAAAAAAAGAAGTCATAAAAAAAGAAAAGGAAAAACAAACAGGCTTGAACATTTCAACAGATTTAAAGACATTTTCTGGGTTCAATGTAAGTTGAGCTTCTGTGGCTTGCTTTCCATGACCACAGAAATAATCTGGAGTCTTCATTCACATTAACAGTTATATACAGTATTTACACTGCAAAATAACAGCAAACAACAAACCCTTACGCTGTACATTTGTCTTGGTTTCCAGTACAAATATCCAGACATTCTTAAAGGAGTTGTTCACTTTTGAAAAAACTTTTGCTGATTTACTCACCCCCATGTCATCCAAGATGTCCGTGTCTTACTTTCTTCAGTCGAAAATAAATTAAGGTTTTTGATGCAAACATTCCAGGATTTTCTCCATATAATGGACTTCAATGGGGTCCAAACGGTTCAAGGTCCAAAAGACACTTTCAGTACAAACTGCAAACTGTTCAAAGGGCTTTAAACGATTCCAGATGACGAATAAGGGTCTTATCAAGTGAAACGATCACTCATTTAAAAAATAAATAACAAAGTTTAAGTTTTATAAGCTCAAATGTTCGCTGTTCTGTGATGTGCGTTCGTGACTCTCCTGTTCGAACTCGTTTATCAAAATGAACGAATCTTTTTCCGAGTCATTTGGTTAATTCAACGAACGAAACGAACAAATTGATTCGGAAAAAGATTTGTTTGAACAGGACAGTCACAAACGTGCATCGCAGAACAGAGCAAGGCGTTTTTGCCAATTAAGGCTAAAACCTGAATTTCTTTTCGACTGAAGAAAGAAAGACATGGATATCTTGGATGACATGGGGGCGAGTAAATTATCAGCAAAAGTTTTTTTTTTTTAAAGTGAACTACTCCTTTAAATCAAGAAAAGCTGAAGGACATGATTTATTAAGTCTTGTTTTCTTACTTTTTTTAAATTATAAAACAAGAATTGAATTTAAGCTTTAAAAATATCTGAAAATGAGGTAAAAAAAAACAAAACAAAACTAGTTTTTTCCTACTTTTTAGCTTGAACTTGAAATTTTCATACATTTTCCAGAAAGCAAGACTTGGTCTATTTTATATCATTTAGTTCTTAAGTTAATGTATCTTGTATTCTGTTTAGATATTTTAGTGGAAAAGGAAAAAAAGTACTGAGTAAAGGGCCGTTTACACGACACTTTAACTAAAAACGGGAAATCTTTCATGAATTTCTTTTGCGTGTAACGCTTCTTTGCATTGACTTAACATTGAAATCACTTGTGCCTGACGCGCTATTCGCGTCCGGTGTGAATGCACCATTACACACCTATGTAACAATAGAGCAAATTTGCATAATGCCAGTCTATGGTTCTCATTGGCTGCCGCTGAACAGGATTTGCATTGCTCCGCCCTCAAACACTGTAGTTTATCTGAGACTGGGTTTGGTTTGTGCTGTTCGTGTGTTTTGTTGGATGACCTAAACCACTCCAGAACAACATTAGCGACCTTTAACCTCTTAACTGTCACCCCCCCTTTTTTTAATAGACATGGAAATGCTCATTTCAATCTTAAATGGTTGTAATTCAAGAATGCTTTGGAATATAGACTTAAGATTGGTCTCGTTTTAAAGAAGACATTTGGCAGATTTTTCTCGAAGTGAAATAAATTAGGAAAGTGAAACAGAAAAAAAGTTATAGAAGTTTGAGTTTATAGAAATGTACAATGTAAAAAAATTAATTGTTCATATTTTATATAAAATATATATTTTCAAAACCTGGGCTACTCTAAAACAGCAGAAAAATCAAAGCCAAAAATCTGAACAAGTTGTGTTTCAAATTTTAGGTTGATATCTCAAAAAATGAGCTTTCAGAGAGATTTAGTTTGGGCGCAGTACCAAACTTTTTTGGTACCAGACTCCATTACTGCCCATATAAGGGCGTCTCCATTTCCATATGTGTTTTGAGTGATCTGAACCATTATTTTTACAAATTTCACACAATTTATGAAGTAGAAATCCTATTCAGAAGTAGTATGGGTAGTTTGGCAGATTTTGATATGAATTCAACCTCTAGGAATCATACAAAGAACACGCATGCGCGTTATAGCTTATTGCCATAACACAAATGGTGAATCTATTTTTTTTTCGTAATATTTAAAACATTTTCAGACCTTTTTTTCTAAAATAATTGAATGGATGCTATCTTTTGAACTCTGGGCATGAAATCAAACTGAGGTTTCTAACTTTTTTTCATGATTTTTCATGTTCATTGCTATTTCAAAATAAAGGTCTAAACACGCTTTATGAGTATGAAAATATTCTTGTTGCAAATTGATAAATTATGGCTCGTGTGTAAATTATTTTGAAAATCAGTCACCAAATATGGAAACTAGAGATTGTAAGCTTTCAAATGATATATAGTTTGTCAATATTACTTAAGGTCTTTTCTAAGATATTATTGTTTTAAAAATATAATGGCAAGTGTCCCACCTGTCGGACGGTGACAGTTAACTGGTTAAAAAAGCATAATCGGCACTTTAATAGAAGCACAAATACGTCAACTGCAGGACACAGAAGATGTGCATAAAGATGAATTTGTAATGAACCCAGACTGTTCCTGAAATTATATTTTGTGGCTATAAGTGTTTTGTGCAAATTTCCTTAAAATTATTCATTTATTAACCGATAGGAGTCCAATTTCCAGCAAATTTAAATGGCTAATATTTGTAGTGTAGGTTTTTCTTTTGCACGTCAGTCGACATTGGTTAAAAAAAGAACAGAATGGTTTTTCATAAACAGATCCCGCCCTCAAGACTACTTGGCTTTTATACACCTTTTTAGTTACAGTTTGCAGTTTTCAGATTACAATAATTTCTTGTGTATTTTGGATTTGCTACTAAACTTGTATCAACATATGGAAAAAAAAGTAAAGAATATACATATACAATATGTACAGTTCACCAGAGGTTAAAGTATTTAAAAAATCAAACATTGTGTTATTATAAATAATGTTTCAAGAAAATATAATGCTACACATGCCTGTCCTGGAAGAATATCTGCGCGTACACCGTTCCTGTGTTTGCCGCTTTGACTTCAGGCAGCGGCTTTATCAGTTCAAGCTCGGCGTACGTCAGACTCTCCTCTGCAATTTTGGGCTGTCGGGAGACGGGACAACAGTGGAGGAGTTACAGCTCGCTTATAAAATATTAAACATGGCAGTTTTGGCAATACAAATACCAAACTTCTATGTATTTCACAAAAGTAACTTACCAAAGCCACTTTTCTGGGTTGAGGTTTTAAAAGCTTTGGCTTTCGCATTTTGTCTGCAATAGGGGCTGAGATGTAATATTGTAGTTATTAAACTGAGATTCACAGTCTGCACGTCAGTGACATGTAGAGGTCAGTAATTTCACTCTACCTTTAGCCGGTATCTCCGGTGGCACATCTGGCTGCTCAACACTTTTATTTTTCTTGTACTTTCTCACCTTCTTGGGAAGAGCTGGAGACAGACTGACCACACTAGTGACCGTCTCCCCTGAACTGGACAAACATGGACACACTCTCAGTTTCTGAGGAAGGTTGCCCTCCTTCATTTTTATTTCATAGAAAAATGTAAACTATATCATCACCCAGTGATATTGTAAGGTGAATATATATAGTAAATCCTACACTGCCAAATTTGGCTCAAATATGGACAAACCTAAATGTTGGGTTAAAAATGTAATACAAAAAAAATTACGGTTGAAAGTGAAAGATGAAGTTGGGTTAAAATTTTAAATTACATTTTTAACCCAACTTTTATGTTTGTCCATATTTCACTCAAATTTGGATTAAAACAACGCAGCATTGTTTAGAGTGTAAACTGCAAAATAAGTATTTTTTTTTTTACTTTCCCAGTAGAAATATCTAAACATTCTTAAAACAAGATTACTTTAGGTAGTGTAGAAAAAAATGTCTGCCAATAGGATAAGATAAATAAACTTTATTTTAAAAGGAAAATCTGTTTCTTTATTTACCCCATTGGCAGACGTTTGTTATTGTTATTTGTTTTATGGACTTTTATTTTGTAGTGTTTTGTTCCCATTTTTCCTGCACTTTAAAATGCTGGGTTATTTCAGCCCAAATTTGGATCAAATGTTGACAAACCCAGTAATTGGGTTAACATTTTAAATGACATTTTTAACCCAAAGTTTGGGTTTGTCCATATTTTACCCATTTTATTTTATTTTATTTTTGTCTTTTACCTGCATAAATACAGCCGTAAAGCAATAAATAGCAAATCTCAGTTGTGTGATTGTTTATATTGTATTACACTCTAGAAATTGCTGGGTTGTTTCAACCCAACAGACAAACCCAGCCATTGGGTTACATTTTTTTAATTACATTTTTAACCCAACATTTGGGTTTGTTAGAGTGTAAACTGCAAAATAAGTATTTTTTTTAAACTTTTCCAGTAGAAATATCTAAACATTCTTAAAACATGATTAGGTATAGTGTAGAAAAAAATGTCTGCCAATAGGATAAGATAAATAAACTTAATTTTAAAAGGAAAATCTGTTTCTTTATTTACCCCATTGGCAGACGTTTGTTATTGTTATTTGTTTTATGGACTTTTATTTTGTAGTATTTTGTTCCCATTTTTCCTGCACTCTAAAAATGCTGGGTTATTTCAGCCCAAATTTGGATCAAATGTTGACAAACCCAGTAATTGGGTTAACATTTTAAATGACATTTTTAACCCAAAGTTTGGGTTTGTCCATATTTTACCCATTTTATTTTATTTTATTTTTGTCTTTTACCTGCATAAATACAGCCGTAAAGCAATAAATAGCAAATCTCAGTTGTGTGATTGTTTATATTGTATTACACTCTAGAAATTGCTGGGTTGTTTCAACCCAACAGATAAACCCAGCCATTGGGTTACATTTTTTTAATTACATTTTTAACCCAACGTTTGAGTTTGTCCATATTTGACCCAAAGTTGGCTCAAAACAACCCAGCATTTTTAGAGTGTATATTGTCTTATCACACAGCTATCTATATAAAGTTGCATATAAGCAGCATGTCCAACTTTTTCCGCATACAGCAACTCTTTTAGGGTAATATGTACTATAAAGTATGTATACAACTGCATGATTGGTTATATCGTCACAAAATATGTACTATATTATTGTACTCTATTCTGCTATATACAACTATAAGGCATGAAGATATTGATTTTTTTGCAAAGCTGCTTGCTTGTGTTGAGACAAGCACTACACCAATAGATTTGACTTGACTCATCTTTTCATATTTTCTCACCTGTTTTGTGGGCTCTTGACCAAATGATAGTTTTCTAACAAAAAGGAGCATATGAAAAAATGTCAATGAGCATATTGTATGACGAGGAGCATGATTAACATGCACATTAATTGTTTATCAGATATCAACAACAGCAAGAATCCTACCTTTTAATCGTCTCTTCCTCTGCAGATACTGACAGCTCACAGCTATAGTGAACATGCACATGCACAAGAGCCCGACACAACACACCAGCACAGCACACAGATACACATCTGAAACACAAGGGAAACAACACTTCATGTAGTCGAAAACATGCACTCTGTACATCCACAACATTCTGTGTAATCTTTCTGTATTATCCATATCCTGGCAATAACGAGCAAAAAAAAAAAAAAAAAAAAGAGAGAAAGAAGGATTAACTAAATTTCAGCTAAAGTCAGTCCCTCCAGGATTTCACGATTTTTTTTTGTGATTTTTGCGATCAAAATGACTGATTTTGTGGTGGTAATTTCCAAAAATTTGTGAAAAAATTTGCGATTAATATTTAACATTTACCATAATAGTATTCAGTCCTTCCAGAAAAACACGGAGTTTTTTTTTGTGATTGTTGCGGGCAAAAATTGATTGATTATGCGGCCCGTTTTCTTTAAAAATGCGATGGAATATGCGGGATATTTATGCAATTTTATGCGATGAAATTGCTGGAATTTACAAAAATTGAGGGAACTTGCAAAAATTGCGGTTTGATGAAAAAGAGAAAAAAAGTGATTCCCCCAACATCCTGTTAATATAAGTCATTTCTTATTACTTCCTTTGATAAACAAGCATACTACATCATAGAAAGTGTTGGGAATATTTAATTTCTCATCTTGTTTTATTTCAGACTGTAAGAGTGTAAATAAGGTGTGGCCCCTTTAAGAGCTGCGCTCTTCCCTGTTGAACTGTCGAACACCCCATGTGTGCGGGTAATTTCTGTTTGATGCTACTACTTTTATCTTATGTTGTTTATTAAGTAACAATGTGACAGTAGAACGTTCGACAGACAGTTATACGAGTTCGATTTGTGAGATGTCAATCGCCTCCGTGAGTCTGTCTGGCGTCGCGTAATTGCGTCACTTCATAACGTTCCCATGGAAACAGGGGAAATGGCTGCTCTTATGTGAAGCAAACGCAACATTCCTCAACTTTCTGCTAAGATACATGTGACTTTTTTTAGCAACGAAAATGCGAGGATTATGAAATTATGCAAACCCCGCATATTTTGCACGGAAATCGGCAATTTATGCGGCGAAAGTGAGGCGTATTTGAAAAAATGCGGCCCCCGCATAAATATGCGGACTTTGGCTGATTTTGCATTGAATTCAGCGATCGCATAATCGCGTTTTTCTGGAGGGACTGTAAAGTAAAAATTCAGTCATTTACCTTACATCTTTCATGTTTTCTTTTTTGTGTTGTTTTCTAAACAGGTTTAGGGCAGATTTATTAACCGCTTGCTCCAGCGCAAACCCTCTTTGGCGTTAAAACGACTCTCAGAATTTACTAAAGACACGCAGTGAAAAATTAGCGCTGAAAGGCGTGGACAGGGTTATTTTTGCGGCTGAACTTATTGGATATGCATATGTAGAGGTTTCACTATCAGAAATTAGTGACCTATTAAGGAACTATGTCAGTCCAAGGGGAAAATAAAGACATTATCTCAGATACTTTATCTCATATTTTGCTCTTAATAGACTATTTATAAATGTTACAATCACTAACGAAAACAAAAACAGCATTCAATCTTAGTCCCTCAGCGAAAATGAAATTGTACTAATGAACTGCCTGTAGGGGACGGCAAATCAGTGGCTTAACAAGTATAGTTCGAAATTTTCGTAGGTTAAAAAATAAATACGACCTCACGTTACGTCAATCACGCTTGCACACTGCCTCTAAAACTTTCGTCCGTCATAAAAAAAAAATCGAATCGAGATCGATTTTCTGTGTTTTTCGCATCCGTAGCAAGCAGTTTGAATGGTGTTTTGACAATTCAGAGCCACCGAATCACGAATACGGAAAAACGCATACGAAAATTTTGCACGGAACTTCGAAATTGGTCGTGAAGCAACCGTTACCCTCGGATATTCACAATGGTGAAATTAATGATTTTAATGAATGTAATGCATGCATAAATATCTACACAAAACAAATGACCCTCAATACATCTCAAATAAAAACATAGTACATTTTATAGAGCTAATTAATATATTGATTTAATAATTAGAAAATATTTTTTTCTGCTATAGTTAATTATAACCAATATTTTACAGAAAGACTGTTTACAGAGTTAACACATTTGTAATTCTAGCCTCGCACTCATAGTTTTTATTAGAATACATAACTTCCGGTTGGCCGGTCGGTCGCATACGGTCTAGCCGCAGAAGTTCAGATATTTCAACGGATCCAAAGCTCAAATCGGATCAGAATTTTCCGCACACGCATATGATCGGAACTCCCCGCAGCTCCCGTACGACTCTCCATTGGAAATGAATGACTTCCGGTCCGACGGCGGTCGTTTGTCGTGTGCAGTGGAAAGGCGGCTTCAGTGTGGGACCACTGATCTATATAATGACTGGATAGCTCATGACGTTCATGACTTAATAACACCACTCACATGGCTGTGCACTCGTAATGACAAATGAAGGATGTTAAGAGGCTAAAAGCAGGTTTAGAGCTTGCCCCATTGAAGTCAACAGGGTGCGAATTTTAAAAACACGGTGTAGGCAACACTGATTTTTGA
Source organism: Pimephales promelas (assembly GCF_988280905.1). Classification (NCBI taxonomy): domain Eukaryota; kingdom Metazoa; phylum Chordata; class Actinopteri; order Cypriniformes; family Leuciscidae; genus Pimephales; species Pimephales promelas. The sequence goes on along the minus strand of NC_142785.1, from coordinate 2,838,756 downwards.
CGTTTTTGTCTGTACTGACAGCACTTCAAATGTACAAAAAAAATGAGCTCAATGTTAAAATTGACCGGAGTTCTCCTTTAAGGAAAGCCGTCATTCCTTCTATCTCTATAAGATTATTTGCTGCATCTAAAAGAACGTGTTTAGTGAGTTTTTGGTTCAAGAGAAGATGTCTGAACACAGTTTTGTGGCTTACCTTCAAACAGACTCCACAGTTCCTCCTTTGGTCGGCCGGCTGCTGGGAGAACATGGACTGCGAGAGGAAGAAGAGAGAATTGCACACTCATCACGGTGGCTCCAGACCTTCATAATTACATGAAACATGCAGTTAAATCAAGTAAATTGCAGGGGAAGATGTGTGTGGGATGACAGCAGCGAGGCTTTCCCTCTCTCTGGATATGGTCCTGGCTCATGGTGGCTAACACCCACTGTGACGCCCTGAAATACTCGAAACCACGACAGCTGACGACAGAAAGACTAGCAGGCCGAACAAACACAGCCACCTCGGCTACTGAGGACGTTTAGCCGCATGTCTGGGTGAGCAACAGACCACTGAAGAGCTCATTTGACTCTCTTGAATCAAATGAGTTGAATTGAACCTGTGTGTTCTGCACATAGACTTCGCTCTGAAGCCGCCAGTGTCTCGATATGGCGCTGACATCTCGGCACCTGCGTTTTCGGGACCAGACGTGCGCAGTCGTGAGCAGGAAGTAAAGCCGCGAAATCAAGGCCCCGCCCTCACTCTCGCCTGGTGTCTGCTGATTGCAGTACCTCGTTAAAATAAGGTAAATACAACTACTAACCACACAGTTAACATTATAAAAAAAAGTCGCACTGAGAACCTGTCAATCACAGCTGTCAATCATGATGTCACAGCACTGTTTATAGCATCAAATAACTAACTAAAAATTTACTTATTTTAAAAACAAACTCTTGAAATTACTTCAACGTGACAGAAACTACAGTAAATGACAGAAACGATCTTTGGAAAAAAGATATGTGAAGTGTAATTTAATTGTTTAGTTGGTCTCACGTCCCGGTGAATAACACAGGGAGGCGGGGTTTATGACCTATACTAGGACCGGCCACTGGGGGGCGATCGAGACGTTTTGGATTCACTTTTGAGTGCTTGTGCAGCACACTTGGTTCTGCACTGTAAACAATGATCAATAAGTTATGACAACATATATTTTTACATTGCTTTAACTCAGTGGTTCTCAAAGTGGGGTCCTAAAGCCAGGGGGTCCGCGAAATAATTTACAACCTAACGTTTTTTTCCATGCTATGAGTCATGTTTTCTTTATCATCTGAAAACATGCTGTTTATTCCTAAGTAACTTATATAAAGCATTTAACATAAAACAATACAAAGTAGACACTTAAAGTTTTCTATAGATAGATAATCTATGTCTTTGCGTCAAGTAGACTATTCGCTGCTGTTGATTTTGCGGGACGTGCGCCAGAAAGGAGACAGAGAGACGGCATGAACCCGCATCCGGTTCTTTTCTGTATTTTTAAAAGGCATGACATTTTGTAGTCATTTATAATGTAGCCTATACACAAATAAAAAAAATGGACACTTTACCGTTTCGGATGATGCACTCTTGTCTTATCTATGACCATAAATAAGAGTATTCCTGTTTCCACTGCTGAGGAAAAATTCCCATGTAATTGCGCGCCGGCGTCTCGCGTGCGCGCACAATAGTCAGTTCTAGCACTGCTACTGTAGATTTGACATTAGAAGTCTGATCATTATCAAAATAAAAGTGCATAGTGACAGGGCCGTACCCACAACTGAGGTTGCAAGGATGCACATCGCGATGATACTGACCTTCTCGTCTGAGGTGCTTCAGCAGACTAACAACGATAGCTCGTCAATGTCAAAATGTTTGAGTCGGAGTGAACTCAAAGTTCCCCGCACGACGTTTCAGTCAACGGTCATAAAGTGCGAGATAAGATGTAGGCCTTAATTAACAAACAGCTGTTTTAGATAAAAGTTTTAAAAAACGACTGAAACAATCAGTTTGCAAATTATTAATCAAGCTCAACTTTAACAAAGGAAAAAGCAGGTCAATAGAAACATACTGTGCCCATGAGATTAACATTTATGGATTCATATATTTAACATGTACTGTATGTTTTTTTAGCTAATTACAGTAGCTCAAATTAACAACGCACGCACCTATTAAACATAATGCCATTATCATTGTATTTATAGGCTTATGGGCTTTATTTGTGTGCAGAATAGGCCTAATTATTGAAACATTTCTCTTTTAAGGCCATTCCTGATTGGAATATGTGATTGTGTTTCGTGACATCTTGACAAAAAAAAAAAAAAATGTATGCCACTGACTGACATGCTTCTACTAAATCTATAGTTATCCAATTGTGGGGCCTTAAAACACCTTAAAATGCACATGTGTAGATCAAGAACATCAAAAATTCCTAAGTGAGGGATCCTAAGTGATTCCTAGCAAGATCACTTTCGTTATCTCAGTAGGCTATTTAGAAATTCCTGCATAGTACCCTGGGTGGAGACCATTCATTTTGTGCAAAAATATTTCATTTGCCGCTCACACATTAACTTTGTGCTCAATAACTGTTATAAATATGAGGGGGGTCCTTGGAATTTTTTTCCCCCTGAAAGGGGTCCCTGGCACCAAAATGTTTGAGAACCCCTGCTTTAACTCATCAAAATATATATATGTATATATATTTTAAGTTATAAGAGTATAAAACTCATTTTTAACTTAGTTTAATGCTTTTTTTTTTTTACAGTTTGCCAGCAGAAGTTTAAGTTAAGCAATGTATATTTTGTGCTTCCCTAGTTTTAAAAAAATATAATGGAAACAACTATTCTATGAAACATGATTATTTTTTTTTTTAACTATCATTACATCATAAACTCAGGCCCATTGGAAAAATGCGGCGACATTTGTCCAAAATGATATCACATTGCTTTTTGCATGTTACACGATACTTTAAAAGAGATGAGTGGCGCTACAAGCATGTTCAGTTTAATTCAAAACAGAAAAACATGAATCTGACTGGTTTATTACATTGGTAGTGGTACACTGAAAAAAATGGAGTACGATTTTCACTCTGAAATGGTACAATTAATTACAAGAAACCGAAAAAAAAAGACTGAAATAGATTTGTAAAACATGTAACACACAACATACAACAATGTTTCATTTACAACTGAATAATTTTTTTATGGTGTATGTATCACGGCAGTTCGGAAATAAAATGTCCAGTAAGTATCGCGTTTGATAATAACACAGAACCTGTAACCGATAGAGTTAACAAAAGCAAACGTGAGATAAAAGCCCACTTTCTGAAGCAACCATGTCATTATCTGCTTCTTCAACTCTTTTATCGAGACGGGACTCGTCCCCGAGCGCTTCACGTCACGAGAGTAGTGCTGTACCAGCTGAGCAACCGAGCAAGTTTACAATGTGAGAAAAGGCCAAATGTGTTAGTTTACAAATGGGAAAGGTGCTTTGAGGTCATGATGACATAGTATTGTGTAAGGAACTGCGTGAATTAGAATAGAGCATGCACACCATTTCCAGTTGACTATATGCGTTCTTATTAACCCCGTTACACATGTCTTCTGCTTTTTCTGCTTGCGAACGGACTACTATTTATTTCTCTTTTCATGGGTCTTGGAGATATGTGCTTATTTTTGGAGCCCTTGCTCATGCCTGACTGAACCGGGGAGGGACAAAAGCTCTATTGAGTCATGGCTTATATCTGGACAAAATAAGAGCCAGATACAAACTCTTCAGTGATTTACTAAAGGCTAATGTCGCTGTACAGGATGTCATCTGTTGAAGACCTCACAGACGCATGAATAGAGACGCATGTTTCAATAGAGCAGCTGCATCAACTGACATTAATGATTTCATTGCACGACCACAACACATTCAACTATGAAAGAGTATAAACTAGGGAATTGAACATCTTCCCTTGTCTCTGCAATGTGAATGATCACATTTACCCATGACAACTAAGGCTTAATGGTTGGCGTGCCTTTTATTCAGCATGGCATTGCCATTTTAGCATTGGAAATAAAGATGTGCGCAGCAAAAATGGACCCGTTTACTTTAAATCTAGGCTTTTCCGCAGGGACAGCTTTTAAGGAGTAGTTCACTTTTCAAAAAACTTTTGCTGATAATTTACTCACCTCCATGTCATCCAAGATGTCCACGTCTTTCTTTCTTCAGTCGAAAAGAAATTAAGGTTTTTGATGAAAACATTCCGGGATTTTCTCCATATAATGGACTTCAATGGGGTCCAAACGGTTTAAGGTCCAAAAGACTCCCCTGTTCGAACTCGTTCATCAAAATGAATGAATTCGATCATTTCGTTCATTGAATGAACCAAATGACTCTGGAAAAGATTCGTTCATTTTGATGAACTATATCGAACAGGAGAGTCACGAACGCACATCACAGAACAGCGAACATTTGAGCTTATAAAACTTAAACTTTGTTATTTATTTATTAAATGAGCGATCGTTTCGCTTGATAAGACCCTTATTCATCGTCTGGAATCGTTTAAAGCCCTTTGAACAGTTTGCATTTGCACTGAAACTGTCTTTTGGACCTTAAACCGTTTGGACCCCATTGAAGTCCATTATATGGAGAAAAATCCTGGAATGTTTTCATCAAAAACCTTAATTTCTTTTCGACTAAAGAAAGAAAGACGTGGACATCTTGGATGACATGGGGGTGAGTAAATTATCAGCTAAAGTTTTTCAGAAGTGAACTACTTAACTGATTTGCAACACGTGCTGACAAGATTCATACCAAGCATCTCGCTATTGTTGTCGAACCCAGAAACACGGCCAGTATTCCCTGCTTTCTCTGCTAGTGTGTATTTAAATCTGCACCACATCCTCCCTCACATGGCAGAGACACTCATGGCTCTCCTTACAGATACTCTCAGTGGAAAATGTGATTGTGTGAGGAACAGAGAGTTTTGAGCTTAGTGGTATGGACTGGTTTTGGGACTACCTCACTTATATGGTTGGATGACCTAATTATCATTTAAATTGAGTTTAGTAGTTAAAGCTATGTATCAACTGAAGGATATAAATTGTTCCATACTAAGTGTTATTTCTAACAGTAAGGTCTTATCTTGTGTACCAGTATGGAAGAGTTTATATAATGATCTACAATGTGTTTGTAATTTTTTATCGTTCATATGAAACGACTTTCCTTTTTTTTAGCTGATGTCATCATGAATCCCTCTTTTAAAGCTCTCCACTCAACCGCTTGAATCTGCTCTCACTTGTAATCCCCTCTTTTCACAATCAGATAAAATATCCCTTTTCTCTCGCCAGATTACAGCAGTGAAATTTTGTCATGCACTTTGTTAGACTAAAATGTATTTTTTTTTAAATATTATTAATAATACATTTCAATAATATTTGAAAAAATAGTAATTTAGAAGTCTTTTTACACTTCTAAAATTGAATAGCCTATGAAATGGCTGGACGAGCTCCATTGCTGTACTTACATTTACATGTACATTTTATTCATTTAGCTGCCGCTTTTATCCAAAGCGACTTACAATTGCTATATATGTCAGAGGTCACACGCCTCTGGAGCAACTAGGGGTTAAGTGTCTTGCTCAGGGACACATTGGTGTCTCACAGTGGATTCGAACCCGGATCTCTCACACCAAAGGCATGTGTCTTATCCACTGCGCCACTATAGACATACTTACACTGTCTAATACCCGACCCTAAACCTGACCGACAGCATTAACAAAAGCAAACATGCGATACGAAGGCATTTGCTGAAGCAAATATCGTGAATTTCATGGGATTCGTACCCGAGCGTTTCACATCCCGAGTGCAATGCTGTAGCGGGTGAGTGACCGAGCAAGTTTACTATAGCCACGTTTCCACCGCAGGAACTTTCCTCAGGAACCAGGGTCTGAATAAAATTACGGGTAAATATTTCCCCCTCCGAAAGCATAGATATCCACAATAAAGGCTAGATGTCTCGTCCGCGCTGCTGGCCAATGGAGGTCGTCGTCCACACCTGGCGGCCATCTTGCCACAGTCAGCTCGCTCACGCGTAACATTGTGTTTTAATGGTACTTTTTAAATAACCATAACTTGCTCAATTTTCTACCGATTTTCAAACGGTTTGGTTTGTTATAAATGTCAAAGATGTAGTTATGAAACTGCATACGTATGAATAATAAGTGAATAAATAAATAACCATCCACAATTATAGCCACGTTAATAACGTTTGTAAGAAACCAAGCCGTTTGTAAATCCGTCAAGATTTCACCGAGATAAGAGTATTTGTGTTCGTGTTGATCACTCATCTTACATCAGGAACCACAGAGCCCGCCAGAAAGCTTGCCTGTGACAAGATGGCCGCCGGCAGCCTTTATTATGGATATCTATGCTCCGAAAGTCTCTGATTGCAAGGTTTCAAAGTTTAGAAACTTTCAGGGGTGGGACTTGGGCACTGAACATGCTGATTGGTTGAGTTCATGCCGCATTTTCATTGGTCGACTCTACTCAGCATTTTATTAATCTGTTGCGGTGCGTGCAGTAACAGTTGTTTTGGACAAATTGGACAAATTGTTCTGGGTAATTTTGGTAGAAACGCGGCTGATGTGAGAAAAGCCAAATATATGGAGCTGCTGATGTGATGCTAACATCAAAATGTGTTTGTTTACAAGTCATGTATGGGAAAAGTGTCTAGTCTCTATATCAATACATAATTCACACTTGTAGTCATAATTTGTGTATAAATTGCCGTTTTACTGCCACTAGTGTTCATGTCAGCAGTGAATTGTTTGCATAGGAACGTTTTTCTGCCGTTTTTCCAATGAGCCTTTGTTGGATTTGCTACTTGTCAGTGTAGATTTGACCACAAAAAAAGGATACGTCCTTTTGTTCAGACTCAGAGTAGAGTCAACTATAGTTTTTGTTAGTTTTACCTTCATGAAGGGAAAGACTGCAGATGTTTGGCAGTACACACTCACATGTAGATAACACACATGCACTAAAAGCCACACACATCCCATGTTGATTCCTGATGTGTTTAAGTAGGCCATGCGACGGCCACCCACACTGAGCACCAGTGCCCCTTTTTGGGAAACGCTGATCTGTTCCTGGTCCTCGCCTTTTATGACTCTTCCTGCTTTGCTGTGAACCCCTTTATACATAAAAAATATGTCTGGACTTATTTAGTCTTGGATCCCGAGAGCGACAGTCTCTCTGTGTTTCTGTAAGTTAGTGAAGGAAAACTCCACTCCTCAGCCAGTGTCAATAGCGTTTGGCTGTCACTACGCCAGTGTTCACTTTGTTTCTGTCAACCCCCGACGGCCAAAAGACAGATATATAGCGCATAAATATTAGATCACATTTCCACATGTTTTTAATGGAAAATCTAACACATACAACCCCAAAACAGTGTCTCGACATGTCGCTTATGCGGTGAGTGTTTTGTCAGATGTTTCAAACCTCGAGACAATTTAAGAGTCTAGATGAGAGAAACTCTCAACGAAAAGTCACAACAGCATATGGAATAGTGCTAGTGATGGGCGCTTTTGTGAAGCTTCAAAGCCTTTATGAAAAATAGATTTGGTGTATTAAACAGCAAAAGTGATTTCAGAAGGCTTTGTTGCGTTATAACAGTTTCGAAAATGACACAGAGAGTAGTTATTAACCAAGCTCTCTAAATCGAACAACACAATAATAAAATAAGTAAGGGTTAATGCCCGACGAGGTGTCCATTGTCAGGTTTTAATGGACGACGGCGAGGCGTAAACCGGCTAAAAGGTGTAAAACCTGACAATGGACACCTCGTCGGGCATTAACCCGCTTATACCATGGTCACTTGCCAAATAAAACATTTTTAAAACATTAGTTTATATTTTAATTAGGCTAAATCTAGTTTTTACAAATAATAACTTGACTGACTGTTTATCTAGCAACCGGAGATATTTATAGTCCGCTTAGCTCGTATCCCTTCAGGTTCACAAATGCATTTTTTTTTCATGAAACACAAAGGTAGGCATAGTTTTTTTTATTACACCTAAAACAATTAATCAAACAACAATAAAAAAACAATTAGCTCTGAGCTCCAGCGATTTGCGCTTAACGTTATAGAGGGCAATAAATTATATATAATACATTTATTGTTGTTGTTGTTGAGGATAACCCCTTGAGATGAAACATCTCGTTTTCGAGGGGGTCCTCGAGACAAAACAAAAATAATACAACACATGTACTGTACATTCACTCACACAAAAGCTCTACCTCATCCCACCTCGCAATTAATCAGATCAAAGAGAGGGTCATTTGCCTCAGGCTCATTAGGCTTGAAACGCTGTAACGTCCAGCCTTCTCCAGCCTTGGTTGTCTGGACAGCTGCGTAAAACTCCCGCAGGGTCTCATTCAGGGGTGCGTTTCCCGAAAGCATCGTTATCCAACTATGGTCGCAAGTTACGTCGTTACCAATAGAGTTCAATGGAGCAGAGCAGCAGCGGTGTAATTTTCTCCGTTTTATTTACATTTTTTCTTTCTTCAGCAGCATACCAGTCGTCAAAGTTGCCATATTCTCCATAAATGTTAAAAGAAATAGCACGAAGTCGCTCATTGTTGTATTAGGCTATAATATCTAACGTTAGATGATAGAGCATGTGACTGCCTGTTGCTATGGTTACTCACAGCCGTTGTGGGCAGCGCATTTATTTATTAATTTCGAATGGTAAACAGGCAGTTTCACCAGAACTACTTTACTAGGTGTCCTCTATCACTTTTTAACGGACACCCTGCAGCCAATCAGAATCGAGTATTCACCCAGACCATGGTATAACTCGTATTATACAGACACTTCATATTTAGTGGTATTTGATGATTTGCTAATAGGGCTTGGGCGTTGTGGAAAACTGATTGAGATCAAATTAACGCTAGATTTTTTATATAAATTACAAACATGTCATCTGAGGACTATTTCTCAGTTATTTTGCCTTATTACCAGACTCAATATTTGGCTCGTTCTTACATAGTAGAGCACGTTCGCACATGCACACTGTTCAAACACGTTACTCTAAATCTTTTGACAAACTAAAAGACTTAAATAAGAGTTGAATGTATACTAAATAAAAGGCACCGGTTGTACTGAATGTCAGCTTGCTTATTTTGCTCAAGATAAGGATTTATTACGTCCAAATGTCATGCGATATAGAAACGATCCCTCTAACCGCAGGTCGAGAGCTGTCGTTCAAACCACACAACTTTGCGATGCTGTTTGCGAATGTTCGTTGGAATGATGTTTTTCGGGAAACACCGACTCGTTGAACTATGCGAACGACGGAACTTGCGACCACAGTTGGCTAACGATGCTTTCGGGAAACGCACCCCATAGCCGTACCAGCAGTGGAAAAGCGCCATTTGTTGGAAATTTCATTTGGATCCAAACCGTTGATAGTGCCGATTTTGTCCACATATCGGTCCCTGGCTTCCCTATTTGACTTATCTCGGTAAATTCCACATCCTTTTAGGGATTTGAAATTCTCTTTATTTTCTTTCTCCCAACTTTGCTTCTTCTCCTCGTTCGACTTGCTGGTATAGAGGGCGGCAGTGGCTCAGTGGTTCATGTAGGTTGTCTACAAACCGAAAGGTTGGTGGTTCAATCCCCGGTTCCACCTGACCAAGTGTCGAGGTGTCCATGAGCAAGACACCTAACCCCGGCTGCTCCCGACGAGCTGGATGGCGCCTTGTATGGCTGCCGTCGCCGTCGGTGTATGAATGTGTGTGTGAATGGGTGAATGTGAGGCAAATTGTAAAGCGCTTTGGTGGCCATTGGGTCTATGAAAGCGCTATATAAATGCAGTCCATTTACCATTTACCATTTACCATTTACCATTTGCTGTATGTTTACATTCGCGAGCCCATCAACATGGCCGCCACGTCCCAGAATGCAATGCGGCACCCAAGCCCTATTGCTTCTATAGGTTCAACATTTGCAATTGGTTTCTAAAAGGTGTTTTTTATGCATAATGTGGGCTTTTGTTGCATTTACACCATACTGACCACCAGCCTGTGGCGTTTTGAGGGAGTATTTTGTGAAGCAATTGAAGCTTATTTTCTCCTATACCGGTTCATACTGAAAACCAGTGTATATTTTTGTTATGATATTAATTTTGTTTTTCATTCGCTGCGCGACACTGTATTTTCCTGTCAAATGTTGAGAGCGCACCATTCGCGAATCTCTCCTCTTCCCTAGATAACAATCTTAGGTTATAAGAACGTTTTCATAACGTTTCCATTAAGTTAGAAAACTAAACACGTTATTTCTGAATGATCTAGGATGATTCAAAACGTCCGTTTTTTTAGACGTTGTATTAACGTTATTTCTTGGTTATAAGAACGTTATTCAAAACGTCATAAGAACGTTCAGTTTTCCAATTAAATAAACGTTGTATTAACGTTCTTGCTTGAACGTCATTAGAACGTTCAATTCTGCCGTTATATAAACGTTGTATTTAAACGCTATTTTCTGGTTATAAGAATGTTATTAGAATGTTAAGAAATAACAATTTTAGGTTATACTGGGCACTATTCTGTTCTACAATATTCACCAATGTCTGTAAAATAGACCATCCTAAGTCAATTTATTGCAGTAATTCCTCTCTCAACCAGTAGAAAATGCTTTGAACACCTTATTATGCATGGAAAAAAAACATAAAACCGGCTTAATTTTGAAAAAAACAAAAAAAAAACAAAACCAAAAACGTGCTATAAATTTTTGATCAAACCGCCCAGCACTATTTTCTCCCATCAGTAACCCACGCTGTGCGTTCGACAAACCTCTGAGCTGCGTCGAGGCCGAGCCGTTGGTCAAAGCTTTCCATCGTTCCCGCTGCTTCTTAAACTCCTGCACCCTGCAGCTGTACAGACCCCGGTCCTGCTCGCTGATGTTCACGATGACCAGGTTGTATATCTTGCCGTGTTTCACCACTGTGAGTTTCATTTTGGGCTTGTGGAAGCTCTTGGTGTAGTTCCCGTAAAACTTGGCCCTCTGCATGTTGACCCGGGCCACCAGCAGCTCCTCTCGCCCCGACTCCGGCTGAAACATCCAGCGCACCACAGGCAGACTCGCGGACCGGCGCCGCAGGCTCAGCTGGCAGGACAGGGTGACGTTCCCCCCCTCAGACACCACCGTGAACGGAGAGGGAGTCACTGTGACGTTGAGAGCCCAGCACACATCTGGAAAGTATGTGACACTGATGAGACAGATGGAGGCGCAATGTTTTAGAAAAACGACTGCTAACTGGATGAAAAATGATTAAACACAAGTTTTTTTTAATTTTATTTAGCGTCTCCGTCGTGTAAGACAGCAATTTGTTTGAGGCTTTTAAGAGCATTGTAAAGCAATGCATGCTGGGAAATTAAAACTGAGAGCCTCTCCAGACCCTGTTGCTTCTGCTTAACGAGACTTTTTGACAGGCCATCTGGAGAACATTACTTGGGTGGATCTCAGACAGACATCGCCACAAATTCATATATATATATATATATATATATATGTGTGTGTGTGTCTACACTAGTTTTCGAAAGTTTGGGGTCGGTAAGATTTGTTTTTGAAATAAGTCTTTTATGCCCACCTGGACTGCATTTATGTGATCAAAAATACAGGAAAAACAGTAAAATTGTGAAATATTTTTACAATTTAAAATAACTGTTTTCTACGGAAGTGTATTGCATTCACTCGAAGAAAAAAATCTACTCGGTTTTTCTGAATTAAGTAATTAATTATCTCAGAATTACAAGATAATATTTCATGGTAAAAAGATTTTTCTCTGTGTTTTTTTTCTGAATTAATGGGTTAATTATCTAAAAATTGCAAGATCATTTTTCATGGAAAAAGTTTTTGCTCTGTTTTTCTGAATTAACGGGTTAATTATCTCAGAATTACAAGATAATTTTTAATGGAAAAAAGTTTTTGCTCTGTTTTTTTGAATTAACGAGTTAATTATCTCATAATTACAAGATCATTTTTCACGGAAAAAAGTTTTTGCTCTGTTGTTCTGAATTAACGAGTTAATCATCTCAGAGTTACTAGATAATATTTCATGGAAAAAAATTGATCTATTTTTCTGTATTAACGTTTTAATTATCTCAGAATTACAAGATAATTTTTAATGGAAAACAGTTTTTGTTCTGTTTTTCTGAATTAACAAGTTAATTATCTCATAATTACAAGATAATTTTTCATGGGAATTTTTTTTTGCTGTTTTTCTGAATTAATGAGTGAATTATCTCAGAATTACAAGATAATTTTTCATGGAAAAAAAGTTTTTGCTCTGTTTTTCTGAATTAACGAGTTAATTATCTCAAAATTACGAGATTAAAAAAAGTTTTTTCTCTGTTTTTCTGAATTAACAAGTTAATTATCTCAGAATTACAAGATAATATTTCATGGTAAAAATTATTCTTGCTCTGTTTTCTGAATTAATGACTTGATTATCTCAAAAACGTTTTTTCCATGAAAAATTATCTCGTAATTCTGAGATAATTAACTAATTAATTCAGAAAAACGGAGTAGATTTTTTCTTCAAGTGAATGCAATACGCTTCCGTAGTTTTCTATGTGAACATATTGTAAAGTATAGTTTATTCCTGTGATAAAGTTGAATTTTCAGCATTACTCCAGTCTTCATGATCCTTCAGAAATCATGCTGATTTGCTACTCAAGAAACATTTCTAAACAAACAAACAAAAAAAGGATTCTTCGATGAATATAAATAATTTTTGTTATTATTTTATTATTGTGGGGTTTTGAGGTCAATTCCCCAAGCATCATTTTGTGAAATATATATACAAATTGGAAATAATCGTGTATATAAAACCGTAATATACAGGCATAAATTCTATTAATTTGAAAGTTTAGTCATGTAAATTTGAATATGGACTTAATATAAAGTTATAAGTAGATGTAAACATACTTCTACAAAATCTGTCACAATCACAATTTTCCATGAGCAGAAAGCATTTTTAAGGAAGAAAACAACCTGGTGTATCACTTCTTTCCGAGGATGTTGTGCTATTTCTAAACTCAAAGTGACACATACACACACACACACACACACACACAGATATGTGTGTGACAAAAAGTGAGGATGTTCCTTCTATACTTGTGAAGGAGGAGTCAGAAACCACAGCATGCTCGTATCCGAAGGGAAAAAGTGAATTACCAGGAAAAAAAACAAACAAATGAACAGTTGAATCTTCATTCTGCCCTATAGCATTTATATTGAGGCATTTATATAGTCTGTCTGTCTGGGGACCTTCAGCAACTCTCAGAGCCACAAAAAGCACATTAAAAAGAAACATGCATTACATGCAAAAAAGTCACTTTTAACACCTAGACTGATTTTCTAATACTGAAAAATCACATGTCCAAATCAAACCGACTGCACTTACTTCCAAAGAGGAGTTTAGTCAGGAGAGCTGTTAGCACTGCAGAGATCTTCATTCTCCAGTCCGATCATGGGCTCCATGCAACTCCAGTTCAATCTCTATGAATTCCTCTACTCTTTTTCTCTCTCTTCTGTGTAACCCGAGACAGGGCACGCTCTGTTTTTACTTAGTGTACACCCTCTATCCTCCCCCTTTGTACAGGACTTACACACACTACACTCAATGAAGACGATGTCATTTCCTCTTCAGAAGGTGGAAATCTAGTTTTAGTTGGAGAAAGTTACAAACAAGGTTTACTGCCGGTGAAACATCTCATACACAGGTTCCTTGAAGAAACTTTAAAAAGAGTAGTTCACTTTTCAAAAAAAAAACCTTTTGCTGATACTCACCCCAATGTCATCCTTTCTTTCTTCAGTCGAAAACAAATTAAGGTTTTTGATGAAAACTTTCCAGGATTTTTCTCCATATAATGGACTTCAATGGGGTCCAAACGGTTCAAGGTCCAAAAGACAGTTTCAGTGCAAACTGTTCAAAGGGCTTTAAACGACACCAGACGATGAATAAGGGTCTTATCAAGCGAAACGAGCGCTCATTAAATTAATAAATAAAAAAAAGTATACATTTTATAAGCACAAATGCTCGCCTTTCTCTGTTCTGTGATGAGTTTACGTGACTCTCCTGTTCGAACTCCTGTTCAAAAAATCTTTTTTCGAGTCATTTGGTTTATTTTGTTCGTTGAGTGAACCAAATGACTCGAAAAAAGATTTTTCTGGTGTCGTTTAAAGCCCTTTGAAGCTGCACTGAAACTCTCTTTTGGACCTTGAACCGCTTGGACCCCATTGAAGTCCATTATATGGAGAAAAATTTTGTTAAAAACTTTGTTATTTATTTATTAAATGAGCGATCGTTTCACATGATAAGACCCTTATTCATCGTCTGGAATCGTTTAAAGCCCTTTGAACAGTTTGTAGTTTGCACTGAAACACTCTTTTGGACCTTGAAGCCTTTGGACCCCATTGAAGTCCATTATATGGAGAAAAATCCTAGAATGTTTTCATCAAAAACCTTAATTTCTTTTCAAATGTAGAAAGAAAGACATGGGCATCTTGGTTGACATGGGGGTGAGTAAATTATCAGCATAAGTTTTTTTTTTAAAAGTGAACTACTCCTTTAACATGAAGGGAAGTAATCGCACTAATGGTTTTTGATATGGGCAGTATTTCAGATACATGTATTTGAAATACAAAATACTATTTTACATTTTTCCACACAGTATTTTGTATTTGTATTTAAATACATTTTCATGTATTTATGCCCATCCCTGAGTATGCATGTTGTAAGTTGTGGCTGAAGTGTAAACTGTAATCTATCATGAAAATGGCCCGATGGAAGAGTTGTTGTTTGCAACCAAGAAGGTTATATGGCTAAATCTGCTCAGTCGGTTTTTGGATATTGCTCGTGTGTAGGATGGTCACAATGTCCTCAAAATAATGTTTTTGCCCTATATGCTTAATGTGAAGTGTGTGGCTGGTCAAGGACGACTAGTGAGCGTTTCGACAGGATGATGAATGTGGAATCGCCTCAAATGACCTGGATTAGACGTCCGATTTCATCTCGAACTGTGAGAGGTCATGTAGTAAAGAAACCATTTATTCGTTTTATCTACTGAATTAAAAAAAAACACCTTTGCGGATTGTAGTAACTGTGTTCAGCAGTGTGAAGTCTCAAAATTGAACAACCTTGCATTGAATGATGTCAGCAGGTATGTTCGTAGGAGACCTACCGAATGCATAGGCCATTACTCATCATGGTATTGGGGACGCGTGTATTCAGAAGGTGTTGGAAGGATCTACAAAGTTGCTAGTACTTTGAATGTAGACCAATATTTGGGAATCCTTCTGAAGGATCAGTTTGGAAATCAAGTGTGTATTTTCCAGCACGATAATGATCCCAAACACGACACGCATGCAATGCTCGAAGCTCGAAGTGACGGCCTCAGTCTTTCGACATTAAAGACAATGAAAACCTTTGGGAATCCAGGTCTTAAGGAGGATTGAAAAGAAGTTAAGCACGACACATGCACAAAGATTTATAAGTCGATACCCAGGAGAACAGCTGCTGCAAAATGATTAGATTGTAGTCAATGTACTGCATGTTACGATAATGCACAGAATACGATAAAGTCGTATTGAGTTTGCCTTTCTTGCCAAATAATTTTGTCATTTTAATACCCTAACCATGTTTAGTGTATTCTTCTTTCCAATATAACATAGGCTACTCATATTTTGATTGGTTAGAACTGGAAGTGTCATTTAAAGCGGCGTGTGTTTCAGCTAACAGTGCAAACAGTTGTGCAACAATAGCGCCCTCCTCTGGATGAAGAGAGGCATTGTATGAGAAGGTAAAAAAAAGCCTCCACATTGAAAACCTGAGATTTAAGATGGAAATGAACGAAAGGTTTAGGATTTTTTTTTTGAAAAAAAGTTATTTTATATATGTTAAAAGAAATGTTCTATAAAATGAAAAGAGATTCTGCACTATTCTGCTTTTGTATAGTACATAAAAGATCATGAGTTGCGAGACTGTGGATTTTTATATTTTAATTAAATTGAGTGTAACGATTAGAAGAAAACAAATGCAAGACTCAAAAGTGACAACATATTCTGACTATTGAGGATATTTTACTTGTCCTCATAGGTCAAAGGCTTGTAAATCACCCAACGCATGTTTTCCTTTAAAGGAGTAGTTCACTTTTCAAAAAACTTTTGCCGATAATTTACTCACCCCCATGTCATCCAAGATGTCCATGTCTTTCTTTCTTCAGTCGAAAAGAAATTAAGGTTTTTGATGAAAACATTCCAGGATTTTTCTCCATATAATGGACTTCAATGGGGTCCAAACGGTTCAAGGTCCAAAAGACACTTTCAGTGCAAACTATAAACTGTTCAAAGGGCTTTAAACGATTCCAGACGATGAATAAGGGTCTTATCAAGTGAAATGATTGCTCATTTAATAAATAAATAACAAAATTTACTTTTTATAAGCTCAAATGCTCACCTTGCTCTGTTTGTGACTCTTTCGCTTGATAAGACCCTTATTCATCGTCTAAAATCGTTTAAAGCCCTTTGAACAGTTTGCAGTTTGCACTGAAATTCTCATTTGGACCTTGAACCATTTGGTTCCCATTGAAGTTCATTATATGGAGAAAATCCCGGAATGTTTTCATCAAAAACCTTAATTTCTTTTCGACTGAAGAAAGAAAGACGTGGACATCTTGGATGACATGGGGGTGAGTAAATTATCAGCAAAAGTTTTTTGAAAAGTGAACTACTCCTTTAAATCATGAAATCCTGTGTTTTGGACATGCTTCTGTTATAGGACGTTTATGGGTCAGAGGTTAACATCATTAACCTGATATCAAATCAATAAAACGTAAGTCATAACATGTAATTTAATAAAGATAAATGACTCTAATTAAGACTCATTCGACTGATCTGCAATGAGCTGTTCATTTTTTATTGAATAAATTGCAAATACAGTCATGTTTGATTTCACATAATCACATGTGATTTTTATTGTCACACAACAGAGGCAAAAAGATGAAACTAAAGATTTTCTACCTTAAATGAAATGACAAACGTTGCTTAAATCGTTTGTGCTTTTGATACATACGTCATTTATGTACTGTAAATAAACATGTTACTCATGTACATACAGTTATGGCTCTCAAAGTGTAAAAAGCACAAAACGAATAATGAACGCTGATCTGCTGAATTTGATTTAATAAATAAATCAGTATAAAATCAGTCAGAAATTGACATATTTGATTGTTTTCTCTGAGCTTAATATCATAATATTAATTGATCCTCAGAAGAGTTTCATTCCCTCCTGCTTTCCACATCGACGACCCTAAAGAATAGAGGTCATCATTTTATGAGATTCACTTCCACTGCAAACTTTCATCATAGTGTAATATACAAATAACAATATCCTTACCGTGATGATGCTCTTCTTAGTGATACATCTTTAAAGATGTTAAAGTGTAAATGATAAATATTATGTCGTTTTGATTAAAGCTTTAATATTTTAATCGGATTTACAGGAAAGGACTTACCCGATGGTTCATTGTCAAGCATCTGCTTTTTGATGATGTAGATTTTCATTAGCAGAAAACAGATGGAGAAGAAGAGGCCAATCCCTGCTCCTATGACAGCATATTTGATTTCTGAGGCTCAGGAGAAGAAAACATCTTCTAATTAGAGCAGATTTATAACGTATGGTTTGGATTGTGAGTTTCTTTAGTCTTCTACCTGGTTCGTCACTGGAAGGGTCTTGTCCATTTACACGCGTCACCAACAAGCAATCTGTAAGAGAGCAGTCGAGCTTATAATCTAAGTGATAATAAAGTGTCAAACCATTTGTAAAAGTTACTTCCTAAAATGATTATTAGGAACACCTGATCAATTTCTCATTAATGCAATTATCTAATCAACCAATCACATGGCAGTGTCTTCAATGCATTTATGGGTGTGGTCCTGGTCAAGACAATCTCCTGAACTCCAAACTGAATGTCAGATTGGGAAAGAAAGGAGATTTAAGCGATTTTGAGCGTGGCCGGTCTGAGTATTTCACAATCTGCTCAGTTACTGGGATTTTCACACACAACCATTTCTAGGGTTTACAAAGAATGGAGTGAAAAGGGGTAACATATCCAGTATGGGGCAGTCCTGTGGGCCAAAACGCCTTGTTGATGCGAGAGGTCAGAGGAGAATGGGCCGACTGATTCAAGCTGATAGAAGAGCAACTTTGACTGAAATAACCACTCGTTACAACCGAGGTATGCAGTGAAGACACAACACACACAACCTTGAGGCGGATGCAGAAGACCCCACCGGGTACCACTCATCTCCACTACAAATAGGAAAAAGAGGCGACAATTTGCAAGAGCTCACCAAAACTGGACAGTTGAAGACTGGAAAAATGTCGCCTGGTCTGATGAGTCTCGATTTCAGATGGTAGAGTCAGAATTTGGCGTAAACCGAATGAGAACATGGATCCATCATGCCTTGTTCCCACTGGTCAGGCTGGTGGTGGTGGTGTAATGGTGTGCGGCATGTTTTCTTGGCACACTTTAGGCCCCTTAGTGCCAATTGGGCATCGTTTAAATGCCACGGCCTACCTGAGCATTGTTTCTGACCATGTCCATCCCTTTATGGCCACCATGTCCTCATCCTCTGATGGCTACTTCCAGCAGGATACTTCACATTTCAAATTGGTTTCTTGAACATGACAATGTTAAAATGGCCCCCACAGTCACCAGATCTCAACCCAATAGAGCATCTTTGGGATGTGGTGGAACGGGAGCTTCATCCCACAAATCTCCATCAACTGCAAGATGCTATCCTATCAATATGGGCCAACATTTCTAAAGAATGCTTTCAGCACCTTGTTGAATCAATGCCACGTAGAATTAAGGTGAAACACAGTATTAGTATGGTGTTCCTAATAATCCTTTTTATGTGAGTGTATAAAATGTTGTATGTCATTTTACAATCACAAATGCAGACATGGTTTTATGTTTACATAGTGTTCTCGCACCCGCTTCGCACAAGTAGCAGTGCTTCGCCTTCTGAGAATATAGTTCCCAGCATATACAATTAAAAGATGGCTGTCTCATATGACCTTGTTATATGTACACACTTCTGTGACTATACAAATCACAACATATAAATAGGAAAATGTTGGCGTTATTGGGTCAATTTTTGGCTAGCTGGAGCCATTTACTTTCAGTGTTTATGCTAAGCTAGGCTAGCGGTGGGTGCGCATCCACGCACAGAAATGAAAAGAGTATGTATGCACTTATATATATATATATATATATTTGGAGGGTGTGGATAGTCAATCCAATAAGAGACAATTAACTACTGCACTTACTTATTTATTATACAAATGTGTGTCATTACAAAAGTTTATGAAACTGATCCGAGATCAGGTAAAAAATGCATAGACTGAGATCATCGGCCCCTAGTGGCGAAACACTTTTCGAAACAGTCGTGACGTAACTATTCCTCGTTTACTAAAGTCACGCGACTTCGGCATCGGCTCTGTTGGATCGAAACAAAAGATACCAGTGTTGTAGTACTCGAGACTCGGACTCGTCTCGGACTTGGTCTCGAGGCCATATTTTAATGGTCTTGGTCTTGTCATGGACTCGTGTCCATTTGGACTCGGAATTGACTCGTACTCGAACATTTTTTTGTTTTTAGGACTCGGAATTATTCCCGAGTCCACTCGAGTTAAATTCAAAAATATTTTTTATGATTATTAATGTATGTTAATAAAATATTTCTTTAAATTGATTGACACGCCCAGTGATTGGTGATTTTCTAGTGCGCAACAAACTGACAAAAAACACCACCTACTATGTGGCCTTTTTACCCTAAACTGATCATATTTTTTAAACTCTAAGTACATTCAGTAAAAAAAAAGTATTTCTCTAAGTAAATAAAAGTAAATTAGGTAATCAAGCCTCACTGGTCTCGGTCTCGACTCGGACTCGACCGTCTCTGGTCTCGGACTCGACTCGGACTCGACTCTCTATGGACTCGGTCTTGACTCGGACTCGACTCTCTCTGGTCTCGGTGTCGACTCGGACTCGAGTGAGGTGGTCTCGACTACAACACTGAAAGATACGCAAGGATTTTGAAGCTTCACGAAGCAGTGTTTTTAATTTCTCTTTAAGTAAAATGTTACCAATGTTTCTTTCGCCACGTAAGCCTGTTTTCAGCTGCGTTATGTAAATCAGTGTCTCTTTCAACTGTTTTCAGCTTCCTGTAAACCCATTTAAGACCCGAGGACTGAGAGGAAGTGAGATTATATCTGTGATTGTGACATCAATTCCTGCTTAACACATCAGCGTACCACACTGAGACATGTGCAAACCTTTCTCAAACATGCAAAAGAGAAACAAATGCTAAATTCAACACATTATATCACACATAGAGTTTCATCAGATTTGTTTTGTAGTCCGATTTAGTTTTGTTTTATCAGATTTGCAATGATACTTTGCATGCAGTCACACTTTTAATGTTACATGTGTTGACCTTTATCAGTCAATAATTCATTTAATATTCTAGTTCAAAATGTGCTTCTGCGTCCAATACACGCTCGGTCCGGCAGAGCTTCTCCAGAAAGCATAAACGCCATTATTCAGTTTTAATTACGGTTTTAATTTGACGTCACAGTTTTGAACACCAATAAAAACAAGAACTTCCATAAACTGAATGATAATTCCTTACCGATGGTGAAGATAAAGCAGACGGCCGAGCAGTATCTCGCATGTTCAGACATTATTAAGTCTTTTCATGACTGGCTGGTTGTGTTGGTTTACTGCTGTTCTGCTGTTGAAATATAACCATTTCCTGTACGTTCACCAAATGATTTCTAGATAAGATGATGCTGATGATATGCATGCAGCCCTCCGATGTTCTTTCCATTAGGGGATCATTGTTTTTTAAAAAGCCGTATCAAGATACAAGAGATGTCCATTCTGAAAATGCTTGCTGTATCTCCATTAAGCATCACACTTTGTGTTAGTTAAAGAATCAGAGCGGGTTCATCAGGCTGAACCCAGTTTTTCAATGTTTTGAGATTTACATGCATTGCATGCGAGATCTATTGCACCAAATTTTTTTGCAACTAGAGCTTTGACCACGACACGCGCTTGCCTTGAGGAACAATATTTTTTCTATTCTTTCTTTTTTTTTTATTCAAAGGCATTTATATACTGCAACAAAAGATTTCTATTTCAAATAAATACCGTTCGTTTGAACTTTCTGTATCACTTTTTCCACAAATATATATTATTTAATTCAATTATTTATTTTACTTAGAAATTATCAAGTCAAATGAAAGTAGAAACATTGAAATGATAACATGGAGTTAAACTAGTTATTTTAAAATGAAGCAATTGTGTTTGAAAGAGAAACCTGATACAATGATGTTAAATGAAAATGAACTGTTCATATAAAGTGATGTTTTTTTTAGTGTATTTAGCCGTACAGCTGCTTTCAAGATTGATTAAAATCAATGTTTCCAACATATTAGATGATTTGGTAACACTTTACTTAAAGGGGTTTTCATAAGACTGACATGAAACCTTCATAACCATGTGTGTTAAATATGAAGTAGGGTTTATGAACTGTCATTAAGTGACATTTTTAATGCAAAAATGACATCATATTTTAATATCAAATATGACATCTTGACATAAACCATAACACCATAACCTGTCAGTGTCTTTAATGTCAAATTTGCATTAAAAATGTCATAACTGAGCGAATGACACTTAATGACAGTCGTCACAAACATACTTCATATTCATAACATATGTCATGTCATGGTTTTGAATGTGTCATGTGACAGTAGCCTTGCACACCCCTTCAAGTAAAGTGTTACTGATGATTTCTGAAGGATCATGTGACACTGAAGACTGAAAATATCTTATACAGGTTTTAATAGTATCCGTCAATGGACAGGCTTCCATCAACCGGTTCTCGTTACACAGCCAAAGGTCACGGACAGCAAGTGTTTTTCTGGCCAGAATGCAGACTCACTCTTAGGGGTCCTGACTCGGTCAGCTGTGGACAAGCACTAACAGATTGGCATAACAAACATGGCGGAGCATGTTTAATGCAGCATTCAGAAACCGCAAAACATGCCACCTCGTTTTATCTTGTTTCGATAAACTGCCAGCAGAGACTGGCCTCGCATAGCAACTCATAATCATGGCCTTGGCCGTCCGTTCTCCCAGCTGCTCAAACTGGTGTCGGGTTCTCCCAGCGTTGTGCGGGCTTCATTCGGGAAGATTCACATTTACACACGAAACATTAATTTAACTGTAAAATCGGCATCAAAAACGACATTGATATCATTGTATTCGTTTTTTACAATCAGAGTGACTAATTTGTGGTCTGAATATTTGGGCTAAAACAAGCAAATTTTAACTATATTTGTTCATTTGAGATGCATTTCTGGCATAGCGACACACTGCTCCTAAAAACTCATGAATTATTTGTAGTTTGCAACCTGGATTTGAATTACTGAAATATCAAAACCTGTATATATATACTTGATAAAAAGTTCATTAAGACAAACTTTGAAGTTGGCTTGAGAAAGCCTTTTTCAGTTTGAAGTTTTTCAGTTTTAAGTAGTTTGAATGTTTTGAAAGCAATACAGACAGACAGATAAATAGATTTATTTTATATGTTGTTAGCCAGTTTCAGCACATTGCTAGAATGATTTAACATGTTGCTATAGCATGATTTAGCACTTTGGTAAAATGTTTCTATGATTAAACACATTGCTAACATGATTAAGCATGTTCCTAGCATCGATTTAGCCTTTTGCTAGCATGAATAGCATGTTGCCAACATGATTTATCACATTGCTAACATGATTAGCATGTTGATATCATGATTTAACATTCCACTAGCTTGTTGTTAGCATGCTTTTGCTTGTATTTTGCTTGCTAGCATTAATTAGTATATTGCTAATATAATTAGTTGGTCACTATTTAGCATGTTTCTAGCATTCTTAAGCACAATGCTAACATGATTTAACACATTGCTAGCCATATTTAACATGTTGCCAGCATGATAAAGCACATTGCTAGCCTGATTTAGCATGTTACTAGCATTATTAGCATATTGCTATCATGATTTAACATGTTGCTAGCATAAATTATCGGTAATATAATTAGAAGGTTGCTAGCATTATTCATTAGATTGTTAACTTGATTAGTATGTTGATATCACAATTTAACATTTGCTATCATGAATTAGCACATTGTTAATATAATTAGAAAGCTGTTAACATTATTTATCACATTGTTAACTTGATTAGCATACTAATATCATGATTTAACGATAATGCACCTTATAATAGGCCTACTGATCTATTTATTTAGAGAACACACATTTAGAAAGTATAATGCATTAACCAATCTCAGATGCAAATAAGGAGTTTTATCTTTGGTTACAATTATGTTTGAAAAGATGCAATTACACAAAGTTAACAAAAATTAATAAAAACGAATTGCTAAATTACTTTTAGTGAATGCATTAACAATGGGGCGTTTTTGTAAAGTGTTACAGCTTTAATCTTTGTGTCATCTGATGGGGCTTAGCACTGGTGTTAGCAATGTATTTAGTGCAGAGGTTTTGCATAACTGCTATTCATATCAACTCTGCCCACTGAGAGCTTCACAGGCTGATGTTGTTATATATAATATACATATTTATAGTAAGCCCTGTTCATACAAAGTGACTTGCTTATGTTTAAATTAGCAACATTTATTGTCACTTGTTCTCGTCATTGCCTCAAAGTTATCTATATACCAAGAGCTAGTGCAAACTCTCCGCTAGATGCTTTACCATGTTTCAATTCTAACGTGCTTATTCACTTTAAAAATGCTTTGTTGTTTTAACCCATCTTTGGGTCAAATATGGACAAACTCAGCCATTGGGTTTAGTGTAAATTAAAATTTGAACCCAACATTTGGGTTTTTTCATATTTGGGTTAAGAGTCTGGGTTGAGTGTTCATTTAAAGGGACACTCCACTTTTGTTTTGGAAATAGGCTCATTTTACATCTCCCACAGTGTTTAACAGTTGAGTTTTATCATTTTTGAATCCATTCAGCCAGTTTTTCAGATATTTAGAAAAATAAAAAAAAGTGGAGTATCCCTTTAAGAGGTTGAAAAAGACAGTGACCATTGGCCATCATAAAAGACGAATTTGAACCGAATTGAGATTGAATTGTGATTGTTTCCTTTATTTAGATGTTTACTTATGAGTGAAAATAACAAAAACACTTAAATAGGGTTCTAAACTCTATTCACACTCCACAAATTTTGGGCCTTATAGAATTTGGTTGCAATTGGCTTATTGGTCGCAAACCTTATAGAAGAGATCAATAATAAATATAGCTGCGAGCAGCGATTGCGGGCCCAAGCCGGTGGCACCGCAACCCCGGTTCCTTAGTTACCTAAAAGCACCAGGGTGGCCATGCCACTGGCTTTGGCCCTTCATCGCGGATCACAGCTATATATATATATATATATATACATATATATATGAAGCCGGTGGCACCGCCACCCTGGTGCCTTTAGGTTTATTGTGCACGACATGCAAAATGTAACCCTGCTTTGACTGATGCAAGCTCTACAGCACAGTTTATAGTAAGAAAGAATATAGTAAGAAAGAAAAGTAAGCTGTTACTCTGAGATGGTTTGGGAAACAAACATTCATCATGTCGCATTGGTTTTAGTTACTTGTCCTCGAACAGAGCCCTAATCTGTTTATATTTCAGTTACACATTCTACATTGATTAAAAAAGAAAAATCAAATGTGTTTTTAATTCATACAGAAATAAAATATTTATAATTCAGCTGAGAATAAAGTTAGTTCAAATTTTAAGAAAAACAAATATATGATCTGAAATATAGCACATTCATTTTTAAATTCATTCAGGTTCAATTACCAAAAATACAATCTTAATTTAATTTAAAGCAAATAATAAATCTAAAATATATGGGTTATATGCATATTTTGTAAAAAAAGAAAAAAGAAAGAAAGATATATATCCAAAAACACAAGGCCTTAAACTTTAACAAGGGTGCAACTCTTATCACTACAACAAACATAGTCACACACACAAGTCAAGTCACTTACATTTTAGATGCAATATTGACTTTTTAGATGCAATATTGACTTTTTTCTGTTTCAGCAGAGAAAATAGTTAAACAAAGATCACAGCGACCTCAAAGCAATGTGTTTTCTCATTACTGAGACCCCGTTTACACCTGGTATTAAAATGCGATCTGTATCCAGATAAGTTATCCGGATAATAAAAAACGCATGTTAATGCAAGGTGTAAACGCGTTGTGATCGGATCGCGATCGGATCTGCCTGACCACATCTGGAGGTAGTCTGGCTCGCATTGTGTCCGGATCTTTACTAGGTGTAAACGCAATCTGGTTGTTGAAACCACATATGTATATTTTACTCCTCCCAAAAATGCTAAAAAATAAACGAGTGAGAGCGTGTTATATAGGCTATATGTCATGTTATAGCCTAGTCAGATGCGACACGCGACACGCATCACCGCAGATGAGCAGCTGAGCGTCTATTCAACGTGCAAACATCGCAAATAAAAGTGAAAGTAAGTCACAGACGCAGTTAACATATCTTCAAGTAAAGAAACGAAATTATCTTACCAGGCCTGTTGCCACTCTCTCTTATTGATGTCTCTGATTTGGAAATTAGCTGATGATCAATAAAATGCCGCTCAGATCTGTTGCTTTTGGTGGCGTGCAATCCAATAAATTTGCATATAACGCAGGAGGTGAAGATCGGATTTATATCCGTTTTGCAAAAACACATTTATGTGGCCAGGTGTAAATGGAATCAGTACTTATTATCCGGATAACTTATCTGGATACAGATCGCATTTTAATACCAGGTGTAAACGGGGTCTCAGCATTTTGAATCCATGACTCGTTCATTAAGACGGTCATCTGGCGACACCTTATGGTGATTTAGGGTTATGTTTAAAAGTATCGTTCTTTACAGCGATTTTTAATTGACTCCTGTTAAACCAATCTCGTAACATTATTGTGTAACCGATTTAATTTGATCAGCCTTACCTAGGGTAACAGCCCTATAGTGTCTTATTATTCTAAATTATTGAATTTATTGATCAAATTTACTAATGGAAAATGAAGCATACATTTATTAAGACTAGGCTGCCCTGCAGATTAGGCTACAATATGCAGATTTAAATATACCATTTATCAAATAATCTGTTTATTTTTAGGTTACACATTACATTGTTTAAAAAATAAAAATCAAATGTGACCCGCTCTGGCGAAATGAGTTGGAAGTTGCAACCTTCCATTTTAAGATATGGGCCGATTATGTGGAAAAACCATGAAATAAAAAAAAAATATATATATATATATATATATATATATATATATATATATATATATATATATATATATTTGCTAATTTCAAAGAACAGACATTCAAAAATAATCTCACAGGGTTTCGTAGTCGAGATAATTGAGTAAAGGTATTTAAATAACGATTAAAGTTGTCAAAGCTTTAAATTCGCTGAAATAAACATTGCTCTTCTCAACTCCCCTCGTCACCTCTGAGCATTTCCCGGGTATCCCCTGAAACGTTGAACTCACTGGAGGCTTCTAACCTAAACTGCGTGAGTATATTTATCTGCAAGAAGAATATAGCCTATGTAAGGCTGTAACGATCGCGACACTCAGATCCACGAACCTGTGTCGCGGTGTGAGAAGACAGAATCACGACACCGACACGTCCCTTCAACTCCCGAAGTTATCCTTCACGCCCAGACCCAATGCTAGACAACATCTTTAAATTACTATTAGTATTATTTGAAGTTAACATTATAAAATACGTAGACTTACACCACAAAACTTAAATTATTACTAAATTTTTTAAAATTGGGCAATTTCAGCATTATGGAGGAGATCCAATTCCCAGATAATTAAATAGTTTAATAAATTGGCCTATGTGAACCACACTGCACAAACCAAAAGTAATACTCACCGGATGAAGAAGGGTTGACTCTCTCCAGAACATAAAATCTTTATTTTATTTTCCGTGTTCGCATTTATGAGGAAAAACAATCCGAACGTGACCGTTCTCTGGAAGCAGCACTAAAACTTTCACATAGCTTAAACATGCAAGCACAAAGCCTTTCTTTAAAGTAAATTTCGTTTTAAAATAATTATCTTAATTTAAATCAATGTTTCATCAACCAATTACTAGGATTTAATAATAAGAAATAAATTGCAGACAATAGGCTAGGCCTAATCACGACGCGGAGACGAAGTCTCATGAACCGAAAGTCAGCGTATAAGGTATCCTCACAGACATATATATTGAAATGTCTACTTTTAAAGACAACCATTCAAAATGAAAGAAAACAGACTGCTCTCTGCTTATGTGGGCTAAAACTGAATTTCTCTCTGACTCCTCTTCAATCTTTCTGATTTTAGAACATTTTTGTAAAAGTGACTTTTTAATTATTTATTTCAAAAAAATTAAAAATAAGTTGAGTTTCAGCCTCGTTAAATTGCATTTATATGTTAATCTATTTGGTCAAATTAAGCTATATAAAATAAATAGTTTATCCCTTAAAATGCTATGGATTTTGAAAGATAGGGCCTATCAAAAAAAAAAAAAAAACGGGCAAAAAAACTTTAAAAGCGATTTTCTTAGGTTTTCAATTGGAAAAAAAGGGCAGACGACCAGAATTCAAATCTGTATATCTTTACAACCATTCAAGGTATGACCAAGGTATCATTTGAAAGCGTACAGTGTCCTCTTTCCATTAATATCAAAATCTCAATTTTTAAATTTGGGTCACTGTGACTAATTTTGCTGGATCAGGTCGGTCACAAATGTGTTTTTTATTGTAGTATTATTTTATACAGAAATACATTATAATTATATATAATATACAAAATATAACCGTGGGCGCGATTAAACAGTGTTACAATAAAACTCAACATTGTGTTTTTTAAAAATAAATTCAAATAATAGCCTACAAATCCCGAAATTGCGCTAATTTTAAAATTAAACTAAAACTCATGGCTGCACAAGCATTCATAACTGTGCGCGCCATCAGCGAGGAACCAGCAGAACAGAGTGAACGTTCATTCTGTTTAGTTCAATCCTACTTAATAGGAATTTATTTAAAATGCTTGCTCTACTCCACAACATTAATGTCTTGTGCGGATATCTGTATTTTGACTTTCGGTTTTAAGTAAGCGATTTAAAAGTTCCCGAGTCCCAGCGGAGTCACACGTTGATTAACCGGTGGGAATATACACAATAGGCCTAACTGATATTGAACACAAGAGGGCAGTATAGCACTACGTATGACTCAGATTATTTTTTCTTCTTCTGAATTTTACAACCTGGCTGTTTTTGAACGTAAACATAATTCTTAAATGAAAAAAAGGGAAAAACTGCTTTAATTATAATATTTGTATAATTTAATTTAGAAACAAATGATGTATAATTACATTTTTAGAAGATATGAGGCTTTTAGTGTTTACTTTTTTGACATTACTTTAATCTTTTGCCAAAGTTGCACATGCCTACTGGCTAATAAATGTGATGTATCTGTCGAGCTATCTGTATCTATCTGTTTCAAGCAATTTCAAGCATGCTAAGAGTCCCAAAAGTATCAAAAAAGAATGTTAAAGTTTGATTTGTTGCCATAGCAACAGTATCAAAGATATCAAGAATCCATTCACAGGTCTACATCTGCTGTATTTTTACATTATACAGATGAAGTTTGAAGCAAATCGGTTAAAAATAAGAGGGTGATATCAAAGCATTTTGAAAGTGACACACTTCCTGCTGCCAGTTGGTGGCGCTATAACTTTGACTCACAATAGTCACATCCATGTAATCAGCCTCTTACAGTGAACACACTGCTGAAGTTTCATCAAGATCAGTTAATGTATGCTGAAGTTATAACACACTTCCTGTTTCACGTTTCTCGCCATAATTTTGTTTCCTCGCCACGGCCAAACCGTTCGAGATATCAAAAATCCCCTCGCAAACTTTCATCCTCAATGCCTTGACTTCATGCTGACCGAGTTTCGTGCCGTGTGTTTGAATTCTCTAGGAGGAGTATTGCACATTCCACTGCAAGCGTTTTACAAACAAACCTCAATAGCCGACTTCCTGTTTGGCTGGGGTAAAAAGTAGGAGCGTGAGGTATAGATGAAACGATGAGATCAACATGTGTACCGAGTTTCATATTATTACATGCAAGCGTGTTTGATTTATGGACCAAGTGTTCGGACCCCGTTCCAGGGGGCGCTGTCTAGCCCCCCTGCCACACCCAGGTACCATCTTCAGCCCGGCTCTGATGGCTGTGGGATCTGACCTGTGTGCAAAGTTTCAAGAGTTTTCAAACCCGTTAAGGGCCCCAAAAGCCGCTAAGAGTCTCAAAATCATAAAAAAAAGAATTTTAAAGTTTGATGCGTTGCCACGGCAACAGTATCAAAGATATCAAGAATCCATTCACAGGTCTTCATCTGCTATGTATTTACATTATACAGATTAAGTTTGAAGCACATCGGGTAAAAATAAAAGGGTGAGTTCAAAGCATTTTGAAAGTGACACACTTCCTGCTACCAGTTGGTGGCGCTATAACTTTGACTCACAATAGTCACATCCATGTGATCGTCCTCTTACAGCAAACACACTGCTGAAGTTTCATCAAGATCAGTTAATGTATGCTGAAGTTATAACACACTTCCTGTTTCACGTTTCTCGCCATAATTTCGTTTCCTCGCCATGGCCAAACCGTTCGAGATATCAAAAATCCCCTCGCAAACTTTCATCGTCAATGCCTTGACTTCATGCTGACCGAGTTTCGTGCCGTGTGTTTGAATTCTCTAGGAGTAGTACTTCAAATTCCATTGCGAGTGTTTTATGAACAACCCTAAATAACCGACTTCCTGTTGGGCTGGGGTAAAAAGTAATAGTATGAGGTATATATGAACGATGAGATCAACATGTGTACCGAGTTTCATATTATTACATACAAGCGTATTTGAGTTATGGACCAAGTTTTCGGACCCCGTTCCAGGGGGCGCTGTCTAGTCCCCCTGCCACGCCCGGGTACCATCTTCAGCCAGGCCCTGATGGCCGCGGGTTCTGACCCGTGTGCTAAGTTTCAAGAGTTTTTGAGCATGTTTAGGGCCCCAAAAGTGCCCGAATAGTCGTATAAATAATAATAATAATAATAAATATAGCTGCGAGCAGCGATTGCGGGCCCAAGCCGGTGGCACCGCAACCCCGATGCCTTTAGTTACCCAAAGGCACCGGGATGGTGGTACCGCCGGCTTTGGCGCTTTATCGCTGCTCACATCTATATTTATATTTAATATAAAGCCGGTGGCACCGCCACCTTGGTGCCTTTAGGGTTATTCTGTACGACGTGTAAAAACGTAACCCCCGCTTTGACTATCAAAAAGAAGTGTATTGTAGAGCTTGCATCAATGCGGACTCGATGCGCTGTGCGCTGTAACTCCATGTGGCTTCAAGCGCATCATTCTCCACTCGGGATGCGCATAAGCGTTTTGTGCCACACTGTACTGAGCCTTTCATATCATAATGCAGTGACGCAATGACAGATTATCAATTGCCTTTCTTGTTCTGTTCTATCTATTATATGTTGATAATAGATAGGACAGAGCACTAAAAACCTCAAACAAAGCACTAAAAACTTAAGCTGTTTGCTGTGTAGTCTGAGAATGAGCTGTTTGATTTGCACCCTCTTCCTCTTCACTGTCCTCCATAAAAACCAGCTATCCAGGTCCATGTTGTTCTAGAAAGTTTGTATGTTGCTGCCTCAATTAACATCTCTGCTATACATTTAAAACATGGCTATATCTAAAATAATTTATCTTTTTGATTTTTGTTATCTTGTTTTTCATGAATATTTTACAACAATACAAAGAGCAATGTGTATTTTCCATTAATATAGTTTGTAATGGCTTTTTTTGTCATAGATTATAATCATATATTTTTTGGATTTGTTATTTATCTTTATAATGAAGTTGTCTGTATTAAGTAGATTGTGTTTAACACACACAAGAGTGATTTATTAGTTCAACACATAGTTATAGAAATTCTACTTTATCTAAAAAAACCCCTGCACTTTATATATACACACACACACACACACACACACACACACACACCACACACACACACACATAAATACATGTAAATTAAAATCCAAAAAAAAAACATCAAATGTGTTTTTAGTCAGAGTATTATTTTATACAGAAACAAATATTTGTAATTCAGATAAGAATGAAGTTAGTGTTTTAAAATCTTAAGGAAAACAAATATATTGAAATATAGCACATGAATTTTAAATTCATTCAACTTCAATTACAAATACAATCTTACTTTTATTTAAAGCAAACTATACATTTAAAAGATGGGGGTTATATGCCTATTTTGTCATTTAAAAATATTGTTATGCAAAATTGTTAAGCAAAAAGACAAGGACTTAGAGACAAGGACTTGTAGGAAAAATCGCAGCCAGCCACACACACACACACATAAACACAGACAACAGCCCTCCCCTCCCCACACAGACACACACACCCACACACACACACACACACAGAGAGAGAGAGAGAGAGAGAGAGAATCGCAGGGGAAATAAATCCATTCAAACTACAATATCTGACTTTCTGTTGCTCAGAGCGAATGACTTTAAATTGGAAAGTTGATCGGCTTGACGAGAACAATATACGTGGTAAGTTTTGTAACTGTAGGTAAATTGAGCAAAGTTATAACACACTTTATGTGTCCTTTTTTAGTCATAAAATTCATTTCCTCGCCACGGCCAGACCGTTCGAGATATCAAAAATCCGTCCGGAATTGAGCATCCTCAATGTCTTGACTTCATGCACACCGAGTTTGGTTGTGATTGGTAAACACATGCCTTGTGATTTGATGTATATCTCCTAGGACAATTATTCAAACAACCCATAATTCATAATTCATAAATAACTTCCATTTGAACTGTCATAAAACTTAGAGCACGAAAGTTGTTTGGCCTGATGTGATCTTTAATTGTACCGAGTTTCATATTAATTCATGCAAGTGTGTTTGATTTATGGACAAATTTTTGAATCCCAGTCCAGGGGGCGCTGTCGAGCCGCCCTGCCACGCCCGGTTACCAGCTTCAGCCCGGCCCTGATGGCCATGGGTTCTGACCCGTGTGCAAAGTTTCAAGAGTTTTAGAGGATGTTAAGGCCCCCGAAAATGCCAGAGAAGTTGCACACAGCAAATAAAGGGTTAAAATTAACCTGACAGGCGCCCCTCCTCTCACTCACACAGAGAGACACTGAGACACTGGCAAAATTCTGAGATTTTCTCTACATTCAAACAAACATATCTGACTTTCTGTGGGTCCTAGCTAATGAGTGTCAATTAGAAAGTTGTCCGGCTCGAGGAGTACAATATACATACTGATTTTTGTAACTGTAGATAAAACTAACAACCCCACTTTTGTCAAAAGGTGGCGCTACTGAGCCCTCACCACGCCCGTTTCTGAAACTTTGCACATGTCTACTGGCTAATAAATGTGATGTGTCTGTCGAGTTTCATGCAATTTGAAGCATGCTAAGAGTCTCAAAAGCATCCTAAAAGAATGGTAAAGTTTGATGCGTTGCCACGGCAACAGTTTCAAAGATATCAAGAATCCATTTACAGGTCTTCATCTGCCATGTATTTGCATTATACAGATGAAGTTTGAAGCAAATCGAGTTAAAATTAGAGGGTGATTTCAAAGCATTTTGAAAATGACACACTTCCTGCTGCCAGTTGGTGGCGCTATAACTTTGACTCACAATAGTCACATCCATGTGATCGTCCTCTTACAACGAACACACTGCTGAAGTTTCATCAAGATCGGTTGATGTGTGCTGAAGTTATGATACACTTCCTGTTTCACGTTTCTCGCCATAATTTTGTTTCCTCGCCACGGCCAAACCGTTCGAGATATCAAAAATCCCCTCGCAAACTTTCATCCTCAATGTCTTGACTTCACGCTGACCGAGTTTCGTCGAATTTGGATGAAAGCTCTAGGAGGAGTATTAAAAATTCCATTGCGAGTGTTTTACGAACAACCCTAAATAGCCGACTTCCTGTTGGGCTGGGGTAAAAAGTAAAAGCACGAGGTATAGATGAAACGATGAGATCAACATGTGTACCGAGTTTCATATTATTACATGCAAGCGTGTTTGATTTATGGACCAAGTGTTCGGACCCCGTTCCAGGGGGCGCTGTCTAGCCCCCCTGCCACGCCCGGGTACCATCTTCAGCCCGGCCCTGATGGCCGCGGGTTCTGACCCGTGTGCAAAGTTTCAAGAGTTTTTGAGCATGTTAAGGGCCCCAAAAGTGCCTGAATAGTCGTATAAATAATAATAATAATAATAAATATAGCTGCGAGCAGCGATGAAGGGCCCAAGCCGGTGGCACCGCAACCCCGGTTCCTTAGTTACCTAAAAGCACCAGGGTGGCCATGCCACTGGCTTTGGCCCTTCATCGCGGATCACAGCTATATATATATATATATATATATACTGTATATATACATATATATATATGAAGCCGGTGGCACCGCCACCCTGGTGCCTTTAGGTTTATTGTGCAGGACATGCAAAATGTAACCCTGCTTTGACTGATACAAGCTCTACAGCACAGTTTATAGTAAGAAAGAATATAGTAAGAAAGAAAAGTAAGCTGTTACTCTGAGATGGTTTGGGAAACAAACATTCATCATGTCGCATTGGTTTTAGTTACTTGTCCTCGAACAGAGCCCTAATCTGTTTATATTTCAGTTACACATTCTACATTGATTAAAAAAGAAAAATCAAATGTGTTTTTAATTCATACAGAAATAAAATATTTATAATTCAGCTGAGAATAAAGTTAGTTCAAATTTTAAGAAAAACAAATATATGATCTGAAATATAGCACATTCATTTTTAAATTCATTCAGGTTCAATTACCAAAAATACAATCTTAATTTAATTTAAAGCAAATAATAAATCTAAAATATATGGGTTATATGCATATTTTGTAAAAAAAGAAAAAAAAAGAAAGAAAGATATATATCCAAAAACACAAGGCCTTAAACTTTAACAAGGGTGCAACTCTTATCACTACAACAAACATAGTCACACACACAAGTCAAGTCACTTACATTTTAGATGCAATATTGACTTTTTAGATGCAATATTGACTTTTTTCTGTTTCAGCAGAGAAAATAGTTAAACAAAGATCACAGCGACCCATCGCGCATCTCAAAGCAATGTGTTTTCTCATTACTGAATGATTCAGCATTTTGAATCCATGACTCGTTCATTAAGACGGTCATCTGGCGACACCTTATGGTGATTTAGGGTTATGTTTAAAAGTATCGTTTTTTACAGCGATTTTTAATTGACTCCTGTTGAACCAATCTCGTAACATTATTGTGTAACCGATTTAATTTGATCAGCCTTACCTAGGGTAACAGCCCTATAGTGTCTTATTATTCTAAATTATTGAATTTATTGATCAAATTTACTAATGAAAAATGAAGCATACATTTATTAAGACTAGGCTGCCCTGCAGATATTAGGCTACAATATGCAGATTTAAATATACTATTTATCAAATAATCTGTTTATTTTTAGGTTACACATTACATTGTTTAAAAAATAAAAATCAAATGTGACCCGCTCTGGCGAAATGAGTCGGAAGTTGCAACCTTCCATTTTAAGATGTGGGCCGATTATGTGGAAAAACCATGAAATAAAAAAAAAATATATATATATATTTTTTGCTAATTTCAAAGAACAGACATTCAAAAATAATCTCACAGGGTTTCATAGTCGAGATAATTGAGTAAAGGTATTTAAATAACGATTAAAGTTGTCAAAGCTTTAAATTCGCTGAAATAAAAAACATTGCTCTTCTCAACTCCCCTCGTCACCTCTGAGCATTTCCCGGGTATCCCCTGAAACGTTGAACTCACTGGATGCTTCTAACCTAAACTGCGTGAGTATATTTATCTGCAAGAAGAATATAGCGTATGTAAGGCTGCAACGATCGCGACACTCAGATCCACGAACCTGTGTCGCGGTGTGAGAAGACAGAATCACGACACCGACACTTCAACTCCCGAAGTTATCCTTCACGTCCAGACCCAATGCTAGCTACAACATCTTTAAATTACTATTAGTATTATTTGAAGTTAACATTATAAAATACGTAGACTTACACCACAAAACTTAAATTATTACTAATTTTTTTAAAATTGGGCAATTTCAGCATTATGGAGGAGATCCAATTCCCAGATAATTAAATATTTTAATAAATTGGCCTATGTGAACCACCTGCACAAACCAAAAGTAATACTCACCGGATGAAGAAGGGTTGACTCTCTCCAGAACATAAAATCTTTATTTTTTTTTCCGTGTTCGCATTTATGAGGAAAAACAATCCGAACGTGACCGTTCTCTGGAAGCAGCACTAAAACTTTCACATAGCTTAAACATGCAAGCACAAAGCCTTTCTTTAAAGTAAATTTCGTTTTAAAATAATTATCTTAATTTAAATCAATGTTTCATCAACCAATTACTAGGATTTAATAATAAGAAAAAAAAATTCAAGACAATAGGCTAGGCCTAATCACGCGGAGACGCGAGGCACGTGAACTGAAGCTTGTCTCATGAACCGAAAGTCAGCGTATAAGGTATCCTCACAGACATATATATTGAAATGTCTAGCCTACTTTTAAACACAACCATTCAAAATGAAAGAAAACAGACTGCTCTCTGCTTATGTGGGCTAATCCGTATGAAAACTGAATTTCTCTCTGACTCCTCCTCAATCTTTCTGATTTTAGAACATTTTTGTAAAAGTGATTTTTTAATTATTTATTTCAAAAAAATTAAAAATAAGTTGAGTTTCAGCCTCGTTAAATTGCATTTATATATGTTAATCCATTTGGTCAAATTAAGCTATATAAAATAAATAGTTTATCCCTTAAAATGCTATGGATTTTGAAAGATATCAAAAAAAAAAAAAAAAAAAAAAAACGGGCATAAAAACTTTAAAAGCGATTTTCTTAGGTTTTCAATTGGAAAAAAAGGGCAGACGACCAGAATTCAAATCTGTATATCTTTACAACCATTCAAGGTATGACCAAGGTATCATTTGAAAGCTTACAGTGTCCTCTTTCCATTAATATCAAAATCTCAATTTTTAAATTTGGGTCACTGTGACTAATTTTGCTGGATCAGGTCGGTCACAAATGTGTTTTTTATTGTAGTATTATTTTATACAGAAATACATTATAATTATATATAATATACAAAATATAACCGTGGGCGCGATTAAACAGTGTTACAATAAAACTCAACATTGTGTTTTTTAAAAATAAATTCAAATAATACAAATCCCGAAATTGCGCTAATTTTAAAATTAAACTAAAACTCATGGCTGCACAAGCATTCATAACTGTGCGCGCCAACAGCGAGTAACCAGCAGAACAGAGTAAACGTTCATTCTGTTTAGTTCAATCCTACTTAATAGGAATTTATTTAAAATGCTTGCTCTACTCCACAACATTAATGTCTTGTGCGGATATCTGTATTTTGACTTTCGGTTTTAAGTAAGCGATTTAAAAGTTCCCGAGTCCCAGCGGAGTCACACGTTGATTAACCGGTGGGAATATACACAATAGGCCTAACTGATATTGAACACAAGAGGGCAGTATAGCACTACGTATGACTCAGATTATTTTTTCTTCTTCTGAAGTTTACAACCATTATGGCTGTTTTTGAACGTAAACATAATTCTTAAATGAAAAAAGGGAAAAACTGGTTTAATTATAATATTTGTATAATTTAATTTAGAAACAAATGATGTATAATTACATTTTTAGAAGATATGAGGCTTTTAGTGTTTACTGTTTACTTTTTTGACATTACTTTAATCTTTTGCCAAAGTTGCACATGCCTACTGGCTAATAAATGTGATGTATCTGTCGAGCTATCTGTATCTATCTGTTTCAAGCAATTTCAAGCATGCTAAGAGTCCCAAAAGTATCAAAAAAGAATGTTAAAGTTTGATTTGTTGCCACAGCAACAGTATCAAAGATATCAAGAATCCATTCACAGGTCTACATCTGCTGTATTTTTACATTATACAGATGAAGTTTGAAGCAAATCGGTTAAAAATAAGAGGGTGATATCAAAGCATTTTGAAAGTAACACACTTCCTGCTGCCAGTTGGTGGCGCTATAAATTTGACTCACAATAGTCACATCCATGTAATCAGCCTCTTACAGTGAACACACTGCTGAAGTTTCATCAAGATCAGTTAATGTATGCTGAAGTTATAACACACTACCTGTTTCACGTTTCTCGCCATAATTTTGTTTCCTTGCCACGGCCAAACCGTTCGAGATATTAAAAATCCCCTCGCAAACTTTCATCCTCAATGCCTTGACTTCATGCTGACCGAGTTTCGTGCCGTGTGTTTGAATTCTCTAGGAGGAGTATTGCACATTCCATTGCGAGCGTTTTACAAACAAACCTCAATAGCCGACTTCCTGTTTGGCTGGGGTAAAAAGTAAGAGCGTGAGGTATAGATGAAACGATGAGATCAACATGTGTACCGAGTTTCATATTATTACATGCAAGCGTGTTTGATTTATGGACCAAGTGTTCGGACCCCGTTCCAGGGGGCGCTGTCTAGCCCCCCTGCCACACCCAGGTACCATCTTCAGCCCGGCTCTGATGGCTGTGGGATCTGACCTGTGTGCAAAGTTTCAAGAGTTTTCAAACCCGTTAAGGGCCCCAAAAGCCGCTAAGAGTCTCAAAATCATAAAAAAAAAGAATTTTAAAGTTTGATGCGTTGCCTCGGCAACAGTATCAAAGATATCAAGAATCCATTCACAGGTCTTCATCTGCTATGTATTTACATTATACAGATTAAGTTTGAAGCACATCGGGTAAAAATAAAAGGGTGAGTTCAAAGCATTTTGAAAGTGACACACTTCCTGCTACCAGTTGGTGGCGCTATAACTTTGACTCACAATAGTCACATCCATGTGATCGTCCTCTTACAGCGAACACACTGCTGAAGTTTCATCAAGATCAGTTAATGTATGCTGAAGTTATAACACACTTCCTGTTTCACGTTTCTCGCCATAATTTCGTTTCCTCGCCATGGCCAAACCGTTCGAGATATCAAAAATCCCCTCGCAATCTTTCATCCTCAATGCCTTGACTTCATGCTGACCGAGTTTCGTGCCGTGTGTTTGAATTCTCTAGGAGTAGTACTTCAAATTCCATTGCGAGTGTTTTATGAACAACCCTAAATAACCGACTTCCTGTTGGGCTGGGGTAAAAAGTAATAGTATGAGGTATATATGAACGATGAGATCAACATGTGTACCGAGTTTCATATTATTACATACAAGCGTGTTTGAGTTATGGACCAAGTTTTCGGACCCCGTTCCAGGGGGCGCTGTCTAGTCCCCCTGCCACGCCCGGGTACCATCTTCAGCCCGGCCCTGATGGCCGCGGGTTCTGACCCGTGTGCTAAGTTTCAAGAGTTTTTGAGCATGTTAAGGGCCCCAAAAGTGCCCGAATAGTCGTATAAATAATAATAATAATAATAATAATAATAATAATCCTAAGGAAAACAATAGGGCCTTCGCCCTTTCAGGGCTTGGGCCCTAATAATAATAATAATCCTAAGGAAAACAATAGGGCCTTCGCCCTTTCAGGGCTTGGGCCCTAATAAAACAAGCTCATATTTTTATATTTTATATTATTAAGATCAACATTTTCTGAAGCTTAAACATTGTCTCTTACTGACCATAATTAAAAATTAACACAAAATAGATTTTTTTTTTTTGCACTCGTGCTTAAAGGTAAAGTTCACTTTGCAATTAATTTTTGGTATGTTTTATCTTACCTCAAGGGCATCCAAGGGCAATCCAATTTTGATATTTTTAGGTCAAACCGTTTTTGTCTGTCAGTCATATAATGGAGGTCTATGGTCACCACCTCAAAGAGCATGCACAGAGAAGTCCAAATTAAACATGATTTAATGACTCGTAAATGTAAGTACAAATTGATGGCCTAAGACACTCAACGAGCGGTTTGTGTGAGAAAACGAACACTGTTTCTATCTTTTTACCTCTTGTAACCACAACCACAATGCACCCGCGCCCTCAGATCACTTGGACGTGGCTGTACAAGAGGTAAAAACAATATAAATACTGTTCGTTTTCTCACACAAACCGCTCGTTTCGTGTCTTAGGCCATCAATATTTACATTTACGAGTCATTAAATCATGTTTAATTTGGACTTCTCTGTGCATGCTCTTTGAGGTGGTGACCATAGACCTTCATTATATGACTGACAGACAAGAACGGTTTGACCTAAAAATATCAAAATTGAAAATACTTTGGAAACAAAGACACCTACATCTTAGATACCCTTGAGGTAAGCTAAAACATACCAAAATTAATTAATTAATTAATTAATAAAAAAATGATTAATTTCAAAGTGAACCATCCCTTTAAAAGAGTAAAGCTGTGTCTTTCAAAAGAACTTCAAAATTCCACTTCTTGTCTCGTCAAACAAACACACTTGTGAATTTCCATAAATACTTACAGGCTGGTGTTGGTCCAGTAGCACGTGGTAAACTGTGTGCATGAAACACCTCCCGAAATGCTTATCATAATCTCTTAAACCACAACAACAAGAGCTCTTTGTCTGCTGTTTTTGTCTATTTATAGTATGAGAAAAGCTATAACTCTTTTGGTAGTAGTAAACACCATTTTTCTTAAGGTGAAAGGAATGACACTTCATTCTTCTTCTTCGATCATAAATCTAGATTTTTAAATGTTGTTTTAGAGCAAAAAACACACACAAAACAAATAAAACCAGGATAATTATTTTATATTTTAAGTATATAAGTGTGT
The DNA here is from genome assembly GCF_988280905.1 of Pimephales promelas. Taxonomy (NCBI): domain Eukaryota; kingdom Metazoa; phylum Chordata; class Actinopteri; order Cypriniformes; family Leuciscidae; genus Pimephales; species Pimephales promelas. The sequence goes on along the minus strand of NC_142785.1, from coordinate 2,798,653 downwards.
TTGACAACTTTCTAGTGGACGAATGATAGTATACTGAAGTGTTTGAGTGGTAAACAATGTTAGACATGACTCTACACCACATTGCCATTGCTTAACATTGTCAGAATGGGTATTTGTACATCCTCAGGTCTGTGAATCACATGTATCATGATACCTAATGATTGCATCTCAGATTTGTTGACATCTCGATGCTCCAGATATTTCTCGGCCTGTATTTGTGTCGGTGAATATTTGACTGTGGATGTGTCATGTTATTTGGGTCTGTTGCAATGAGTCGGTGTTGAAATTGTCTTGCTTTGTGAGCTGTTAGATGTTTATCTTCTAATTAATATGGATCCATGGATAGAATTTCCTTGTTTTTTAATGCTAATACATGTTTAAATTGCTTGATAAGCTAAACATTTCATGCCATGACGGATGTTAATATTTGCTGTAGATATTGAATAATAAATATATATTTTTAAATACTTTTATCCAGCAAGGATGCACTAAATTGATTGATCAAAAGGGACAGTAAAGACATTTATAGTGTTACAAAATATGTATATAATTATATTATATTAATTATATTATATCAAAGAGTTCCTAAAATTGGACTCCTATTGGAATTGAATTCCTAAACAATATATTTTCAACCGTTTCCAGAAATGTTTCTTGTGCAGGAAATCAAAATGATTAGATATTAGAATGATTATATTTCGAATATTTCGAATATCATTAATAGGGGCGTCGAACGATTAATCACATCCAAAATAAAAGTTTGTGTTTACATAATATATGTGGGTGCACTGTGTGTAATTATTTTATATATATATATATATATATATATAAATACACACACATGCTTGTATATATTAAAGAAATATTTTCATGTATATACTGTATGTACATTTATCACATATAATAAAATTATATAAAATAATATACAAAATTAATATTTTATATATAAATTATGTTTTTTCTTAAATATACATGCATGTGTGTGCATTTAAATATATATATATATTTACAGTATATATACAAAATAATTATACACAGTGCACCCACATGTAAACACAAACTTTTATTTTGGATGCGATTAATCGTTTGACAGCCCTAATTATTAATATTAGAATGATTTCAGATCACGTGACACTGAAAACGTAAATTCAGCTTTGACATCACATGAATAAATTACATTTTAAAAGGTACTACAATAGAAAACATTTACTTTGATAATATTTCACAATGTTACTGTTTTTACTGTATTATTTGATCTAAATGCAACCCTGGTGAGTAAAAGAGACTTTTCAAAAACATTTAAAAATCATACAGACTTTAACTGTACATTTAATTTTGATGCTATAGGCACCCAAGATGTAGGTGTCTTTGTTTCACAGTAGTTTCAATTTTGATATTTTTAGGTCAAACCGTTCTTGTCTGTCAGTCATATAATGCAGGTCTATGGTCACCACCTCAAAGAGCATGCACAGAGAAGTCCAAATTAAACATGATTTAATGACTAAAAGTCCACATTGATGGCCAAAGACACGAAACGAGCGGTTTGTGTGAGAAAACAAACAGTACTTATATTGTTTTTACCCCTTGTAACCACAGCCACAAAGCGCCCTCGCCCTCTTGTGGTTTCAAGAGGTAAAAACGATATAAATACTGTTGGTTTTCTCACACAAACCGCTCGTTTCGTGTCTTAGGCCATCAATGTGTACTTACATTTACGAGTCATTAAATCATGTTTAATTTGGACTTCTCTGTGCATGCTCTTTGAGGTGGTGACCATAGACCTCCATTATATGACTGACAGACAACAACGGTTTGACCTAAAAATATCAAAATTGAAACTACTTGAGGTAAGCTAAAACATACCAAACATTAATTTAAAAGTAAACTATCCCTTTAAGCATTCCATAACAAGGCCACGGTTATTAAATTTCTATAAAGTCTTCCTGTAGAATCCAGCATGGCCTACACAACAGTAAGATGAACCTCAGACTAGCAGTCATTCTGGGCAGTGAGTGCACATCGAAGCCAGCGCTTCAGACACGCTAGTATTTATTAGCTGTCATGATGGTCGAGCATTCTCCAGTCCCATGCAGTGAAAGATAGCCGGTCCATGTGTGGACGTCCATCACCTCAAATAGACCACGCTCCCTCTGCTGCCACCCTGGACTTCCCCTACAGCGAAAGAGTCCGGTTGTCCTATTATAGCCTTGCCTGCTCGCTCTGGAATAAGAGGTTGAGTGGACATGAGAGCCTTTTGGAAACGGTGAGACCGGGTTGCTAAGGATAGAGACTCGTCTGCCCTCTCTTTGTGACCTTCCTCCCCTTGAGGTTCACATTAGCAGATGGTAAAAGGGAAATACACTATACAGTCTTCTGAGTCTTACAGCTCAAATATTAGTAGGAATCGTTTGCATGTTGTGATTCTTGTATATTTTTACACATTTTTGTTGATTATCTGTGATATCTCAAGTTAGAACGTTTGCATCTCGTTGAATGCAAATTTACTTTCGTTTAAACATAGGCAGATGTCAAAAACACACGAAAATAAATGGTAACACTTTTTACAATAAGGTTGCATTTGTTAACCTCATGTAAATTACAGCACATTCTCATCCCAAGGCAACCCGGTCTCATCCCAAGACGTCATATAACTGACGTTTTGGGACGTCTTTTGACCATACGTCAATATTCGCCTTTTTAGGGCCCCCTTAAACGTCGGTAGATGAGGTTATGGGATCCTAACTCTACCCCAGACCTAAACCTAACCCTAAACCTAACCCGTCACCTAACTGACGTTAAAGGTAAAGCGTCAGTTGTATGACGGCCCGGGATCGCCATCTACCGACGTTTAAGGGGGCCCTAAAAAGGCAGATATTGACGTATGGTCAAAATACGCCCCAAGACGTCAGTTATATGACTTTTTGGGATGAGACTGTGTTACCCAAGGCGTCATCTAACTGACGCTTTTGACCATACGTCAACATCCGACGATTCAGGGTACCCTTTAACGTCAGTTGTTAGATGACGACCCTAGGGCGCCATCTAAAGGCCAATTTATACTCCTGCGTCGAGGGTACGGCGTAGGCTACGCCGTCATCAGTGTTGGGTGTAACTAATTACTAAGTAATTAGTTACTGTAATTTAATTACTTTTCCCTTGAAAATGTAAAGTAAGGGATTACTCTTCATTTATCTGTAATTTAATTACAGTTACTTCTGATGTAATTGAGGTAATCAGACATAAAACAATAGTGGGTTTAACATTAAAATATATTGTCTGATGTTAAAAATTATGTTTTTATAATGTAACCTTCTCCGCCTTGGTCAGTTTAATGATAATTCATGCAATTTTATAGTATTTATTTGAAAGAATTAAAACAGATTCATGTCTATCCTTGTATTATCCAGCTGGTTGAGATTGATATGGGATTTTGAAAGTAATTAGTAATTAAATACTTTTTAGAGAGAGTAATTAGTACAGTAATCTAATTACACTGTTGAAGAGGTAATTAGTAACTAGTAATTAATTACTTTTTTAGAGTAACTTACTCAACACTGCCCGTCGCGAGCATTTATACTTCTGCGTTCAGGTCTTGGTTGCTCTGCAGTACTGCTCCGAAACGCTAGTTGGCGACGGAGGGTTTTAATGTTCCACTGTGTTTAGATTCCTCGCGGCTAGGTTACTACGAGCAATGGCGACTAAAAGAGAGCGGATCATGTTGGAGTTGGAGCTTATTGAGGTGGAAAAACAGTTCATTTTAGTGAAATTACTAAAACTAAAAGGCAGAAACGAGAGAAGACGTCGGAGGAGATGGTACGTGCGGAAATGCGTAGGAGGAAATGCGACGCAACCAAGCTGACCAATCACAGATCTTGCGGTCCGCGTTGTCGCGACGTTTAGTTACATTTTTTAGGAGGTGCGCGTCAGGCTACGGCGAAGGGTACACGGTATGGTACGCATCTGTGCGTATGCTATGCCGTACCTACTGCGCGCACCCTAAGCAGAAGTATAAATTGGCCTTAAAGGGATACTCCACTTTTTTTTGGAAATAGGCTCATTTTACAACTCCCCCAGAGTTAAACAGTTGGGTTTTACCGTTTTCAGATGTATTCAGCCGATTTTCTGATATTTAGAAGAATATCAGTAACCAGTTTCTGGTCTCATTGACTTCCATAGTATATTTTTTTTCCTACTATGGAAGTCAATGAGACCAGAAACTGTCTGGTTACTGATATTCTTCTACAGTAAATATCAGAAAATCGGCTGAATGGATTCGAAAACGGTAAAACCCAACTGTTTTGAAGTGGTAAAATGAGCCTATTTCCAAAAAAATGGAGTATCCCTTTAACTGACGCTTTACCTTTAGTGTCAGCTAGATGATGCGGGTATAGGTCAGGGGTAGGGTTAAACTTACCCGCATCATCTAGCTGACATTAAAGGGTACCCTAAATCGTCGGATGTTGACGTATGGTCAAAAGCGTCAGTTAGATGACGTCTTGAGATGAGAATGGGCTGTAATTACAGCACATTACACGAACTAACAAGGGAAAAACATCTAAAGCTTTTAGCAATTTTAGAAAATGCTGATTTCAGCATTTAATAATACATTATTTAAATCAAAAGTTGCATCTGTTAATATTATTTATTGGACCTGAGCTTACATGAACTTACAATGAACAGTTGAATTTTTAGGTAACACTTTACTTGAAGGGGTGTGCATAAGACTGGCATGACACCTTCATAACCATGACATGACATATTATGAATTTGAAGTAGGGTTTAGGCATGTTTGTGACAACTGTCACTCAGTTATGACATTTTGAATGCAAATATGACATTGTTTGACAACTTGACATAAACCAATACATCATAACCTGTCAGTGTCTTTGTCATGACAACTTGACATAAAGTGAAGTTAATCTGTCATGTGTTTGGCTTTGACATGTTAACCAATAAAGGTGGTTACTTAAGTTTGATCATTAATCATGTTTATGACAGGTTGTGTTAGTATTGTCAAATTGTCATGACAAAGACACTGACAGGTTATGATGTATTGGTTCATGTCAAGTTGTCAAACGATGTCATATTTGCATTCAAAATGTCATAACTGAGTGACAGTTGTCACAAACATGCATAAAAATAACACGTCATGTCATGATCATGAAGGACACCGTATGCACACCCCTTCAAGTAAAGTGTTACCAATTTATTGATCACCAATTTTGTCCTCTGTCGCTTTAAATGCTTGCGCTCTGATGGATTCTGATTGGTTGTCAACGCTTTTATCATTTATCAGCTGGAATAGATTGCTTCAAAAGTGATTCCTCTGTGTTGTTACCAATATAGTTGTCGTGTGGACTGATATTAACCCTCAAACCGTATTCATTTTATAGCCCTGGACAAATGTGGGCACAGAGGACTCAGGTGTGATCCTAATTTTTATGTATTATAAATGTTATATCACATTTGTCTATCCATTTATGGTGTTTTTTTTTTAATTTTGGGGGTATTTTGGAATTTATATACTTCAAAAAGTACCATATTTTCTATGTAATTTATGCTTATTTTTATGTTTAAAATTTAATTTTTTTTTTACTACATTAAAATATCATTCCAATACGTTCTTAGAGCTAAAATCTAAAGATGAAGTGACTTTGCTGTCACCTGCTGTCTTATTTTGGTATTAAATTAACAAAAAAAAAAACACAATAATATCAATAGCCACTATATGGCTATAGCACTTAAAACAATATATTTATAGTTATCGTTGCCTTTACACTGCTAAAACTTTGAAAAGCACTATCAATATTCGTGAGAGTCAGGCCTGGTTCAGTGGAGAAGCAGGCGTGTGACAGATAAGCTGAGATATGAAAGGTGTGCCAGAAAGAAAGACAGACAGGCGATTACAGTATGAAATACAGGCGGCTTCAAATAGAGACACTTAAATATCTCTCTATGACACTGTGTAGGTGTGAAGAGCATACCCAAATAAACACATTTACATAATGAAGCATTAAGACAGAGCAGAAGCTAATTTGTTTTCCTCTTTCAGTCTGAACGGGGAGGCAGAAGTACTAGAAAGACAACTGTGGGAAGTCTGTCATGGTAATCCATTAGACGCTCGGCTCATCCCACACTTTGAGTTTGGTGACACTGCTGTGGGGTGATGCAAGGTGCTATATTTACCTCCCCTGTTTGTGTGAAAAACGACCCAGCCACCATACAACAACATCCCATGTGTCCAGAGCTGCTGTGTTAATGTGAACTGTTGTTGTCTCTGTAGGATCGGAGAGGTTAGGTCTTCAAGCTACCGCTACCAAAATAGCAGATGACCATTTCTATTTCATCTGTCGCCCACTCGACACCAAACGGTCGCTCAGATATGTGCGCTCACTGACTTCTTCCTGTGTTACAGCTCTGGCCTCGCCGGCAACTGTTTCGGTAGGGTGTGTTCGACTCCTTCAAGTGCTTTCTGAAACATGGATTTCTACCGTGAGCTTCCGGTTGTGTTCAGTGAAGAGCATTTTCATAGTCTTCTTTTATGGAGTAACAGAGAAGTCTGATTTCACTCGAAATTTACCTTTAAGGATTTGTCCAAGGACGAAATACAGAAAAATACAGAAGGTAAGGGATAAACTTAAACAGGCCATTATCGTCAAAGTTCAACACATTCCTGACAGAAGCTCTGTTTGAAATTTTGGTCCCACTTTATATTAAGTGGCTTGCATTGAAAAAATAAGTACAATGTACTTGTGCTCATTTTGTATTGTAAAACACTTTTTGCTGCTATTGAGGTGTGATCTGGGTAAGGTTAGGGACAGGTATGGTGGTATGGGTAGGTTAAAGTGTAAGGGATGGGTCAGCTGTGTAATTACAGATGTAATTACATAAATTAGTCACAGCTGTAATTACATGCTGGTATTTTAAAAATATAAGTACAATGTAAAAACATGTATGTACACAATAGGTCCATTGTATCAAATTATTTGTTTCAATAGTACTTAAAGCCACTTAAAGCCAAAATTTTCTTAAGGTAACTTATATTTTCCTTTCAATAATAAATAAAAAGCTAAGATCTATTGAGCGCAACTGCTCTTTTGTACATATTTTATGATAACTTTCCTTGAGGTTAGTCAGGGCGTTATCACTGTACTGTAGATCTTCTTTCACATAAATAAAGTAACAGATGTGGGGAAATTACCCCGAGTGCAAGTTGATACAGAATTATGGGCGGTGGAAAAATGTCGTGCGGTCCAAAACTTCCTGGCCACTAAGTGCACGCCTTTAAATGCTCATAAATATATCTCGAGATTTGTCCTTGCATGATCAGCTTTCTGAGATGACACACAGAAATGTGTAAAAATGCTCTATATTGGGAAACACTTTACTTGAAGGGGTTTAACTTAAAAAATTAAGTAAGCTGGTTCATCAGTTAATACAATGAAGGAGATTGATTTAATCTTCAGAAACTCAAGATATTATGTTTTCTGAACCACATTAATTATTTAAGTTGATTTAACAAACGAAAAAATGTTGTGATTACAAATCATGAACATATTTTTTTTACAGTGTAAGACTGACATGACACACATCATGAATACAGTATGAAGGAGGTTGTATGGATGATTGTTTACGGCAACTGTCATTTAGTGTTATTCGCTCAATTATAATTTTTTTTGCAGTTTTAAAAGACATTGCTTGAGATGTTTTTGCCATAAAAACCAATACATCATAACCCGTCAGTGTCTTTGTCATGACAAGTTGACATTACTAAGACAATAAAACCTATCGTAAACATTATATAGCAGATTAATTATCAAACTTAAGAAATTGGTTAACATTACATGAAACTGTCATGTGGTTGGTTTTGACATTAGCTGTATTATAACTGTGCCATAAATATTTTTCTTGACCTCAACTACAGTGGTACAAAATGGTTTCTTAAGTTGGATAATTAATCTGCTATATCATGTTTATGACAGGTTGTGTTGTCTTAGTAATGTCAAATTGTCTTGACAAAGACACTGACAGGTTATGATGTATTGGTTTATGTCAAGTTGGCAAACTTCATATTTGCATTAAAAATGTCATAACTGAGCGAATGACACTTTAAGACAGTTGTCATAAACATACATAAACCCTACTTCATATTCATAACATATGTCATGTCATGGTTACGAAGGTGTCATGCCAGTCTTATGCACAGTTACCCTATATTGTAGTCTCTTTTTTTTACATTCCCATACCATGACAGTGACAGATACACTCTCAGAAAAAAAGGTACAAAAGCTGTCACTGGGGCTGTACCTTTTCAAACGGTACACTTTTGTACCTTAAGGGTGCATATTAGCACCTAAAATGAACATATCAACACTTAAACTGTACATATTAGTACCTGAAATGCACATATTAGCACCTATTAGCACCTAAAATGTACATATCAAAACTTAAAATGTTCATATTAGTACCTGAAATGTACATATTAGCACCAAAAATTTACATATTAGCACATAAAATGTATATATTAGCACATAAAATGTACAAATTAGTACCTAAAATGGACAAAAGTGTACCTTTTGAAAAGGTACAGCCCCAGTGACAGCTTTTTTCTGAGAGTGTATAAGCTGTGTGATGAGTACTGGTTAATTGATTTAGGTCAGGATAAATATGGGTTAATGAGTTAGTACAGAAGCTGCAAAGAAACGACTGCATGATGACTAATTTGTGTCTGTAATTAATGCATAAAACGTTAAAAATTAGATCCGTTGAACAGGGCTCGTGAATAATCTTCTGCACAGTTTGAAAACCCATTTGTTTTAATAAACGCTTGCCAATGGTTGTGCAGGTGGCCTGTGCATGTGAAAGGGCAGCGAGACATCTGCCTTCTTCTAAAAATAGTTGGTGTTTGACATGGTTTATCTTTCTTTACTGTACATAGTCACAGGCTAGATTAGAAACCACATGTGAGGTCAAAACATTTTTAAATATGATTTTTGACTCTTGATGTCAAGACTGATATATTTTCTGTCTTTTTTCTGCAAGATTCTCACAATGTAATCTCCAATATCTGGTGATGACAATGCAAGACGTGTCAAGCCAGGTCAATCCTGCATCAGACTGAAGGAACTGGGCAAACGTATTCATCATGAGCAACCAGGAGAAGCGTCACAGGACAACCATGCAGCACCTCCGCTATCTCGATAGCTTTATGAATGAAATAGACCGTGAGGTCATGAGCCTGACGGATCGAGCTTTCAAGAGTCTGTGCATTGGGGACGAAGCCATATACAATGACTCAGAGTTTTCCCCGTCTCCCGTCAGCTGCCACAAGCCAGTGGTGGAGGACGTCTCAAAAAAGACTCAGGAGAGTTCATTTTCTGCCGTCAAAAAACTTAATTCTCACCCCATTAACGGAGCGAATGATTTATTGACTGGATCGTCCAAAGACTCTGCACTTTTTGCCGTATTTTCAGCCAAAAAGAATGGCGAGAGCACCAAGATGACAAATGGTGATTCATGGGACAAATCTGCTCTTCTCAGCATCCAAAGAGAGCTCTCTGAGTTTTCCTCAGATTACCAGAGAATAGCGGCGGAACATCTTTCCCAAGCCAAGAATCACCTAAAATCAGATGAAAAAGTCTCCGCCAAAAAGTCAAGCAAGGATGCATCGCTTCCCTCTGGAAAATCCAACAAACTGAGCAAAAACAACAAACTGAGACAACTGAATTCCATCAACTTTTTCCTGCACAGTGAATTCAGCCCGTTCTTGTCATGGAGGGATTTTAATAGGTTCCCCATTGGCCAGGAGCACATATCGGAGATTATCGTAAGCGATAGGCCACCTGAATGGTATGATTTACCTCTCTACAAAGAATTAACTGCAGCACATGGACACTTTAAGTTAAGTTTTCCCCCATCAGAGGAAAAAGAAGTCGAAAAGTGTCCTATACAAAGTGAGACTCGTTTGCTCGAACCACAGGTTGCGTCTGTACAATCTTCAGTAGCCCCAAAGCCAGAGAAAGAGTCCAAGCACAATATACCTACAAAGGACCCTCCTCTTGCCTCTGAACAGAGATGTAATTCAGAAAGGGCAGAACCGTGCGTTCCCTGGAGAAAAAGCAGAAGTAGAGCAAAAAGTGCCGCTCCTGTGGGACATTCCATCAACTCAGTTTGTGAGAGGACAAGAACTGGAGAAAGGAGCGCACAGGTGTTTAAAAACGAAGTGAAGACAATAGAGGACCAGACCTCCGCTAGTTCCACCCCTTTCAGTATTTCACAGCTGTTGACACCAGTGATACCCTCCAGACATGGGACGGGAACTTCAGACATGCTCTCGCCCACTGCCTTTGAGGTCCCACTACTCCCGGAGAGAGAAGTGCATCCGTCTCCTGAGATTAGGAGGGAGGGGTACAAATCCATAGCGTCAAGCTTGTTGTTCAATCTCAAAGACAATAGAAAACGGGTTAAGACCATGTACAGTCCACCAAAGTTTAAAGGTCTGGATGTGGGAAATCAAAGCAAAGAGTCCCCCCAGCCAAAAGACGGCTTTGAAATACAACTTGAAACTATTTCACCCGCTAGTCAAAAAGCCATCATCTCTCAGATGAGTCCTTTATTGGAAACTGCAGACACTCAAACTTGCTCTCCCGCAAATGGTGGGATGCCAGACGACTATTTGGCATTTAGTCTTCTTCAATCTGGAACGTTAAAATCCAACAGGAGCCCTGGAGCTAACAAGGCAACTTACCCCTCATTACAACTTTACAGAAAAACTACTCCTGAGGAGATTAATAGTAGAGCAAATGCTCAAACTGTGGTGGAAACAAGCTCACAGGTTTTCACAGATAAAGCCAGCCAAGATCATGGCACAGAGCATAGTTATCCAAGTAAAGAGTTGCAAAGCAAAAACAATCCCTTAGAGTCGACGCGAAATGCCCCTAAACCCACTGTAGAAAGATCTCTTGAAAACAAATCTGGGAAAAGTCCAAGTGTACGTTTACCAAACCTGGAGCAGCAAGTCTTTAGCGATGGTACTAATCAAATGAAAACTAGAGAACAGAAAAGCCCTGTTAAAGAGAAGGAACCACCGAGAAAGGAGACAGGAGCAAAGCATGTCTTTTCCGCACGACAGAACAACTACATTAAAAGTCAGAGATTTGTGAGTACAGATGATGATAATCACAATGATTCTAATGCAGAAAAAGGGACTATAAGGGATAGCAAGTGGTCAAGGCATTCCAAAAATACAAAAACAAAAGAGAAAAGACAAGAGGAGCATATTGCAAACATACATAAAGATAAAGTAATGGATGGACCACTATTGAAAGAAGGGGGTCAAGTAAGAGGAGAGGCTAACACAGCTAAAGAGCTAATTATGACATCAAAGAGTGGTTTGGAAACTCAAAGAGAGCAAAAAGGAAACTCTGAAAAAATTAAAAGAAACATTAAATTATTTGCATCAATGGAACAGGCGCCTAATAAGACAAATGCACCATTAAAGAGAGAGAATGTTGTCATCGATAAGTACGACCTGGCCAAAATGGCTTTAGAGGAAGTAATTGCTGAACGAGAGCAAAGAAAGTTGAAAAGTAAGGCTCAAGGTGGAGAGGACCAACAGTCTAGTATGATCAGGGAGAAAAGTGCCAAGGATGGAAAAGGTCAGAATACTGTATCTGCTTTTAAAACAAATTGGCAGACTGGTCAAACGAGGTCAGAAGACATGGCCAAACATGGTGAAAGTCATGTGGCTGAGGTAAAATTAGCCAGGCCCTGTAAGCAGGAAGCATCTATTGGGCAGTCCCAACAAGCAGGACTTATAAAACATAATGAAAGGGACAAATTATGCCTAGACAATCAAGAAAGCAACACAGATAATGCCAGCAAGGATGGTCAATTATGCCAAAAGATAGAGTTGGAATGCACAAAAGCAGGTGATCATTTGAGTAGCAGTGTGGGACAGTGTGAGGAAGAGTTGGGCGTTAGTTCCTTTAAACCTGAGATACCCCCAAGAAGAGGGAGAAGTAATTCTCATAGTAATGACAGAGTTGGTGAAAAGACAGTAAGTCATTCTGACTTTAAAAAAGAAGGGGACACTACAGTCAAAACTAAGGACAAGGAAAGTAGGGAAGTTGACAAAGTTCAGTCAAGTCAATCAAAGAATCGAGGCCCCAAAAGAGGAAATGTATTGTCTCTGAAAGAGAAATATGACAAAGAAAGTAAGGTGAACCTCAAGGATGCTCAGAAAGGTACGTCCGTTGAAGATACCAAGTCAATGGAAGAGGGACCCAATGAAAAGGCTCCAACAGACAAAATGAAACATAAATTTATTCCACCAAAACTCACAGTTAGTGATCCCGAAAGTGGGACTTATTCCATTATCTACAAGGAGATGGATTCAGAGAGTGAACGGAAGTCAAAAGATGTCACACAAGAAGCTACACATGATCTCACAAACAACATAAATGAGGAAATGGAAGACAACAATGTACAAACGAACGAGAAGGAAGAGGCTTCTGAAGGTCCGAAGCAGAACAAATCCAAAGGTCCTAGTAAAAGCTATGTAAAAGACTTCTTCAGTGGATTTCTGTTTGGACTTTCAAGCTCAGAAAAGGGAAAACCTGTAGATGAACATGAGGACCTTTCTGAAACACTGTCATCGGAGTCTTTTAAAACTGATAAAGCCAGAAAGGACAGTATCACAGTATATGATATCCTTGGGCAGTCTCACACTATATCCTCATTGAATGGTAAACAAACACATCACAGCAGCCGATCTTCAAACTCAAACTCAAGTGAGCTTTCTCCATTTCATGAATCAGAACTGGGGGCAAAACCACAACCTGAAGAGTTTTTGAGTAAAGCAGACATGAAAGAAAGAGTTGATGGAAAGGTGAAACCAACAATAGATTCCTGCTCTTTAAGCAACCCTGAAAGTGAGCCTGATGTTTCTCCACCGAGTGATGTGGACAAAGGTGGATGGGTGCACAACTTGATTGAGTCAGCTAGAAGCTTAACACAAATATCACCCAATCATACTCAACTAGAAATAGATCAACAGCTTCCTCTGAAGAGCCACTTGAATGAGGAAGGTCTGGACCTCTGCAAGGACTGTGTCCATTCCCCAGTTGGATCAGTCAAGAGCCCCACAACAAACCCACCAGCAATGCATTTACTGTCCCTTCCAGTTACAGTCAAAGTTGGAAGTGGCTCTGTGTCTGAAGAGGAGGAGCAGCGCTCTGCTGTGAGCACTTTATCTGAAGGCCTGGAAAGCTATGAAACATGCGGAGGGGATGCCATGGAGGAAAAAATTGCACCAGTAGAGGATGAGGAGGGATCCAAGGCACCCAGCGAGAGATCTGCTTCAGTCTGCAGCGGAAATGACAGTAATGGCCAGAACAAGCCACCTGTTGTACCTCCAAAAACCGAAAAGGCTCTACGCCGAGCCATGAAACTCACCACACGGAGGATTCAAAAGGCTGAAGCTAAAAGCAAACCTGAGCGTAAAAGCAGAAGCAGTGACAAAAGTGTCAGTCACAAGACCGAGAGGAGACACCACAGCACTGATAAATTACTTGACCGATCAGAAAACAGATCGCTCAGCAGCGATGGTAAACACAGCGAACATCTCAATGAACCCAAAACTCAAAGAAGCGAGAAGCATGCTAGACACCATAGTGGCCTCAAAAGTCAAAACATAGAAGAGACTGAACCTAGTAAAAAACTACAACACGCGTCCAAAGACAAAGAAAGACAAACCAGTACTGAGAAACAACAAGACGGCACAGCAAACCACGGGGATCATTTGGGGAACGGCATAAGTAATGACTGTGATCGATTAGGTCGAAGCAATGAAAAACACTTGCCCAAGAAACTGGAACGTAGGACTCAAAGTTTGGATCGATTTCTAAGGGAAAAACACCAAAACATGTCAAGTCGCACTGGTGGTGAAGTTAAATCGAATTTTTTAATAGAGGGATCCCAGTACTCGACTCCAAAGACATGCATTGAACAAACGTATGCACCAACCACTAACCTTGTCACACAGTCCTTCCCAATCACCCAGAGAAAGCTTTTACAGGACCCTGACTCTGGACAGTACTTTCTGGTGGATATCCCAGTACAGGTCAAAACGAAAACTTTCTTTGACCCGGAAACTAAAAGTTACGTGCAACTTCCGGTACAGTCTCCCGAGGCTTCCCCAATGGAGGTGATGAACACGCCACCACTTATGCTGTATCATGGCTTTGTTCCAGTGCCTGTACCCTCACAGAAGTCTAGAAGGTCTATGAATCCTCCGGATGACCTGGAAGACTTTGAATCTAGCAGGAAACAAATGCAGGAGGACTTTTATCAGATAAATAAGGAAGAAGGAAATCCTTACATTGAGCCAGTGTATATATCACAAGAACATACCCCTGAGGAGGAAATTGATAGTGTGAGATGACAACATGAGATCGAACGTGACTGAAATCAGGGATTTGTTTTGTGTGGTGTGATATGGAAAACGTTTTTTGTAGTATGTATGCTGTTCTTTGTTTATAGTACACGAGACGTGGATTGTACATGTTTATTTCTACTTAAAGTATGGCAAATACCTAAAAGCACTTGTCTTCGTAACATGAGGTTGAGATTTGGATTTGCGCCTTATTGAAAGTAGTGTTGCTTTCACAAAAATATTTTGATACATCTTGCATTCGAGGTTTGAAAATACATTAGTCCACGGTATTTTTCACAGCCGAAAAGTATTGTAAAAATGAAGGAATTAACATAGTTTATGTGTTTTATATGCTTAAAATGGTATGTTTGACAAATGCTGATTGCATCACTTTTCAGGTGCATTTTTGGAATGAATCCATTTCAATGGATTGTTGCTTCAGAAAAGAACCATTCCAATAAAAGCATCATCAATGAGCAATTGTTTAATGATCTAATTCTGATTATCTTGCTGTTTTGATCCAAAGACGGCTCATATCCCATTCAGTTTATAGTCTCAGAAAGAAAGCCAGAGTTTAGATTTGCAGTTGCCCTCACTGCAGATTATTCTGCTTGACTTAAGGACTAGTTCACTTTAAAAAAAAACTTGCGGATAATTTACTCACCCCCATGTCATCCAAGATATCCATGTCTTTCTTTCTTCAGTCGAAAAGAAATTAAGGTTTTTGATGAAAACATTCCAGGATTTTTCTCCATATAATGGACTTCAATGGGAACCAAATGGTTCAAGGTCCAAAAGACAGTTTCAGTGCAAACTACAAACTGTTGAAAGGGCTTTAAACGATTCCAGACAATGAATAAGGGTCTTATCAAACGAAACGATCACTCATTTAAAAAAAAAAAAGCAAGCTTTATAAGCTCAAATGGTCACCTTGCTCTGTTCTGTGATGCGCGTTCGTGATTCTCCTGTTCGAAGTCGTTTAACAAAATGAACGAATCTTTTTTCACGTCATTTGGTTCATTCAACGAACGAAATGAACGAGTTTACTCGGGATCGAACAGGAGAGTCATGAACGCGCATCACAGAACAGAGCAAGGCAAGCATTTGTGCTTATATAACTTAATTTTTTTTTAAATGAGCGATTTTTTCGCTAGATAAGACCCTTATTTATCGTTTGCAATCGTTTAAAGCCCTTTGAACAGTTTGCATTTTGTTCTGAAACTCTCATTTAGACCTTGAACCGTTTGGTTCCCATTGAAGTCCATTATATGGAGAAAAATCCTGGAATGTTTTTATCAGAAACCTTAATTTCTTTTCGACTGAAGAAAGAAAGACATGGACATCTTGGATGACATGGGGGTGAGTAAATTATCAGCTAAAGTTTTTTTTTTTTTTTTTAAAGTGAACTTCTCCTTTAGATAGGAAGAGAGCATCTGATTGACACTGTGGCACAGTGACCAACCATGACCACATGCTGTTTAATCCCACTGGGTTATCTGAAATAGACTGCACCAAAACAACAACAACCCAGCATTGGAAAATGATTTCAAATAATGGTGGAAAAAACATTGAGAAATACCTGAATTTTTGTCCATTCAAAAGTCATACTTGCTGATTATTTTTTATGCTACCACCTAGTGGTGAATAAGGAGGTTTGCAAGTGTCTTCGCCTGCTAAAACTGCTGAAAAATTTGGGTTGCAACATTATTTGGTATTTGTCCCGACACAAATCATTGGCTGAGAAAATAAAGGAACTTGCCGTTGTCTGACAATATGCACGTCTATCCCAGGATGACCAACTATTACAATATATGTGCTGGCAGCACGAACTTTAAGCCTAATATGTTACAAGCGTAAAGGGATAGTTCACTTTGAAATTAATTTAGCTCTAGGGCATCCAAGATGTAGGTGTCTTTTTTTCCGCAGTAGTTTCAATTTTGATATTTTTAGGTCAACCCGTTCTTGTCTGTCAGTCATAT
The DNA here is from genome assembly GCF_988280905.1 of Pimephales promelas. Lineage (NCBI taxonomy): Eukaryota > Metazoa > Chordata > Actinopteri > Cypriniformes > Leuciscidae > Pimephales > Pimephales promelas. The sequence continues at coordinate 2,782,240 of NC_142785.1, read as the reverse complement.
AATGGAGGTCTATGGTCACCACCTCGAAGAGCATGCACAGAGAAGTCCAAATTAAATATGATTTACTGACTCGTGAATATAAATACAAATAAATGGACACTCAACAAGCGGTTTGTGTGAGAAAACGAACACTGTTTCTATCTTTTTACCTCTTGTAACCACAACCACAATGCACCCGCGCCCTCGGATCACTTGGATTACTGATTACGGATCACTGTGGTTACAAGAGGTAAAAACGATATAAATACTGTTCGTTTCCTCACTCAAACCGCTCATTTCGTGTCTTAGGCCATCAGTGTGTATTTACATTTACGAGTCATTAAATCATGTTTAATTTGGACTTCTCTGCGCATGCTCTTTGAGGTGGTGACCATAGACCTCCATTACATGACTGACAGACAAGAACGGTTTGACCTAAAAATATCAAACTTAAAACTACTGCGGAAACAAAGACACCTACATCTTGGATGCCCTTGAGGTAACCTAAAACATACCAAAAATTAATTTCAAAGTCAACTATCCCTTTAATAGAGTTAAAGGTAGAGCTCTTAAAGTCTTAAAAGGTCATTTTCCAATCACAGTAGTTTGCTAAATGAGGTGGATCTGTTTGACACTTATAAAAGACATTATTGTAATGCTTGCATTTAATATCTTTAATTTCGATATCAACTAAAAATAATGCTATCTAAATGTACATTTGATTGAAGTTTGGCACAGTACACATCAACATAAGTTTACGTTTAAGTTTCGTATTTTAATGGCAGCCACAACTGCCCGCAACCATGTCGTTATACTGTTTTAGAACGACATTTTCCTCATCATCGAAGTACAGGAGGCTGATGGGGTGAAGCACGTCGGGAACACAGCACGGTTTCCCCGCATCCTGCGATAGTTTCAGCGCGTTCATGATGGCTCTCACGGTAGCGTGATTCGTAGCCCGTAGACCTTCGCCCAGTGGAAACGGACATGCGCCCATGCAACTGTACGCATTATAACCTCTGGGAGATATTATCCACCCCGACCAGCCGATCTTAGTGAAGTCTACGTAGAGGTTTGTTCTCTGGCATGTAGAAGATAAGGCACGCACGCTCCTGCGCTTCCGCATTGTTGACTTCATTGAACTTTCTGTAGGCTCCAGGGATTTAAGGGATGCGTTGATATTTTGTCCTAAAAGAGTCAACAATGACATCAGAACTTGATATGTCACTCTTTATTATGCATTATAGTTAGTTATCATTCAATATACGAGTCTTTCTTCAACTTTAGTTCTTTTATGTCCCTAAGGTTTCTTATACGAATGTCACATGGAAACTTTTACCAGGACTTCATCAATAATTTATCAACTTTTAAGATGCCTCTTATTGTATTGTTTCACCCTGGTTGCAGACCCAGACTTTCAGTCTTAAAATATGAATATTTCCACCCATTTCTTATGCTATTTGAGATGTGATGGAATGGAAATACCATTGTGGCTCCATGTATATCTATAAGTGTGAAAAGTGTTTTAAGAAAGTTTATTTTTTAAAAGACCACTGAGCCAAAAGTATAGTCTAGAAAACAGCCATGTATTATACTTGTGTCTGGAGAATTTCAGTGTGTTTTATGGCTTAATTACCTGTGTAGTACTTTCGTCCGTCATCTGAATATATAACCAGATATGCATTTGTCTCACGATCTGACTGCTTGTCCATCTTAATGGTGGACTCAAACCAGTTCCCTGAAGGTAAAGCAGTCACGACCAGGATACCATTATTTGTACCGCTGTGAAGAATCCATTTGGTCACCTGTTAATAATTTAGGAGTTATTTTTGCAACAGCAGCACGAACAAAATGATTACAATTTGTTTTCCTCTTCATATAGTATATATTTACCATTTGTGTGATGTTGAATACCTCCCATCCTTTGGTGTAGACAGGTAATAACCTTGAGCTTATCAAATTCCCTCGCCAAGGTTTAGGTCTGCTGTCCAGCACTTTATACAAGTCGATCTAAAACAGAGTTTTCTGGTAACGTTTTCTTACTTGAGACGAACATCAACAGCCTTGAACATTTCCTTCCAGCTAACAGTGAACATGCTAGCTAGCTTCTCTCAAAGTAATGATAAACGTTCTTAATGAGGACATTTGTTCAAAGATTGCAGGTCTTTAGTAGGCTAATGTTCTCAAAATGTTAGCACAAGAAAACATATTTCTATTCATGGAAAGTTTTTTTTTCTTTTTTTTTCGAAACAGTTGGATGTTCGTCTAATGTGTTTAACTGTTTAACGTTCAGATAACTTTTAAAACAAGTAACGTTCGTATGTTTGTAAAATTCTAAAATGGAATATACTTTTAACATTTGTATAGTAGGCTAATAATAATAAAAAAGGACGTTGTGAACTACGTAATCATAACGTAATCATAACTTAATGGGAACGTTAGCAAAACGTTCTTAGAATTGATCTGTCCGTTTCTTTTAAAATGAAAAGCACATGATCATTTGCCTATGACTGATAGATCGACTTTAAATGGCCAACTTACTTTGTAAAAATGATGACGTCCCATAAACGGATGTTTACGGCGAAACCATCGGAATTCTGCTTTTATCACGCGCTCGTCCTGTCCGAATGATGTCAGATTAAAGTAGTGATATGAGCCGCTGGACTGTCCTAGATTAGACAAAAGAAATCTCAGCATTAGCTTCTAAACGTCCAGTGTAACATCAGCCATTTCACCATTTACATTTACCTTCGAAACTTCTCACAATATTCCCTTCCAGAACTTTCGAGTTTTTCAGCGTTCCGTTCGCGTCCGCAACGGCATCATATAACTCCATCATGAACTCAGGTGCCTTCCTATTGGTCGCAACATTGCGTGTCAAATCTTTCATCTGCAATATTTCATTCCAGATGCGCATCTTAATTGCATTTGTGATCTTTTGCACATCTGTTGAGGTGGAAATGACATCGGATGACACAAAAGCAAAAATCCCAAAGAGATAAATGTTCACTAACTTCATTTCTGACCGTGCAGATCTAAATTTGACCAATGCAACAACCCGAATATCCCCTTAGTATGAATGTGCACCTGCTGCAGATGGACTGGTGTGACAGTGCATTCAAACCAACTATAAATTTACATCTCAGTTTACACAAGGGCTTGTATGCCCACAGATAAGAGTGAACAGACAGCCTTTCAGCTCAAACATCATGACTAAAGTTAAATAAACTGTCTGCCTCATATTAATAAATCAGATACAAACAGCATTAAGGCTGCCTTTTCTCTTCTTAACTTACCTTTCATAAAATGTGCATTCTTTGCTTTTGTAAATTTAGGTCATATAGAACATTTTTGCTCATGCCATCTTCACAACTTTTTTTATGTTTATGCAAATGCATCATTTAGAGTTTAAGGGCATATTGTTGAACATTTCAATAGTGTATAAGCTGTAATATTTGACAGCTTTATTCACCATTGAAGGTGTGCTGGATCTGGTTTAGACGTCATTCGAAGATAACATCAATGAAGAGACAAATGTTGGAAATTGCTGCATGTCCGTGTTGGTTTTAGCAGGTTGTTGTCTGTTATCTCTGTACAGCCAGATCCTCCACAGTGACAGAAGCAAACGCAATGACATGACTATGACGCAAATGGAAATGAAGATTTACTCACATTTGCCCAACGCGTGTTTGCCCTTCATGCTGACATTTTCTGTAAGGCATCTGTGTGTATTCACATGATCCTCATTCAAATATAAGTTCAACTTTAAAGAGTTTAGTGTCGTTGTTTTTTTTTTTTAAAGTAAACATTAGTATGTCCTAATAGATGGATAGGCTATAAACTATACAATTTATATAAACTTTATAAGGGTCTGCACCTGTGATTTTCTGACTGTGCACTGCATATATATATATATATATATATATATATATATATATGAAGAGTTCAGATGCAAAAGCCTCTAAATGCCATTTGAAATTTTCTTCTTTAATGATGATTTTTATCAAACTTGTATATTTAAGTTCAGTAATTTCACTTAAATGGATATTTACCTATTACCTTACCTAAAAAGATAATTACCTATTAATTGTTATTTAAGTGAAATTACTGAACTTAAATATACAAGTTTGATAAAAATCATCATTAAAGAAGAAAATTTCAAATGGCATTTAGAGGCTTTTGCATGTGAACTCTTCATATATATACACTGTAAAAAAATATTGATGGTTTAACTTAAAAAAGTAAGTAACCTGGTTGCCTTAAAATTTTAAGTTCATTGAACTGGAAAAAGTGAGTTAATACAATGAAGGAGATTAATTTAACCATCAGAAACTCAAAATAATATGTTATCTGAACTAAATAAATTATTATAAAGTTGATTTGACAAAACAAAATATGTTGTGATAACAAATCTTGAAAATATTTTTTACAGTGTGAATGTGAATCTTAGATCAGTGTCACATGATCCTTCAGAAATCACTCCAATATGATGATTTGTGGAAACTGTGTTTGTTATTTTTCAGGATTTTTTGATGAATGGACAGCATTTATTTTATATTTATGTGTTTGACTCGTTTACATTACAAATAGGCCTATGTAAACAAGTCATTTTGCTTCTCAAGTAAATGTATCTTGATTTATAAATGCAGATTTTTACTGAAAAACAGTTTTTGTTGTAGCGTGGTGACCGTTCAATGGATGCAGCAGAACATCAGTTTGAATTAATTCATTTATTTACAGTAATGAAAGCTACTTACAGTATATATGTACAATAACTGACACAGCATTTTTTGTATCGATTGTTTTTACCCCATATATACCAAGTGATTATTTCTTGATTCATTCAATTGAATGTTTGTTTTGCCGGCTGTTTTGTCCCAATATCCGTAAGAATCATTGAGGGAACAGATTTGTATAAATGAATATAGCATTGGATGAACAATTATCTTTTCAATATAGCTGACATGCTCACAAAAGTATGCACAAAAATGATATAGTATATTAGGGATTGGATTTTACGATCTGTTTCCTCCGCTAGATGGCGCCGATGACAAAGGAAACATCTTTCATCACAACACATCTGCAAGCGCTTGCTTCTTGGCTCTTTACAGCAGCCTGGGCATATTTGCAGTGAAATGTATTACTTAATACTCAATGCTTCATACATAAGTACCCGAGCTGCCTCACAATTCAGTAGTTATTAAGGACAGGTATTTTTGAGTCCATACATTTCATTGCGCAAACTGAAAGCACCCCTGCTATTATTCCCCATTAAAAAATATATTGTTCAGAGTTTCAGATTCCATCTGCTGATTATATAGAGAATTGCATAAACATTTTGACAACAGTCTTTTGGAGATCTTCATAAAGATGAATGAGCTGTTGGAGGATTTGAGGAAAGGTGAAATTCTTGGCCTGTTGGACTTCTGTAAACTGTGTTCCTATTAATGGCCTCCCCCTTTTGTTCAACATCTCTTTGGGTCCTAAAGAGAACAGATGGAAGAAATTAAACAAGCACCGAGCCATCGCCGCTGCTGTTCTATTAGATATCTGAAGAGAAAATACAATTATTGCTAAAGTGGAAACATACCACTGGGGGATTATGGGAGGCCGGGTGTTTTATGTTTTCAGAATGATTGAATTTTCTTTGACCCGGGGGTGAAGTGTTTAGGGCTGTTTGGGTTAAAGATGAGAATGGTGAACAGGTAGTTTACAGGAGCCGCTGTTTCATTGCTCATATCTCTGCCACTTATTTCTCATTTCCTCTTTTTGGATCTGTTATGCTTAGCAATTAGTCAGTTTGTTTAGAAGCTCTTCTCGCAGGTTATTTTCTTGCAACATACAGGTTTATTAAGTTTTTAATGAAAAGAATTGTTATTTCGATGGTCCACTTTAGACATTCTACTAACTATAAGTAACTTTGCATGTCCACTAATCATTAGAGTATTAGTACGGTCTTTTTAATATCTGCTAACACTTTATTTTGATGCTCCCCAACAACATACATTCGACTGACTATGAGTGACTTAACCAATATGTGCATATCAACTTTCGGTAACACTTTACGCACAAGACGGACATGACACCTTCATAATCATGACATGTGTTGACTATGAAGGAAGTTTTATGCATGTTTGTGTGTCATTCACTCAGTTATGACATTTTGAATGCAAATATGACATTGATTGACACCTTGACATAAACCAATACATCATAACCTGTCATGACAATTTGACATTACTACAACACAACCTGTCATAAACATGATTAATGATCAAACTTAACAAAGCACCTAGCTTTATTGGTTAACATTACATTAAACTGTCAGCTGGTTGGTTTCGACATTGGCTGTCTATAACTTTTTAAAGACAAATTCAATGTGTACCACTGTAGTTGAGCTCACGAAAAATATTCATGACACAGTTATAATGCCTCATGACATCCAATGTCAAAGCCAACCACATGACAGATTAACTTCATTTATGTCAAGATGTCATGACAAAGACACTGACAGGTTATGATGTATTGGTTTATGTCAAGGTGTCATAACAAAGATGTCATATTTGCATTAAAAATGTCATTATTGAGCCAAAGACACTTAATGACAGTTGTCATAAACATGCACTTCATATTCATAATATGTCATGTCGTGGTTATGAAGGCGTCATGTCAGTCTTATGCACACCCCCTCAAGTAAAGTGTTACCCAACTTTCTAACCCTATCCAAAACAGTGCTAATACTGTAATGACAGTTAGTTGCAAAGTTATTCGTACAACATCTAGACTTTCAAAAAAAAGTGTCTGATTTTGGCCAGATATTACATCTAAAGCACAAAGACACACATTTAGACTTTCTCTTGACATCTAAGACGGTGAATGCATTGAATCAGCTTTTTACAGTAAGATGATCTGTTCTCTTAACGGCCGTAGAAACTCGTCTGTAAATTACAGTATGAGCCGGAGGGATTGCGTTTATCTGCCAATTGTGTGTTTGGAATATCTAACATTTAAACAGACCAAACCAGAGATGTAGTCATCCTTCTAGATCATAACCACATATTTAGGGGTTCGTGTTTTTCTTGGATATTTCATTGGCTTGAACGCTGTATTTAAAAGGATTTAATGAGTATATACTGCATCTCTCAAAGAACGTGATAAACTTGAGGATATTTGTAGACTGCAGATTTCCAGAGCTCTCATGTATATCGCTATTTAAACCTTATGAATATTTATTTACCATGGTTTAGGTGCTTGGAGATTTGTCAAGCGGTGAAAATGTATGAATATAGTTATGGTTATGCTGATATGGAAATAATCAAAATGCTGATAAACGTGTTGCACAAAATCTACTTCTGATTAATAGCTTAGACTTTGTTTTTAGCAAGTAAAAGTCATAATTGTAAAACTGTCCTGCTTCAGCTCATGAGGTATTTTTGCCGTGAAATCTTCACTGATTTTTAAAGTAAAAATAATAACTTTTACATTGTTAGCAATATTTCAGGATGAACATTTAATGGACTGGACCATACATCATGTTTCAGAAAAAATAAGACTAAAATATAAAATGATGCATTAGGGTTCTTGTATTGCCTAAAACGGCAGAGTTTTGATCATAAAACTAGCATTTAAATATCATCTTACTATTTTATTGGCAGATAGATGTTTATGAAATTTATGAAAGTATCTGAAAGATCTTATTGTTTTACAGTACATTACAAGCACCAGTATCTCATCTTACTTTTGGGCCATATAAATATCAGCATCTGCACAAAATTGCACATTTTTTCTCGGTTTGGGCCTTTTTTCCAACTCGTGTATAAGCTTAATATTCTCATATCATAAAATGTGAGGTATAAAAGCATGAATTATCAAAAATGATATTCAAATCTATGTATTTATAACAAAATTCTGTGTTTTTTTAAAAAAAATAAACAGAACGTATAATTCTACAGTATATGTATATATATATATATATATATATATCGTATACATATATATACACACACAGTGTATTATTTCATATGTCAGGCTTTACAGCTTTAAGATTAAATCAATAGATAAAAACAGAAAGAATCATCTTGTCTGCATTGCTCTCTCTCTCTCGTGTATGACTGCATTGAACCCTCTTCACATGTGTTGGGACCGAGTCCGAGCTTTCAGCGCCTGATGCCCCCAGGTCCCGAGACCGCTCTTTAGGTGCGTACTGACAGAGGAAAAGGCCTCTGTTAACCAAACCCACACCTGATACTTCCTCTCTGCCCCAAACACACATATACACATGTGTGTCTCAGCGTGTGTTGACTGATACATGTGGCACACTGTAATCAAACAGCAGTGGCCGATGCTGACAGACAGTCATTGGGACGCTGCCACTGCAAACACTGTGTGTGGTAAAACACCTGATCGGGTAGATACCGCTCCTGTACGGGATATCCCATCCATTTACATTTAATAAACTGCTCAAAAGCTTTCTCTGGTGCCTTAACAAGCCCAAAAAACACAGCTTTGTATTTAATTCATTTTATCTTGGTGACTTAGGTGATTATAGTTAGGATTTTTGTGTTTTAAAGGTGGAATACCTACGATTTTTGCATTAAAATATCCCAAAATCACAAGGCCAGTGTTATATATTTAGTTAAGATGATAACTTACAATATTCCAAATGTTTCAAACAATGTTTAAATCGGGAGAAAATTTAGATTTTAAACAAGGAAACGGGGCGTGTGAGCAGGGGTGAGCTGGGAGTCGCCAGTCAATCGCGTCATACCTCGGTTTCCGCTCGGAAGTTGTAGTTGTGCGTTAGCGTCTATCAAGCAACAAACGTCAGCTTGTTTCGCGCATTTGTTATGAAATTGAGCACAATTATTCTTTTCATTTATTCTCGGAATGTGAACTGTTGGCTGTAAAGGGGGTCGCACACCGGACGAGAAGCCCCGCGCCACGTTTGGGACAACTCCAGGTAACACCATCATTCTCATCAGTGTATGGCCAGCAATATTGTTATGTTTAATGACATGAAAGGAAGATAACGTCTGTTCTATGTTATTGTACTGTACAATTAAATACAATCGTTGCTAAGTCTGCATTCTGAAAACTTTACCTCAGATCATCATCCGTTAACTCAATCAATTGAGAATCTCACCTGAAAAATCTAATAACATCAGCTATTGTTATTCAAGCAGCTGATTTCTGTAAATGAATGCAAAACTAATGCATATTGCAGCATAGGGCGAAGTCAGGATCCATTAGCAACGATTTGAGACAAAAATAAGTCACTTCGTCCAGTGACTCGTACAGTAACATCTGTGATAACTAATTTACTTTTAAACCTGACTTTTCTTACGGTAGTTTCAGTTTAATGAAAAACAAGCATGTCATTAAACGCAACGTTTATAGAAATCGAACTTTACCTCATCCATGAAAACTAATTTTCGATTCCCGTACTGACTGATTTATCCACGGTGGAGTTGAAAACAACAGTTCCCATCATTCCGCGTTCCTCCACGTCGTCATCAAGCAAAGCCGTTGTTGTTGTTTTGAATGTAGCGCCCTCTAGCGGCATCTAAATCTTAGGTATTATAGGTAAATATTGGATGTATATTATGTGATTGCTGTGTTTATTTTGCCTTGTCTGCTTTTTACATGCCTTCATGCTTTTTAATAACATTGAGGAACACAATGGAAATAATCAATCAGCTTTGTTGTGTCGTTATCCTCAACAGTTTTTAAAGTAGGTATGGGATACTTTGTACAGTTTCGTAAACCTGTCAAATAAATTGAATTGAATTCAATTATATATATATATATATAGACATAAACTATATTTTTTTCAATTTGCTTATACAAGCAAATATATAATTTTCCATTCTGATTTTTAGTACATTTAAGCAAATCATAGCATTTCAAAAATAAATTAAGGTTAAAGTCGCTATATTATGTGAATACATGAGAATTATAATGTAAATTATGAGAAGAATGTTATTTTCATTACAAATTTAATCTCATAATGGAATGAATGTTTCTCGTAATTTTCAATCTTTCAGAATAATACAACATTAAACTTGTAATATTATGAGTCTATTCTCGTAAAAGGCAAATTATGAAATTACTCTTAAAACATGACGTCGTTATTCTTGAAATCGTCAATCGTTTGCTGTGTCTAAAACTTTTACAGACTGATATTTTGTAAGGACACGTTGCTGACCGTACTTACACTGAGTTTTTAATCACACACACACACACACACACACACACACACACAAGAATGTTGATGTTTTAGACTAAAGATAATCAATTAGGCAATTGCAATAAAATGGATACGGCATGGCAGGTTCAGTTCTGTCTGAAAGTGTTTTTTCAATTTATCTGTGTTTCTTCGGACAGAAGACAGATGAAAACTTATTTCAAATATTGATTTCAAAGCTGTGCTTTAGACCTGCCAGGTTTACAAACATGCTAAAAAGCTTTGGCACACAAGTACGAGTGTGGTATTACATAAGAAACACTTCAACGGGCCAAGTTGGCCCTCCTCTCTCGTCTCCAGGCCCATCTGTCTGTCTTTACTCCCAGATTCTGCCTTTTTATTCCTCCCTCTCACTCGTCTATTCCCAAGCTGCCTGTGTTTCTGTATGTTATGCGTATATTTTGCATTGTGTGTTTCAGTGTTAGATCAGTGTCACCAGAGCGAGACCACAGGGATGTATCATGCCAGGTTTGGATGCCTGACATGCTGACTTGATGTAAAATGACACAGTGATGAATTAGATGATGGATTAAAAAAAAAATACAAATCACACATTCAGTTTGTAGTATAATATAATATAACAATATAATATAATTAATTTCAGAGTAACAAAAATGATGTGCAATGTAGATCTGAGATAATTTAATGTTACTTATTAATATTTATGGTCCATTTTTGACATTAAAAATAATTTAAAACAATTTTTCTTTGCCTGTATAGCTCTCTATGAATTTTCTAGTTGTTTTTGGACAAAATTACTTACTTTTAAGATGTGGATTTGAATGTATTATTATTTTTTAAATTCTCAAATAATACTTTTTACCACGTTTTTTTATATATATAAAAAAAGTAAATAAATTTGAGTGCACACGTTTTTGCATTATTACTACAGTCAAACCTGAGTACAGAGATTTTGTTACAGGTAAAATTGCAATTAAAAAAAAATAATTCACAGCTTTTTAATATTATTATTATTATTAAACATATTTATTATTTTTAAACATATTTATTATTTTAACAATTTTAATCATAATTATATTATGTATTATATTACATATATTAATTATGTTATGTTTTTCATCATTGAATTTTTATTTTCTGCATTGTGGCCGATTTGTGGAGAGTAGGGGTGTTCGTCAATTTCCCATTCATTTCCTATGGTCGGTCAAAATTCATTGGTGTGTATGTGTATAAAAAGTGTGTTTGTGTGGGTGAGTGTGTATGTTTTGCACTCTTGGTGTTTTAAAGTGTCTTTTTTTTTCTGCATCATGGCCGATTTGTAGATTTGCACAGACAAAAATGCTCAGACTTTTTGTGTTTTTGTCAATTTCCCATTCATTTCCTATGGTCGGTCATTTTTGACCAAAGAGTGAACTATCTAACTATTTTTGAAAGTTTTTACGACCTTAGCCTGCTCAGATCATGATCTCAATTTTGTTGTGTGTTCACATACCAAATGCCATAAAAGTCACCAAGTTTCGTAATTCTGATAAAGCTGTGATTTTTAACAATTGGAAACAGAAATACCATACTGTAAACTCACAGCTTGTATGATTATATTAGTGAATGAGGAGTGACGACTTTACCAGAGCATGGGAAATGCATTGCACTGTGAATTTCCACTGAACGTGTTAGTTTGTGGCCTTGTTCTCCAGGTCCCAATCCATTATATACTGTATGGGGAAAGGCTCAATAGAAATGCAGGAGGGCTGCTCCTTTAGAAAACAAGCAAGGTGCTCAGAAGAGGCATTCAGCATATTCCTCAGTGTTGAGCTCAATAACAATGGGCTTTGGTTAGTGTGAGTGCTAAATGCAACGAGCCGTTGCTGTGTGTGTTCATGAGTCCTGCGGTGATGTCCCCGGCCGGCTGAGAATAGTGGCTCAGTTTGGTGGAACGGAGGTTCCAGTCAGATTAGGTGGGATGTAGACTTTTCTCCTTCAATGCTCATTTCAGGCTGAAGTCGTATGATACTTCATAATACTAATAGGGTCAATCAATGGATTAATAGATTCAAAATGCAATTTAAATAATGAGCTTTTTTTCAAACTTAGTTCTGTTTTAAAATTCATTTTGGAAATATCAATAAATTGTATAATGGAAAGGACCCTCAGGAATGTGTGTCAAGCTTCTTAAAATGTCAGATAATTTGACCTTTTTTTAATCACTAGGCAAGGATAGTGCAGGTTGTAAAATGTCATGTGGTGCGATGCTCCAAAAATGATGTTTTATTACTGTAACAAAGTTTGGATAGCACGTTAAAATAATTGAGCCAATTATCACATCATTCCATGAACCAGCTGTCGACAATCAGTAATCAACATGTCTATCCAATCAGCTTGAGTTGGAGACCTATATATATATATATATATATATATATACTCATTTGACTCACCAATGTTCCTCGACAGTTTTTCAGCATCCCTCGACCACCCCGTCTCCTCACACTCGCCCGGTTACTCCTTATACGGGGGGAGTACTCTGGGTTCGGGCCAAATATCCGAGCTCGGAGTCCTCTCCCCGGACAGCACGCCAAATATGCATTTAATCTATCTAACTTATTTGTAAGTGTGAACTAGTGAAAGATAATTATATTTATGAATAATGCATGATATTTGTAAAAAAAATTATAAATAAAAAAGATTTAGATGTGCATAGTCACATGTATTCAGAGTGTATAAAAAATATAACATTTTACTTGGTTACACCACTTGACATTAAATCTAAGTGATCAAATTAAACCTTTTCTTGAAAATTGTAAAATACTAATTATAACAATCAAAACCGCATCGCATGAAGCCAACATGAATAAATCCAATAAACAATTGCAGTATATATATAAATATATACAGTATATATATTATATATATATACAGTATATATATATATATATATATCACACTGAAAAATGCCGCGTTATTTTAAGCCAATTTTGGGTAAAATATGGACAAACCCAGCCCATTGGGTTAAAAATGTAATTTAAAAATTTAACCAAATGGCTGGGTTTGCCCATATTTTACCCAGAAAAACAACCCAGCATTTATATATATTTATATATATATGGAAAAAAACAAATGTTGGGTTAAAAATAAAAAAAAATGTAACCCAATGGCTGGGTTAGTCCATATTTGACCCAAAGTTGGGTTAAAACAACTCAACATTTTTTAGAGTGTATCTTGCAGGATGATATATTATTATTACTCTTATGGTTAAAGTAACATTTTGTCAAAACAATTACAAAATGTCATTTTTTTTTTTGTCATGGACACAAATGAAGCTGTTTGCTGTCAAACGTCCTACTTAAGAAAATGTAAATTGCTTTCTCCAGGCCTGTTTATGATCACGTTTTGCATTGTGAGGAAAAAAAGGTGAGAAAGAAAGAAAGAAAGAAAGAAAGAAAGAAAGAAAATGGCTCCTGGGCCAAAAGTCTGCGAGTCTCGGCTTCATTTCCCACTCCCGATCCTCACCTTACGGTTTCAGAGGCCAGACACTACTTCATCTGGGAAATGACTGCAGCTCCGATGATATTCCCGATCGCTGAAATGCAGAGTGGTGTTTTTTCTTCTTCACAGTTTTATTTCATTATCACCAATCTGAGTTATTACATTTTCCTGTTTCTCATTTAGTGTGTAATTACGGAGGCGTACGAGAGCGGTTGTAGAGGAGCAGTGGGTTCAGGCTGGGTGAGGAGGGCACAGGAGAAGGGCGTACGGTGGGCACTGTCAGTTATCCAGCGGGAAACCGGCCAACATCCACAGAACAGCGGGCACAGTGACACAGATTAAAGAGGACTGCACAAACACACCGAGACAAGCCATTATTCATTGTGTCTCCACTAGTTTCTTGAGTCTAATGAGCTTTGCCCACAGTAAATCTTCTGGTATAATAGGGGCCATTTTCTCCGACCCTTTTCGAGCGACTATCGTTGCATTTTTTTTTTGCACGTTTATGTCATCCATAAGAGAAAAGTTCACCGTTTGCATATAATCTTCGATCTCATTCCCTTCGGTAAATGGTGCTTTCACAATGCGGTCAGAAGTTTACACTTCGTCTCGTTTCAGTGATGCAAGACCGGTTTCTAACCGAGATCTGGAATCCTGCCTATCGTAATTGAGATATTAAATACATTAGGATTTTTCCCTCGAGGAAAGAAGCTTGTCCAACACTAAAAGAGAATTATGGGAGTTTACAGAAGCAAGAGTGTAATCATGTCTTGAACATTGGGCTTGTTTTTTGGGAGGGGTCTTTTAAATAAATAGTAATGTTCATTGTATTTAAAGGAATTAAATAAATGATGTAGTCCTCAATCGGGTCATCGGACCCCAATCGACTTTTACTTAATAAAAAAAAGGTTCCCTTCATCTCAGTGGAATAAGATTTTGTGACTTTTCATAGGCTACATTATCTATCTATACACAAATACAAAAAACTGGGCTTGATTCGGTTGTTCTGAAGGTATGTAAAAAATGTTTTACACTTCTGGTCTTCGGTAAACAAAGTAAACAAAAAAAAAGATATATTATTTGTATGATTAAAAATGTATATTTTTTTGTAAAATTACTTTACAAATTGTTGTTCTTTATAAATCAATTGTTGGGGTCGTATAGACCCAGAAGTGTAAACAGGAAACCAAGACCATTTAAAGGTTAAATGGTTTTAGGGGATAAAAAAAAGAAAAGAAATCAGAACATTATAAGAATAATTTTTGTAAAGTAATCGATTTGAACAATTTGCAAATATTTTTCTTTTAAAATTAAAATACTCACACCAGTTAAAAAAGGCAAAAAATGCTTCTTGTCTCTTCATATTCAATTATGAATGCCTATATTTTCGATTAAATGGAAAAATTTGACAAAAACGTTGGCCACTTTGCATAACTGGGTATTATTGGGGTTACTGTCAAATACTAAATGTTGAGCAACTTACATCTTATCTCACACTGTTTTGCTGTTAAAAACGTGCTTGAATTGGCGTTTGGTTTCTGTGATCAGTCATCTTCACACGCCATCGGAAATTTCCTACTTCCCAAACACGAAGTCGCGTCAAACGCTTTGTTGTCGGAAAGAGTAGAAATCATTCCTGTTTTTTTATTTTATTTATTTGCCTAAAATCTTAACAGGAAGGCAAGGCGATGTAGTTGTTGTGGAAAAACATGGGACGCCCATCCCGAGCATTATTCATGTCCAATTTTCATCTAGGAAATTCACATGGTAATTCTGATAGCATGTGAAAGTAGAAGCCCAGTTTAGAAATGCAACTTTGAAAACTTTTAGGATCTGGTGGTCAAAGACCGGTTGGAGAACGGATGAATACACCTCTCTCAGTCACCCTTAATGACATCAGCAGCTGTTGACCAATGGCTATGCAAATCATCACTCCCAGCGCGTCCCACAGTCCCACAGCTGCAAGCGTCCATCATGGGGTTGCGGCCCTCATATGGAAGACATAGGCTGTAAAACTTTTCATTTTTCATCTCCTCTCACGGTTACGGCCCTGATGTAGCGCTGATTTTCGGATGGGTCCCCTGTCGGCTGGCTTGTAGTTTATATGCCATGTGTTGTATTCTCTTGGATCCTCGTCAAACTCCCAGCCTCAAATGAGGATTGAGGATCAGCTCTGGAGTGAATGATGATCTGAGCAAACGGTGTGTTTTTAAGAGGTCAAGGGTCACTGATGGGATTTTTTTGGCCTCCTTTGGCCTCCCCATTAATTTATTAAAAAAAATAAAAATAAAATGCAATTCATTCATACAGTATACTTTCGTTTAAATGTGGATATTTTTCCACTAAGAAACGGACATTGTTATTATGTTTTGATTGATACTGTGAAGCTGCTTTGATGCAATCTATATTGTGAAAAGCGCTTTATGAACATACTTGACTTGACTTGACATGAGCATGTTTTACTGGAATTTGTGTTAAAATTAGGGCTGTCACACGATTAATCACGTCCAAAATAAAATTTTGTGTTTACATAATGTATGTGGGTGCACTGTGTATAATTTATATATTTATATAAATACACACACATGCTTGTATATATTTAAGAAATATTTTCATCTATCTACTGTATATAGATTAATATATATATAATTTATATTATATTATATTATATATAAATATAAATATTTTTATATATTCTCTCTTAAATATACATGCATGTGTGTGTATTTATATATATAGAATAATTATACACAGTGCACCCACATATATTATGTAAACACAAACTTTTATTTTGGATGTGATTAATCGCGTTTAATCGTTGTACAGCCCTAGTTAAAATACATTTTTGAGGTTTTATTATTATTCCCTTTAAAAAAATTTTTTTAGTCCATTTTTTTTAAAGATTTGACTATCTTTTGTCCACAAAATATATATAATATTATTATATGATAATTTAATATGTAATAAGAACAATTACTGTGTCAAGGTCAACAAGTCTTGGTGAGACTTGCCAAAAACATTAAATATTAATGAACAATAACATTTATGAAATGCGTACCCTCACATGTATCCAATAAGGAAAATTAATTACTTTTTTTAGTTTTTACTTGATGGTTACACCACATGACATTTTAAGTGTCAAGAAAAGCAGCATTTTGAACAAAAAGCTGAGACTAAAATGTGCATAAAAATGGTTTCTGCTTCTTTTTTTCCCCTGTTTTTTGATCCAGAGATTCAGTGCTCTTTTAAATTAGGCTGCTGTAAAAAGAAAAAAAATGATTGTGATTTTAACGGTAAAACACTTAAAATGCTACAGTGCAAAACTGTTAATTGGTAAACAGAAAGTATATACGGTAAATAACTGTGATAGATGTCATGGTACATTTATTGTAATTTTACAGTAAAATACCGTTAAATTGACAGTTTTTATAAGTGAAAAAGAACAAGTCATTGTATAAATAAAGTGAAAAAATGTAAATTGACATTTCCACAATTCGTGACACTTCACATTTAATATATATATTTTTTAAACTACAGTTTTTTTTTTTATTGATCATTAGACTCCCATCACTGCTATGGCTGTTGACTGTCAGTGTATTACAATGGAAAAATCAGATATTAATATTTCCAAAGGTCAGTAAATTAACATTATATCAGATAGTGAAATACGGTTTAATACTGTAAAATTATATACGGTTAAACCTAAAATGTTGCTACCGTACTTTTAACAGGAAAACCACAGCTGCCAGTTTTTTCCCGTAAATTTAACGGATTTTTTTACAGTGTGTGGCATTTTGCCTACAAAATAAAAAAGTAAGTAAAAAAGCAAATGTCAAACGTAACTGCACTTTTATTCTGTACGTCACTGACCCGTAATCAAATATAGTATTTTTTTTAAAGTGAAACCACTCCCTTAATGAAGTTGGAACGTGGAAGATGTTACGTAGAACATCACTCTTAATGTAAATGAGGAATAAACGGTCCAAGTTGTCGTGTGTCGGGCCGTGACCGATCTCCTCCAGGTCTTTAGCGAGTGATGTACAGGTAGGATGCCGTCGTCTGAAAGGCGGATTTGTAATTTCCTGCTAAACGAAGGCCTAATTTTCAGTGTCGTTGGCAGTCTCTCTCAACTTTCCCCTAGAAATGAAACATGTACATTTTGCTTAGTGCAGACAAAGGCAATAACTCTAAAGTCCAAATCAAGAAATCGCAATCCAGGACTTTTTTTTTTTGTCGATGGATTGTGGTTCCTCAATAAACCATAAGAAACATCTGAGATGGCCTCATTTTAAAATAAGCATGAAGAAAGAGCTGCCGGCCGCAGGCTCGCACGTCTTCATATGAAGGATTTATAAAGTGTTTATATAAACGCCGAACTGACCAACACAGCAGAAATGAGTGCGGGATCTCGAATTTCATAGCAAATTGCTTGTTTAAGGAGAAGCCGATAACAGCTAGGTTAGCTGCAATTAGGCTTTATTAATGACCCAAAAACCCTCGGCGGAGTATTTTTCCAAACATACCGACGATCCCTTGCCAAAAGAGATGCAGGCTGGACGGTGACCATCTCGCTTCTGACTCCAGAAAGGGACGGGGAAAAACACATCTATTTATTTGCTTCCATAGAAACGTCTTTGAGAAGCTTGCAGTGTTTTATGAGACTCAATATAAAGTCAATTCTCCGTGAAGTGCGCAACCCCTCCTTCTGGCGGACGGTGAATGGCCCGTTACCTGTGATTTCTTGGCCCGATAACAAACAGTAGTTGTAATACTTCATCCGAGGAAGGAAGCAGAAGCTTTAAAAGCTATAAAACATTGGCCAAAACTAGCACAATACCAGCCTGGTAGCAAAACACGTCATAACGGACCTCAAGACACAGTCTGGCCTATGATATCTATTGAGATGTATGCACTAACAACATTTATATCATCAGAATGATCTCAACAAAATGATTTCGTTTTAGCAGTCGAAATCATTAGTACATTAAATTAGTAACTTTCCAACTTATCTCTTAAAGTGTCTCTCTCTCTTCAGGTCACACGTTTGCTTCCTTGTCAGTGGTCCTTGTCCTGTCCTAACAAACAGATCATGGGAGTGTAATAGCAGGTCGGAAATGAGGTGAGCTATGCGTTTGTCATCGCATTTGCAAATAAGCATGTTAAAGTCAAGCAAATTCATGTTAATGTTTGTCTCTCTAATTTTACTTGCGGAGATGAGCTTTTTTCCCCCTATGGATTGAATGAAGTGAAAGCATAGTAGTATCTGATTTCTAACTTTCAACAATACTGAGATGAAAATGCCATGATATTTGTTATGAAATTAAAGTAGTTCGCTTTAAAAAAAAAAAACTTTTCTATTTACTCACCCCCATGTCATCCAAGATGTCCATGTCTTTCTTTCTGCAGTCGAAAAAAGAAATTAAGGTTTTTGATGAAAACATTCCAGGATTTTCTCCATATAATGGGCTTCAATGGGAACCAAACGGTTCAAGGTCCAAATGAGAGTTTCAGTGCAAACTGTTCAAAGGGCTTCAAACGTTCATCAAAATGAGCGAATCTTTTTCCGAGTCATTTGGTTCATTCAACGAACGAAACGAAGGAATTGACTCAGAAAAAGGTTCGTTCATTTTGATGAATGATTTCGAACAGGAGAGTCACGAACGTACATCACAGAACAGAGCAAGGCGAGCATTTGAGCTTATAAATCTTAAACTTATTTATTTATTTATTAAATGAGCGATCGCTTCACTTGATAAGACCCTTATTCATCGTCTGGAATGGTTTAAAGCCCTTTGAACAGTGTCTTTTGGACCGTTTGGACCCCATTGAAGTCCATTATATGGAGAAAAATCCTGAAATGTTTTTTTTTAAAAGTGAACTACTCCTTTAAGGTAAGAATTGCACCGTTTTACACTTTTACAAAACTAGGCTACACATCGTCCCTCTTTGGTTTTGTGTACCGCCTCCTTCCGCCGCCTCTAATTTGTCCGAAGGGTGGTGGTATGCAAACGTGTGCGGATAACCAGACAGTGAGAAATGGCTTCTGCGTTGCCAGCGAGATGTTTAACACACTCCAGGGCAAGAGAGGACCTTTTTATTAGCCATCACTCATCAGTCGATGGGGCCGGGGAGCAAACAGGGGGTCAGGAGGTCCGCGAGACGCGGCGAACCCCGTACTACCACTCCACAAAACTCTCGAGCCAGGTTTGAGTGAGTGAGAACACAGGGGGAGACATAACTCTCGCCTCTCTCTTTCTTTGAGGGTTGAGAGGGAGACAGACAGAGAGATGGATGGAGCTAAAACAAAAAGCTGGAAGTGTCTGCAGAATGTCATCGGAACGATATGCATCCTGCGGCCAAGACAAACTAAACACAAAACCCTCCGAACGGACAGTGGCGCTTTCCCTCGTAGACTCGCGGAGCGCTCGAGGCCAAACGAGTCCCACCAAAGACATGAAATATCAAACAAGACCTTCTCCCTGTGGTGTTGTGAGCCAATTATGTAATCAGAGAAACTCTTCTGAAGTGCCTGCTGAGAGTAAGCGATCCATCACTCCTGTATACGAGGCACTCCCGAAAAGTCAAATCACTCCAGATGACTAATGTAGTCCGTATTGCATATTTGTGTTCAGTTGTTCTGATAGGATCCCTATCAGTTTTGTATTAAGACTTCCAAAGTCTTATAACAGCTGTCAGTTTAATATTGGCCCTTCGCTTGTTTCTTTTTATAGTTGCCAGATCATGGTCCACGCTAACGCTCTTATTCTGTCTTTTCTCTTTAACAGTGGAAGCATGATCCACAGGTGGGCCTTGTTATAGCAGTCTCAACGCCTCGGTTTTGTGTCCGACCCCGTCTGACATCTTACCCAATAAACACTAGAGGTGAGAACAATTGGCTGAGCTCATCTTTGTTACTCAGAACAAGTGGATATATCATTGAGGTCCACTGCTGAGTACTGGATAATAGGTTCATGACCTGGATTCTTGAGTCCTTTTCAATGCTCATCAGTAAGCAAACTTTTTGTTTCAAGGTTAATGCACATCATTTCATTGACATATTGATATAGGTCACTGTAAGTAAGGAGGTCGCAAATGTTAGGGACCGTTTAGTTCAGTTCACTTATGCTATAGTTTTTAATCACGTTGCTGTATTTTTACTAGGGCTGTCAAACGATTAATCGCGATTAATCGCATCCAAAATAAAAGTTTGTGTTTACATAATATATGTGGGTGCACTGTGTATAATTATTTTATATATATAAATACACACACATGCTATTTTCATGTATATACTGTATATAGATTTATATGTAATTTATATAAGATATAAATATTTTATATATAAATAATATTTTTTCCTTAAATATACAAGCATGTGTGTGTATTTATATATATACAAAATAATTATACACAGTGCACCCACATATATAATGTAAACACAAACTTTTATTTTGGATGCGATTAATCGCGATTAATCGTTTGACAGCCCTAATTTTTACCAATAATACCATAATGCATTCCAATCCACAGAATAATAATCTTTTAGGATGGTGCGATATATTATATAGGGATGCTCTCCTTTTATTTTATTTTTTTTGGCATTTGTCGACATTGGATGTTTTTATAATTTATGAACACTGTTGAATTTATATTTCTAGCAAATACCAAATGAATATAACATTTCCATACTGTGCATATACGTAATGTTGTGCTGCCTTAATTCGCATTTGCCATTTAAAAAGAGTTTTTAGTGTTTTATTTTTCATTTAATTAGACAAAAAACAGTAGCATTCTAATATCGGCCATTTATCAGGTATTGGACATATAAACAAAGATCATTTAAATAGCAATAAATCCTTAAATCTTATCACTAGCAGATTTTAGTGACAAACCAGGTCCAATTCTCACTATTACTAAGACTTTTACCTCAAATAACTCCTAATTAGCCTACTAGTTATTAAGGCAGTTGTTAAGTTTAGGAATTGGGTGATTAAGGGATGTAGACAATGATCATGTAGGATCATCAATACTAATAAACAGCTAATATCCCAGTACTATGCATGCTAATAAGCAAAAAAAGCAACTAGTTCATAGTGAGAATTAGACCCTAAACTAAAGTTTTAAAGGAGTAGTTCACTTAAAAAAAAAAAAAAAAAAAAAACTTTTGCTGATAATTTACTCACCCCCATGTCATCCAAGATGTCCATGTCTTTCTTTCTTCAGTCGAAAAGAAATGAAGGTTTTTGATGAAAACATTCCAGGATTTTCTCCATATAATGGACTTCAATGGGAACCAAACAGTTCAAGGTCCAAATAAGAGTTTCAGTGCAGCTTCACAGGGCTTTAAACGACACCAGACGATGAATAAGGGTCTTATTAGGCGAAACCATCGGTCATTTAAAATATAAATACAAAAGTTTAAGTTTTATAAGCACAAATGCTCGCCTTGCTGTTCTGTGATGCGCGTTCATGACTCTCCTGTTCGAACTCGTTCATCAAAATCGAGTCATTTCGTTCATTTCATTTGTTGAATGAACCAAATGACTCGAAAAAAGATTTGTTCTTTTTGATTCGAACAGGAGAGTCACAAACTGTTTGATGCCCAAATAAAGTCCATTATATGGAGAAAATCCTGGAATGTTTTCATCAAAAACCTTCATTTCTTTTCGACTGAAGAAAGAAAGACATGGACATCTTGGATGACATGGGGGTGAGTAAATTATCAGCAAAAGTTTTTTAAAAAGTGAACTACTCTTTTAATTGTGTTATTTATATCTCTTGTTCTTTCCAATATGATGTTCTGTAATGATTGGCTGAGTAGTAACAGTAAGAGATAGTAAAGGGTCAACTTGGCTTGGTTTCAATTAATGTACTACGCTTTCTCATCAATAATATATGGCAAAATCGAACGTCACGAGAACATGCGAAATGAAAAAAGACGTTAAAAGAAGCAGGAAAAACCTCCCATGTGGACACTCCACTCTGCTCCATTAATTCAACAGCATCGTACCTACTGAAAGCGTGGAGAAAAGAGGGTCGGCGTGGTTGAGAAAGACAGATGTACTGCTTCTATGCTGAAAAGCATAAATCTGATTAAATCTAGCATTTACACAACTATACTCTGTGTCCAGCCAAGCTGTTTTTGCCATTCTGCAAGAGATGTCACATGCCAAATCGGCCCCCCGCACCAAATCACGGCCCCTTGATGGAGTTTGATTTAAAGGCAACTGGTCCTGAATCTGGGCAGTCTTGCAGTGTCCCACACCCACAACTTCCTCACCCCTCCTTTCCTGTATTCACTTCATCCAGAGCATTACTCACGATGATAAATCGCCCCAACGTGAATGACTTATGTGAAGCTGGGAGGCGGGGGCACCGAGACACTGTGAAAGTGATAGTCCTGTGGATATACATAGTCCATAACACCACCTCCAGGAGCAGCAAAGGGGATCGTATGTGCAAGGACAGTAAATATATGACATGATAGATATTATTTATCCTTCGTCTCTCTCTCCCGAGTTTCTCTGGGTTGTAAAGCCGTGCGAATGGCAGCCTCTCTTCGGGGATTGGAGCTTATAAACATACTTTTTCAGCCACAGGTGGTAATGAGCCACAAGAGGGAACTTATATGAGCTTTAGGATGTGGGATAGAGGGAATTGTGTTATTGTAGCACATCCTAAAGCCTCACGCTCTCCCAACGTTGTCTCCAATGTAAAATTTCATGCCTGTCGAGTGGCGCCCTCATTTCAGCAGAATCGTACCTCCTGAGATACCTGCTCCGATGCCTCGCCATACGCGCACCCCTCGGCCACCCTTATAAACCCGACTGTAAAAATTAGTAAGGCATAACGCTGGCTCTCTCATTGGGTGAGGAGAAATTTGTGTCGTTTTCTCTTCTGTTATCCTATCATCCTTTGAGCTTTGGGTTCACTGAAGCATAAGAGTTCACACGAGTACCTTTGTTCATTACTTAAAGGGATATTTCAACCAAAAATGGATATTCTCTCATCATATTCCGCCGTTCAGTGCCTATCTTTATTCAGTGGAGCAGAGAAAAACATATTTTAAAAAGTCATATTTTGACTTTCATTGTACTCTCTAAAAAACGCTGGGTTGTTTCAACCCAAATTTGGGTCATATATGGACAAACAAAAGGTCATTAACAAAATCATTAAAAGTTGGGTTAAAATTTTAAATTACGTTTTTAACCCAACATTTGGGTTTGTCCATATTTGACCCAAATTTGGGTTGAAACAAGTTGGGTCAATAATGGAAAAATCTAAATGTTGGGTTAAAAAGGTCATTAAAAAAATGTACTGTTGAATGTGAAAGTTGAAGTTGGGTTAAAATTTTTAAATTACATTTTTAACCCAGCATTTGGGTTTGTCCATATTCGACCCAAATTTGGTTTGACACAAGTTGGTTCAAACATGGAAAAACCCAAGTGTTGCGTTAAAAAGGTAATTAAAAAATCACAGTTAAAAGTGAAGGTTGAAGTTGGGTTAAAATTTTCATTGTACTCTCTAAAAAACGCTGGGTTGTTTCAACCCAAATTTGGGTCATACATGGACAAACCCAAATGTTGGGTTCAAAAGGTCATTAACAAAATCATTAAAAGTTGGGTTAAAATTTTAAATTACGTTTTTAACCCAACATTTGGGTTTGTCCATATTTGACCCAAATTTGGGTTGAAACAAGTTGGGTCAATAATGGAAAAATCTAAATGTTGGGTTAAAAAGGTCATTAAAAAATGTACTGTTGAAAGTGAAAGTTGAAGTTGGGTTAAAATTTTTAAATTACATTTTTAACCCAGCATTTGGGTTTGTCCATATTCGACCCAAATTTGGTTTGACACAAGTTGGGTCAAACATGGAAAAACCCAAGTGTTGCGTTAAAAAGGTAATTAAAAAATCACAGTTGAAAGTGAAGGTTGAAGTTGGGTTAAAATTTTAAATTACTTTTTTAACCCAACATTTGGGTTTGTCCATATTTGGCCCAAATTTGGGTTGAAACAAGTTGGGTCAAATATGGACAAACCCAAATGTTGGGTTCAAAAGGTCATTAAAAAAATTCACAGTTGAAAGTGAAAGTTAAAGTTGGGTCAAAATTTTAAATGACATTTTTAACCCAACATTTGGGTTTGTCCATATTTGACCCAAATTTGGGTAAAAACAAGTTGGTTCAAATATGGACAAACCCAAATGTTGGGTTAAATAGGTCATTAAAAAATTCACAGTTAAAAGTGAAAGTTGAAGTTGGGTCAAAATTTGAAATTACATTTGGAGTGTATGGACAAAAGCAGTTTCATATTCACTCTCAAAAATAAAAGGTTTTCTCAGAAATGCCATTGTAGAATCAGTCTGTGTTAGTAAACCGTTCTTAATAGAACCCCTTTTTTTCTTAGTGTGCAGAACGTTTTAATAATTCGAAGAATCTTTTTTCCACTATGAAAATATTGTTGGTGCAATGGGAAGTTTCCATGGATGTTCTTTATGGAACCAGAGATGCCAATAAATAACCTTTATTTTTTATTTTTTTTAATATGTTCCATATAACAAAGATAGTTTGGAGCAACATGTGTTTCAAACATGAAAATATTTTCATTTTTGGATGAACTATGCCTTCAGGTTTACTTGAAGACACAAAGTGCCAATTGTATGATGGATATCAGATACAAAAACATAAAAATGACAAATATACATCAGCTTCTCTATTTAGCTTGAAAGAGATCTTTCGGGTGGAATAAACAGTTTTGGAAGCCCGTCAGAAGAGACATTGGAGCCATCCAAGAACTGTAAGGAAGAGCAGTAAATGCCAAAGTCGTGTTTATAAGTTTACCTTTGACCTTTCCCTGTTTCTCACTGTAAATGACCGAATGTTTGGAGAAACAACATGAGATTCATGAGGTAAGGTGCATTTGCTTGAGCTCTTCCCACAGTTCTTGACCCAGGTTTTGCCATAAAGGCCAAGGAAGTATAGTTTATTTGGATGATGGTTCCTCTCGTAGCTAAATGTTGCCATGCTATTTGTAAAACTCTGCTTCAGTATGTCGTAACGAACAGAAGGCATATTCATGTCACAGTGAGCGAGAACTTTTTAAGAAAAGATAACTTATAGTTCACCATCATTGTGCGTTCTGGACAAGAATAGCGCGTCAGGCGTGAATAATTTCAATGTTAAGTCAATGCAAAGATGCGCTACGTGTTTAAAAATTCCTGTGGCGCGAATGAGGCATAGAACGCGGTGCGGTAGACGCGAATATGCCGCGAATTGAGTGTCTGCCGCGTTAAGCTTGAATGATTTAGTTAGTGCCATTTGTGCAATCTGAACTTTGGTGTCAATTCGGGCCGTGTTAACCAATCAGGAGCCTGCCAACCCGATCTCACGGGAATTCGCACGAATTTTACGAGGTCGCTAATTCGTAACAATTCATACGACCTCACTCGTACAAATTAGTACTATTTTGCTAAATCGTACATATTTTACGAATTGGCCAATTCGTATGAATTCGTACGAAGGCCCAACCCTGACCCCGCCCCTAAACCTAACCATCACGTGGGTTTAGTCAAATTGTATGAATTCGTACGAGTGAGGTCGTACGAATTAGCCACTTTTTAATCACTCGTACGAATTCGTACGAATTGGTCGTGAGATAGGGTAGAGCCTGCTGCTTGCACACGTGGTGAAGGATCTGGATGCTTCAATAAATTATTTTGTAATATGACTAAATGCCTGGTGTGGTTCTAATGCACAACAAAGCAAATATTTTATCAGTTAAAACTATTTCAATATATGAGACATGTTCATTTTGTATTAAATGTAATCTAACGTTAGATTATATGAAAAATTATTATGATGTAAAGACAACATATGTGCATAAGTTCGTGTCTGGACGCGAGAGAGAAAAATCACAGGACAGGTTAATAACTTTTGGAGGCTGGCTCTATTTATCATCAAATTACAGATTAGTTGGATGAGGGCGAGGGTGATCCTCAATTCGATGCGGGACAACAGGTCATCAAACTGGGCGCAGGACAGGCGGAAGTACCGCTGACAGCGGCCGTCATCCAGCAAACGGTGAAACTCGCCAAACGGTTCGCCTCTGAAGGTAAGGGTCCGGTGGACACAAATACGGCGACGATGATCCCCACGCCGATGTTCTGCTCTCCAGAGCAAATACAGAGCGGTGACTCTCTCGATGAATGCTCCATCAACAGAAAAAAGATGGCCGCCAACGGATTTTGATTCTGAAATTTCGCTTAAAACTTTTGTTTTTAGACACGTCTAAAACGTTTTCACTCTTGACGCTCGAATAGACTCAAAGTGTTCAAGCGTATAACTAGACGCGTTAGGCGCAAATTTGAGGCGCTATTCGCGTCTGGTGTGAACACACATTCAGAACCAATGTCATTTCAAGCACATTGACAATCTTCATGTAACTGGTTAGATTACGTAACGCGAATGTCTGCTGCAGTTTTGCTGGAGAGATGTTTCTTATTGTGTCTGGTATTGATACTGACTCGAGATTAAGATCCTGGCTTTGTGAGTTTTTATCCATGCACGTCCACCCATCATTACTCTCGCAGACGTCCAAACCAGCGACTGCTCGGTCGTTCAAGCTACCTACAACCCTCGGACAACAACAGCCGTCCAACGGAGCAGAACCTAAAGCACGGCCTGTTCAGACAAAAGCTTTCACCACCTGGCTGCGCTTTTACTCTCAGATCCGATGGCTTCTCCGCTCGGTGAAATTCCCAAGAGCCTGGCAGAACGAGTGAGATTCCTCCGCCGACATCTGCTACAGTTATCCTTGGCAATCAGCTCTGGCTAGACATTCCAGTATTGTTATTTCTTTGTTCAGCTCTTTGGAGAGAGAATAAAGATATTAGAGACATAAGAGCAAGTGGTTAACGGTAAGCCAATGCCTGTTTGATTCCACTCCTGCATTTCAGGTGAAACCGACATGTTACGCGAGATGAATATCTTCACATTCACGTGCAGGATTGTGGGGTTTCAAAAACATCCCCTGGTTTGCTCGCAACCAAGAAAGAACAAGTCTTGGGATCTAACCGGCTAAACATCTTAAAATGTGCTGTTGAAAAGAAGTCTCAGCCTCCTCCTGCTGTTGGTAAAACAAATGTCCCTCCCATACGGTGTTATTCTTATCCAAGCCAAACTGTTAAAATAATTGACTCGCAATCATTTTTCAGTTTGTCATGGCGAAGGCGAGACTCCGATTTAACGGCTCACTTGAACGACAATGTTGACTTGTTTTTGTCCAAGAGCTGCTGGGTTATCCCCTTCTCGACTGCCTGTATTCTTCAGTTCACCATGATGATGTCTGAAGGCTTTGCAGTGGTCTTACATTAACTTAAAAATACACAATTATGAGAACTTGAATGGGAATAATGAATAAATTTGTTGGCGTTTTTTTTACTCTTTGAGTTTTCGCTTCTTTGTTTGATTCCTGTATTTCATACTTGGTTTCATCCTTTTCCCAGCATAACACCCAAGACGTACCCAATTGTCCAGACCAAACTCTCACACTCGAGTTGAACTAATGCAAGTAGAACCGAGCAAACATACTGTAGGCTTTCATCAGTTCAACTCGAACCTAACAAGGAGCCTCTCAGAAAACAAACTCGTGGCCCTAAACGTTCTTCACGCACAAAAACGGCAATATTAGTTAGAACGAGACAAATCACCATATGACAACATAAATACATTACATGTCGAGTTTTCCCTCTGTAGCAGTGCTCCATCACTTCAATTACTGGAGAATCCAGCTACCACAGGCCTCATTACTTTGCCATGAACAACTAGCGGCTGCTCACAGAAGGGCGAAGACTTCAACCTGTAAATATGCACTGCTAATGAGACGTAACATTACTGCTGTAACCAGTGATTTTCCATTTTTACTCCACTTCAAATTTTATGTGATAGTGCTACTAATCATATATCACTCTATTTATTGTCTATCGCTGCCACAAAAAGGTCAACATCCAGTAAATTTAAATGGTGTGGTTTCTTACATTTTTTTGTTTGATAGGCTGAAATAAAATTCTTACTTAGAGTTGGCGTGAATTGAAAAACGCTGTTTATATTTTCTAAATGCGTTTTAGTGACACTCTTGTGAATGATTCATTCATGCATATTAATTGTTTTGACCTTTTAATTTTTAAGCAAAATGTCACAAATCAATCTTCCTCGAAATGACTTCTCTCTGGTGATGTCGGATTTAAACAGTCATTAAGTCTGCGTAAACCCCACCCTTTCTTACATTTTTTTTTCTTTTTCAATAAACCAAATCACTTAGATATGGCAAAATATGTCGCTATTCCTTTGTGTCGAAACTTTAAAACAAAGCTCAAACGTGATGCGTAACACGAGGGTGAACCTCATTGGTTCTTGCTGAAGCTCAAACTTGATGCGTAACATGAGAATGAACCTCATTGGTTCTTGAAGAAGCTGAAGTGTGATGCGTAACACAAGAATGAACCTCATTGGTTCTTGAAGAAGCTCAAACGACACGCGTAACACGAGAATGAACCTCATTGGTTCTTGACAAAGCTTAAAAGTGATGCGTAATATGAGAATGAACCTCATTGGTTCTTGACAAAGCTTAAAAGTGACGCGTAATATGAGAATGAACCTCATTGGTTCTTGAAGAAGCTCAAACGTGATGCGTAACACGAGAATGAACCTCATTGGTTCTTGACAAAGCTTAAAAGTGATGCGTAACACGAGAATGAACCTCATTGGTTCTTGAAGAAGCTCAAACGTGATGTGTAACACGAGAATGAACCTCATTGGTTCTTGACAAAGCTTAAAAGTGATGCGTAACACGAGAATGAACCTCATTGGTTCTTGACAAAGCTTAAAAGTGATGCGTAATATGAGAATGAACCTCATTGGTTCTTGAAGAAGCTCAAACGTGATGTGTAACACGAGAATGAACCTCATTGGTTCTTGTTGAAGCTCAAACGTGATGCGTAACACGAGAATGAACCTCATTGGTTCTTGCAGAATTTTAAATGTGATGCGTAACATGAGAATGAACCTCATTGGTTATTGAAGAAGCCAAACGTGATGCGTAACGCTAGAATGAACCCCATTGGTTCTTGAAGAAGCTCAAACGTGATGCGTAACATGAGAATGAACCTCATTGGTTCTTGAAGAAGCTCAAACGTGATGTGTAACACGAGAATGAACCTCATTGGTTCTTGACAAAGCTTAAAAGTGATGCGTAACACGAGAATGAACCTCATTGGTTCTTGACAAAGCTTAAAAGTGATGCGTAATATGAGAATGAACCTCATTGGTTCTTGAAGAAGCTCAAACGTGATGTGTAACACGAGAATGAACCTCATTGGTTCTTGACAAAGCTTAAAAGTGATGCGTAATATGAGAATGAACCTCATTGGTTCTTGAAGAAGCTCAAACGTGATGTGTAACATGAGAATGAACCTCATTGGTTATTGAAGAAGCCAAACGTGATGCGTAACGCTAGAATGAACCCCATTGGTTCTTGAAGAAGCTCAAACGTGATGCGTAACACGAGAATGAACCTCATTGGTTCTTGAAGAAGCTCAAACGTGATGTGTAACACGAGAATGAACCTCATTGGTTCTTGACAAAGCTTAAAAGTGATGCGTAACACGAGAATGAACCTCATTGGTTCTTGAAGAAGCTCAAACGTGATGCGTAACATGAGAATGAACCTCATTGGTTCTTGAAGAAGCTCAAACGTGATGTGTAACACGAGAATGAACCTCATTGGTTCTTGACAAAGCTTAAAAGTGATGCGTAACACGAGAATGAACCTCATTGGTTCTTGAAGAAGCTCAAACGTGATGTGTAACACGAGAATGAACCTCATTGGTTCTTGACAAAGCTTAAAAGTGATGCGTAATATGAGAATGAACCTCATTGGTTCTTGAAGAAGCTCAAACGTGATGTGTAACATGAGAATGAACCTCATTGGTTATTGAAGAAGCCAAACGTGATGCGTAACGCTAGAATGAACCCCATTGGTTCTTGAAGAAGCTCAAACGTGATGCGTAACATGAGAATGAACCTCATTGGTTCTTGAAGAAGCTCAAACGTGATGTGTAACACGAGAATGAACCTCATTGGTTCTTGACAAAGCTTAAAAGTGATGCGTAACACGAGAATGAACCTCATTGGTTCTTGAAGAAGCTCAAACGTGATGTGTAACACGAGAATGAACCTCATTGGTTCTTGACAAAGCTTAAAAGTGATGCGTAACACGAGAATGAACCTCATTGGTTCTTGACAAAGCTTAAAAGTGATGCGTAATATGAGAATGAACCTCATTGGTTCTTGAAGAAGCTCAAACGTGATGTGTAACATGAGAATGAACCTCATTGGTTATTGAAGAAGCCAAACGTGATGCGTAACGCTAGAATAAACCCCATTGGTTCTTGAAGAAGCTCAAACGTGATGCGTAACACGAGAATGAACCTCATTGGTTCTTGCTGAAGCTCAAACGTGATGCGTAACACGAGAATGAACCTCATTGGTTCTTGCTGAAGCTCAAACGTGATGCGTAACACGAGAATAAACCTCATTGGCTCTCGCACGCTAAGCGAACATAGCTTCCTTTTACCACAACTGGTGTGTGAGTTGATGAATATTGATAATATGTCAATAAAAACCTAAATCCAATCTGTTTATCATATGAAGCGATCGAGTCTCTTCAGAAAATGTAGTCTAAGCTATTCAATTGATGCGAACGCATTTCTGTTATGAGAACAGCGAATCTTCTTCCACATTTGGCTCTCATCTCACTGTTTGACCTACAGCACAAGCTGAAGACAACGAGGGAATCGTGTTAGCGCTAATTATCGCACACTGCTGGAAGTGACATCATTCTCAGGCTTTAATAGAGACATAAGTGCAGGTTATGGATTCAGAGAGAGTCACACGGATGGACTTTGGGGGTCAGAAGGCTGGAAACTTAGCAGTCAGTAAAAGTCCTGAGAATGATGGGTTTGCCATGTCAGCAATTATTGCCTCGCAAGATCTCGTGTAAATCTCCCAGCTTTGGCTGATGTCTCACTCAGGCCTGTTGAGGTTTTCTGGAATACATATTGGACAATTCAAATCAATTCAGATTTGAAGGCTTTTATGAGCAGGAATAAGAACCTTAAATGCAACAACATTATTTGTCATTCACAAAACCCAATGTATATGATTAACCTTTATGTTTTAATAACTCAAAACAACAAGCAACAGATAAGTATTTTTCGTAGCGCCGTGCTTAATTGCGATTAATCGCATCCAAAATAAAAGTTTGTGTTCACATAATATATGTGTGTGTGCTCTGTATAATTATTATAAATATATGCATGCATGTATTTATTT
Source organism: Pimephales promelas (assembly GCF_988280905.1). NCBI lineage: Eukaryota > Metazoa > Chordata > Actinopteri > Cypriniformes > Leuciscidae > Pimephales > Pimephales promelas. The sequence goes on along the minus strand of NC_142785.1, from coordinate 2,750,189 downwards.
AAGAATTATTTGCAAGTAAATATTGTGTATTTATGGAAATACTTTATATTATATATAAATATTTGATATTTGAATAACACATTTTCTTAAATATATACATGAATGTGTGTTTATTTATATATACAAAATAATTATACACAGCACACACACATATTATTTTTTTTGTATAAATTATTACAATTATATATTTTAGTCTTAGTTTAAGATAGTAATAACAGTAAATTATGCATAATTATGTGCAACTAACCCTAAACCAAACCCTAATGCTGCCCTAACCCTAGAGTAAGTACATGTTGTTAAAAAAATATTACCCTCATGGGTAACTACACTGTAACAATGAAATAAAATAAAAAGTGTAACCATAAAATATTTCATATTTAAATATTATTCTTACTATATTATTATTTTTTTTTATGGTAACACTTTATTTTACCGTGTCCTTGTTACATATGTTACATGCACTTACTGCACTCTAAAAATGCTGGGTTGTTTTAACCCAACTTTGGGTCAAATATGGACAAACCCAAATGTTGGGTTAAAAATGTAATTAAAAAATGTAACCCAAAGGCTGGGTTTGTCCATATTTGACCCAAAGTTGGGTTAAAACAACCCAGCAATTTTTAGAATGTGTAATAATCACAGTAAATGATGCATACATACAACTAACCCTAAAATAAACCCTAAGTATTACTCGTTACTTAATGTATAATGACACTGCAACAAGGACACCTTAAAATAAAGTGTAACCTTTTTCACACTGTAAACCCTAACGGTCAAAATAATGAATTGGTTTGAGTAGGACAAACTTAACTTAGTTCAGTCCAATTAATTTTTATGAGTATTTAGCACTTTCTTTTTCTTTCAAGTTCACAGAACTGATATATTTTAAGTAAACTGAACTGTTTCATTGTTTTGAGTTTTATGAAATTATTTATTTTAATTTAGACGAACTTAAGTTTAACTGAAACGGCTGGGATATCTATTTCCCAGCATGCTTTGCCGATGGCACTCGAAAGAGAGTGTAAATGCTAAAATTAAGTGCAATATAATGTGGGTTTTTTTGTGTAAAATTAATGTTAAGTGTGAGATTTAGTAGTGATTAATGTTTTGTTATGCTAATTTAGAAGAGTTTCTGTTAATGTTCGCTTTAGGATGGTGACAAGTGGTGCATTCAGCTTGATTTGAGAGCAAATTATCCCTTTATATTATTACGCTCATACAGCAAGTGCTTCTGTGCTTGTAAGTGCTTATTACATACTGTTTTTAATATGTTAGCATTTACTACTTCAGCAGATTAGCTTTTAAAGCTAACTAAGTTTATATTATTAAAAAGTAATTTGAGTTCTGCCAACTTATTCGGGTCTACATTGTACTTCATAGATTTAAGTTTAGTAACTAATTAGTACTATTAACTTTATTTACCCAATTTATCTTAACAATAAGTCATCGAGTTACTTGGAAACAAATCAAGTATTGTTTTATGCTTAAATTGTTTGAGTTAATAAACTTAAATGTTTAAGGCAATCGGTTTCCTCAAACGGTTTGAGTTGAACTAACTCATCAGGTTTTACAGCATTTTCACACATAAATCATTGAAGTTTCTGTCAATATAATCAGAACTTGAGAGTTAATATCATATAGACTCTTTGTTTTGACTATACTTCTCTTTTACAAAAGCAGTATAGGCTACTCCAGTATATGAGGGTTTTTTTCATGTCAGGGAGAAGCTTAACGACTTTTGCCAGTCTTGTCTTTTGGTAAACATCACATCCCTCTTCTTTTTACCTTTAGAGGGCACTGTAGCTCTACAGGAGAAGCAGTTTTGAGCCCTGATGCACAGTGATACATCTATTGAGGGGAAGTGTGTCTTAGCACGTCCAGAGCAGGAAAGGGTGAATTAGAAAGTGTAATTAAAGTGTATTGACACCATATGTGCTCCGCCTCTCTCAGCATTTGGACTGTGTGGAGGTGTTTAACCTGTAATTACAGACAAACCGCCTCCAGACTGATTTATATAACCACACACACACAAGCAGTGTAACACACAAGTGTCAAGCACTATAGACAGGTGTCTTATTTGATCTGTGTTTAGTTCTATCAAAATACTTGGCCATATTTCGGGTTCAAGATTCAGTTAAGAATGATTGACAGCGTCTGTGGCTCAGTGTACCACATTATTCCTACTAATTAATTATGTTTAAAAAAAAAATTAAAAAAAAGATGAAGGTTACAAAAAGACACTCGGAATGAACGTAAATCCGAAAACGGTCAAATACTTGTTTCGATAGTATAGCCACAAAATGTAAACAATACAAATTTTAACACTGTAAAAAATGAATATGCTTTATCTAATCAATAAAATTGTGGCAATATTATTAATTAAATTTAATAGATTTGTTGAGTAATATTTAATCAAATTAATTCCTTTAAAGTTAGCCATTTAAAATGAGTAAAGTTTACACCCGAAAATTTAACAAAAATATCTGAATAACAGATAGACGTCAAAGATTAATTAAGAACTGTTTATTTTATATTGCCAACATTGAAGACACCCGATGTTAACAAGCCGAATCACTGGAGGAGAAAACCGTCATTTAAAAACAATCCTAAAACACACACTGATCACCATAATGGTGACTTAAAATGATGTTGTTGTTGTTGTAAGTTTTACTCATTTTAAATGGTTAACTTTTAATTTGATTAATTATTACTCAATTCTAATTTGTTAAATTTAATTAATAATATTGCTTGTTGTAATCTATTACCACAATTTTTTGATTAGATAAAGCGTATTCATTTTTACAGTGACCTTTTCTGTGTAATCAATTTTACTTTAATGACATCAACATGCCTAAACCCTATACATAAACATTATGAGCTTTTAATGGACGTGAATAATTATAAGCTCCATTTTAACTTTTAAATCCTCTGAAAAAAAACTTCCACATTTACTTTTAACGTCACTACTTAAATTTTATAAAATGGGGTATGAATCGAAAACCGGAAATATTCCTTTTTTTAAATATTAAGGCCCGTGTTTTTGATGTGTGTTGTCTCATGACATCATGTCTACACACCTGTTTTATACGTGTACAACACATAAAGCGTGGGGATGTGGATGGGTCACATTTTTGCCCTCTTTTTCTAATATTTATCAGTTTCTCTCTTGTAATATTAACAATTCACAGATGTTGTGTATCACTCCTACGCCGAAACACTATCTTTTCACATTTATTCTTACGGCGAGACTGGTCAACTTCTCATTTAGACGGAGGCCGAGTAAACAGAGCGCTCTCATTTGCATCACTGAAGAAGAATCAGCCTCGTCTGTGCGTAATTTCTCATAAACGGCTGCTCATATTTGATTTTTCGACTTTATTGGGCACAAATGTCCCTTGTAAATAACTTGCGTGTGGGAAAATGGCGTAACGCAGCACGTGTAGATGAAAATTAGCAACTTGTATCCCATTAACAGCTTTCACGCACAGCCCGATTTTCTAATACTGACAGGAGTTCAGAGGTCATCAAAACACTGTGACACTGCATTATGATGTCATCACACACCCTCTGGGACAATGACATAAACAAACGGGTTGTTAGCGTCTGATATGGGACTTAAAATAAACACAAAAGTCATCCAATCCAGCTCAAATCTGCAGGCGAACATGATTAAACTGTTTTGAGGGTAGCCAAACTTTGGCCCACACAGTAACTTGGCAGTTCCACGAGGGACTTTAAAGGGTAACGGTGTAGGCAGATCAGTATAAGGAACATTACTGCCTGTCTAAATATTAAAAGCAGTCAGCTTGAGTCGCAGACAGATATACAGAGAGATTATTTGACCCCTGGACTTGTTTATGAAAGTCAGACAAAATAAGCGGAGGAGTGCAATCTCTCAGGCTGCGAGTCTGGCTCACGGGGGACCGGCTGTGTGGGTGGACTCAAACTCGCCGTATCCCATAATCCTTTACCAGGCCCGTGAGGAAGTGTGGAGAAATGCAAAGAACAGAGATGTGTAAAACATGAGTTAACAAGTACGCAATCTGTTGAGATTTGGCACCGCGCAAACATGCAGAGATATTACCCTCGCAAGAACGAGTCATGCGGCCACGCAGAGCTCTAAAAATAAGCGAGAGTGCATTAGAAATCATTTTAGAAACAATTATTTTTTATTTTTCAAAGAAATATAAAGTATTATTTGTCACTTTTTTATTAATAGATATCACTGTAGTTTATTAGTGTCTTATATTAAAGGAATTAATTAATTTTTGGTATGTTTTATCTTACCTCAAGGGCATCCAAGATGTAGGTGTCTTTGTTTCCGCAGTATTTTCAATTTTTACATTTTTAGGTCGAACTGTTCTTGTCTTGTCTATGGTCACCACCTCAAAGAGCATGCACAGAGAAGTCCAAATTAAACATGATTTAATGACTCGTAAATGTAAGAACACATTGATGGCCTAAGACACAAAACGAGCGGTTTGTGTGAGAAAACGAACTGTATTTATATCGTTTTTACCTCTTATTACCACAGCAACAAAGCGCCCGTGCCCTCCGATCACTGGGTTAGCAAGAGGTAAAAACGATATAAATACTGTTTGTTTTCTCACACAAACCGCTCGTTTCGTGTCTTAGGCCATCAATGTGTACTTACATTTACGAGTCATTAAATCATGTTTAATTTGGACTTCTCTGTGCATGCTCTTTGAGGTGGTGACCATAGACCTCCATTATATGACTGACGGACAAGAACGGTTTGACCTAAAAATATCAAAATTGAAAATACTGCGGAAACAAAGACACCTACATCTTGGATGCCCTTGAGGTAACCTAAAACATACCAAAAATTAATTTCAAAGTGAACTATCCCTTTAATTTTTCTGAAAGGTCATGCTTAAAAAAGCAAATTTGCTAATTAAATATGCATCTTTGCATACATTTCCAGAACAGAAATTGGAACATTGGACCAAGCTAGGATCTTAATTCTTGCTTCATTGTTTCATTTTGTTGACATATATACTTTTTTTTTTTTTAAACCATACCATAAATCAGAGGATACTGTCACCAGCCAGAAAAAAAATCACCATTTTTGGGGGTTTGTGGAACACATATTCACTATTAATCACGAGTTTTGCCTCAATAAACTCCTAATTACTGCTTATTAATAGTTAGTAAGGCAGTTGTTAAGCAGTGAGAATCGGACCTTAAACTAAAGTGTTACAACCAGGTAGGTTTCTGCGTTTGAGAAGCTTTCTCTTCATTGAAAACAAACATTACTCATTTCACTGTACAAAACCTCACCGTGAAACCAGTCACCTTGACAAGGGCATAACCCCGTTGGAGTGTAATGACTGTTGTCAGGCTTGTAATCTGCCACGCGGCCGTACGCTCTCCTCCTCCCCGCACTCGTCCAGGTGTGTTGAGTTCTCGCCGTGTCCTCGGGCCGAGGGAAGGGTCTCGAAGCTGATCGGGTCGGTTGTGCTGACCTGTGCAGCTGTGGAGCCGGTGAATGCTGGATTTGTGACATCAGCGCTAAGCCCTTTCAATTAGCACTCGCCCTGTCATCACACAGGCTCTGATCCTCCGTTCACACAGCTGGCGTAGGCCTTAAATGTGCAACACACAGGTGGAAGCTTCGGCCAGGTGTTCATGGACAGGTTTAAGGGAATATTCGGGTTGAGCAAACTCAATCAACAGCGTGACTGGGAAATCCCTTTGATCAACACACATCTGGGTTACAGTAAGTCCTTCAGGGGTCGATCCGTAGAGATAGAGGTATAGCCACAATGTTAACTCTTTCCCCGCCAGTGTTTTTGAAAAAAGTTGCCACACTGTAAAAAAATAAACCCCGCCTCCCCGATGTGAGACCAACTACACTTCGCATATCCTTTTTCCAAAGATAGTTTCTGTCATTTACTGTAGTTTCTATCACGTTGATGACATTTCAAGTGTTTGTTTTTAGTTAAAAACGGTGCTGTGACATCATGATTGACAGCTGTGATTGACAGGTTCTCTGTGTGAAGTGACTGAAGCACCAACAGACTTTTGTTCATAATGTTGACTTATGTGGTTAGCAGTTGTATTTACCTTATTTTAACGAGGTATTGCAATCGGCAGACGCCATTGGAGAGGAACGGAGTAGACAGAGGACACTTAAAGGGATAGTTCACTTTGAAATTAATTTTTGGTGTGTTTTATCTTACCTCAAGGACAAGATGTAGACTGTGTCTTTGTTTCCACAGTAGTTTCAATTTTGACATTTTTCAGTCAAACCGTTCTTGTCTGTCAGTCATATAATGGAGGTCTATGGTCACCACCTCAAAGAGCATGCACAGAGAAGTCCAAATTAAACATGATTTAATGACTCGTAAATGTAAGTACACATTGATGGCCTAAGACACGAAACGAGCGGTTTGTGTGAGAAAACCAACAGTATTTATATCGTTTTTACCTCTTGTAATCATAGCCATGACAAAATGATCTGACGGCACGGGTGCTTCGGTCTGCGCATGCGTCGGAAGTGATCGCTTGCACGCCTACGTCACTCTTTATTTATACAGAGATTTCGGAAGTTTTCCCTTTCACTAAACATATTTAGATATACGGGAAACCGCAATGGAAGACGATTTGGGTATATCTAAATATGTTTAGTAAAAGGTAAAACTTCCGAAATCTCCGTGTAAATATTGAGTGACGTCACACGCAAGCGATCACTTCCGGCGTAACATTGAACTGATTCAGTTCGGTTCAGTTGGACATTGAACAACTGATTCAGATCACTTGGACGTGACTGTGATTACAAGAAGTAAAAACGATATAAATACTGTTCGTTTCGTGTCTTAGGCCATCAATGTGTTCTTGCATTTACGAGTCGTTAAATCGTGTTTAATTTGGACTTCTCTGTGCATGCTCTTTGAGGTGGTGACCATAGACCTCCATTATATGACTGATAGACAACAACGGTTCGACTGAAAAATATCAAAATTGAAAATACTGTGGAAACAAAGACACCTACATCTTGGATGCCCTTGAGGTAAGATAAAACACACCGAAAATTAATTTTAAAGTGAACTATCCCTTTAAGAAAAGTGCGGGGCATGTGCTTGCGATTGATTCAGCGAGAGTGAGGGCGGGGCCTTGATTTCACGGCTTTACTTCCTGCTCACGACTGCGCATGTCTGGTCCCGAAAACGCAAGTGTGCAGACTCAAGTCCCAAGATGTCAGCTCCAGTTCTCTCCGATGGAAAAGAGCGAAGGGGTGTCGTCGATCTTTTTTACAGTCTATGATTAAAACGTATTGTGCAAAAATGTTGCCACAGGTACGTTTTTCCAAAGAGCCTGTGTTGGACGTTTATGAGGCGGACCTGAAATAATTGGATCGGTCGTAGATCGTTCTTCCATTTGTCCTTCATCTTAGACTGCCAAAACACTCATCATCTTTTTTCAAGCCTCTGGGTTACGGGGACTCAATACGCCTCGACTAACCCTTTAAAAGGCAAAGAAACCCCCCCCTTTACCTGCCGGTCTGTGGCTGACATCAGTTTAAGAAAATGCTCTTCGCCCGCTAACCCTTCTGGCTCGCTTCCACAGAAACAGCAGCGGCGGCCAAGATCTTCAGGGCCCCTGTGAGCAGGAGGGGCCAAAGAGACAAAACACGGGCAATTAGTATCTCTCTGGCAGAGAGCACCCCAAACCCCGCGATAAAGACTTATATCGTCTCACGCTGGGAGTCTGCACTGGTTTACTAGTATATAAGGAGGCTGTCACTGTAGGAAGATGCATGCAGACAATTTGTTTTGCTATTCCCCAGCGCTTCAGCTTGGAGAGTACATGAAAGTACACGGAGAATAGAGGCATTCGCAGGATATATGAGGAGCCATGTATTACAGTCATTCTGCATGGAAAATGTCAAGAGCTCTGGTGTGAGAATGCTATGGGATCAAACCAGCAGAGAGCCGGTGTTTGTCTAGAGCATTCAATTTATCAGTCCCTGTCTGTGAGATTTCTTTTGTTTCCTGAAAATGAGCAAAGGCACTGAAAGAATGCAACTGGTCTGCAGTTTGTTTTATTTCACATGGATCTTCATGCCACATCCTCCTTCCATCCAGAGGAACAATGTTTTTGATGGCAACCAGACAAAGAAAAGTAACGGGAAACAGTCGTCTTAAATAAAATAAAAAATATGGATGAAAAGTAAAACACCATTTGGCTCAAAACAGACAAATAACATGAATGTGAAGCTCAAGCTTCTAGGTTTATAGCTAAAAGTGTATGCATATTATTTCTTTTTTCGTTTTTCAACAATTTAAATCATATTCTCAGTCCTGCCATGTGAGAAATGTCAAAAAAATGTCAACAATTCTACAAATTCTCTCAATTAATATGGCAATTGAGTCAAGATTAAAACATTTAAAATTGTTAAAAAGAGCTTTACATGTCGGCAAATGACAATTTTGAATAAAGGTTTGTTTGCAACATAAGGTATTGTACAAAACATGATGAACGTTTTGAGAACATTATAGACCAGAGGACTTTCAACGAACTATCTAATATTGATTCTGGGCGAACGTTTAATTGACATTTAATTGATTATGAAAGAAACAAAAATACTATAAGGGATAGTTCACCCAAAAATGTAAACTCTGTCAGTAGTTACTCTACCTCACGTTGTTCAACCCCGTAAGACTTTCGTTCATCTTCTGAACGCAAATTAAGATGTTTTTGATTAAATCTGAGAGCTGGATCACTCCTCCATAGGCTTCTACTACCCTATCTCACGACCAATTCGTACGAGTGATTCAAAAGTGGCTAATTCGTACAAATTCATATGACCTCACTCGTACGATTTGTCTAAACCCACGTGGCGGTTATGTTTAGGGGCGGGGTCAGGGGTAGGTCATTCGTACGAATTCATACGAATTGGCTAATCCGTAAAATATGTACGATTTAGCAAAATCGTACTAATTCGTACGAAGTTCGAGGTCGCACGAATTGTTACAAATTAGCATCGTCGTAAACTTCGTACGAATTCCCGTGAGATCGGGTTGGCTTCTATTGTAACTGAAACTGGCCGGCCCAAAAGTTATTAAAGACATCGTTAAAATAGTGACTACAGCAGCTCAACCTTAATTTTATCAAGCGATGAGAATACTTTCTGTGCGCAAAAAAAAAAAAAAAAAAAAAAATTCCTTCGCTGTTGGCCTCGACATTTCACGTATAGCGTATAACTTCTAGGTTATACGTCACACGCAGGCTCACTATTGGCCGACGCTGGTCATGTGTGTGTGTGTGATGTACAACCTAGAAGCTTTGCGTAGTTTCACTACGTGAAATGTCGAGGCCCACAGAGAAGGAAATTAATAGTTAAAAAAACTCATTATTTTCATTTGTTTTGTTGTTTTTTTGCGTACAAAAAGAATTCTCGTCGTTTGATAAACTTAAGATTGAGCCACTGTAGTCACTCAGACTATTTTAACGATGTCTTTAATAACTTTTCTGTGCCGGCAAGTTTCATGGAGGAGTGATCCAGCACTCAGATTTAATCAGAAATATCTTAACTTGTGTCCCGAAGATGAACGAAAGTCTTACGGGGTTGAACAACATGAGGGAGAGTCTTTACTGACAGAGGTTTCATTTTTGGGTGAACTAACCCTGTAATGGCACCAACACAGACTTTTTTTTTTATATACCTATTGATATTTGAAGTTTGTGCATTTTGGCAGATGCTTTTTAAAGTAACTTACTCTGCATTCAAAGTATTTCATTCTCTGGGAATCGAACCCATGACCTTGACTGTGGCATAATGAACGTATTACTGTATTATTTCCTCTCTGCGCCGCCATCATTGTATACCTTCCATATATTTATTGTGTGCTGAGCGCTGGATGACTGAGCGCTCTGCACTTTTACCTCGGGAACAGCACAAGAAGTCCGATTCTCGGAAGTGCAAAGCGACTTGGCAAATAAAAATGCCATTCTGATTCAGTGTACTTTCCACTGGCCTTGTGACTCATCAATACCAAGAGAAGAAGCTTTTGAGTTGGGTTGGCGACAGTGTAATTTATGAACATTTAATTAATTGTGAAGGGAAGTCTAGACAAAATATTACATTGTTCATTTTTTCCTCAAATTCTCTTCAGAATTGCAGAAGATTGCATCTTATCTGCAGGTACACCCGTCGAAACTGTTTGGAAAATGTCTGCAAGAATTGGCGTATCAGAAAGTATCATTGTCACTGTGAAAATGAATGCGCTTTATTTAATAAAAAAAAAGACTGTGGTAACAGATTCCAAGCAATATTATTAATTCAATTTAACAAATTAGAATTGAGTAATAATTAATCAAGTTAACCATTTAAAATAAGTAAAACTTTAAAAAAAAAAGTAAATTTAAGTCACCATTATCGTGATCAGTGTTTGTTTTAAAATTACGGTTTTCTCCTTCAGTGATTCTGCTTGTTAACATCAGGTGTCTTCAATGTTGGCAATATAAAATAATTAATCTTTGACATCTGTCTGTTATTCAGATATTTTTATTAATTTTTTTGGCGTAAACTTTACTCATTTTAAATGGTCAACTTTTAAGGAATAATTTGATTAATCCTAACTCAATCCTAATTAGTTAAATTGAATTAATAATATTGCTCGTAATCTGTTCCAACGATTTTATGGATTCGATGAAGCGTATTCATTTTTACAGTGTGCGCTCTTTTAGTGTGTGACGAACATGAAAAAATCCATGACTAATGGAAGATGATGCAAAACCAAAACCTCTCTGCAAATGTAACCTTTTCGTTCTTGTTATTGCAGAGAAAGTATTGCAATGGCACATTAATTGTAAATTTACCTAAACTTGTTTGTGCAAATGGGGATTTTGAATCAAAAGCCAGCTCCCCATTTGATTCTTATCTCACACATGTTCATTTGACTTATATACGGTCGTTGACTCAGCCTCTATGGACATTTACCACAGTAATTTAGTCCAGCTTCAGGTCGTTGACTACATCAGCCGGCCCTTCTGTCCCTGATCCACATATAACAAGCTTTACTGTTTCAGCAAAAACTGTTACAGATTCTTTTGTTTTTGTAATCAATTTAAAGCACCAATCACTGATTTTTTAATGGTAAAACCTGAACAACAAATTGAATCGTTGCAGACGTGAACAGAAGAGATTTTGATTTGAAACGTGACTTTAGGGCCAAGAACACTGATTACTCATTGAGTCATTTCCTACGGCCCTGCCTCTTGACAGAAGCCTTTAAGAACGACCCAATGAGAGTTTGATTACGCAGTAATCTCTGATTTAGCATGGAAAGGGTGGCTGGCTGTATGCCAAGTACATGTGATCATGTAAACAGATGCATATCGGTACATATAACTCCCATATATAGTGCACATACAAACTCTCTGCAGGTTATAGACACGGATGAGGGCGAAAAAGCAACATTTACCCGGCTTGGTCACAGTGATGGCATCAGCTTCAGCAAGAGCAGCCACACAATGTTGACCCTTGTGGAAAGAAGTACACTTTAGCATACTTTGAAAGATGAAAGAATATGCATGTAATGTTTTCTTTGCATACAGTTTACATTAAATGCAATCAGTTAAGAGTGTTTTTATGACCCACTTAAATAGAACTTAAGCATATCTTATATGTCATTTCATAATTAATTCAATTGTCTTTGATTAAAGTGTATTGTTAAATATGCTGATGACCTATACTTCATATATTGAAATAAATGTGTAATTTTACATTTGTAAAGACGAAGTTGCGATTTACTTTAAATGTAATATAACACACTACAGTTAAAATTATTCTTTACATGTGCTTAAAGTTAAAATGTGACTTTAAGTGCACTTTTGAAAGTGTTCTTAAAGCTACAATACCTAAGATTTAGATGCCGCTAGAGGGCGCTACATTCAAAACTACAACAACGGCTTTGCTTGATGACGCCGTGGAGGAACGCGGAATGATGGGAACTGTTGTTTTCAACTCCACCGTGGATAAATCAGTCAGTACGGGAATCGAAAATTAGTTCTCATGGATGAGGTAAAGTTCGATTTCTATAAACGTTGCGTTTAATGACATGCTTGTTTTTCATTAAACTGAAATAACCGCAAGAAAAGTCAGGTTTAAAAGTAAATTAGCTATCACAGATGTTAGGGGAGAGCCGGGACGGTTGAAACACTTTTCAGATAAGATACAGCCAACGGTTCACTTTCCGAGAAGTATTCGCGGTGAATACGACCTTACGATTTTTCACATCATATGCATAGACAACAATAATACTAATTGTTTTGCATGGTTTACTGACATGAAATTTGAATACAGAACACGGTGTTACTCACGTGTCGAGTAAAACACATGCAAGATCGGCGTCTCTTACTAGTTCGAGTTTTTCACGAAGTTCTCTCCATTTAGGAAATGCCACACCGATGTTGAGCTGGTTTTATTTCTCTTGGGTGGTTTGGTTGACGTTTGCGTTTATGAGACTTGTCTTTGTCGACAGAACCAGGTGCAATCGCTAAAGAATAATTGTGCTCCATTCCATAACAAACGCGCGAAACAAGCTGACGTTTGTTGCTTGATAGACGCTAACGCACAACTACAACTTCCGCATTTGTCCAGGACTACACGCAGTACGAGCGGAAACCGAGGTAGCGCGGCTATGACGCGATTTACTGCCGACTCCCAGCTCACACGCCCCGTTTCCTTGGTTAAAATCTCAATTTTCTCGCGATTTAAACTGTTGTAAAATTGTAAGTTATCATCTTAACTAAATATATAACACTGGCCTTGTGATTTTGGGATATTTTAATGCAAAAATCTTAGCTATTCCACCTTTAAGATCTCTTTTTAAGTGATCTTTATGTTATGATTAATATTATTTTATCTCGTAAATGCGTCTCTACGGCACGCAGTGTGTTTATCGTGCAATTTATACGCGAAAAGGAGTTTTTACGTGCGTTTAATACGCAGTTTTCGCGTGCATTTGATACGCAGTAAACCCAATTCTACCCAAACGTATTATACACACGCACCCCACACCACTACTAACCCATGCCAACCCCAAAAACTCATTTTAGCGTATAAATTGCACGATAAACACACTACGTGCTATAGAGACGTATTTGGTGTGATTTGGTTAATGCCACCTCTGCTTTCAGCTCCAGAAAACATGCCAACTTTATCTTGAAACCAAAAATATCTTAAAAAAACCAATAACATCCTCATCCTCACTCGTGTGCATCACATACTGTAAGTGTACGTTCATAGATATGTAGCTTAGAACCGAGGATCTGATTTGTCCTAAACAAATAGATTGTGGATTGATGGATTGTGGTAAATGTTTCCAGGAAGATGGGCCTGGTGCTTATTGGTCCAAATACGCCAACACTAACATCAACCAAACTGTTTGAGCAAGAAGAAGACACGTCTGCCAGCAATCCTCCAGTCTATGAGGGAGAGCAGAACAGAAAGAAGGAAACGCAACACTGAAATGCTAGATTGAATGTTACTGTCTGCCATTTGTTCTGCACTACAAATTGTCCAATATACTGGAATGTGCACAATAAATCATTGGCGTATCATATTTCACAGCAGCTTTACATCCTGTTACAAGGCCAACCAACACAGGTCTTCTCCTCCAGAGGCTGTTTAAGGTCAGGAAAACGTCTGCCATACAGTGCTAATTAATTGTGAACTATAGTTTATTTCACCAGGTCATCATGTGTCTTGGTGAATGAGGTACATTTAGTTTGAACACACACTGTGTTTATTGTGATGTGCTGGGAATCATCATTAATTCTTTAAGAGTCTTGTTAGCATTAACGTGCACACAAGAATTTTAGGTTTTACTGACATCTGTTTAGATCGATTGCCACGGAGATTAGATCATGCATGTTATAATGGCCAAACTGGTTCTTATTCAGAACAACGTTTGCTTCTGTTTACAACCGAGGTATGCAGCAAAGCATTTGTGAAGCCACAACACGCACTCAACAGCAGAAGACCCCACCGGGTACCACTCATCTCCACTACAAATAGGAAAAAGAGAAAAAGAGCTCACCAAAATTGAACAGTTGAAGACTGGAAAAATGTCGCCTGGGCTGATGAGTCTCGATTTCAGTTGGTAGAGTCAGAATTTGGCGTAAACAGAATGAGAACATGGATCCATCATGCCTTGTTCCTACTGTGCAGGCTGGTTGTGGTGGTGTAATGGTGTGCGGGATGTTTTCTTGGCACACTTTACACGCTCAGAAAAAAAGGTATATTAGCACCTAAAATGTACATATTAGCGCCTAAAATGTACATATTAGCGCCTAAAATGTACATATTAGCGCCTAAATTGTACATATTAGCGCCTAAAATTTACATATTAGCACCAAAAATGTACATATTAGCGCCTAAAATGTACATATTAGCGCCTAAATTGTACATATTAGCGCCTAAAATGTACATATTAGCGCCTAAAATGTACATATTAGCGCCTAAAATGTACATATTAGCGCCTAAATTGTACATATTAGCGCCTAAAATTTACATATTAGCACCAAAAATGTACATATTAGCGCCTAAAATGTACATATTAGCGCCTAAAATTTACATATTAGCACCAAAAATGTACATATTAGCGCCTAAAATGTACATATTAGCACCAAAAATGTACATATTAGCGCCTAAAATGTACATATTAGTGCCTAAAATTTACATATTAGCACCAAAAATGTACATATTAGCGCCTAAAATGTACATATTAGCGCCTAAATTGTACATATTAGCGCCTAAAATTTACATATTAGCACCAAAAATGTACATATTAGCGCCTAAAATGTACATATTAGCGCCTAAAATTTACATATTAGCACCAAAAATGTACATATTAGCGCCTAAAATGTACATATTAGCACCAAAAATGTACATATTAGCGCCTAAAATGTACATATTAGCGCCCAAAATTTACATATTAGCACCAAAAATGTACATATTAGCGCCTAAAATGTACATATTAGCGCCTAAATTGTACAAATTAGCGCCTAAAATGTACATATTAGCGCCTAAAATTTACATATTAGCACGTGAAATTGACATATTCACATGGACAAAAGTTTACCTTTTGAAAAGGTACAGCCACAGTGACAGCTTTTGTACCTTTTTTTCTGAGAGTGTAGGGCCCTCATTAGTGCCAATTGGGCATCGTTGAAATGCCACGGCCTACCTGAGCATTGTTTCTGACCATGTCCATCCCTTTATGGCCACAATGTCCCCATCCTCTGATGACTACTTCCAGCAGGATAATGCACCATTTCACAAAGCTCCAATCATTTCAAATTGAAACACATCCCAGCGTTATTCAGGACTAAACACAGAGCATGACCAATGCGATCCCTGAGCTAATGATTCGTATGAACCTGTTTGTTTTAGTGAATCAGATCTGATTCTTGAGTGAATGACTCATTTGAGTCGGTTCTTTTTAGTGCAGACGTGCCCAAACTTTTTGAAATGGTGGGCCACATATACAACTTGATTGAGGACCGTGGCGTTGGACAAAAGTAAAAGTTGCATTACTGTATGTCAAACTGTTATTCTAAATTTTAAGTGGTTCCCATAATTTATAATTTCATATTTTTAAAACACTAAGCAATTTTCTTGACTAATCCGTTTTATTTTCAAAGTTGCTGTTGGGTAACACTTTAGTTTAGGTCCAATTCTCACTATGAACTAGTTGCTTATTAGCATGCATATTACTAAGATAATGGCTGTTAATTAGTACTTATAAAGCACATATTAATGCTTTATTCTGCACGATCATATTCCACATCCCTCAATCACCCAATACCTAATCTTAACAACTACCTTCCGAAATAATAATAAGCAGTTATTGAGACAAGAACTGCAGTTAATACAAACAAAATAATAATGGGTTTTTGGGTCCCAATTTTGGGTCAAATATGGACAAACTTAAACATTGGGTTAAAAATGTAATTTTAAAATGTAACCCAATGACTGGGTTTGTCCATATTTGACCCAAAATTGGGTTAAAACAACCCAGCATTTTTTAGAGTGTAGTTATTAATAGTGAGAATTGGACCCACATCTAAAGTGTGACTGCTGTTTTTAATCCAAAAATATTATAATTTGCAATATGCAAATATGCAAAGTAAATTTGTATTTCATGTGACTTAATTTACTTAGGTCTATTATAAGGGAATAATAACCATCTTTAAATAATAATAATTATTTAATAATTAAATAATAAGTAAACCAACACTACAGTGGCATTTATGGAATTCTATAATATGTGATTCTGATTGGTCAGACATATTCACAGTTGTTTATGGCAATTTTGTTTCATACAAACGCAACTGGTGCCAACTTGCATTTCGTTTATTAACTGCACAATAAAAACATATCAGATGATCCTTGTTTTACATGAATTTCTACATCGGCAGCAGAATTGCATTTCTGTGTTCCAACCATTTCTACCTCAAATTCAAAAGAATTGTTAATAGAACTGTTAACCCTCTGGGGTTGTTCGGCCCAAATAGACCCGAAGAATTTAAATAAATATATTTTTTTAAAAATCACAGCTTCCGCGGAATGGTCAGAAATTTGGTGACTTTGTTGGTATTTGAACACCCAAAAAAATTGGGGACAGGATGTGAATAGTCTAAGTGGTTGTAAAAAAATAGTCACACTTGGGGTGTTCGGGTCCAAATGGACCCACATGGAAAATGAATGGGAAATTGGCAAAAAATGTGAAAATACTGAGTTTTTTTGTGCGTACAATCTACAAATCAGCCACAACCTTGAAAAAAAAAAGCACACAACAGTGAAGGGGTGAATCTATAAAACATCAAGAGTGCAAAACAGACACATCCAGACACACACACAAACACACTTTTATACACAAACACACCAAAAAATTCAGATTATACATGTTTTGCATTTTTAAAATGCTCAGTTTGTCCACCAGATGGCATCCGTCTTATTTCAAAAATTGCTTTTTTGAGGCCTAGGCTTGACTCTAAAATGAAATACACCTTTAAAAAAAAAATATATATATATATTAAAAAAAAATTCTATTATGTTCAATGGGGGGAAATTTTGTCATAATTATTGCATTAATACTAATTATACATTTTTTTTTTATTTTTGAAATTTTCTCAAAACACCAAAAAAGAAAAGAAAAAATATTATAAAAAAAACGAGTAAAAAAAAAAATCATGATTTTTTTTTTTTTTTTTTTTTAAATATGAATCCCAGCCTTTAGGTCCATTTGGACCCAAACACCCCGAGTGTGACTCTGAAACGAACAACCCCAGAGGGTTAAGGAAGCAGAATTGTTTAGAATATGATTCCAATCCCTTCATTTACCATGGCAACGTTCAGTGTATGCAAGATAAACCAAGAGAATTTGTAGCAATATAACTGACAGCGTTTGGTCCATTGCACTCACAAAAACGTGAGCTTTAATCTCCAGACCACAAACTACTCGCCAAAACCTTGATCTGACTTATTTTCCATTTTACAAAGACGGGGCCAATGTGTGCTGCGTTTCAGAACTCGAGCCGTAAGTGCTCCCACTTTACCAATAATGTTACATCCATGACAGATTTTAAGTTTAATATTCGGGCACTCGAGGAGTTGATCCATGTGTTTAGAAACAGCATATACCCAGTTCTGCGCAGTGATATTTTCAAGCTTTAGTCATTCAAACGTACCAATTTTAAGACCAAGAACCAATTTTACAACGTTTGATTAATGATGCTGAAAATTTAGCTTTGATCGCAGGATTAAATTACATTTTATATTCATGAAGAAACTGTTATTTGAAATCATTGTTCAAAGAGAAGTATATATTGAATATACTGTATCAGTTTTTCCATATGTGTCCATCTTTGTTTTTTTTTTTTTTTTGTGCATTGTAAAACAATATATTCTACACAAACAGATATTCTGGGATTTTGAATGACCTTGTAGAGAGTCAGGACCTCGATATAACGTCTTATCGAGATATTAATATTTGTTGAAGACTGTAATTGGGTGGCCTGGGCCCAGGGGTTAGGGTTACGTTTATGGTTAGTTGGCCCTGATACAATCTGAAATAGCCCTATAATATGAGGTCACATGAGATTGTGAAGAACCATTTTATAATCTGAAGTACCTCTTGGTGCTACAAAGAACCTTTAGCGCAATGGAAAGGTTCCTTGGACGTTAAAGGTTCTTCATGGAACCATATGACCCAACAAAGCACCTTTGAAGAACCTTTATTTTTAAGAGTGTAGTTTTGTAGGCAGCTCACTATGTTTTGGAACAGAGCCATTGTCATGAATGAGGTATTTTACATACTTCTACATTCAACCATCAATGTTGACATTATGTTTTGAGGCAAATGTTCCCTAAAATGAAGGTACAGCACATAGCTGCCATGACCTTTACCTTTGATGCCATTGTGTCTGGATTTTGCCGTTGTTTTACGTTGCGTCACCAATATTCATGCAGTCAATACAAGCATCTTGAGTCATTTGTTTCTACCATCTGGCTTTCATCATTGGTTTTTGGTCCAAATATCTCAAGCTGGATCAGATATGTTCACCAGTGTTTATTTTAGCATGTTTTATTAATATAATCGTATAAGGTATTTGGACATTAATCCCACAATCTATTTATTTTGATATTCAGATGCGATTTCATTTCATGTGTTAAACGTGTTCTGCTTTTGGCAGAAGGCAGACATTTCAGCTTCGCCACGGTTGTTTTTCAGTCTTTGTCATCGTGAACTCTTACTTTTAGGGGTAATGTTTCAACATGGGTCCGTTACTAGAATCTTGCCTCTTCATCAGGAAATGGCCCACTCACCGTTTACCTCAAAAAATGATCTCAGCCTTATGGTCATTTTGCACAGGCGCTCCACGTCAGGTCCTGAGATTGGATATACTGGCATTTTGACAGACCACTGTGACACACTATAGTTGGTATTTTGTCCGGCAGGTGATGTGATTTATTCTGGAGCGTAAAGAAAGTGCTCCCCCAAATAAGACGGAAAGTCAAATTCACTTAAGTCCAGCGGTTGGGGCAACGTGCATTGAATTAACACAAACTCGTTTCATTCTAGTGTTTCAGTCACTTTTGCTTTCGTACTGCTTAGTGTCTGGGTTCAGTTTCAAATGATGTGCAGCTGTCTAATAGGGAGAATGAGAAGTTGGCATTTTATTGACAATGTGCGACATCTCCGGATTTTGATAACAGACGTTGTAGACTGACTTTACGGGAATCCATTATGATCTTTGGCCAGAGATTCGAGGTGTTCACCTACATGACATACGGCATATGGATGAAATATTCAGGCCGTTCTCATCCTTTAGCGCTACACTGTAAAAAATTTATGCGCTTTATCTAATAAAAAAAATTGGGGCAACAAATTACAAGCAATATTATTAATTCAATTTAACAAATTAGAAGTGAGGAATAATTATGCAAATTAATTCCTTAAAAGTAAACCATTTCAAATGAGTAAAACTTACAAAAAACTTACATTTAAGTCGCCATTATGGTGATCGGTGTTTGTTTTTATGTTTGTTTTAAAATGACGGTTTTCTCCTTGTTAAAATCAGGTGTCTTCAATGTTGGCAATATAAAATAAAGTGTATAAAATTTAGGGCTGTGCAAAAGTTAATTGCGATTAATCGCATCCAAAATAAAAGTCTGTGTTTACATATATATTTGTGTGTGCTGTATATAATTATTTTGTATATATAAATACACACACATGCATGTATACGTTTAAGAAAATGTGTTATTCCTATATAAAATATTTATATTTATATAATATAGATTATGTATTTATATATATATATACAGAATTTAAGAGCAAATAATTCTTAAATATATGCATGCATGCATAGGTATTTATATATACAAAATAATTATATACAGCACACACAAATATATTATGTAAAACAGACTTTTATTTTGGATGCGATTAATCGCAATTAACTTTTGCACAGCCCTAATAAAATTATAAAATTTAAAAATATAAAATTATATATATTATGGTATATGTATAGGGCTATGGACCATCTTGTGTGTCCTGAATAAAGATTATCTTATCTTATCTATATATATATATATATATATATATATATATATATATATATATATACACATATGTAAAATTATAAAATATATATTTTTTAATCTTTGATGTCTGTTATTCAGATATTGTTGTTTAATTTTTTGGTGTAAACTTTACTCATTTTAAATTTTAATTTGATTAATTATTACTCAATTCAAATTTTTTCAATTTAATTAATAATATTGCTTAATCACACAATTTTATTGATTAGATAACGCATATTCATTTTTACAGTGTATATGACAAAACAGAGAAATACTACGCACATGGCACCCTTTATCGTTAATATACGCGAACCCAAGACGTCATAAATCTTTTAGCGTGAATATGAGACGCAGAGACCCTACCCCACACCTAAACCTAACCATCACAGCGCGTTTTATATTAACGATAACGGGTGCGCAGTATTTCGCCGTTTTGTCATATAGCATGCCCAGCGTAAAGTATGAGAATGCGTTGAAATTTTATGAATGTAACAAAGTTTACATGATTATGAGAAGTGGTGGGGGTAACGCATAAGTAACCCAGCTAACAAAAATATGCTCTATATAACAAAAATATGCAAGAATATTTCGCTTTTCGAACATTTCCATTAAATGTTCTCTGAATGGAATTTGTTTAATACGTTGGTTATACATGATATGGGAATGTTAAAGTCCCCGTGTAGTCAATCGATTTACCTTTAAAACTCATCTTTGATCACCAAAATGACTTATTTGAAAGTTTTTCCTTGGAAAAAAAATCTTCATGCCTTAAAATATCTTGAAAGTAACTCGACACCCTTGCCTCATTTAGTATATGTGATTCTATGAATATATATATATATATATATATATAGTTTTTTGTGCTAACATAACTTTGAACAAATGTTTTATCAATGTTTCTGGAAGAAGATTTACTCACAACTTCGAGAAAACCTGAATAGATTGTTATCTGGGAACGAACGTACTCAAATTAGTCAGATCATTTGTTAAATAAATCAGATATTTGATAAGCATATTAATCATTTCTAAATTAAAATTAATTTTGATATTTTCTGGCGCAACTAACATGAACACATTTGTTTTTTAAGGAAATGATAACTGAGTAAGTCACTTTAAATATCAGATAATTAAACCACATGCAGTTCAAGCTTAGTTTCAGGATGTAAAATTCATAGATTCATAAAATTCAACGTTTGAAAAAGGATGATTGAGGCATTTACACTCACATGTATTCAATGTGTGAGGAACTGAGTGAAGCAATTCCCTTTAAATAAGTATCTCCAGCCCTTTATTTAAAGACAAGGAGTTTAGTGACACAGATTATCAGAAAGCAGCGAGAGCTCACGTCTCCAAAACTCTCATTCCCATACTTGTTTCACACAACACACTTCTTTGATTGACGGGGGCGTTTGACCCGAGCCAGCGATATTTTATGGCTCTTATGGCTGAGCGCTTTTCTGCTCTGCATTATTCCTCTCATTCTGATCTCATTGCGAGGTAAACCTCATACACTGCCATTGTGATTTATTCTGAAACACAGAAAACTCCCCCTAATGGCCGTGTAGGCTGTAAAGATGACAGTCAGGTTAGCGTTGTTTTATTGGCACAGGAGAGTGTGTTAGCAGGCCTCGGACTCGGTATTTCACTTTAATTTCCTGTCCCGGGACAGCGGTGGGCTCGGCAGGGCACGAGCTGGGCTGTTATTACTGTAGTCACTCAGGCCGACACACCGGGAGATGAGCGGAGAAGAGAGGGAAACGTTTAAAACGATGGCTGACACCGTAAGGGTGAGAAAGCAACACAAAATGACCGGGGTCAGACTGTAAATCTCTCATCTCTAGAGGGATTTCACATTATGGCTTTAAAAAGTGGCTGAACTACTTGATATTACTGATAACACCCTGCAGTGAGAGCATGCACACGCTTAGAAGAAATGGTTCTATTTAGAACCAGAAATGGTTCCATGCCCCGCTTCATATATGGAACTCATTTTTTTTTTTTGGTGAAAGGTTCTATTGGCCAAATATGGAACCCCAGGGTTCTATATAGAACCCAGAGGAACCCTTTTTTTAAAGAGTGTATAGAACCTTTTAGGGGTTCCAAATACGTAGCACTGATATATAGGGTTGGGAATCGTGAGAAATTTTCCGGTTCCGGTTCCGATTCCGGTTCCGCCAAACGATTCCGGTTCCGGTTCCGGTTCCCATTCAATTAAAAATATTAGTAAGAGAAAAATCCACAATCCTTTTTGTGTTTATTTCTTATAGAACATGACAAATTAGTTTAACAGACTGGTAATGTAAACAAACTCAAAATATTATTAAGCAATCTTTGCAAAAAAAAAAAATATATATATATATATAAAGGAAATTAAAAAATTCTGCATTCTCTATAATAATTTAGACCTCTCCTTTATTGTATCTCCAACAGTGAAGAATACCCTCTCAGAAGGAATAGTATATGCTTTAACACACATATGTGTGTAGAACAGATTATTTTTTAAAACGGTTTGAATGATTGATTCATAAAGACTTTACTTATTTCATTACTGGATAAATCGGCGCTCTAACAGTTAATAAACAGAACTACATGCGTCTTGCGGAAGAACATTGTTGCCGGAGCTACTTCTCTCTGTTTATGTCCATGACGAGTCACGCAGGCATTGGGCTACTCCGCAGCAGCTGCGATCCGCCGGCCAGTCGAAACAAGAAGTCCGAGTATTAACGCTTATTACAGGCTTTACGTAGTGATTCAAGATAAGACAAAAACACGGTTTGAAAAAAAAACATTATGATGCACTCGCTCATTGTATATATTTTGTAAATTCTGAACACAAAAAATATACGGACTGCATCTGTTTTGACCACTACCGTCAATGTTTACTCAAACTATAATCTCACTAATTCTGTAACGGAAATCATTTGAATATGTGAAACAAATAAATATTGAGACTGTGTGATTGTAAAGCAGTTTCATATCGACAGCTGCTCTCTCTCTCTCTCTCAGCGCAAACAGATTTGAATGTAGGCTAGAGAGTGACTCGGCGGTCGGCGCGCGCAACGTGCGTGTGTCTGTGTGTGACAAATGCAGCGCGTGTGAGAGCAAATCGCAACTTCAGTGGTGAAGTTTTTGTCATTTAGGAATAAGACGGCGTCTTCTACTCCCAGCACTTCGACCACATGATGATATCGCATCGGCATCAGAACCGTTTTCGGAACCGAAACTTAGGAATTTTGCACGGTTCCGGTATTTTTTCAAAAACACAACCGGTTCTGGAAA
Source organism: Pimephales promelas (assembly GCF_988280905.1). NCBI lineage: Eukaryota > Metazoa > Chordata > Actinopteri > Cypriniformes > Leuciscidae > Pimephales > Pimephales promelas. The sequence goes on along the minus strand of NC_142785.1, from coordinate 2,726,788 downwards.
AGAACCGGTTCTCGGTTCCCAACCCTACTGATATAGAACCTTTTCTACTAAGAGTGCAAACTAAAAGAGTTCAACTTTTTTGACACGCAACTAGCGGATCGATGTGGGGTTTAAAACAATGCCCCAATCAGACGAATCTGCCGAGTGTTTACATTAGCAATGAAGTATGGGAGTTAATTCACCTATAAACGTGCCTTCTGTTTTATTCCCTTGCGCTCTGTATAGCTATTTTTGTAACTTGCATTAATGGTCCCTTGAAGGAGATTACACATGGTTTTACAGTAAGGTGACCAGTTTTCTGAAATGGAAACCTGGGGACATTTCCAAGTTCAGTGGTCAAAATATATTTGAAACCTCACTTTTTATTGTCTATGAATTACTAAAGCTATAGGAGGACAATACATTCTTGTATGTTTTTGTTTTTTAATTGTTGTTTGTTCGATTATTCATAACTATTATGATGTTTGGGGGTCAAACCTAAAAATCTTTTCTTTGTTTTCAGATAATATTAGCATTATTTTCCCCAAATTAATATTAATTTCTTGACACAACCAGCACTGATATTTTTAATATAAAATAATGGATCTAGCAAGCTCATAAATCTCTTATATTTTTCTGTTTGTTTTTCCTTTGAATCTTTCTTTAACGTGAAAAAGATGATTGGATCCGGAGGATTTGGCAGGGTGTATGCGCAAATTTGACGAAATTGCTCAAACATTTTGCTCTTGCATGCATTAAAACATAAAACAACGTACAGGTGGTTTATTAGTGTTAATACTACTGTTATTGAAAGTGTTTTTGTTTTTGCTGGTTGCCATCAAGCGGATGCGCACGATTGACCATGATCGTTATCTTAATATTGTAAGTTAGCCAAAACCTGTGTATTTACACTCTTAGAAGAAATGGTTCTATTTAGAAACAGAAATGGTTCCATCCCCCCCTTCATACTGTATATGGAACTCCAAAATGGTTCTATATAGAACCATTTTTTTGGTAAAAGGTTCTATTGGCCATGTATGGAACCCCAGGGTTCTATATAGAACCCAGAGGAACCCTTTTTTTAAGAGTGAGGTTCCAAATCCCTAAAGTAGCGCTGATAGAGCATTTTAAGGTTCTATATAGAACCTTTTGTTCTAAGAGTGTAGTTGTTTGAGTGCTGATTACTGTAGTTTATAGACCTGTAGGAAGCATTAGAGTAAATGTAATAGACAAAAAAAGCCTAAAAGCATCAAACAACTTTGAGCAGAAAAGGCTCAGTTGAAGGTGCAAATATCAAAGACTTTTCTTCAGATTCCCTAACCTTCTGTCTACTTTTCTCCCATCTGGGCATCCCAAACCTCTCGATACAGAAGTGGTGCTGCTGCTAATGATGAGGCAAGAACACAAAAGCCCCTAAATCGGACAACTACACAACTGGTTTAAACACCCTCGAAAATCTTCTCTTGTGATTGAATATCCCGAACCCTGCGAGAGCTTGCTGGATTTCATCATTCATAACACGGGTTATCATGTGACATTGCAACATGGCTTTTTTCATAATGACATTCATGCGCAGAATTCCCTGTTGAAGACAGACACGTTAGAGCTCAAGCTGATAGACTTTGGCTCTGGTCAGCTGCTTAGTGGTAATGGTGAGCATTTTGGGAGTGTGGAAACCTAAATGTAGTGACTTACTGATTATTCGACGCTTTAAAGGGGTTTGAAATTAATTTTTGACATGTTTTATCTTACCTCAAGGGCATCCAAGATGTAGGTGTCTTTGTTTCCACAGTATTTTAAATTTTGATGTTTTTAGGTCAAACCGTTCTTGTCTGTCAGTCATATAATGGACGTCTATGGTCACCACCTCAAAGAGCATGCACAGAGAAGTCCAAATTAAACATGATTTAATGACTCGTAAATGTAAATACACACTGATGGCCAAAGACACGAAACGAGCGGTTTGTGTGAGAAAACCAACAGTATTTATATCGTTTTTACCTCTTGTAACCACAGCCAAGAGATCTGAGGGCGCGGGCGCTTATCTGAACTACATAAATTTTACAGTTGCATTTGCAGCTGTACTAGAGGTTACGTGCTGATTTCTTTACGTTGCAGATTGCAAATAATATCCGTGTGCATGCTTTAATTTTAGTGCAATTGTATCAATAAACTAAATATCCAGTCTTTCAAATGCATCTTCAAGATGTTTTTATTTGTGAGAGTCAGCTGAGCTTGCACTGTAAAAATGAATATGCTTTATCTAATCAATAAAATTGTGGCAACAGATTACAAGCAATATTATTAATTAAATTGAACAAATTTGTAATAATTAATCAAAATATTCCTTAAAAGTGAACAATTTAAAATAAGTAAAGTTTACACCAAAAAATTAAACAAAAATATCTGAATAACAGACAGACGTCAAAGATTAATTGTTTTATAGTATCTTTATTTAATATTGCCAACATTGAAGACACCCGATGTTAACAAGCAGAATCCCTGAAGGAGAAAACCGTCTTTTTAAAACAAATCTAAAACAAACACTGATCACCATAATGGTGACTTAAACATACTTTTAAAAAAAAGTTTTACTCATTTTAAATGAATTAATGTGATTAATTAATACTCAATTCTGTTGTTAAAATTAATTAATAATATTGCTTTTCATTTTTTACAGTGAGGACACCAAAAACCGAACGATTGTCAGCTTTGATAAGGGTTAAGATGGACTTTAACACCTCTGCTTTTATTTGACCTTTCCACACATACAGACTAAAGCATAAGATGATTGATCTGTAATGTAATCCAAAGCATTGTATGTCACAGTGTGTCACACTGAACCCTGTCCTCCTCTCTGGTCCACAGCCTCTATAAAACCCCAGAACTGCCTTTTACAATCTCGCTGTGATTCACACTCACTGATTCCATAAATCTCCCAGCATTCAGTGCTGCAGAAGGGTGGGGGTCAGGGTTCATGAGGCGATACGTGTCTGAGGTTGGAGGAGATTTGACCGGGGTTTGCTCAGACGTGGTTATCGCTTTCTCCAGTGCTTTTAACGCCCGGCCGTTTAACCAAGACCCACAGGCACGCACTGACCGTGACTACCCCGAACCCAGCAAAAAGCCCCTGCAGGATAAAAATTGGCCATGTTTCAAAAGTTTATAAAAACAGTTGGACCTAATGGGTCAATTGCTGCGAACACCGAGTGGAGTATTATTGCCAGGCCACTGAATGCATTAAAGACTCTCTGATCTGCAGCTGTGTGTGAAGGGTGATAATGGGCCTTTGCAATTGACCCAAACGTTCTCCATTAGATGTCTGAGACGATACAATAAAACGGTAAAGAATTCCTTAATGCTTTTGGACAATGCCACATGAAACAACCACTTAGTGCTCAAACAGAGCAACTATGCACAGAAATGAGCATTAGGTCATCTGAAACCTGAAACAATAACAGCATTTAGGGATAGTCCACCCAAAAATTTGTCATTTCAAACCTGAAAGAGTTTCTTTCTTCTGTGGAACCTAAATAGATTTTCATTGTCCTTTTTTGTCTGCACAATGGAAGTTAATGGGAACCAAAGCTGTTTGGTTACCAGAACCACCATCGCAAGCATGACATGAGCAGGACGCTTCTGTTCTCGTTCAGCCAACGAAGGCCATGGATGGGCATTATGCAAATTTGCTCATTTGTTGTAAAGCTACTTGTTTTGAGCAGGAAATAAGACTGGAATCACTAATGACTTGTACAGTATCAGGTAGTTTAGCATTGCTTCTTTTATTTGGAAAACAATACATTTTTCCTTGATCTTTGAAACTTTTACACTCACAAATAGCTGTATTATATAATACATGAAATATTATATATATATATAATATAAACACAATGGGGAAATGAGAATGCATGCCTATTTTACGATTTATATCGTACCAGTTAATACGAAATCGAAATCGCTATGTTATTAATATGTTAGATATGTTCATAGTTCCCTTAACTCTGTTATTATTCCATGATAAATTCTACAATAGTTACAACTTGGTGGAAAATGGTCTATGATATTTATTTCTCTGTTTTTTTCCTGACAGAAACTCATCGGTAACACTTTATTTTGATCGTCCCACGGACAATCTGTTGACTTTAAAGTGATACTATACTTTTTTGGAAATAGGCTCATTTTACAACTCACCCAGAGTTAAAGGAGTAGTTCACTTTTAAAAAAAACGTTTGCTGATAATTTACTCACCCCCATGTCATCCATGATGTCCATGTCTTTCTTTCTTCAGTCGGAAAGAAATTAAGGTTTTTGATGAAAACATTCCAGGATTTTCTCCATATAATGGACTTTAATGGGGTCCAAACGGTTCAAGGTCCAAATGAGAGTTTCAGTGCAAACTGAAAACTGTTCAAAGGGCTTTAAACGACACCAGATGATGAATAAGGGTCTTATCAAGCGAAACCATCGGCTATTTCAAAATTAAATAAAAAGTTTAAGTTTTATAAGCTCAAATGCTCGCCTTGCTCTGTTCTGTGATGAGCGTTCGTGACTCTCCTGTTCGAGCTCGTTCGTCAAAATTAACAATTTTTTTTTCGAGTCATGACTCGAAGGGTCCTAGATAAGACCCTTATTCATTGTCCGGTGTCATCTAAAGCCCTTTGAACAGTTTGCACTGAAACTCTCATTTGGACCTTGAACCGTTTGGTTCCCATTGAAGGCCATTATATGGAAAAAAATCCTGGAATGTTTTCATCAAAAACCTTAATTTCTTTTCGACTGAAGAAAGAAAGACATGGACATCTTGGATGACATGGGGGTGAGTAAATTATCAGCAAACGTTTTAAGTGAACTACTCCTTTAAACAGTTGGGTTTTACTGTTTTCGAATCCATTCAGCCGATTTTCTGATATTTAGAAGAATATCAGCAACCAGAGAGTTTCTGGTCCCATTTACTTCCATAGCAATGGTATTGCTGATATTCTTCTAAATATCAGAAAATCGGCTGAATGGATTCAATAACACAGTCTCATCCCAAGACGTCATATAACTGACGCTTTTGACCATACGTCAACATCCGCCTTTTTAGGTAAAAACGGTAAAAAAAAGGGTGAATTGTAAAATAAGGTATAATAATAAGGTAAAATAACGTAAGGTGAAACGTTACTTATAGTCAACTGAAAAAAAAGTGAAACCAACTCATTTTACCATACTTGTAGAAATGCGTACCACATTTCTCATGTGCATCTTTCAATCATGTCTCCCAACTCAATAACCACAAGTTGTATTCTGTTCCTTGACGTGTTTCTCTGATGCATTGGAACGGCCGCTCTGAGTAAGATCTCAGCATCACCTCAGCGAGAGGAAAGCAACGAGTATTTCAGTTTATATGGAGACGTTAAAGCACTTGAGCTCTGACTATGAGCTCATCAACACTAATGCCTGCAGCGCGTGTGCCAGCGCTCAGTGTGAGTCCAGCACACAAACCTTCAGACGCGAGGACCAGAAAGACAAGGAAATCCAAGGGGGGAAAAAAGGGAGAAGAAGAAACAACAATGTTTGTTTGAACAATGGCTGCCCAGACTGTTCATCATAGGTCTTAGCTCACCGTGAGATATATATCCCTGGCAAGCGATTCCCCCAAATGCCGCGGACTTACAAGCACATAAAACAAAGCGTGGAGCCGCGGCGGAGGGGGATATCGCTACGATTTCCTTCGGAGGGGAGTGGGGCTTTTGTTGGAATAGCTCTGTCCTTGTTTTAATTATTTCCTTAAGAAAACACAAGCTAGATGGAGAGCGGCATTCCCGGGATGAGAGAGGAAGCCGAGTGTTTGGTGAGGGGCTTTAAGCCGCGCTCTCCCGGTGAGGCCATGTCTCTGTGACTTCCTAGCGCTCCATCCCGACGGGATTCGGAAGTGCGGGGGTGAGGGGGAGATAAGGGAACGTGGCTTGCACACACTCAATACGCACTTTCCCTCAACATTCTTCAGCTTCATCCTCTGTTTGCGTCAAGAGGGACATAATAGTGGCCTCCAAATTATCAACATGATGATAACGTTGCAGACAAAGCTCAATCGACTGATAGTTTAGACTTTGTTTTATAAAGAAAAAGGCCTTTTAGTATAATTGTAAAAACTTCAGATTGTGGGTCACGTGTGTCTTTTTGCTGTGAAATCCTATTAAAGGGGCGATGAACTGAGAAATCAAATTTTCCTTGAGCTTTTGACATCTAAGAGTTCATCATATTATGAGAATATCCTGTAAGTTTCAGAACTGAAAACGTCCTTGTTAGTCCAATAAAAGCTTTTATTGACACCAGCCTCAGCAAACGACTCGTTTTTCAAAGTGGGGAACTATGAACACCACGCCTACTTCAACACGGCCGGTTTAGCCCCGCCCACCGATTCACGCATTACACGCATAGATAAATAACATAGATGCCTACCTCGTGATGACAAACCGGATCGAGCTACCGAGCAATACAGAATATTGTGCAGCGCCTGGTTGTGGAAAAATACAGTCGCTGGATAAACTTTATTTTTAATGTAAAACATCGTCCGTCTGGATATTACATATTGGATCTGACAGGAATGGTGCAACACACGGACTCTGGGTCGAACATGTACGGGCGAATCATTCCGGTTGCCATTTTACAACATTGGACGTTTTCAAAACAATTTCCCCCACGTGCATCGACGAGTGAGTCGAAACTCATTATAATATTCAAAACTGTTATCCAATCACAGCAGTGGGCGTTTACTTCCAAGTCTTGAGTGCGAGATGCCCATAAAAACCCAGCGTTTTTCAAAACTAGGGTAGAAATTAGCCTATTACTTATTCATTTTGATGTTTTTGAATGCAAAAACCAAGCGAACGTCATAAGTTCACCTCAGACAACGATATAATAAAATGTAAAAAGCCAGTTCATGACCCCTTTAAAGTAAAGTAAATTTAAAGAAAGATTAATATTTAAAGATGAGCACTTACTCGACTGAAGCAACTTAGGCCAACTTGATTATACATATATCATACAAAATAAATATATTGTAAATATGATCTCAAATATGATCATTTTCGAAACTACAGAGCATTTGGTCATAAAAACGAAGCATTTAAAATATCATCTTAGAATATTTCGAGTAACGACTGATATTTATATGCATTTTATGTGTAGTTGTACTATTATAGAAATGTAATTGATTTACATTTCAAGCTATCAGAACTTTTTGGACATAAATATCAGCGGCTGCACACAAAAATAAATGCAACTTTTTTTTTTTTTTTCTCTGAATACAAGTTTGAATATTTTATACCTTGCCCTTTTTCCCTCCGATTTGTCCCTGACTATTCATATGTCAGGCTTTACAGGGTTTAATGATAATCATTTATTTACCCAGCCGTTCAAGCAAATGTATCAATTTTGCCATTCCCAGTTGGTCCCCATTTGTTTCTTCTTCCTTCCAAAGGCCTCGCAACTTGAATTTGCCCAGGCGCCTGCGCAATCCACTGGGGTAAAATTAGGTGAGAGGACCGGCTTTGCTTTCACAAGGTTTTTACGGGATTAGATGACGTTTAAGTTATTGGACAACTAATATGCATGATTAAAGCTGTTGATGGTTGCACAAAATGGAGAACAATTTCATTGGCCTCCCTCGAGAATGTGTCCATTTCAGTGGAGGTGGAGATTTGAATGCTTTATTTAACACTTGATCTCTGGATAGTGGAGCCTGAACTGCCAGTGAACCTCAGACAGAATTAGCAGAGTATGTGAGCCGGCCTAACCGCATGCTAATGCACAACACTTTGTCTGAGGTCCACGTCAGGTTTTATGTTTTTTTCCCCCTCTACTTTTCACACAAGAAGGGAGGGAGAGAAAAGATGAATATATATTATTCCATCATACATGCACAAACAAATTATATGAATAAATAAATAAATAAGTTCATTAGTGTTGGGGTTTTTCCAAGTTAAGGATAGGCTCAGGATAGGTTTAGTGGTTTGTGCTGAACTGGTCTGAGAAAAATAAAAATAAAAATCCAGCCTTCCCTACGTGTTTAATCCAATAATCTAAAACGCAGAACGAGTCTCAAATGTTTGTTTTTTTACTCTTTCTGCAGTACACCAGTAGGTGGCGACAAGAGGCTGTTTGTTCAAGGAGTCGAAAAAATGCTTATTCACAGAGTGCATTATGGGTATTCTCCAGCCGTTGACCGTACATCAGTTGTACATTTGTTAATGCAGTGCATTGTGGGATTGAATGAGTGCACTTGATAACATTTCAAGTGGCTATCCCCTCAAATAGTGCCCTATTTAAGGTTATATTGGGTGATTTTGGACACAGCCCTTGACTTTCTATGGAGAAAATAGAAATTGTGTGCTATAGTAGTACATGGTTCCTTTACATGGCCTTTATGAGTCATTTTACTCATCTTAACCCTCTGATGGTCTTCGTTTAGTCTCGTCCTGAGCCTTCCCGGTCAAAAGTGACCCGACACCTAAAAATGAAACTTCCTCCATCCCAGTAAAAACCAATGCAATTTATTTTTGTTCTATAATATTTATTCTTTTTAATTTAGTATTTTGAGACAATTTGATTGAATTTATTCATATTTATGCAACATTTATGGTCTATTTTTTCCATGGAAAACATATATAATTTTTTTTTAATTGTTAATGTAGTATACTAGTTTAATATAGAGTCTAGGCCTTAAGAACAAAAAATATTTTTTGAGGAAAATTAGCACCATCTAGTTACAGTATAGAGAAAAAGCGTACAACCATGGTTTAACCACTAGATGGCATGTACAGCTCTCTATGGAGAGGCATGTGGATTTCCGAACACATTTACTTTTTTTTTTTTGTGGATTTGAATATATATTTGAAACAATCTCAAAAACGATTTCTTAAGTTTTAGATTTTTTTTTTTAGGAATAGTGATAAATAAGTAGTAATAAGTTATTTTTTGCATTATAATTACAGCCAAACATTGGATTAGAAAGAGAAGAGATGTTGCTATAAGCAGCTTATGTTGCTTAAGAAGCTTATGTTGTTATAACACTTTATGTAGAAAAATATTTGTAAAAATTTGTGGAAAAAAAAGTGTTTTTGTCAATTTCCCATTCATTTCCTATGGGGGTCATTTTTGACGAAGACCAAAATTGTGTCTCAATTTTTTTTGTGTGTTCACATCCCTAATGCCAGAAATTTCACCAAGTTTCGTAACATTCAGATGAAGCTGTGATTTAAAAAAAAAAATCAAAACAGATTTTTTGTAATCTGAATTTATTAGTGTGTATGTGTATACAAGTATGTATGTGTGGGTGTGAATTTTTTGCACTCTTGATGTTGTAGAGTGTCACCCCTTTACTGCGGTGTACTTTCTTTTAGAATCGTGTCCGATTTGTAGATTGTACAGACAAAAATATACAAAATTTAAAACCACGAGGGCCATCAGAGGGTTAATGAATGAGCCATTGAATCAGTCATTGAGTCAATTTGTTGAAAAACCCTGAATCCTTCAGGAACAAAACATGATTGCTCATGATTACAGACAAAGAAACTGATAATATTGAATCAAATATCAACTTATTGTTAGTTTAACTGTTATATATTAACAATGCAGTGCCTTTTTTGCCTTTCCTTCCTCTTCTAAACTTAAATGCATGTTTTCACATTGTTTACCGTATACAATTTCTTCAGTTGTTATATGTGAAGTTGCCAAGACAAGCAAACCAAACCATTATAATAAGTCAATTTAATCCACTTGATAACACTTGATCGAGTTTGACATTTCACATCCCGGGCTTGCATGCGTCAACAGGTGGTTTAGATTTTCAGCCAAATGTAAAAATAGACTGCACAAATATTTCACAATTCATTTTTAATAGACTGAGGAAAGGATCAGTTTTATTTGTGCAGAGTTCATACTAATATTGACTCAGCGCTTTTAGAGAAATATGTTTAGGAACCTCAAAAGACACTGGAAAAACAGCACGACGTGTTTGTTGGCCTAAACACCGGATTGAAGCCGTCGCCTTTCGAAGAATTTCAGGATTAAAAACGACGGACGCCTTTATCGATCCGAGTAATGTTCAAATTCAAAGCGTACTTTTTGTATTTTGTAAGCAGAACATGCAGTTATTACTGGAAATAGTCATGAAAACCCATCAAAGGCCGAGCGTTGCACATGATCAGTTGGACACTTAGCAGAGCGGTTGTGTTTATTTCCCTTCAAGTCTTGGTCTATCACACTGAACCCAATCTAAACTACAGCCAACGGTAACATCCAGCCCTCACAGTGGTGGCGTCTCCCTCCAGGGCTTGTTTTTGGCAGACTCAATCCAGGATCCCTTGCCGACACTTCTACATTACAATATGCCACAGATCGACAATATTCAGACACATCGCATCGAATGAAGGCAGTATGGCACACTTGATGAACTAGCGTGTAGTTCTGCTTCAAAATGGGCCCATCTTTGTGTTGGCTGGCACTGCCGTTCAAATAAACACAGCGAGCCGATGATAATTGCATTGTTGGGAGCTGGCCTTTCCAGAGCTTAGAGGACATGGCCAATTAATCAAGTTCTCTTTGTGCAAGTCTTTATGGGTAATGACCAGAGCGTTAACATTCACACATGTGGGAACCATTTTGCCACCCCTGCAGCCCCCCCCTTCTTCAAAATGGGGGTAAATATCATTTTTAAAAATGAGGCTACCTCTGGTTGTTACGCCTAAGCTGTATTATTAATAGCAATAATAAGAGTTGCTCCTCCAGGGTCTGCCTAGGAGGTTTATTTTCACTCATTTCTGTCTAATGATGGTCCTCTGGCCTCTGTCCACACAGCACCCTAGTGTGTGTGTGTGTAGCAACCCAATGCATATGCTAAATCTAGTATCTATTTTTATTTATATGAACCTTTTACTATGTCATTTTAATATTGCTGTGCAAAGAAACATTTTTATATCTTAAAAATACAGGATGCATTGAGCAAAAATAGCCTGTATTTGAATTAAAGGAGTAGTTCACTTTAAAAAAAAAAAAAAAAAAAAAAAAAAAAAACTTTTGCTGATAATTTACTCACCCACACGTCATCCAAGATGTCCATGTCTTTCTTTCTTCAGTCGAAAATAAATTAAGGTTTTTGATGAAAACATTCTAGGATTTTTCTCCATACAATGGATTTCAATGGGGTCCAAACGGTTCTGAGAGTTTCCGTGCAAATTGCAAACTGTTCAAAGGGCTTTAAACGACACCAGACGATGAATAAGAGTCTTATCTAGGACCCTTTGAGTCATGACATGAAAAATATTCGTTTATTTTGATGAACGAGTTCGAACAGGAGAGTCACGAACGCGCATCACAGAACAGAGCAAGGCGAGCATTTGAGCTTATAAAACTTAAACTTTTTTATTTATTTTTTACATGAGCGATCGTTTCCCTTGATAAGACCCTTATTCATCGTCTGGAATCGTTTAACGCCCTTTGAACAGTTTGTAGTTTGCACTGAAACTCTCATTTGGACCTTGAACCGTTTGGACCCCATTGAAGTCCATTATATGGAGAAAAATCCTGGAATGTTTTCATCAAAAAGCTTAATTTCTTTTCGACTGAAGAAAGATAGACATGGACATCTTGGATAACATGGGGGTGAATAAAATATCAGCAATTTCGCTGCACATTAAAATAGTATTTTTTTTCACAATAAAAGCACAATAAATTCAGTTGCTAAGGAAATGCAAAATCAGGGCTTATATTTGCATCACAAAGCGGAAAATAAATTTGTGTTTTTGTCTAGTTCTCTAAAAAAAAAAAATGAGAAGGCCTTTAAAATTATATATATTTAAAAGGATAATAATTAAGATGTATATGTTTTTACCAATTCGTTTTCTAAATTATTTTAGGAAAATATTTTCTTTTTTTTTTAAGCATGCATGAACATGTTAAGCATGCAAAGTTTAATTTTATTTTTTTATGTTTTAATGCTGTTTAGATATTTTTTATTTGAATGCCTTTTGGATCTCACACGACGCAGTGCTGAACAACAACACTGCCGGGCATTGATTGTAATGAGACAGATGACCATTTACGTGGTCAGCAATATTTTCCTAAGCCATTACCCGCACATGACTAATTATAAGGTCTAGGAAAATACCTGAACGCAAGGGAGAGGTCAATCCTGTGGCTTTTCTTTTTCGCCCGAAGTGGCCGCGTGATTTATTAAAAGGGGGACTATATAGTTTGACCATTGAATATGCATGCCCATACTTTTGCAGGAATATGGAAACAATCTGCGCATGCATTATCGTAGCTAATGAAAGCAGCCACCCAGATCCACCTCGAGTCTCCCTCAGCGTTAATGCTAAATATATGTGGACAAGGTGGGCTTAGTCTGTTTTGATATGATCCAGAGCTAAACTCTTGCTGACAGCTATTAATTAGGCCAACAAGGTAGGTTTTTATTTTCAATTTCAGCAAACAGCTGCGGTTGTAATGTCAAGCTAATGAAATGCTGTGATGAAATGAATATGTGTGGGTGCTTGGTTTACTTCAGCATAACTATTCCGATGGTTTTACATTTTTGCGGCGACTCTGCAAAAGCCGATTTAAATTTTTAGGGGCAACAGAGCGACTGGTTTGTTTGACTTGCAGCGTGACCAGTGGTCAGATTGAGGACTGATGTGTTTCCATGCACAATGACTTTGAAACTGTAGTGTTGTCTGTATATCAGGGGAGTCACACTACCAGAAGCCCATGGTTCAAGAGTCAGAGGTTTAAACGTCAATTTTGTCAGGCAATGTTTTATGGAAAAAAGTAGGACCAAGACAAAGAGGAAAAAAAAACGATTAGCCAAGTAATCGCTCTACGCTGCTTTATAATTGGTAGCACATGTATGGGAATAAGAGAGTAACAGACGTATATGAATCATAGATGGAGCTTTTAAATGAATTTAAAGCTCATTGTCAAGTAATGTAATCAAAAATGAACTGTTTCTGAAACTGAAAAAAAGAAAGCCTCAAATGAGTTGTGTCTGATATGGCTGGTTAAAGGAGTAGTTCACTTTAAAAAAACTTTTGCTGATAATTTACACACCCCCATGTCATCCAAGATGTCCACGTCTTTCTCTCTTCAGTCGAAAAGAAATTAATGTTTTTTTGTTTTTGATGAAAACATTCCAGGATTTTTCTCCATATAATGGACTCCAATGGGGTTCAAACGGTTCAAGGTCCAAATGAGAGTTTCAGTTCAGCTTCAAAGGGCTTTAAACGACACCATCCGATGAATAAGGGTCTTATCAAGCGAAACGAGCAGTGATTTCAAAAATAAATAAAAAAGTTTAAGTTTTATATGCACAAATGGTCGCCTTGCTCTGTTCTGTGATGCGTCATTTCGTTCATTTCATTCGTTGAATCAACCAAATGACTCGGAAAAAGATTCGTTCATTTCGTTCGTTGAATCAACCTAATGACTCGAAAAAAGGTTTGTTCATTTTGAGTTTGAACAGGAGAATCACGAACGCGCATCACAGAACAGAGCAAGGCGAGCATTTGTGCTTATAAAACTTAAACTTTTTTATTTATTTTTGAAACGAGCACTTGTTTCGCTTGATAAGACCCTTATTCATCGTTTAACGCCCTTTGAACAGTTTGCAGTTTGCACTGAAACTCTCATTTGGACCGTTTGGACCCCATTGAAGTCCATTATATGGAGAAAAATCCTGGAATGTTTTCATCAAAAACCTTAATTTCTTTTCGACTGAAGAAAGAAAGACATGGACATCTTGGATGACATGGGGGTGAGTAAATTATCAGCAAACGTTTTTTTTTTAAAGGAGAACTATAAGCATTCATGCAAAAAAACAATTCTTTATGATCTTAAATTACAATTATCTAGTTTTACGTTGTTTACAAAAAAAATCTGATCTATATCACTCAAAGGCCGATGAAATATTATTTCAATCCATGAATGGTTTTATATGGCAGAAATACAACGTGCTACAGATCAGGTAACTTACTTCCAGGCCTCTATAATCAGGTCTGCCATCGCTTCGTTCCCCCGTCAGAAAGCACCTGATTTAGAGCGAGGCCGTTTTCTGCGTCACCGAGCAAAAGGGATCAGGTTCTGGTCGTTTCAAAAGAAAGGTTTGTATTTCGAGACATTTGCAGGCACTTGGATGATGTTTTGTAACTGAAACTACCCATAAATGCAAATTTATTAGGGCAGCACCACTGACTCTTCGTTTAGAAACGAGACACTAATGGGGCTTCTGGAGTTAGACACTGATTGTCAGTATTGGACTGAAAACGATTAGTCACAGATGTGTTTAAATGACCAGTGTTCAAGTGACCCGAGTGACTGTCCAACAATGTTTGATCGGCAAACAAATTACAGCTTCGCAACGGTGGTGAAAGGACGTTTATGCAACACGGCTTAGCTTTTATATTAGAACAGCATTGCGGCCGTGTGATCACTGTCCCCGCTAACAGCTGTAACTGATCTCATGCTACTCTGTAATTTTATTTTTGTATATGCACTTCTTTCTTCTGGCAACATTTAGGTCCTTTGAGCCCCGAAGAGAAACAGGAGCCTCGGCCCGTATGATGCAACAGTGTGAAACAGCGCGAGCTGAAACTGGATCCATCAGTGTGTCTGTCTGCCTCTTCGCCTGTCTGATTTCCACATCGAGATAAAAGAGTTTGCTTGGCTGATGGAAAACAGGACTTTGACTTTTTTCACACCATCACCTTTAAAGAACGTGTGTTTTTTTATTGTTAAAATCCATTATCATACTGTGTGTCTCTCTGGAATGCTTGATTCTGATTGGTGGCCTTCAAAATAGTCAATTTGCTAGACTAGCAAACAGTGTAATGATGTGCATTGTAACATCAGTTTTGTGGTCTTTTTTTTGAGGGCCTCTGCTTTGGATAAAAGCATTTACCCTTTTATATAAATACAAAAGTTTAAGTTTTATAAGCACAAATGGTCGCCTTGCTCTGTTCTGTGATGCGCATTCGTGATTCGCTGAATCAACCAAAATTCATTCGTTGAATCAACCTAATGACTAAAAAAAGATTTGTTAATTTTGATGAAGGAGTTCGAACAGGAGAGTCACGAACGCGCATCACAGAACAGAGCAAGGCGAGCATTTGAGCTTATAAAACTTAAACTTTGTTATTTATTTTTTACATGAGCGATCGTTTCGCTTGATAAGATCCTTATTCATCGTCTGGTGTCGTTTAAAGCCCTTTGAACAGTTTGCAGTTTGCACTGAAACTCTCATTTGGACCTTGAACCGTTTGGTTCCCATTGAAGTCCATTATATGGAGAAAAATCCTGGAATGTTTTCATCAAAAACCTTAATTTTTCTCAATTTTTTTTTGTGGTGAAAGACTTCATAATGATTTATCAAACAGGGTAATGTTGTGCATTGTAACAGTTTTGTGGTCTTTTTTGAGGGCCCCTGCTTTGGATAAAAGCATTTACCCTTTTATATAAATAAAAAAGTTTACGTTTTATAAGCACAAATGGTCGCCTTGCTCTGTTCTGTGATGCGCATTCGTGATTCGCTGAATCAACCAAAATTCATTCGCTGAATCAACCAAATGACTCGAAAAAGATTCGTTCATTTCGTTCGTTGAATCAACCTAATGACTAAAAAAAGATTTGTTCATTTTGATGAACGAGTTTGAACAGGAGAGTCACGAACGCACATCACAGAACAGAACAAGGCGAGCATTTGAGCTTATAAAACTTAAACTTTGTTATTTATTTTTTAAATGAGCGATCGTTTCGCTTGATAAGACCCTTATTCATCGTCTGGTGTCGTTTAAAGCCCTTTGAACAGTTTGCAGTTTGCACTGAAACTCTCATTTGGACCTTGAACCGTTTGGTTCCCATTGAAGTCCATTATATGGAGAAAAATCCTGGAATGTTTTCATCAAAAACCTTAATTTTTCTCAATTTTTTTTTGTGGTGAAAGACTTCATAATGATTTATCAAACAGCGTAGTGATGTGCATTGTAACAGTTTTGTGGTCTTTTTTGAGGGCCTCTGCTTTGGATAAAAGCATTTACCCTTTTATAGGATGTAATATACCGTTTCTGGCGTTTTTGGTGTCCACCCCTCTGGATAATTCCCTCATTATGAATTACCTAGACGAGGTCTTTGATTCCAGGAAACGGGTGTGCAGCTGGCATACAGGCCTGAGATTAACATTTATTGTTCCTGTTTTGCTTTTTCCCCTAAGCCCCTTAAATGATACTGCAGGCCTCGGTGTAGCAAGCGCTGCTTCGTGTCTCCAGACACCAATAATGTGCAAAAAAAAAAATAAATCTGGCCGATTCATCTCAGATTCAAAACTTTGTCCAATAGCTATTTTCACCTGCGAATTTAAGCTGAACATGCATGAAGGAATAAAAAATCCACATGGCTGTGTATACGGAAACAGATGCACGTAATGTATATATCGTTCTTCCTCTCCTTGTTGGGGTTTCATGGGGATATTCCAGCCCGTTCTCATCCCAAGGCGACATATACTGACGCTTTTGACATTTCGTCTACATCCAACGCACATGGCCTTTAGCGTCAATATGAGACGCAAATATATATGGGCCAGAAGGCGCCTCCTAGTGGTCTAACCCTATCCCTACCCCAGACCTAAACCTACCATAACCAAACAAACCTCTGTGCGTGTTATATTAACGCTAAAGGGTGCCATGTGCGTTGGATTTAGACGAAATTTCAAAAGCGTCACTATATGACACCCTAGGATATTCCACTGACATATTGGGCCCTATTTTAACGATCTGATACGAAAGTATCAAGCATGAGGCGCAAGTATCTTTGTGGGCGGGTCTTGGGTGCTGTTGCTATTTTACCGGCGGGATAAATGACTCTTGCGCCCGACGCCAGTTTAAAAGGGGTTGGTCTGAAATAGCTTCATTATTCATAGGTATAGTTTGGGCGTATCGGGAAATAAACCAATCAGAGCGTCATATCACATTCCCTTTAAGAGCAGGTGCGCATGTTGCATGGCGGATGGCTATTATTATGGCGTATCCGTCATTACCACAATTACTTTTTTATGTCTTCATGGGCACCACAATGATTTCCCTCATGTGTTCATATTTTTCCCTGTCATGATGTATGATTAGCAAAAATAAAAACTGCTGCATCTGTGTTGATGAGAGAATCAAAGTGTATGCGCGTTGGGCACCCGCTACATTATGGCCAAAGCATGCACGCTTAAAATAGCATTATGAACAACGCGCAACGCGCCACTGACTTTAGACCAGTTTTTTTTTCTGGTCAGTGGCGCAATAGTTTTCTGGGACTACAAAATAACGAATGTTTGCGCCGAAACACGCCTCCTTTTTGCGCCGACCCACCCAGGGAGCGCAAGTTCATTCCCTAGTTTACCGACGTGCGTTTGTGGAGGGAAAAGTCCAAAATAGGAATCATACATGCGTCAGTGTATTAAATCATTTGCGCCGGGTGCACGATAGGGCCCTATGATTTTTAGGCCACGTTTACACAAAGCCGGGTATTTAGAAAAACGAATATTTTCCCCCTCTCCGTTTTTAAAAATAACATCGTTTACACACCCGCATAAATACGCCGTCGAGCGCCATCATAACTTATGCCAAACCTATTGGCGGCAGTGTAGGGGTTAAGGATAAAGCCATTCAAGCCAATCAGAATCCACAGAAACGACAAGAGAGATCCTAAAACGCCGTTTCTCCCAGTTCACACGACAACACATAACCGGCGTTTTCAGAAATCTCCACTTTGGCCGGAGTTTTTAGAAATAATCGTTTTCAGTGATAAAAAAAGAGGGAAAAACGCAGAGAAATATCTGTATCATGTAAACGGGGCCTTATACTGTACAAACTGTACATTCTGTCCTCTTACCTTACCCCTAAACCACAGAAAACTGTCCGCATTTTTACATTTTCGAAAAATAACACTTAAGGCTCTTGCACACAGTACGAAATTTTCACATGTTAAAAAATAAATACGACCTCATGTTTTGTCGATTACGCTTGCACACTGTCTCTGAAACTTTCGTCCGTCATAAAAAAAAAAACGAATCGGGGTTGATTTTCTGCGTTTTTCGCATTCGTAGCAAGCAGTTTGAATAGCCTTTTGACAAATCAGAGCCACTGATTCACGAATACGAAAAAACGCATACGAAAATTTCAGACTCAGTGTGCAATGGCCTATAGTCTGAAATGCGTTTTTCCGTATTCGTGATTCGGTGGCTCTGAATTGTCAAAACACCATTCAAACTGCTTGCTACGGATGCGAAAAACGCAGAAAATCAACCCCCGATTGTTTTTTTTTTTTATGAACGAAAGTTTCGGAGCAAGTGTGCAAGCGTGATTGACATAACGTGAGGTCGTATTTATTTTTTTACGTGCGAAAATTTCGGACGCGAGTTTCGGACTCACTGTGCAAGGGCCTTTACTGTAGTATGTTTTATAAGCTGTTTTCCTCATAAGCACTAAAATGTCCCCAATAGGACAAGGATTTCAAATATTACCATCTTTGTGGGGACATTTTGTCCACATTTTGTCCTGAGAACATGGAGACATGATCACATGATCCTTCAAAAATCATTCTAATGATTTTCTGCTCAAGAAATGTATGAAAAGTAACATTCCATAATGTTTGCAAAATGATGACATGAGAACATTTATGACGTTTTGAACGTTAAAAGAACATAACATTTTCATAAATGTATGCAATGTTAGCTAAACCATTTTTGTTCTAAAAACAGTCTATTCACCAACAGTATTTATCCCCCCATCCAAATCCACAGTGGCTTAAAAGCAAGGAGTGCATCGAAATGCTGATAATCCCATTTGGCTGAATGAGATATTATTCTGTTTAAGGAGCCTAACAGAGTCTGGGATATCCAGGCACATCTGTGCCATGCACACGGGGTGAAAGTGCAGGTCTGTGCATATTTTCTGCAGCTGTAAAGTGACACCACTGGCTGAGTGCAATCGCACAAGTGCCAAAGTCGTGTGCGTAGACCCAAACCGCTATAAAGCACAGCAAATTAATGCAAATGTATAGACTTTGGCCCCATTTTTAACGTGCTGCCTCTCATATATGCAGACACACACACACACACACTGCGTCTGCAATGGCATTTACAGTCTCCAAGCTTGAGTCAGCCATTAGCCAGTAAATAAAACAGATGTTCTCACAATACAAATACAATAGTTATGGCTGACTGCTCTGGAAAGAGGAGAGTCTCTCAGACACTCGACATGATGAATCCATGCAGCGTCCAGCGAAATATGTGCCTGAACGAGTCAATACGTGAAACCGTAGCTGAGCTGACACGTTCTCATACCCTGGCTTCATGACAAAACCTATACCCACACCCAGAGACATGCACACGCACACAGCACTCGCATAAATGTGCGCTATCCAGCTGACTGTGTGCACTTGAATTGGATAAGACACAATCTGAAGTCATTATAATGATTCATTTCACAGCTCAACAAGTGATACAGCATCCCAAACTCTCACAACTTCCCAGAAAAAGGCAAAAAAGAGAAAGAAATCTTGGCTAGATTAAGTCTTAAGTTATCGAGTACATAGAACAAGCGGTTTGGAAAATAGATGGATTGATGGAGTTCATATTGAATACACTTGAGTACACTTACTTATATAGACACACCTCGGTTTTTTTTTAATAACGTGTTACTGATCATCATATACTGTGGTATTTACATACACTCTAAAAAACGCTGGGTTGTTTATTGGGTCAAATGTGGACAACCCCAAATGTTGGGTTAAAAATGTCATTTAGAATTTTAACCCAACTTCAACTTTCACTTTCAACTGTACCTTTTTAACCCAACATTTGGGTTTGTCCATATTTTACCCAAATTTGGGTTGAAACAACCCAGTGTTTTTTAGAGTGTATTACTCAAAGACATTACCATGGAATATTTCTAAAAAAAAAACCCAAAAACAAAACAAAAAAAAGTGGTATTTCCATACTTAGAGTACTCAGACATTTGATGGATTAAATGAATTCATTGTAACACCTGTATTGTGGTTAATGTGTGACCCTGATTTTTGAAGGACTTTTACTTTGAAATGTCATCTGTTGTGTCATGCTCTATTTTCTTTTATTTTGTAGTGCCTTGTTCTGTTTCATGTTGTGGTTGTACTCCTTCACCTGGATCTGGATTGTCTCCACCTGTGTGTGAATAGGCCTACTTTTCTAGTATGTCACATTAATAAGTTGAATTCATCAAACTTC
Organism: Pimephales promelas; assembly: GCF_988280905.1. Classification (NCBI taxonomy): domain Eukaryota; kingdom Metazoa; phylum Chordata; class Actinopteri; order Cypriniformes; family Leuciscidae; genus Pimephales; species Pimephales promelas. The sequence continues at coordinate 2,706,528 of NC_142785.1, read as the reverse complement.
ATGGTGAAAAAGCAAGAAAGTGGAAGCTGACTATATAGTTTTTGTGGTTGTTGTTAGTATGCCATAAATCAAAGAAGTCCCACGCCAACGGATGATGCTAACATGGTGGATGCATTCACGCTACACAACTTTATACAGACTGAAGTAAGTTCTTTGTTTCAATATCCATGAAAAAGATTTAAGCATGTGATTTTGAACTCAGCTTTATTTAGTTAAATTAGCAATTCATATACAGTGGAATTTTGCATTAAAAAAAGTCATCCTAACAGGTGGCAGTGTTGGTTAAAGGCACAATATGTAATTTTCACCGCTAGATGGCGTGTATGTTAGCGCCATTGAACATTTTGGCAAATCATCCCTTTTTTGTTGCAAATAGAGAATTCAGTGCTTTGTACATAGTATAAATCACAAATACGAAGTTGAATAGCATGTTAGTGTGACATTTTGAAAGTACTTGACTAAGTGAGGAAGTTTTATATTGTTTTGCGTATTTTGAACTTGCGCTTGTGCCATTTCGTTGCGGATGTATTGAAGCTAATTTGCTTATGTACGCTGCTTTTTTTTCTCTCCTTTTCTGTCTGTCTCTCTCTCTGTCTCATCTGCATGTATAACAAGTATATTTAGTTAGTTTTTCCTAAGTGTTTTTATTTTAGGTAAAAGCTCTGGTTGAACTATATATAAATATAATAGATTCTAATATTTACATGAGTACATCATGTTGTTTTTGACAGAAGTCTCCTCTCACAAAGGCTGCATTTATTTAAGGGAAAATACAGTATGCCTCAATGCCTTAGGTGAGACTTTTTTTTCTTTAAGATTTGTCTAAAATAAACATTATTCATATTTTTATTAAAATACAATAAAAAAATTTTTTTAAACATGACCCACCACACATTTTATACTGTCCCACATTAGGCTTATCATACTGTCCCGGATTTGCCACATTTCCTAATGTGGGACACTAGGAAATTTGATAAAAATATAAAAAATATAGTTTATACACATAAAGTTACACTATTTTTTGATGGACAAACATTTCATAAGCATATTAAGCTAAAAAAGTAGCGGGATTGCTTTGTTTAAAATCTATTTAACTACTTAACATCAAATTTGTTAAAACTCGATGTCATTAACCTTACACGGTGTCTCCTGTTTGATTGCTCTACTCTTAAATACGATTGGACATTTGATAGGTCATGTGATTTTGATCACATGACACCACAGCTTTGTCTACCCATAGTTTCACTGTCGGGGGACCTACAAACACTAGACCTTAGGTGTCCCACAATAGGGCAATTCATCTTAAAATGTAATTTATTCCAGTGATCAAAGCTGAATTTTTAGCATCATTACTCCAGTCTTCAGTCACATTATCCTTCAGAAATCACTCTAATATGATGATTTGATGCTTAAGTAATATAGTTATCAATGTTGAAAACAGTTGTGCTGTTTAAATATTTTTGTAGAAACTGATATTTTTTCTTTTTCTTGATTCTTTGTTTAATAGAAAGTTCAAAAGAACAACATTTATTTGAAATGGAAATCTTTTGTAACATTATAAATGTATTTACTGTCACTTTTGATCACTTGAATATGTTATTGCTATTCAAAAACTTATTTCCCAACCTTATATACAGTATATACACTGTAAAATATATATATATTTTTTCAAGATTTGTTGTCACAACATTTTTTCTTTTGTCAAATCAACTTAAATAATTTATTTAGTTGCGATAACTTATTATTTTCAGTTTCTGATGATTAAATTAATCTCCTTCATTGTATTAACACCCTTTTTCCAGTTCAATCAACTTAAAATTATAAGGCAACCAGGTTACTTACTTTTTAAAGTTGAACCAACAATATTTTTTTTTACAGTGTGTATTTGGGGTCCATGAGATGTTCTGACATGCCCTGACATTTGTGCTTTTTTCAATTGCTTATAAACATTATTGGCACAGTTGAAATTACACTCTATTTAGCACAAACAGGGCTACCATAATATGTGAGCAACATGTATGTACATGTCTGCAGTTTTGAGAGAATATTGTTTATGCTAAATTACTTGCAGCGAAAACCAAATTGTCCATTTTGTCTGTCACGTATTTTATAAGCTTAGTCCTTTAAAGCCTGCCATTAAACAATCTGATTTTGGTAAATTGAACTTGGAATTGATGCTTACATTAAATTGTAATAATATCACACTGTAAACGATTTCTGTTGTTTTCACAGGATTATACTGTTTTTGTCAACAGTTTCTTACTGTATAATCTATGTACAGTAAGTTACAGTAGATAATAGTAGAAATTACAGTAAAATAATGTTATTTGATTTTACAGTATTTTACTGTAGTTAGTGTTACGGTAATTACTGTTGAATGAAATACAGCAAGTACTGGATAATTGTTGCCAGTAAGTTACTGTTAATTTGACAAGAAATTTTTTACAGTGCAGGCATCACTTTATATCTCACAATACAATGTCTTTGTAAGATATTTTTATGATCAAAGCATTGTAGTTTTAAAACATATTCAATGCAATACAATGATGATTGAGAGATAAGCCTGATGATCATATTTGAAAATGATGTACGGATAATCAAACCAGCTTTAACCCAGTAAATGTTCCTTTTGAAATGTGACTGACAAATTCTTATTAAAACCAATAAAGATTTCACAGCAAAAAGACGCATGAACCACGAGCTGAAGGTGGAGATTTTCACAATTATAGCAAAAGGACTTTTACTTACTAAAAAACTCATTTAACATAAGGGCTGTTGTAGAGCAAAGTTTTGATCATATATGATAAATAATGAATCCAGTGTACATTGAATTCCACTAACTTCCAATAAAATAACCAGAAATTACAAATACTTTTGGTGGCCTGAAAATGTGCAAGTTTTTGCAAACAATATTGTTATTATCTTTGTGTACACGAATGTGTGCAAACGGAGACGTCATGTGTTCGGTCTATAGGCATACACGAGTACTTAACTTGATATTTCCCGACACTTTCTCCATCTTGAGTGTTTTATTCACCACTCTGTACTGGCATATACAGCGTTTTTAGCCAATTTCATGAATGGGCATCGGTTTGACAATGCAAAACTTTTCATGTGAAATGATCACTTGTCACAATTCATGAGGGGAATCGTCATATTCATATCTCAGTATTTTACTGCAGATCATTTTATTCGGAGCACTGAACATCAAGCATGTGAATAAGACTACAGTGGGAGAGTTCAGGGGGGTTTGTGAATGATATAATCGCACTTCGTCCCATCTCTTGGGTTCTTGTGACAGCGGGACTGAGGACTATCATGTCTATCCCTTCTCAGAAACATCTGCTTCTCATTAAAATGCTAGATCTACCAGGAGAGCTATAATTGAAAACAAAGCACAAAGTGTAGACGGATACCCGGTTGCCTCCTTTTGTTCTGGATAAACAGGTTCCCTGGTGTCGGAAGTGCACTTCTGGCCTTCTGCATCGGGTGTGCTAATGCTAATATTCTTTTATTTAGCAGTCATCAGAGTTCATGATGTTGAAAGTGCAGAGGATAGATCTTTATGATGAAAACCTTTGAGCTTTATGTTCAAAAGCAGATGTCTCTGTCAAGTAGTGCGACCAATAAAGTCACATGGTGAAACGGAGAAAGATCCATACAAACATAGAATCTCTTAAAGGGATAGTTCACTTTTAAATACATTTTTGATATGTTTTAGGTTACCTCAAGGACATCCAAGATGTAGGTGTCTTTGTTTCCGCAGTAGTTTCAATTTTGATATTTTTAGGTCAAACCGTTCTTGTCTGTCAGTCATATAATGGAGGTCTATGGTCACCACCTCAAAGAGCATGCACAGAGAAGTCCAAATTAAACATGATTTAATGATTCGTAAATGTAAGTACACATTGATGGCCTAAGACACGAAACGAGCGGTTTGTGTGAGAAAACGAACAGTATTTATATAGTTTTTACCTCTTGCTCGAGGGCGTGGGCGCTTTGTGGCTGTGATTACAAGAGGTAAAAACGATATAAATACTGTTGGTTTTCTCACACAAACCGCTCGTTTCGTGTCTTAGGCCATCAATGTGTACTTACATTTACGAGTCATTAAATCATGTTTAATTTGGACTTCTCTGTGCATGCTCTTTGAGGTGGTGACCATAGACCTGCATTATATGACTGACAGACAAGAACGGTTTGACCTAAAAATATCAAAATTGAAAATACTGTAGAAACAAAGACACCTACATCTTGGATGACCTTGAGGTAACCTAAAATATATATTCAAAATAATTTCAAAGTGAACTATCCCTTTAAAATATCTGATCTTTTGACAAGGCAAAGGTAGTGTGAGGTAAATTCATATTTAAAACGTTTTTTTTTTAACTTGAAGTACTTGCATAGCTACTATAGAGACTATCATTCAAAAGTTTGGGATCAGTAAGATTTTATTGCATTATTGCATTAAATTGATCAAATGTGACAGTAAAGTAAAAAAAAAAAAGTATTTAACTGACTTTTCTTTAAATAGTCCTAAAAAAATTCTTAAGCAGCAAATCATCATATTAGAGTGATTTCTGAAAGATAATGTGACTGAAGTCTGAAGTAATGGTGCTGAAAATACAGCTTTGATCACTGGAATAAATCACAATTTACAATATCGTACAGTATGTTCACACACTCTTAAAAAAAAAATGCTGGGTTATTTCAACCCAAATTTGGATCAAATATTGACAAATCCAGTAATTGGGTTAACATTTAATGACATTTTTAACCCAAAGTTTGGGTTATCCATATTTTACCCAAAATTGGGTTTAAAAAAATGTAGAAAACGGTTATTTTAAATTGTAACAATAGTCCTGTGTTTACTGTATAAATAAATGCAGCCTTGCTGAGCAATGGTTTAATAGCATTACCCCAAACTTTTAAATGGTAGGTTATGTCATTTGTTATTTTTATCTATATAATGGTGATTTATTTATTTGTATGATTATCAATTTATTTATTGGTATTGAAGTACAATACATTTTTGCCATCCCTATGACCACATGTCATTTTTCCCCTTCTGAAGTAAAAAAAAAAAAATCTATTTAACTGACTTTTTTTTTTAAATATTCCTAAAAAAATTCTTAAGCAGCAAATCCTCATATTAGAGTGATTTCTGAAGGATAATGTGACTGAAGACTGAAGTAATGATGCTGAAAATTCAGCTTTGATCACTGGAATAAATTACATTTTAAAATACCGTATGTTCACACACTCTAAAAATGCTGGGTTATTTCAACCCAAATTTGGATCAGATATTGACAAACCCAATAACTGGGTTAACATTTTAAATGACATTTTTAACCCAACGTTTGGGTTCGTCCATATTTTACTCAAATTTTGGGTTAAAACAACCCAGCATTTTATAAAACGGTTATTTTAAATTGTAACAATATTCCTGTGTTTACTGTATAAATAAATGCAACCTTGGTGAGCAAAAGTTTAATAACATTACCCCAAACTTTTGAATGGTAGGTTATGTCATTTGTTATTTTTATGTAAATAATGGTGATTATTTTTATTTATTGGTATCGAATTTTTGCCATCCCTATGACCACATGTCATTTTTCCCTCTGATTCCGGAGGCTATTTCTTCTGAACTGAAGTGGAATCCACTGTTTGGTCTGCGTGGCTGTGAAAGTTTGGAAAAAGCTCGGGCTGATCTGTCAGCGGGACCTCCGCGGCACGCAGGCCTCCGGTTCTGGAACCGTTTCTTTTCAACACCCTTTCGCGCTAGCAGAGGACATGTGTTGCATATATTTTCTCTTCAAACACGGGAGGACGGCGCCCTCACGCACACACGTGACCGCCCTACTGTTATCGAGTCGTTCGGTGTAATCCCCGTTTTAAGTCTGCCTATAATCGCAGTAAAGTTTTCTCAGGATTGAATTTCACTCCTCCATACCCGTTCTTGGCAGCTGCGGTTTCACCCTGACCATTGTTGTGTGTGATAAGTAGTCCATAACCCAGGTTAAGCTGGGCAGATTATATACAGTATGCGGACCACCTCGTGTGAGGATGGAAACCTGAGCCGCACGTGTGCGGTTTACAGTGCCGTGGTTATGATGGAAGACAACTTTTGCTTTGACTTTATGTAAATTGTTCAGTGCGTCAGATGGTTCGAGTTAGTCCCGTACCCCCCACGGCCTGAAAACGGCAAGCGGGCGACGGCTGGAGCTAAACAGAGGCCTGGAAATGAGTTTTCAGTATTTACCTCTGAAGGATACAGGATCATCCAGGGAGGGGAGTTCGGTGTTATGCAGGATCGGGGCTTAAGTTTCGCTAATTCAATCATGCAAGCTCCACTCGCATTTCTTTAGAGGTAAGGCGAACAGGTTTTGAAAAGTGCTTATCTCGGTATCAATTTACTCTTTGTGTTAACTTTGTCGAGTTATCAGAGCCGGTTTGATGAAAATAAAACACCGCTCACGCGCACCTCCCTGTTAGATTGACCCGAGAGCCGAGTTCAGCACGTTTGTTCACCTTTGACCTCGCAGACACAGAGAGTGTACCGAGGCCTACGTAAAGCGGCTTACCTGAAATGTGTACAGGAGATGTAGCTTCCCTTGAGAAAATGAGAGTACTTATTATGAAAACTAATATAGGCTACTTATGATACACTCTAAAAATTGTTGGGTTGTTTTAATCCAATTTTGGGTCAAATATGGACAAACCCAGCCATTGGGTTACATTTTTTAAATGCCATTTTTAAACCAATGGCTGGGTTTGTCCATATTTGACCCAAAGTTGGGTTAAAACCACCCAGTATGAAAAAAAAAGTATGTATTATAATCAAAATGTAATTAGTTGGACTTGAAGTTGCTGCTTTAAATTAAGTACTATTAACATGGAAGTCATTTAAACTAAAATTGCTTATGTACACTTTAAAAAAAATGCTGGGTTGTTTTAACCCAATTTTGGGTAAAATATGGACAAACCCAGCCATTGGGTTACATTTTTTTTTTAAATGCCATTTTTAACCCAACCTTTGGGTTTGTCCATATTTGACCCAAAGTTGGGTTAAAACAACCCAGCATTTTTAGAGTGTATGTACAATTAAAATGAAATGCTTTATAGTCAATCTTTAATTAGTTGTAGGCCTACTTGCTTTAAATTAAGTTTAATCAGCATGGAAGTCATTTAAACGACATTGGGTCAAATATGGACAAACCCAAAGGTTGTGTTAAAAATGTAATTTAAACATTTAACCCAATGGCTGAGTTTGTCCATATTTGACCCAAAGATGGGTTAAAACAACCCAGCATTTTTCAGAGTGTAAAATTGCGTGTAATTTCATAATTACTTCTTTTTTTAAAAAAAATGCTGGGTTGTTTCAACCCAAATTTGGGTCAAATGTTGACAAACCCAAATGTTGGGTTAAAAATGTAATTAAAAAAATGTACAGGTGAAAGTTGAAGTTTTTTAAAATTTTAGATTACATTTTTAACCCAACATTTGGGTTTGTCCATATTTGTGTATGGTTAAAGTCTACTACGGTCACAAGCATTTCTTTTAAACTGAAATACTTTAATGCCATTTCTATTGAAACTTAAGTCATGTATTAAATATAAATCACACTCTTTTAATGGAAATAAATGAAATATGGTATTTTATCAAGCATTTTAAATGTACTTTAGTATATTTGACATCACATGAAGAACTTTTAAAACATGATTTTTTTTTAAATGTATTACTTCACTCTAAAAAATGCTGGGTTGTTTTAACCCAAATTTGGGTCAAATGTGGACAAACCAAAATGTTGGGTTAAAAATGTATGGCTGAGTTTGTCCATATTTGACCCAAAGATGAGTTAAAACAACCCAGAATTTTTTAGAGTGTTAAAAATTTAATTAAATGTAAAGTTTTAATTTAACATTACTACAAAGTACATGTTTTAAAAGTGCAATTAAGATCTGAAATAATTGGAAATTCAATGAAATAAAGCACATCTCTTGTAATTGTGTTTCACTGTAACACACATTGCTTTTGTCAACAGGACGAGTTAAAACAACCTGCTTTCATACTGCAATTTTAGTTATCTACTTGAAAAAAAAAAGGGATTCATAGCAGGATACTAAAATCTTAATGAATTAATGTTGTTTAAATGAATTCTGAATATAGGTTGAGGTCTGTATTTTTAATACTGTTATAGCTCAAATAACATTAAATAAGGGATCTGTTCTCAACTACAGACAAATCATATACTGCTTGCTAACTAATAGATTGAATTTATGTGTGGTAAACCAAATCTTTTTTTCGATTGGTTATGGGATTGCATGATTCAAGTAGACCTGTAAAATAGCCAAAGCTATGCAAGAAGTCCCCGATGAATCAGATGGAAACACTGGCTGCATGTGTCTGACCTTGAGCAGATCTGCAATCCCTTTAAAGAATTTAAGTACTTGAGCTAATCTTGGGAAACAAGACATTCTTCAATGCATGTTCCAGTAATGTGTAATTTTCTCTCTTATTTCCAGTAATATAGATTTTCTTTGTGTATAAATATCCCTGCCAGTCACTGGTACACGTGAAGGGTTTCTACTCTGTGGGAAATGATGACGAATCAAAAATCATTGCAAACCACAGGTTTTTGAGCTCTGTGATGTCAAGGACACCTAAATATGATGCAGCTTTAAAAGGGATCCCCTTTCTGTGGCCAGGCGAGGTTTTCCCACAAGGTTTTTCTTCTATTCTGTCACCTGATGGAGTTTGGGTTTCTTGACACTGTCATCTCTGTCTTGCTCAGTTGGGGACGCTTCACTTAAAAAAAAAAAAAAAAAAAAACTTTTGCTGATAATTTACTCACCCCCATGTCATCCAAGATGTCCATGTCTTTCTTTCTTCAGTCGAAAAGAAATTAAGGTTTTTGATGAAAACATTCCAGGATTTTCTCCATATAATGGACTTCAATGGGGTCCAAACGGCTCAAGGTCCAAATGAGAGTTTCAGTGCAGCTTCAAAGGGCTTTAAACGACACCAGACGATGAATAAGGGTCTTATCAAGCGAAACGATCGCTCATTTAAAAAATAAATATAAAAGTTTAAGTTTTATAAGCACAAATGCTCGCCTTGCTCTGTTTTGTGATGCGCGTTCGTGACTCTCCTGTTCGAACTCGTTCATCAAAATGAACAAATCTTTTTTTAGTCATTTGCTTCATTGAATCAACCAAATGACTCAAAAAGATTCATCTGCTGTCGTTTAAAGCCCTTTGAAGCTGGACTGAAACTCTCATTTGGACCTTGAACCGTTTGGTCCCCATTGAAGTCCATTATATGGAGAAAATCCTGGAATGTTTTCATCAAAAACCTTAATTTCTTTTCGACTGAAGAAAGAAAGACATGGACATCTTGGATGACATGGGGGTGAGTAAATCATCAGCAAAAGTTTTTTTTTTTTTTTAAAGTGAACTAATCATTTAATATTCAACAATATTATTGATTTCTGGCTGGATTCACTTAAACACTTATTGAGAAAGAACATTGACTGAGTGCTAATTTCAAACTTTTATCTTCGTCACACTGGCTTTGAAAGACAAAAATGTGCACGTGTCAGTAAAAACTGCAACTTCATACAGTAAGTGTAAGGGTGGGCAAGAAAACAATAGCTAACCCTTTATTTAGTCTATTGCGGTTGGCGCAACTCCTCCGGCCACAAGAAGACTTTAATGATCTCTCCAAACAGATTATTATACTTTTTATCCCGTGCCAAGACTGAATCACATCTCAGAAAGAATCAAATGTACTTAAAATGATCATTGTCCTAATCTATCTCCATAATCAGCGATGGTTTATAATGTAATCTTCTCATTTTGCTTCCGCTAGACACTTTTGTAGAGGAAACCCAAATATATGTTCATTTATGACTGACCAAGGAAAGCCACTGCTGGACATCTGCTGTGTCAATCAAATCATGTGGATTAGTGTGTTAACGCTATACAGAACCCGCTGGCCAGTTTAAAAGCATAACAATGGAAGCAAAAGATGTCCAAAAAATACACATTATCAGGTGCGGATCGTTTTTAGCGCTTCACCCGTCTCTTATAAATATCGCACGTTTTACGCAAGAAAGTCCGAGGATTATTAGGTTATCTTGCGGTTCGGTAATGTAACGGCTCCTGTCTGGCATTGATTCTGCGGGTCGAGCGTGACGCTGGAGGGGAACAACAACAGTCTTGAGTTGCTTTCTGTAAACGGTCCAACTTAAACGAACCTTGATTCAATATGTCGCCCCAGATCAGAACTGTGATTTTTAGCCCAAGCGGGCCTGGGCCTTGTCGGAGTAATTGGAGGAGAGTAGAAAAGCAACCAAGGCATTTTGCATGCATGTGTGAGAAGATGTAAAATCCTTTACTTTTTTCCGCTGTTATCAGGGCAAAATTCATGATTTTCTTTCAATTCAGTTGGACTTTGAATGGGCCACACACCACAGAAATCTGTGGAAGTGGAATTTAATCGATTACAATAAAATATGCAAAACGGGGATTGCATTCTGGGAAATTGTGGTCGGTCTGTCCCCTATAAACCAAACTTTGAAACATTTATCCAAACTTATTAAGGTTTTGTGAAGGCACAATTTTAATTTTGCTTTTGCTTTTCTTGTTGAAAACAATTACAAGCTCATGAATATGCTTGTTTGCATGCAAATGCAAATTCCAATTAACCTAAGCCACGCCCCCTCCACTCACATTCAGGGACAGCCATCACAGTAGGCAATCATTCACAGGAGGCAATTGGGGATTTTTGGAGACAGAACGATTATATATCATCTCAAAGTCAACAAAAGGGCACTTAAAGGAGTAGTTCATATAAAAAAAATAATAATAATATTTTGCTGATAATTTACTCACCCCCATGTCATCCAAGATGTCCATGTCTTTCTTTCTTCAGTCGAAAAGAAATGAAAGTTTTTGATGAAAACATTCCAGGATTTTTCTCCATATAATGGACTTCAATGGGAACCAAATGGTCCAAAAGAGTGTTTCAGTGCAAACTGCAAACTGTTCAAAGGGCTTTAAACGATTCCAGATGATGAATAAGGGTCTCATCAAGCGAAAAGAAAAGAAAAAAAAGCGAAAAAAAAAAAAGTTTTATATGCTCAAATGCTCGCCTTGCTCTGTTCTGTGATGCGCGTTCGTGACTCTCCTGTTCGAACTCGTTCATCAAAATGAACAAATCTTTTCCCGGGTCAACTCGTTCATTTCGTTCGTTGAATGAACCAAATGACACGAAAAAAGATTCGTTCATTTTGATAATTGAGTTCGAACAGGAGAGTCACCAACGTGCATCACAGAACAGAGAAGGGGGGGCATTTGAGCTTATAAAACTTCAACTTTGTTATTTATTTATTAAATGAGCGATCGTTTCGCTATATAAGACCTTTATTCATAATTTGGAATCGTTTAAAGCCCTTTGAACGGTTTGTAATTTGCACTAAAACTCTCTTTTGGACCTTGAACGATTTGGTTCCCATTGAAGTCCATTATATGGAGAAAATCCTGGAATGTTTTCATGGAAAACCTTAATTTCTTTTCGACTGAAGAAAGAAAGACATGGACATCTTGGATGACATGGGGGTGAGTAAATTATCAGCAATTTTTTTTTTTTTTAAAGTGAACTACTCCTTTAACTATATGCATTGGAGGGTTATGATAATAATTGTATTATTGAGAAGGTCGATGAAAAGCTTCAGCTCCAGGCAACAGTGTAAACGTGATAAACCGCTTATCGTTACCATCACCATTTGGTGCTACAGTATTTATGAATCATTCAGAACAACATTGTTAACATTTGTTATCTCGGTTATTTACAGATACGCTAATGAAGCTAAGTGACATGATGTACACTGCAGCTAGAAGCTAACGTCAACGTTTTCTAATGTTAGGCTATAACGTTAGCCTAACGTTACATTAGAGATTTTAAAGATAGCGTTCAAATATGTCGACTTAACTTAGAACAGATGTAGACATTGTTTCATTTTCCACGTTTAGTTGGTGTTGTGGTCTAGCTACCCCATAACTTTATCCAGAGCAGACACTTATCTCGGTTGAGATGTAGCTTGGGAAAGGGTAAAAAATACACACCATCGCCCAGCCTCTCGGGAACCTAGTGTCGATGTTGCTAACACAGTCTCATCCCAAGAAGTCATATAACTGACGTCTTTTGACTATACGTTTAGGGTACCCTTAAATGCCCGATCCCGGGCCGTCATACAACTGTTGCTTTACCTTTAACGTCGGTTGGGTGACGGGTAGGTTTAGGTCTGGGGTAGGATTAGGATCCGATAACGTCATCTAACCGACGTTTCAGGGTACCCTAAAAAGGCGGATGTTGACGTATGGTCAAAAGACGTCCCATGACGTCAGTAATATGGCACCCCATGCACACTGGTGACCATTTTAAACTTAAAATGACAAGAAAAAACGAATGAAAACTGACTGACTCCAATGCCTTTCTATGGACGTAGAAGCAGAAAATCTCCGAGTGTAATGGGTTAAGCTCCGCACTGTGATTGGCTCATCGCGTTTGAGGGCGTGGCTTAGCCATAGGTCAATTCTGCATAAATTTGCTACCTTTTAAATTCTGAATGGTGCGCAACCCATAGATATCTATATAAAGGCTAGATATCCAGCCCATTCTCACCCCCAAGGCGTCACTTAACTGACGCCTTGGGAAGCATTTGGACATGCTTCAATATCTGACGCTTTAGGCACCCTTTAGCGTCAGTAAGATGACGCCCTAGGATCGCGTGTACCCTACCCCCACCCCACACCTAAACCTAACCGCGTCCTCTAACTGACGCTTTCCTTTAGCGTCAGTTAGGTCACGCCGTAGGATCGCGTCATCTAAGTGACGCTAAAGGGCGCCTAAAACGTCAAATATTGAAGCATGGTCAAAGGTGACGCCTTGGGGTGAGAATGCGTTGAGATATGTCGTCCACGCTGCTGGCCAATGGAGGTCGACGTCTGCACCTGGCGGCCATCTTGTCACAGGCAGCTCGCTCACTCGTAACATTGTGTTAATGGTAAACGTACTTTTTAAATAACCACAACTTGCTCAATTTTCTACCGATTTTCAAACGGTTTTGTTTATCATAAACGTCAGAGATGACACGTCAGTTATGACACAGCATACTTATGAATAATAAGTGTATAAATAAATAAATAATCATCCAGATAATTATAGCCACGTTAGTAACGTTTGTAAGAAACCAAGCCGTTTGTAAATCCGTCAAGATTTCAACTAGATAAGAGTATTTGTGTTCAAATACTGCCTGTGCCTGTGACAAGATGGCCGCCGGTGATGACGATAGAAACAGAGTCGTCTAGCCTTTATATAGACATCTATGGCGCAACCCTGCTGTTATTCTTATTTAAACTGTCACTTTGTGTGTCATCAAGAGAAGCGACGCAAAACAACACGCCAGGCAAATGTGACATCAAGACATTTAACCTAGTTACCTTTTATAGAAATGAGTGCAATGGAAAAATAAGGTTATGGAAGCTTTTTTGACGTACAATGTCACTCTGTTCCTATTGCACTCACAGCAGAACCCAAACGGGAATCATCGCATCCTTTATTTGAAGTTTCCACAGCGTGGCGTCTAAATGCTGTTGTCAGGCTCGGTAATAATGAAAGCACTGGCTTCGAAAGGGTGTGTGACGGGATGAATACGGGAGCAGTGCTGGTGACTGGCAGGGATGTGTGAGGTGCTGTGCAACATGTGTTCGTGCTTTCTCATGAACTCTCCTGACCTCATGTGAAAACCAGCTGCTTTCCATGAAGAACATGCAAGTTGGGAACCACTCCCCATAAAATCCTCAATCGGAGCAGGTAAAATCTGCAATGTTTGTTTCTGTGCGTTGTGTACGGCGCTGTAAAGAGCTGCAGAAATCTCTTGTTAACATCCCAAGCATAAACACTGGACGTCAGCTCAGGAGGTGGCGCCTTGCTTCCACCGAACATTTCCATCCCAGACGCATGTAACCCCCAAATTGCTCTCTCCGGGGCCGAGGTGGAGCACGAGGGGAAAAGGCCGTCTTTGTGCTCTCCGCGGCACGTAGCTGAGGTCCGTAAACAAGCGCTTGTCACCGGTGGAGTGTTGGCTCTGACGCGTCATTGCGAGTGATGTCACCGGTGATTTTCCACCTTGGCCGTACAGCGCGCCGAGGTGTTGTGGACTCCGTAAACTTCGCATTGTCACTCTCGGCCGAGGTTTTGACGCCTAACCTGGGTCTCGAGCCCGCGCCCTAGTTACACCCAGAGTTTCCAGGTGACCGTGTGTTTATGCTGTCTGCTGTAACGGCTGGTTGACACAGCACACTGAGCTAATAGAGCAGAAAGAGTCTAATACACTCTCTGACTCACTCCAGCCCGCGCTCCCGTGTCAATCTACACAAATGCACGTCAGGTAATCATATACCAGGGCTAGAGTTGTCACAATTTTTACTCAATTTGTCAGAATGCATGCTATCTATAGATATAGGTAACATTTGTTTCATTTTGATGGACCAATTTAGACCAATGAGAGTTAGTTGATATGGTTGCTAAGTTACTTTTAATTTGTAGAATGTCTAAACTGGGCCATTTAATGTCATCTACAAAAAAAAAAAGCTATGCATTCATACGACCTCACTGATTTGTCTGGTAACACTTTACAATACGGGTGCACTAATAAGCATTAATTCATGCTTAACTAATACTGAATTAATGTGTAACTAATGCTTATTTAAGCTATCCATTAATGATTACCGCATTGGGAACTAATTAAGAGTTTGTAGGGTTAATGTATTAGTTCATACATGAAGTGTTATTAATTTAATACTAGGGCTGTGCAAAAGTTAATTGCGATTAATCGCATCCAAAATAAAAGTCTGTTTTACATAATATATTTGAGTGTGCTGTATATAATTATTTTGTATATATAAATACCTATGCATGCATGTATATATTTAAGAATTATTTGCGCTTAAATTCTGTATATATATATAAATACATAATCTATATTATATAAATATAAATATTTTATATAGGAATAACACATTTTCTTAAACATATACGTGCATGTGTGTGTATATTTATATATACAAAATAATTATATACAGCACACACAAATATATTATGTAAACACAGACTTTTATTTTGGATGCGATTAATCGCAATTAACTTTTGCACAGTC
This sequence comes from Pimephales promelas, assembly GCF_988280905.1. Lineage (NCBI taxonomy): Eukaryota > Metazoa > Chordata > Actinopteri > Cypriniformes > Leuciscidae > Pimephales > Pimephales promelas. The sequence goes on along the minus strand of NC_142785.1, from coordinate 2,691,305 downwards.
CTATTTAATACGTAATTGTGGATTAATTCCATAATAACTCATTTTTTTAAACTAAAAGTGTTAATTAATATGTTAATTACCAGAATGAGCCAAAGTCTTGTATTTTAACTTCCAGATAAAATGACAGGCACACTAATATGCATTAATATATGATTAATTGCTTCATTGTTACTGCAAATTCATGTGCAAATTACTAAATGACTAGTTAATAATGATGTGCCCCAACAAGTAAAGTCATTACATAATGATGCCTTTGCAAATCATTAGCTAATTAATAATTAAAGCAGACAACTGGAAGTTGAAGTGCATAGCTTTGACTAATTGTTGTAATTAACACATTAATTTACACTATTAGTTCATAAAATATGTTATAAAGGAATTAATACACAACGACACATTGAATTAATAGCAATTCATGTATTACTTAATCTATTAATCATATAGACTCTTTATTAGTTGCTGATGCAGTAATCATTAATTAATGGTTTAGTTCTTCATGAGTTATACATTAACTCATGATCATCTGTGCATTAGTTAAGAATTAATTGATGCATATTAGTGCACCCGTATTGTAAAGTGTTACCATTTCTCTAAACCCACGTGATGGGCATGTTTAGGGGCGGGGTCAGGGGTAGGTCTTTCGTTCGAATTGTTATAAATTAACCACCTCATAAAATTCAAACGAATTGCTGTAATATCCAGTTGGAATGTCCAGTGATAGTGCTAAGATTTATCTTTTGTGACAATGTGCCCCATACACTACCGTTCAAATGTTCGAGGATTTTTTTATTTATTTTTTTAAGTTTAGGTTTGCTCATCAACGCTGCATTTATTTGAATTTTGAAATATTACAATTTAAATAGCTATTTTCTAATCAAATTTCTCAGAATATTATATTCTAATTTTCAACATTACTCCAGTCTTCAGTGTCACATGATCCTTCAGAAATCCCCCCCCCCCCCAAACCCAGTTTTTTTTTTTCCGGAAACAGTGATACATTTCCGTTTTCAGGATTCTTTGATGAATAGAAAGTTCAAAAGAGGAGCATTTATTTGAAATATAATCTTTTGTAACATTACAAATGTCTTTCCCGGCACTTTTTATACATTTTATGCATCCTTGCTAAAGGTTAACTCTTGTAATATAAAGAGTTTAGAGGACAACGTTTTACAAGTAATGCAAGAGATGATTACACGAAATATCCACTTGACCATTTAATATTTCTGCTATTGTGTAACGTATCAGCCTGTTCTCACGTAAATGTGTCTCTATAACACGTTGTGTAATTTATACGCGGAAATGAGTTTTTACGTGCAAATGATACGCAGTTTATTACACACATACACACACACCCCACCCCACACCTAAACCTACCCTAACCAACCCATGCGTATCATATGCACGTAAAAACTCACTTTACACTCTTAGAAGAAAAGGTTCTATGTAGAACCTTAAAAGGTTCTATCAGCGCTACGTATTTGGAACACCTAAAAGGTTCTATGTACTCTTAAAAAAAGGGTTCCTCTGGGTTCTATACCCTGGGGTTCCATACTTGTCCAATAGAACCTTTTACCAAAAAAAATGGTTCTAAATAGAACCATTTTGGAGTTCCATTTATGAAGCGGGGGATGGAACCATTTCTGGTTCTAAATAGAACCATTTCTTCTTAGAGTAGCATATAAATTGCTCGACAATACACATGCGTGCTATAAAGACGCATTTAGTGTGATCAGGTTGAACATATAGATATTTGGTGTCTCTGGGCTATGTTTCCACACACTGTTCCACTTCACTCTCAGATTCGAGCTTGTTGTTTGGTTCTGGCATGGCACCCCTGATCACATGACCATAAAGCTGTCAGTATCAGCAGCCGCCTCTGGACTTACACAGTGCTAATCCCCGTAAAAAGCCACACTCCCACAGGCCTCCACTCTTCTGCTCTAAACATGCTTGTTTACCTGCTGGATAAGCCAATTTTATACCAATGAGATCAGCACCTCACATCCACAGGTCATTCAGCACCCTTTACTTACCCCTAATTGTGTCTACCTGCCCCTAATTATCGCTATAAAGTGCATCAGGCTCTCGCCGTGCATTTACTAGCTTCACAAATGATGTGAAACTTTGCTTTATTCAGTAGGAACGTTGTTAAAATAGGAAACGTGTTTCCTCAGGTAACAGGCTTCTGCTGTTGGTGGGGTCAAAGTGTCACACCGGCCTGCACTTTACATAATGTCATTGTTTAAGTTAGATGTAGACCAGTCATGTGAATAAGTAAATATAGATGTAATCAACAAACGTAAGTGCAAAATGTAGATGATTTCAGTAAATACTGCGTAAACTCGAAACACTTTTACCATAGATTTGTAAACGAATACATTTTGACGTTTTCATCACATAAGCAGCTCCGTATGTTTGGCTTTTGTCATGTAGTAAACCTAGTACAGTATAAAGTGCTTAAGTCCTGAGTCACAATAAAAGAGATAGAAAATGCATTTTTTATCGCACTTCTGCTTTTGTTAACACTATCGGTTAGGTTTAGTCTATAGGTGCTATATTATTCCAATGTAAAAAAAAAAAAAAAAAGTTGAGAGAAACGTGCTTTTAGCAAGATTTCTGAAACATGCAAGAAACAATTTAATATAATTAGCAGAAATGTTGCCACATGCACGTTTTCCCAATAATCCTGGGTTGATTTTTTTTTTTTTTTTTTTTTTTTTAATATGCCCGCATCTCAATCACAGTGGTTGGTTGCTCTTTCAGCTATATGACCATTAGTGCAAGACCAGAGTGTCACACATGCACGCAAAAATAATGGTGATCCTTGTTTTATATGTGTTTTGCTGCACATTTGTCTAAGACTCAAGGTATAGTGATATTTTGCCAATAAGTCGCCACATTAAGAAAGCCCACTGTGAGTCTAATAGTGTTGGTCCTGTCAATCTCTCTCACTCTGGCGATTCCCCTGTTGCATGTCAGGCAATGTTTCCATAGTCTGAGGATGCAGTGCCAAACCAAACTGCCCGGTCCAGGCACAGTGATTTGTGGCAACATACACACACACACATACACTCCATCGGACAGGCGGCCACACTGAAAGAAATGCATAGGCTAGAGATGTGCACTTATATTCTTTCTGAACAGTCTTGAAGGGAGAGTACCAAACAAAAAAGTGAAAAAAATATATTTTGAAGTATGTTGGGGTCCCAAACAACACTGAACCCCATTGATTTTCAGTATATGACAATCAAACGACGACGAGCTGGATGGCGCCTTGTGTGGCTGACACTGCTGTCGGTGTATGAGGGGGTGAATGTGAGGCAAAAATGTAAAGCGCTTTGTGTTCCACTCTAAAAAATGCAATTTTGGGTCAAATATGGACAAACTCAAACATTGGGTTAAAATGTTATTTAAAAATTTAACCTTAAGCTTGTCCATATTTGACCCAAAATTGGGTTAAAACAACCCAGCATTTTTTTAGAGTGTAGGTTAGTAAACGATAACAGAATATTAATATTTCAGTAAACAATCTCTTTAAAGGAGTAGTTCACTTTAAAAAAAAAAAAAAAAAAAAAAACTTTTGATGTCCACGTCTTTCTTTCTTCAGTCAAAAAGAAATTAGAGAAAAGAAATTTTCTCCATATAATGGACTTCAATGTCGTCCAAAAGACAGTTTCAGTGCAAACTACAAACTGTTCAACGCACTTTAAACAATTTCAGACGATGAATAAGGGTCTTATCAAGCGAAACAATCACTCATTTAAAAAAAAAAAATCATATATCAAAATGAACAAATCTTTTTTCGTGTCATTTGGTTCATTCAACGAACAAAATGAACGAGTTGACTCGGGAAAAGATTTTTTCATTTTGATAAACGAGTTCAAACACAACGCGGATAGCAGAACAGAGCAAGGCGATCATTTGTGCTTCTAAAACTTTATTTATTTATTTTTTTTAAATGAGCGATCGTTTCGCTTGATAAGACCCTTATTCATCGTCTGGAATCGTTTAAAGCCCTTTGAACAGTTTGTAGTTTGCACTGAAACACTCTTTTGGACCTTGAACCGTTTGGACCCCATTGAAGTCCATTATATGGAGAAAAATCCTGGAATGTTTTCATCAAAAACCTTAATTTCTTTTCGACTGAAGAACGAAAGACGTGGACATCTTGGATGACATGGGGGCGAGTAAATCATCAGCAAAAGTTTTGTTAAAAGTGAACTACTCCTTTATAACTATAGGACAGTTTTTTGGTGCATCATGTATCAGTAAACTTGCTAAACAGAAATACAATGTGGTTACATCCAAACGTGCACCATTGTCACCACAGAGTCAGACATTTTTGAATGCTTTGTTTTTGTATTCGTCATTCAGTGGCTCTGAATTGTCTAAAAATGCTTGTTACGGATGTGAAAAACGCAAAAAATCGAACCCGAATTTTCTTTTCGGTTTCGAATGCGATATGTAAACGTGATTGCCACAACTTGAGGACATATTTATTTGACTCTTAATTCCTGGGTATCTGGACTCAGGATTACTCTACTAAATCTGTTGTTCATCCCACAACTTCCAGTTCAGTCTTTATGTTCTTTAACATCAGCTCTCTTCTATCTGTAGCCAACCTCTGCCACGGCGGCCGTGGTAAATTCATTAGCAACGCTACCGCCGCAGGAACTCGGCCCATAACATTCCCTTGGGTCAAATTAGTGTATAGATTTGTACATTAGGAGGATAAATCAAGAAATGTGCTATTCAGACCACAGACCGTTCCAATTTAGTTATATTAGTTTTACCACCGGCCAGAGACTTCTTCTGCGCTAATTTAACAAACCAGCCCGAACCCTTAGACACACCCTCTTTTGTTCCCTTCAGCAGTAAAGATAAGCGCTCGGTCTATTTCTACTCCGTGTCAGATTCCAGCGTGCCAGAATGAGAGTTTGAAGACATAAATCAACTGAAATGGTCTTGTTAAGCCCGCGGGTGAGAGCCACCTACTGACCAGAAGGTCTAATGTCTCAGTTTTGACATTATTGAGCGATGAGATATTACTGTCCACTAGCACGAACGGCTTATACGGCGGCCGCTGCTCACTAGGAACTAATTACAATGATGGCTTACCTATTCCTCCCTCATTCATCATGCGATCAATGCAGTTTACCACAAGGATTGCATGCGCAAAGACCACAGTAGACTTGCATTAATTATGATTTTCTTCTCGCCTAGTAAAAATATATGAAGAGCTGGCCGTGGCGAACGCTAATAGCTTGTGTCGTTTCCCTCATAAAGAAGCATTTCTTCAATTCATCTGGAACTGTTATTCTACAGCGATGGGCACTTATGAAAATGTTATGGCAATATAGCGGCGGATTAGGTGTCGGGCTGAACACTGGCCAAGGTAGGGGCAAAGAGAGAAGTCTCTTTAGCACTGAGCAAAAATTTGATCAAAACGAACAAGAATGGCTCTTTCATTTCTCTCTCGCTTGTCCCAATCGCTCTCGTTTCGCCCTCTCGCACCCTTCCCCTGTTCTCTTGGTCCTCTATGCGTGGCCATAAGCCACATGGTGGAGTTATGGATTCAGAAATCACTCTCTCCATCCCTCCAGCCCTCCCTGTCCATTCGGTGTGGAAAAAAAAGTGCCAGACTATCAGACTCCAGTAGCACAAGGCCACTACTGAGTCAAAGAGGCCCTCTGCTTCTGGGCCGGTGAGGTAGGGGAGACTCTGACCACCCTCAGCCTCGCACCACCACCTATACACTCTTCCTCAGCTCTGGAAACAAACACACACTCGAGCACATCCACCCGGACGCACACGCACTTCCACATCGGACACACACGTATACGTAAACACGCGCGCTTCCAAACTACGAGTGTACAGAACACACCTGCCGATTCTCCGGACAGCGGCTGTACTGTGTGTGTGTGAAAAGATTGACTTTAATTAGCCCACGCCAACAGCCGGGGAGGTCCGTGAGGAACGTTGGATGAGTTTTCTTGTTTTTGTTTGCATTATTGTTTGAAGGCGTTCCCATAAGATTCCAGCTGTTTTTACCGTTTGCACAATGTCAATTGTAGTCCTCAAAGGCCAACATCCTACAGAGTTTCGCCCCAACCTGTTCAAGACATTGATTAGCCAACCCGATCTCACGACCAAGTCGTACGAATTCGACGAATGATTAAAAAGTGGCTAATTCGTAACAATTCATACGACCTCACTCATACGAATTAATACGATTTTGCTAAATCGTACATATTTTACGAATTGGCCAATTCGTATGAATTCGTACGAATGACCTACCCCTTACCCCGCCCCTAAACCTAACCATCACGTGGGTTTAGACAAATCGTACGAATTAGTACGAATTAGCCACTTTTTAATCATGCGTCGAATTCGTACGAATTGGTCGTGAGATAGTGTTGGATTAGCTGATTTAGGTGTGTACCTTAGGGGTACAATAGCTTGTCACTTGGGAAGAATCCTTAAAGAGTAACTAAACACTAAACCAACTTTTTTTTAGTTAATGATCTGTAATAATGGATCTTTATTAAAGGGTTAGTTCACCCAAAAATGAAAATTAAGTCATTAATTACTCACCTCCATGCTGTACCAACCCCGTAAGACCTTCGTTCGTCTTCGGAACACAAATGAAGATATTTTTGATTAAATTTGAGAGCTGTATAACTACCACATTGGCTCCTAAAGGACTGCCTCTTGACGGCCCAGAAAGTCAATGAAGAAAATGTTTAAATATCCCAAGTGACTACCGTGGCTCAACTATATGTTTATCAAGCGACGCGAATACTTTTTGTGCGAAAAAACAAACAAAAATAACGAGTTTATTCGACTATTTCTTTTCTTCCTTGTAGGCCAGAACGAGACTTCCTTAGATTTCCACGACGCATGCGCGAGAATTGCGATCTGAAGTGGTGTAAGCTGATGTGAGCAGATCGCAAATCTCGCGCATGCGTCGTGGAAATCTAAGGAAGTCTCGTAACATTTTCTTCATTGACTTTCTGGGCCGTCAAGAGGCAGTCCTTTAGGAGCCAATGTGGTAGTTATACAGCTCTCAAATTTAATCAAAAATATCTTTATTTGTGTTCCGAAGACGAACGAAGGTCTTACGGGGTTGGTTCAGCATGGGGGTGAGTAATTAATGACTTAATTTTCATTTTTGGGTGAACTAACCCTTTAACACCAGTCATTGATTCGAGTAACTTTTTTGACGTTTGTTTATAAAGTGTTTTATTTCTACAATATATGGTGTAAAAACGTCTTAATGCTGCCCTCTTCAGGTTGAACGGTGGCTACTGCAGTTGGATGTTCCGCACTTCGTGACGTACGCAGGTTTCAGCTCATCACGCGAGCTAGAAAACATCTTGTGTCGTCAAAACCCCTGTAGGGGGTCAGGAATTGGAATTGCGAGTATTGAAAACGACCAGGATAGAGTGTTTTAGCATCTATTTCGTCTCATCTATCTCCGCTGGGTTCTGCCCACTTTTTCAGCATTTTCAAATATTGCCAGTGGGTGGAGTCAGGCTCTGACCAGGGGTTTAGTTACCCTTTAAGGGACAACTTTGTGCATTTAGCCCTAAATGTGCACGTTAGTTCCTTATATTAATATTAGGGCTGTCGGTTAAACGCGTTATTAACTGCGTTAACGCAAACCCATTTTAACGGCGTCAATTTTTTTTTTATCGCGCGATTAACGGTCTTTTTGTCCTAGCAAACTTTGTCGTTTTTTTTCTCACATGCTTTTGCAACGGGACGTGGCGCTGCGCTCTGAAACCCATTAATTTCAATGGCTTGCGCCGCGCGAGGACGTTTTGTTGCTTCGTCGACCAAAGCAACCCGGTCTCATCCCAAGACGTCATATAACTGACGTTTTGGGACGTCTTTTGACCATACGTCAATTTTCGCCTTTTTAGGGCCCCCTTAAACGTCGGTAGATGAGGTTATGGGATCCTAACTCTACCCCAGACCTAAACTTAACCCTAAACCTAACCCGTCACCTAACTGACGTTAAAGGTAAAGCGTCAGTTGTATGACGGCCCGGGATCGCCATCTACCGACGTTTAAGGAGGCCCTAAAAAGGCGGATATTGACGTATGGTCAAAAAACGTCCCAAGACGTCAGTTATATGACTTTTTGGGATGAGACTGTGTTAACCAAAGCGCAAGCGGATCTAGCTAGACCAGGCACGACGCCGCACACACTCGGCCAAATAGTATGTTAACGTTACGTTTTGAGTGGATGACGAGCGCGAGACGCCGAAATGGATGCCAATAAGATTCTGAATGGAAAGTTGACAAATGATTCCATTGACAAGACCAAAGTGATCTGTGTGTTTTTTTTCATTGTGAACTGAGCTATCATCATCACAGCACGTCTAGTCAAATACCGCTTGATGATGGACAAGCACACACACACACAGCTGATGCGAATTCTCCGGCCCCTCGTCAATATCAGGACCTCGGCAGTATTTCTTTCACCCTTTTATTGATGGACAGTGTTACATCGTGTGAGAGATTATTTGCTCCAAGCGAGAATGTTATATTGTATGTATTAGTAATGATTTACACAGTTTGTTTACTACTTAATATATACTTGTCGAGCATTCAGTATTGTGCAATATACCATACAGGACGTGATGGACATTTTTGGGGGAAAGAAGCGCTGCATTTTTATCATTTAAACGACTTTTCATGAAAATTCTATAATCCATGATTGCCGCCACCATATGACGTCATACTATGCAAATTAGATGGGAAAATGTAATCCCTACATACACTTTGGGTCATCCTTAATATTTCTCTAATTTACAGAAAGTCTCCATCTTTTATCACTTTTAAGATATAGCCTTTTGAAATTAAGATGTCAAAATCGAACTTTTAGGAAAAAACCTCTGGTGCCTAAAGGATTAAGCCCAAAATATACTTTGATTTTCATGCGTATGCTAGGACCACTCCCAGAAGCGTCTCCTTATTTAACACACTAACAAGCTCACGTGTTGAATCCGAGGTGGTTTAAAGGACAACTCCGGCGCAAAATGAACCTTTGGTCTAATTACACATTGTTACCTATTCAACCGTTATCTGAGATTTTTTTTCATGATTGCCGAATGTAAATAGTTTTATCTATAAAAACAGTTTAGCCTATAACGCTAGTATAACGCTAGTCTATAGGGCATAGAGTAATGACAAATAAAAATCGCTTTTTATTACCACTAACAAGGCTCAAAATAGCCCCACAGTAACACGGTAGCATAATAAGGGTCCCTACATTCAAACCGAAGCATTGAGAACTTTGTCAGTGTCCATACCGTTTAATAAGAAGATATTTTATACACACAGTCAACTTCGCGAATACAGGAAGAAGCCATCTTTGAAAAATAGTCTCTACCAGTCGATCTACGAACGCCGATCCAAGTGCGCTGGTGAGATGTGAATAAAGTGATAATGTGAGCGCGAACAGTAGGATACATGTACATATTAAAGAGAAGAAAACGGTTCGTGTTTGTGTTTCTTCCGGAAACAATGGACCATATGAGATTCTGCACAGTTCAGCGCACTTGGATCGGCGTTCGTAGATCGACTGGTAGAGACTATATTTTAAAGATGGCTTCTTCCTGTATTCGCGAAGTTGACTGTGTCTATAAAATATCTTCTTATTAAACGGTATGGACACTGACAAAGTTATCAATGCTTCGTTTTGCATGTAGGGACCCTTATTGTGCTACCGTGTTACTGTGGGGCTATTTTGAGCCTTGTTAGTGGTAATAACAAGCGATTTTTATTTGTCATTACTCTATGCCCTATAGACTAGCGTTATACTAGCATTATAGGCTAAACTGTTTTTATAGATAAAACCATTTAGATTCGGCAATCATGAAAAAAAATCTCAGATAACGGTTGAATAGGTAACAATGTGCAATTAGACCAAAGGTTCATTTTGCGCCGGAGTTGTCCTTTAATTAGTGACACGCCTAAAGAAAATCTGGGAAGTATAAAATCTGTAATAGGGAATGCATACAGTATAAATGTGATGTAAATTTAGTCATTAGCATCAGCACTGATTTTCTAACCACATGTACTCGGCTCACACATTGCGATTAGATTTTGTTTGTGCGCTAATTAGTTGTGTGTGGGTGGATTAAAAGATGCATGCAAATTTTGTTTTAACAAGTACGCTATTTTTTCCCATCCTTGTCCAGCAGACACTGAAACTTTCTAGTGCGCATGTGTCGACCACATGTGTTTGTGCATGCTATCAAATGGAGTATACATTGCAAAGTTATGTGTTCGTACTACTTTAAACCTTTTTAGGTTAAATAAGATACCAAATAGTTGTCCTTTTAAGGGTGGCAAGCCGTCACACCGCTAACGGTAAAAAATGTTGTGCATGTATGTGCCTTTTCTTTAGTTTGTTTACAATACCTGTTTTGCCTCACATATACATTTATAGACCATGTCTATGTATGTGTGAACATGTTACCTACGTAGTAAAATACTCCATGAAGCGTGGGGAACAGGATGTGTCGGGCATGTGTCAAAACTTGACCCGTATGATGTAGCTGGCACTTACGCTAGCTCCCGGCAAACCTCAGCCGTCCTTTAGAGGTTTGCAGCGTGAGCAGGAACTCAGCAGGCCGTGATTGTTTTCTCATCAAACCTGGCTTATTTTCACGTGAGGTTGCCTCTTGCATGCGGTGTGATTATTCGCTGAATGGAAGGCTTTTACTGTGCCACACGTCGCATTATGAGGGTCTTCGCTGATTGGCCGCCTGGGAAACGTTGGGACGTGGTACGGCACGGTGCAAGGGTTGAGTTACACCACAATTAGTGCAACTGGTAGGACTAGGAGTGAGAAAAATGACATGGCTAGTGTTTACAGATGGGGGTGAATAGGGGATGACAAGGAGAGGAAGACGTGTTTGCCGTCACAGACTGTAGGGGGTGATCAACTAAAACGAGCAGTTTTTCAGGAGCTTCTGAGTCAAGCTTTACCAGAAGCATGTTATACGACAAAATGCATGCTACTAAGCTTTTTACAGAAGAATGAACTGGTTTCTAAACTGGTGTAGTGTGGAGAAATGCACACTAATGAGCTAACTGTTTTTGACTGCATTGTTAAAAGCTGTTCTCAAAACAGTGCAGTTTTTCCAGTAAAAAGTTGCTCATCAATATGCTTTAAAATAATAATACAGCTAGCCTATTGTATATTAATGCTATATAATTGCATTATATATGTATTAAAGGAGTTGTTCACTTAAAAAAAAAAAAAAAGTTTTGCTGTTAATTTACTCGCCCCCATGTCATCTAAGATGTCCATGTCTATCTTTCTTCAGTCGAAAATAAATTCCAAATTCCAAATTATTTTCTCCATATAATGGACTTCAATGGGGTCCAAACCGTTCAAGGTCCAAATGAGAGTTTCAGTGCAAACTGTTGCGCGTTCGTGACTCTCCTGTTCGAACTCGTTTATCAAAATGAACAAATCTTTTTTCGAGTCATTTGGTTGATTCAACGAATGAAATGACTCAAAAAGATTTGTTCATTTTGATGAACGAGTTCAAACACTGAGAGTCACGAACGCGCATCAGAACAGAGAAAGGCGAGCATTTGAGCTTATAAAACTTTTTTTTTTTAAATGACCACTCGTTTCGCTTGATAAGACCCTTATTCGTCGTCTGGTGTCGTTTAAAGCATTTGAAGCTGTACTGAAACGCTCATTTGGACCTTGGACCGTTTGGACCCCATTGAAGTCCATTATATGGAGAAAAATCCTGGAATGTTTTCATCAAAAACCTTAATTTCTTTTCGACTGAAGAAAAAAAAAACATGGACATCTTGGATGACATGGGGGTGAGTAAATTATCAGCAAAAGTTTTTTTTAAGTGAACTAATCCTTTAATTATGTCAAATTATGACTAGTTTTAAGGGTGGTTTTTGTGTAAATTGTCTCCGCTAATTACTTTCTTTGGCTCTTTCTGTGCTAAAAAAATGGACACCTCCATGACACATTGTTCTATTACTCTGGTATTATTTCCTGCATTTTAACCAACGGCAGTCTCATCATTACCATCTTCCCATCTCCCGACCACACACGCACACATTTACCCTTCCAGGAAAGGTAAGGGAGATGCCCTCTCGTTTCCCGTACAGCTGTAACCTCAAAAGGTGATCCATTATTATGTTTATCATTCTTTTCTGGGAACAGGTTATAAAGGAGAAGTCTGCATGCTCTGTTTATTGACACACTGATTCTGCAGCGTTAAGTGTATCCTGAATGATCAGTGCCCACCTAAAGACTCCCATTAAGCCATCTTGTGTTTTCCACATACACCTGATCCGGGATCAGCCGTGCCAATATACTCAATTACCCGGCGTGAATCAGCACAGGGTCACAAACGGACTCAGTTAGTGGAGCAGAGGGGTGTTGTAGTTGTTTAGGAGGGCTGGTCACTGCCTTCAGCCACAGACTCTCCACAGCAGAAACTTCTATTAAAAGAGCTACTGAGAATAGATTGTTTGAGTTTCTCAGACATGTGTTTGTCTTTCCTGTTCGTAAATCAAAGGCGCCTGGTGTCCGACGTCAAAAAAAAAAAAGGATCCCTTTCCAAAAATAGGGGAAACATTGTAGGATTGGATGAGTGTTTTTACCCAATATTTTTGAAAATCTCAAACCAGAGTGCTTTGACTAAAATGTATTGCAAATAATAATAATAATAAAAACACAGTACAGAATCATGTTTACACACCAAGTGGCCATCAAATAGCGACCGCAATGCATGGTTTCAATAAGCATACAAATCTAACTTTAAAATGGCAACCCATAATTACTATAATTGCCAGGTACTGGTCGTGCAACAAACCTGTACAAATAACAACACACCCAAGATTCTCTGTAATGACTTAAAATATGACTTTGCACACACTTCATTGGTACATGAGACGGAGAGAGAGAGAGGGAGGTGTCCTGGTAAACTCTATGGGGACAAAATGAAATTTTCTGGTTCCTATATGGAAAATAGCTTATTAATCAGACTAAGTGATGTTTTGTGAAAATGCAGAAAGTTTTCTGTAATGCACTGTAAAAAAAAATAAAAAATTACGTGAAAAAATTGCGGCTTTTGAGTTTTCCTGATAAAAATACGGTAGCAACATTTTAGGTTTTACAAACTCACCGTATATAATTTTACAGCATTAAACCGTATATCTGATATAATGTTAATGTACTGAGCTTTTGAAGTGTTAATATCTGTTTTGTTATTACAACGACAATGACATGTTCTTTTTCACTTCCAAAAACTGTCAATTTAACGGTATTTTACAGTAAAATTGCATTAAATGTACCATGAGATCTCTCACAGTTACTTACAGTACTGTATATAGTAAGGAAACTTTCTGTTTACAAAATAACAGTTTTGCACTGTAGCATTTTTACCGTGTTTTACCGTTAAAATCACGATCACTTTTTTACAGTAGGGTTAGAATAATATACACTTTGTACTGTATAAAAGTCTGAAATGTCCCCCTAAAACATGAAACCCAAGGTGTGTGTGTGTGTGTGTGTGTGTGTGTAAAAAATAATCGGTAAAAGACTGTAAAAATGCTACAGTGCAAAACTGTTAATTGGTTAACAGAAAGTTTCCATACAATATACGGTAAATAACTGTGATTTAATCTTACTGTAAAATACCGTTAAATGTACAGTTTTTGAAAGTGAAAAAGAACAACTCCTTGTATAATTTACAGTGAAAAACCGTAAATTGACATTCCCACAATTCCCCTGCGTAACACTTCACATTTTATGAATTTTTGTTGAAATAACTATGGTTCCTCATAGTTTTCTTGTTTCTTTTTTCTAATCAGTTATGTACATTAGGGTTTTATGTAAGTATTAACCTTGTTATGGAAGAGCTGCTTGTGATGAGCTTTGATTGCACGTGTAATTCTCACCACTGCTGTGATGATTGTTGGTTGTCCGTGTAATACAATGGAACAAAACAGATATCAATTTTTCAAACGGTTGGAAAATCAACATTTTATCAAAAAATTAAAATACGGTTTATTACTGTAATTTTTTAAAACAAGTTTATAAAACCATTAACGTTCCTACCGTATTTTTAACAGTAAAGTTCTGGCAACCACAGCTGCCGTTTTTTTTACTGTGAAAATTACAGTTTTAATTTTTTATAGTCTTTTCCAAATCAGTCAGCAGGACCAACTTGCATTGTACATTATCATCAAGACCTTTTTAGTTTAGTTGGTTTAGCTCTTTGTTTTTTCTGAAGGATCCTTCATTCGTCCTGCATTTCTGAGGACAGACAGCCGCTGCTTCTCTCCTGGATAAACTTCACTGTTAGTTACTGATTAATTCTCTGGTTACTATAAAATGGCTGGTTTATCCTGAAAAACTCTTATGAGACGATGAACTGTGCATAGGAACAGACCGGCTTAAGTTTTGCCGTCAATTTAAAATTTATTACTAACTACAAATGTTTTGCCTCCTTTTAGCTTTCCCTCATTAATAAGTGTAATCATGCCAGGATTTCAAACAGTAAAATCCCATGGATATAGGGCTTGGACTGCAATGCTCTATTAAGGACAGGTGTAAATGGTTTAAATTTATGTGGTTACGGGTTAAGCAGGGGACATATGTTTAGTCTTTACTGAAAAAAACCTCATGAGAAGACGATCTGTGTGTGGACAGAGGCCATGCAGCTAAATCTTTTTGCTTTCAATTAGAAATGTATTGCTTAATATGAAACTTCTGGCAGGTTAAGTAGAGGACATGTCGTGCCATGCCACATGTTTATCACAAAACGCATAAAGAAAGATTGTTGTGTTCTGATGATATAGATCAAAGTTGGATGTTTAATGGTTCATGCTGACGTTCCCTATTTTTATTTTATTTTATTTACATTAGTAATAACACGCAAAGTTAATTGGTAACACTATATTCAATAAGGTGCCATTTGGTAATATTAATATGTTAGTCTGCATAACCTAACAATGAAAAACACCTCCAAAGCATTTATTAATCTATTTACTACACATTTACTAATAAATTATTAAAATCTTTTGTATCTTTTAATATTATTTAATGAAAGTCGCAATTATGAGATATAAAGTTGTAATTCTGAGAAATAAAGTCACAATTGCAAGATATAAAGTTTTAATTCCGAGAAATAAAGTCGCAATTCTGAGAAATAGTTGCAATTGCGAGATATAAAGTTGTAATTCAGAGAAATAAAGTCGCAATTGCGAGATATAAAGTTGTAATTCAGAGAAATAAAGTTGCAATTCTGAGAAATAGTTGCAATTGTGAGATATAAAGTTGTAATTCAGAGAAATAAAGTCGAAATTGTGAGATATAAAGTTTTAATTCAAAGAAATAAATTCGCAATTCTGAGAAATAAAGTCGCATTTGCGAGATATAAAGTTGTAATTTGGAGAAATAATATAACAATTCTGAGATATAAAGTCTCAATTGCGATATATAAAGTTGTAATTCAGAGAAATAAAGTCGCAATTCTGAGAAATAGTCGCAATTGCAAGATATGAAGTTGTAATTCAGAGAAATAGTCGCAATTCTGAGAAATAGTCGCAATTGCGAGATATAAAGTTGTAATTCAGAGAAATAAAGTCGCAATTCTGAGAAATAAAATTGCAATTCTAAGAAATAAAGTCGCAATTGTGAGATATAAAGTTGTAATTCAGAGAAATAAAGTCGCAATTCTGAGAAATAAAATTGCAATTCTAAGAAATAAAATCACAATTATGAGATATAAAGTTGTACTTCAGAGAAATAAAGTCGCAATTCAGAGAAATAAAGTCGCATTTGCGAGATATAAAGTTGTAATTTGGAGAAATAATATAACAATTCTGAGATATAAAGTCTCAATTGCGATATATAAAGTTGTAATTCAGAGAAATAAAGTCGCAATTCTGAGAAATAGTCGCAATTGCAAGATATGAAGTTGTAATTCAGAGAAATAGTCGCAATTCTGAGAAATAGTCGCAATTGCGAGATATAAAGTTGTAATTCAGAGAAATAAAGTCGCAATTCTGAGAAATAAAATTGCAATTCTAAGAAATAAAGTCGCAATTGTGAGATATAAAGTTGTAATTCAGAGAAATAAAGTCGCAATTCTGAGAAATAAAATTGCAATTCTAAGAAATAAAATCGCAATTATGAGATATAAAGTTGTACTTCAGAGAAATAAAGTCGCAATTCAGAGAAATAAAGTCGCATTTGCGAGATATAAAGTTGTAATTTGGAGAAATAATATAACAATTCTGAGATATAAAGTCTCAATTGCGATATATAAAGTTGTAATTCAGAGAAATAAAGTCGCAATTCTGAGAAATAGTCGCAATTGCAAGATATGAAGTTGTAATTCAGAGAAATAGTCGCAATTCTGAGAAATAGTCGCAATTGTGAGATATAAAGTTGTAATTCAGAGAAATAAAGTCGCAATTGCAAGATATAAGGAGCAATTAATCCATTTACACATTTACTAATAAATTATTAAAATCTGTTGCATCTGTTAATATTATTTAATGAACCTGACAATGAGTTGTAATTCTATTAACAAAGATTAATAAAAACAGATTCCTCAGTGTTTGATAATGCATTAACTAATAATATCAGTTAAGTTCTAAAACTACTAATTTAACACACTGACAAATTAAAAATGAAAATGCTTTTTTTCACACTGAACAATGTAAAACTGCCAAATTTGCTTGCAGATTAAAAAAATCTTGATTTATCAACTTTTTTTTTTTCATTTGTAAAATCCACTTAGATTAATGTTGTTCAGCGTACATATTTTTAGTTTCTTTGTATAAACTCCAAATAACCAGGTTCCTTCCTTTAAGTTAAACCAGTGACTCATTTTTACAGGTTGCATTGCAATTGAACTAAAACTACCTAAACACACAGAAGAGAAGTTGCTGCCTCTTTTCATACACACATGCATCTTACGAAAAAGTGTGTTGTTAATAATTCACTATCTGTAAACTGGCTTCTCTCGGCCTTAAACAAACAGAAGACGTCGTTCACGTCACGTCTTGCCAGTAGCCGTCACCATAACTCGGGCCGTCTTTCACAAACGGCTGGTATTGAATTCTCCCAATGGGGACAGCTTACGTAAAGGACCATTGCCAACAATGTCTAGCGAGTGCAAATGTTTATTTAACAAGTTATGTTTGAGTATTGATTTGATTTCTCTCTCCTCCTGTACTTGGCTGAAGGACTCTGTCTGTCCATCATGCTTTTCAGCGCCAGGCTGGTCTCATTATGGTCCTCTCCGTCTCAGACAGCAATGATAAGAGAGACACAATGTTGGACCGGCCAAGAAAAACACGTTGGACCCTGAGCTGGTTTCACGCTGGAACCTGGATATACAATATCTCACCTTTGCGAGGAGAAAGAAATGAACAGTCCACAGTTTTGTATTTAATTACCAAATGAGGTTATGTTTCATTTGCAGTGAAACAACTCTTCTACAATTCTAATAAAATGTTCTACATTTCTCTTCTTATGGTTTCCCGGTGTCTGAGGCCTAGGTAAATGTCAGGTAGTTCCAGAAGAACCCGCAAACCTTTCGTCCGCTGGCATTACGAGTCGTGCCAAAGAGTCCATCTCGTTCTGAAAACCTAGACGCATCAATATACCTCTTCCACGTGAGGGCAGGGAAAACTAATTATAAGGGGAAGGGTATGTTTGGAGCTGTCCGGACAATTTTGACAGGCGAACATAAACCATTCCCTCTGTGAACTCAGTTTGCTTTGTCAATATGGGAGTATTCATGAGCTCCATGTATTGCGGCAGCGCTGGCTTTTAATTTTGCACTCTTGAGAGATCATAAATACTGCCGCATATGATTTCATTATACGTTCAAAGTTCATTATGAAATCATTTTTTATTTGTTTTCTGTGCTGATCTGTGTGTGTGTGTACAGTGTGTGTATGTGTATAAAAAGTGTATTGGCCTATACCTATAAAATATATACTGTGTGTGCATTTATTAACCAGAGATGCATTACATTGATCAACAGTGACAGTAAAGACATTTATAATGTTACAAAAGATTTTTATTTCACATAAATGCTGTTCTTTTCATCTTTTTATCCATCAAAGAATAAAAAAAAACAGTGAATCCTATGGAAGCTTGTTTCTGCCACTGATTTAAAAAATAATAATATTAATTGCGACTTTTTATCTCACAATTGCGAGGTACAAAGTCTGAATTGTGAGAATTAAAGTCGTAATTCAGAGAAACAAAGTTGCAATTCAGAGAAATAAAGTTGCAATTCTGAGAAATAGTCACAATTCTGAGAAATAAAGTCGCAATTGCGAGATATAAAGTTGTAATTCAGAGAAATAAAGTCGCAATTCTGAGAAATAAATTTGCAATTCAGAGAAATAAAGTTGCAATTCTGAGAAATAGTCGCAATTCTGAGAAATAGTCGCAATTCTGAGAAATAAAGTCACAATTGCGAGATGTAAAGTTGTAATTCAGAGAAATAAAGTCGCAATTCTGAGAAATAAAGTCGCAATTGCGAGATATAAAGTTGTAATTCAGAGAAATAAAGTCGCAATTCTGAGAAATAAATTTGCAATTCTGAGAAATAGTCGCAATTCTGAGAAATAGTCGCAATTCTGAGAAATAAAGTTGCAATTCTGAGAAAGAAAGTCGCAATTCTGAGAAACAGTCGCAATTCTGAGAAATAAAGTCGCAATTGCGAGATATAAAGTTGTAATTAAGAGAAATAAAGTCACAATTCAGAGACATAAATTTGCAGTTCTGAGAAATAAAGTCGCAATTGTGAGATATAAAGTCGCAATTTTGAGAAATAAAGTCACAATTCAGAGACATAAATTTGCAGTTCTGAGAAATAAAGTCGCAATTCTGAGAAATAAAGTCGCAATTGTGAGATATAAAGTCGCAATTCTGAGAAATAGTCGCAAATTGCGAGATATAAAGTCGCAATTCTGAGAAATAGTCGCAATTGTGAGATATAAAGCTGTAATTCAGAGAAATAGTCTCAATTATGAGAAATAGTCGCAATTAAGAGATATAAAGTTGCAAATCTAAGAAATAGTCGCAATTGCGAAGTTGTAATTCAGAGAAATAAAGTCGCATTTCTGAGAAATTGTCGCAATTACAAGATATAAAGTTGTAATTCAGAGAAATAGTCACAATTCTGAGAAAGTCACAATTCTGAGATATAAAGTCGCAATTCTGAGAAATAAAGTCGGAAAAAAAACTTTTTTTCCCTTAGAATAGTTTATTTCTCACAATTCTGACTGTACAACACACAATTTCGACTTTATATCATGCATTTCTGACTTTGTCACACAATTGCAACTTTATATCACGCAATTCTGACTTTATATGTCATAATTGTGGGAAAAAAAGTCAGAATTGTGAGATAAAAAGTCGCAATTACCAAATGTATTTTTCATTCTGTGGTGTAAACAAGCTTCCATAGATTCCTCATTTTCACACAAATAAAAGCAGCACAACTGTTTTCACTGATAATAATCAAAAATGTTTCTTGAGCAGCAAATCCTCATATCACACTGAAATATATTTTCAGCATACATACATATATAATATATATATATATATATATGTATATGTGTATATATTTGTGTATGTACTAAATTGGTTTGCTCATCAGGTTGATTGTGTAATATCAGAATAGACATCTGTACACATCATTAGGAAGGATTTGGGCACAACTTGTTCTTTGCTCTTATGTTTATTTAAGTTTTAGTGGTGTGCTGGTCACAAACTACCTACGTGGTGCGCAGTGTTATTTATACATGTGTTTTCAGAACTCTATCTGCCGTGTGTGTGTGTGTGTGTGTGTGTGTGTTTCCTCAGGGAGTCTCCAGCTTGTTACCGCTCCTTCTGTTTACTCGCGAAGGCAAACTCTAAACCTTCAGAAAGCACTTTCTGTGCCTGAACAGCAGCTCTAATGCAGATCCTCAGCAGTTCGTGATTGTTTCTTTTCAGAAACATTAGGCTTGATGGAGAAAGCTATGCGTTAATGTATTTTTTAATTAGAGCACATAGATATGTTTCTTTTTAAAGTAAAGTAAAGTAATGCAGCTGGCTAAGACTTGCTCTCTTCCAGGTATTACAGGTGATTTTTTTTGTTTGTTTGTTTTTTAATGAGTGTCTAAAGTGTCTAATGTATTATTGCATTCAACAACATAGCCCATATATCAAACACCTTCACACACGCATGACTGCGCTTGTCTGTGACTACATTATGGAGAAGAGAAAGAATTTTATTTCAGTTTTGCAAAATAAATCTGAAAAGTATCGTGCATTACATTTAAAAAAGTTAATGTGCAGATTTATAAAGTAATATGTTACTTTACTTCTTACATCAAAAAAAGTAATCGGATTAAATAATGCACAGTACATGTGATGTGTTAGCCCAAACATTTATATTATATTATATTATATTATATTATATTATATTATATTATATTATATTATATTATATTATATTATATTATATTATATTATCAGAAATATGTTCTTCAGTACAGGCCAAAGTTCAGTCAGTTTCCACATGAATTATCAGCATGTTTAAGTATTTTATATACATATACATGTTTAAATTACAAACTGTTTAGGAACATTTGGACATTGAGGACATTTAAAAAAAAAAAAAAAACGTTTTTCAATTTTTTGCTATTTAACAGTTTAGTCTGTTAGAGTTTTGATTTTCTATATCTAAATGTATAAGCATTTTTATCTGAAAACTGACTAAAATGTATAAATATAACATGGAAAAATATTGCATATAAAGAACATTTTCATCAAAAGAACTTATAAACAATTAAAAATGAATTATTATTGTTTTCCATGCTCTTTTATTAGAAGTTCTATAGATATTGTCTTGCAATTCAAGTTTGCCTATAATTAGTATTTCTGTATTTCACACACACACACAAACGCACGTGCATACAGTCTCTCTCTCTCTCTCTCTCTCTCTCTCTCTCTCTCTCTCTCTCTCTCTCTCTCTCTCTCTCTCTCTCTCTCTCTCTCTCTCTCTCTCTCTCTCTCTCTCACTTTCACTCTCTCACAAACAAACACACACACACACACACACACACACACACACACACACACACACACCTGATGCTGTGCTCTGATATACAGACTTTGCTAGTTATCAGATCCCACATTATAGCTTTTGCTCCCACTGGAGTTGTGCCCAGCGGTTCAAACCAGTGCAGTCTTTCATGGCGTTTCTGCAAGAGTCATACAAACAATACAGTTTAATTAGAGGAACTCCTGCATCTGATTAATCTACTTACATTGGCAGAAGCTGAGCATATCTCCACATATCATTTCATCAGGTCATAAACGCTGCAGTTATTAGTACAAGAAATGGCTGTTTGGTCTACAGCGCTGAATGAAGCGTATCGAGGTGGCGTACAAACAATTTGACGGACGTTCTGTTTTACTCTCTTAGCTTCTTATTTTCCAGAACATTTTGTAAAGAAAAGCCTGATACTTCAGGTCCAAGAGGTCCTGAAGTATCCAGTTCAGGTCATGATTGGGCAGAGGATTCGGCCAATTACAGAAATATACCAGTAAAGATGATACCGGATGATTAAAAATAGATGAATGAATTAACCCTCTAGGGTCCAAGGTGTTTTGGGGTCCTTGAGATGTTCTGACATGTCCTGACATTTGTACTTTTTTCAGTTGCTTATAAACCTATAAATGGCACAGGTGGAATTACACTATATTTAGCACAAAGAGGGCTTCCATAATATGTGAGCATTATGTATGTACATGTTTTTTTGTTTGTTTTTTTTAGAGAATATTGTTTGTGCATGGTTATTGAAAAAACTAAAAAATTAAAGTTTCTGATATAAGGCCACAAAACACATACGAAATATGCGTCCACAAGACTTTTGACTAATTGATGTTGTTGACTAGGGTTTTTTCTTCGGAATGATTTGAAAATCATCCTTCTTATCGTTTACATAAAACTTTGAATTGGGTTATATTGTGAAAAACATATTATATAAGTTCAGATGCAAAAGGCTCTTAAGTGCCGTTTGAAATTTTCTTCTAGAATGATCATTTTTATCAAGCTTAAATTCAGTAATTTCACTTAAAAGGTAATGAAGACTACCTATTAATTGTCATTTAAGTGAAATTACTGAACTTAAATATACAAGCTTGATTAAAATTATCATTCTAGAAGGAAATTTCATATATATATATATATATATTAGAGCCAGACCGATAAAGGATTTTGAAGGCCGATACCGATACAAATATTTGTTGGTTTTAAAATCCGATATATCGGCCGATATTATTATTATTTTCTATTTCACGCAACAAAATATTAACAGATTTCCCTAACATTAGTTATTTGTAGTTATTTATGAGTTTTAACTAAAATAATATGATAATGCATTTTAAAACAAAACTTGTTTCTATTGTCACAACAGAACAGAGGAACATCAAAATACATTAACGTTCTGATAAATAAAATAATAATTAGTCCCTATATTGCCTTATAGTTATAAGCTACATTAATTACAATGTCAGCTTGCTTATCCCTTTACCTGCACTTTTTGACAACACTCATGACATGGTTGATTCATTCGTTTTTTTTTTTTTTTTAAATATTCATTTATCGGCCATTATAACTGCCGATACCGATATTTTAGAAAATGCCTAATATCGGCCGATAATATCGGCCTGGCTCTAATATATATGTATAAAATCAAAGTATAAATGAAAGTCAAAACCCATTTTTAGTCATACCTGGAAACAAATCCTGGTCAAATTGGTTATATGGACAATTTTGTAGAATTGGTTCAAAGTTAGAGTTGGAAACATCTTTATAAGAAAATAATATGAGCAGAAACATGTCTAACTAAAGTTTATTTGATGTCTATTTTATAGTAAAAACTTTATAATCTATTTAATCTGTAACAGTAGGCTCTGCATCTGTACGTCCGTTCGTTATTTGAAAACGTCAGGTACTAATAGTACTAATAGTGCCTCCAGAGCGCAGTGAAGCTGGAGTTGGAGAGGATTTGGGGGCAGGAGTGCACTGGATCTGCATCATTAGCTGTCAATCAGATAAGACGTGATCATTAATCGTGTGTGTCAACCAGGCCTAGACCGAAGCCTCTGGCACTGCACACTGTATCTGATGGGTGAACACTCGACCTTGGCTCACAACCACAAAACACACACACACAGATCCTGAAAATGACGTCACGGCCCGGTCAAGCGCAGGCTGGACGCACGCATGAACATTTCTGCAACACTTAAACTCACGGAGACAGAAAAGAGGGAAAAGAAGGCAAGCGGGAGATGACTGCTTCTTCACCAGCTCCCAGTTGAATTATGGGATGTGGAGGCAGACATGGCAAGGTTTCATAGCTCATTGCTTTCCAGAGCTGCGGCTTCAGTCGCACCACACGCATGTAATTTGTACCACATGTGTTCGAACGTGCCCTTGCGCAGAGAAACTGGGTGCTTTAGACACTTTGCACAAGGAGCGTAGTAAAAAACGAAAAGTCTGACGGGTCTGCGTTCTCCTCTGGCGGTGAACAAGGACGTGAGATGAAGGGTGGAACAGGGAGTGTGTTTGAAGGAAGGCAGGAACAGAGGTCACTGTCAAACTAACCCTCCAGTGGCTGATGAACACACACTGAGCGCTCATTCACATCGGTTAGTCCTCACAGTCCAGTTGCACGAGTCGAGAGCGCTTGCGTATCAAGGGCCGTTCGCACTGGACTCGTTTTTACATCGAAGAACTGATGTAGATGGAACAGAATGGGTCTCGAATCCATCCATCGTTCCATCCACAGTTCCATCCACCGTTCCATCCATCCATCCATCCATCCTTCCTTCCTGGCATTCTTCCTTCCATCCTTCCTTCCTTCCGTCCTTCCTGCCATTCTTTCTTCATTCCTTCCTTCCTTCCGTCCTTCCTGCCATTCTTTCTTCCTTCCTTCCTTCCCCCTTCCGGCCATTCTTCCTTCCATCCTTCCTTCCATCCATCCATCCATCCATCCATCCTTCCTTCCTTCCTGCCATTCTTTCTTCCTTCCTTCCTTGCTTCCTTCCTTACATCCTTCCTCCCTTCCTTCCTGCCATTCTTTCTTCCTGCCATTCTTCCTTCCTTCCTTCATTCCTTCCGTCCGTCCGTCCGTTCATCCGTCCCTTCCTTCCTTCCGTCCATCCGTCCCATCCATCCATCTATCCATCCATCCATCAATCCATCCATCCACCCATACTTCCTTCCTTCATTCCATCCATCCATCCATCCATCCGTCCATTCGTCCGTCCATCCATCTGTCCCATCCTTCCTTCCTTCCTTCCTTCCTTCCTTCCTTCCTTCCTGCCATTCTTCCTTCCTTTCCTTCCTTCCTTCCTTCTATCTATCCTTCCTTCCGTCCGTCCGTCCATCCGTCCCTTCCTTCCATCCTTCCTTCCATCCATCCATCCTTCCTTCCTTCCTGCCATTCTTTCTTCCTTCCTTCCTTCCTGCCATTCTTCCTTCCTTCCTTCCATCCTTCCTCCCTTCCTTCCTGCCATTCTTTCTTCCTGCCATTCTTCCTTCATTCCTTCCATCCGTCCGTTCATCCGTCCCTTCCTTCCGTCCATCCGTCCCATCCATCCATCCATCCATCAATCCATCCATCCACCCATACTTCCTTCCTTCATTCCATCCGTCCGTCCATTCGTCCGTCCATCCATCCGTCCCATCCTTCCTTCCTTCCTTCCTTTCCTTCCTTCTTTCCTTCTATCTATCCTTCCGTCCGTCCGTCCATCCGTCCCTTCCTTTCCTTCCTTCCTTCCTTCCATCCGTCCCTTCCTTCCCTCCTTCCATCCTCATCCATCCATCCACCCATAATTCTTTCCTTCCTTCCTTCATTCCATCCGTCCGTCCATCCGTTCCATCCGTTCATCCGTCCCAGCCATCCAGCCTTCCAGCCATCCACCCGTCCTTCCTTCCTTCCTTGCTTCCTTCCTTCCTTCCTTCCTTCCTTCCTTCCTACTAAATAATCAGCAATATTATATACTTATATTTGCAGTATGAAATAACATCAACCTAATAAATTTTCTAAATGTTGCATCATAATGTTTAATGCATTAACTAATGTTAATGAATTCTTACCAAAATTGCTTTTATCTTCCAGAACAATCTATAACATCTACATATTGAGCACATATAGAAATGATTAAAATGATAGTTTCATGAATATTAGTCACATAAATGAAAATTGCAAGGTTATTGAGGTCCAAATTATGGCACCATCTTGAATTTATTCATATTTTTTTTACCTCATTACGTTAGTGTTGCAAGTCTCTATTAATGGGCGTGCTGCAGCCAGACAGACATTATAAATGTTGCTTTGTGTAATTTAGGTGACTTTCTTTACCATTCCAAAACAGGTGTGAAAAATAGCACGTTTTGACAGCATTGCCATTTATTGTGTATTTGAACGACTATAAACACATTTTCAGAGACAGCAAATATTATGAATACATGCATTATACATATTGTATGTGCTTCATTTTGTATTTTGATGGCTGTAAAAACCTTGGTAGCCCTCCAGGTATTTCTCATTCAAATGCCAACAGGAACATCCCCTCCTGAAACATGCGCACACACACACACACAGGCTGTGGTTTCTGATGGAAACAGCAGGGGCAGTAGCGTGGGTCTCAGCGTGAGTGTCGGGACAGGACCCGTGGAGCCAGATGGGCGATCCTGCGTTCCCCTTCGCACAGGCCGCCTTTCACCTCTGTTCTGATTCCACAAAGAGCAACTTATCCGAACTTCACCGGGTCCCCCTCCTTGTCATCCTGAACCGCTGCCAGTCGAGACCACAGCTTAATAAAAACCCCACTCCCTGATATTCTGCCAAGCAGAAGAAGGTCCGGCTGCTCACGGATGCATGCACTCGAAACATGTGCCTGATATTGGTCAAGGCAGAGGTCACTTGTTTATAATGATCTGCTTTAGCATATCAGAAGCTAATATTTGAATACAACACTCGTGATCAGGAATGACCGAATCAATTAGAATCCGTTTAGCAATGCAAAGCATCATGGGTAAACACTTACATTTATGTATTTAGCAGACACATTTATCCAAAGCGACTTACAGGAAGAATGCAATTTGTCAGTGACCTTATTAGTGACCTCGATATAATGTGGGATCTGAAAATGTATTATTACTTTTCCACAAAAAGAAGATTATTATTATTATTATTAACACCACCACCATATTGATATTATTCCTCTTCAAGAACATTAATTATTAAAGGTTTCAGGTCCTGAATTACATCTACACTGTAAAAAAAATATTGTTTGTTATTTGAACTACGTCAATTATTTAAGTTGATTTGACAAGACAAAATGTTGTAATCACAAATCATGCATTTTTTTATAGTGTAGGTCACTAATCAAATTTACTAAATATTATTATTATTAATGGTTTATTATCATTATTATGGTTATTTATTTTTTATTAATTATTATTATTATTATTACCATATTGGTTGTCTTTTCAGATCAAGTTTCAAATCCTTAAGTCACAAATCAAATTTACTGCACTGTGAAAAAATATTTTCAGGATTTGCAATCATAACATTTTTTCTTTTGTCAAATCAACTTAGATAATTTATGTGGTTTAGATAACATATTTTGAGTTTCTAGTGATTAAATTAATCTTCTTCATTGTATTAACTCAATTTTTCCATTTCAATGAACTTAAAATTTTAAGGCAACCAGGTTACTTTTTTTTTAAGTTAAACCAACAATATTTTTTTAATTAGTGTGTAATGTCATAATAATAATAGGCATAATAATAATAAGTAAATGTGACATCAGTCACTTTTGTAACGAAAAAAGTATTTAATTATAAAAAATAATAAAAAAAAATCGTCTTTTTAACGTGATCTCAGATTTTTGGGCCTATAACGGTCATACAGTATGTCTGTGTTCAGGTGGAGTTCAGCCGTGAGCACGTGTTTCATTCAAACGTGGCCTGAGTTTAGAAACAGACAAAAGTCATTAAAACCTGCCTTTTATATCGGCGCTTTCTGAGGCTGCCTCTACAGAAGGTCATGCTAGCAGTGAAAAGCTGTCAGGACGGTCCCCTGAGCCAGATTCTGTTACCTTTGGGGGACGACTGGCGAGAGAACATGCTAATTTGATGAGCCGCTGCTACAAACTGACAATGTGGAGAACTATTTCAGCACTTATTAGCGGCACAAACCTCAGTGGCAACAGCTGGACAGATGTTTTGACACTCTGCCAAAATACAGTGTCATTGTGCTGAGGGTTGGACATATTTCAGCTCGTTTAGATGCTTTTCAGAGGCTTTTACACTTAACTTCAAATAAATCGGAAATGTGTCACCAAATGATTACCCATAATTATCAGTTGGCGAGTCCCCTCATGTAAAAGAAGAACTCCTCTTAAGTTTTCTATAGGGTTCAGGTCAGGGGACTTGGATGGTCATGGCAGAAGCTTTACTTTGTGGTCAGTGACTCATTTTCATCTTGATTTTGATGTTTCAGATTCATAATATCTCTCGTTGACTGGAACTTTTTAATTATTTTCCTGTAAATGGGACTTTTCAACGCTTTAGATATTTTCTTATTTTCTTTTTAATATTATATTTTCTTTTCAACACTGTAAAAAATATTTTCAAAATTGTTATCACAACATATTTTCTTTTGTCAAATCAACTTTATAATAATTTATTTAGTTGAGATAACTTATTAGTTTGAGTTTCTGATGATTCAATTAATCTCCTTCATTGTATTAACTCACTTTTTCCAGTTCAATCAACTTAAAATTTTAAGGCAACCCAGGTTACTTACTTTTTTAAGTTAAACCAACAATATTTTTTACAGTGTAGTAATCACAAGATTTTTTTATTTTGTCAAATCAACTTAAATAATTTATATAGTTCAGATAACATATAATTTTGAGTTTCTGGTGGTTAAATTAATCTACTTCATTGTATTAACTCACTTTTTCCAGTTCTATGAACGTAAAATTTTAAGGCACCCAGGTTACTTACTTTTTTAAGTTAAACCATCAAAATTTTTTTTACAGTGAATGCTTTAGCGTTTTCAATGCTTTAGATATTTTCTATTTTCAAGATTTGTTATCACAACATATTTTCTTTTGTCAAATCAACTTTATAACAATTTATTTAGTTGAGATAACTTATTATTTTGAGTTTCTGATGATTAAATTAATCTCCTTCATTGTATTAACTCACTTTTTCCAGTTCAATCAACTTAAAATTTTAAGGCAACCAGGTTACTTACTTTTTTAAGTTAAACCAACAATATTTTTTTTTACAGTGTACACCCACTGGTGCTTAATAATCTTTTCGTTTTTGGGAAAAACATTTATTTCATCATTTGATTTCCCACCGACTTTCAATTAAAGGTTAGATTATTATGAATTTGTTGAAATATCATAAGGATTAACAATGCAGATTCATTTCCTTTGATCATGTTTGCCAAGAGTGCCAACAATTACGACCAGGACTGTATAGTTAACTATAATAATCCGACTTTTTGCACCAGGCCGATCTGGATAGTCATGCTTCGATTTGTTCAACACTATTATGTGTCCGATCTTTCAATATGCGCCTGGTAGTTCATGTTGCATACACCAATCGTGGCTTAAAAACACCGGAGTCTGGCTTTTGTCCAGCTGTCAGTGTTTAGAAGACGTTTCCTGTTCGACACACACTTGCTACAACACAGAACTGGCACAGACCAGTTAGTGATGTGAGTGGGGCAACACACACACACACACACGTTGACATGTAAGTACAATTTTGACATGTTAGGTAGCATAAATAAGATGTTACTACTTAAACTGATTTCTTTAAAGGAACTGATGATTTGAGTTTTTTTGTTAAATGCCTCAAAATAAAATTGAACTTTTGTGCCTTTTAGCTCTTGTGTCACTGACTCCAAGTTAACAAAATGAACTTCTATCAGATTTACGATCTTTCTAGGCTTCCTTTTCACATGTTCGTCAGACATATGCTACATTATGTCACCCGACTCGGATTGGTATTGGACTCGGAAACACACGCACGGACATTCGTGCAGCCGGAACATCTCCTGACGTGCTGCAGACACACACACACACATATTTTCAATGGCTTTCGTTGGAGCCGACGCACAGCTACTGTAGAGGTGGATCAGTGGGCCGAGGGTGTGACTCGAACTGAAATGTGGATTGAGTTTCTCACTGACCTCCTGACCCATTCTAAGAAGTGCCTAAATTAATAAATGTTACACGATCACATTGTTTCAAAAGTATCCGTGACAATTATTTTATTATGTCTTTTAGACATTTGCTCTATTCCAAAAATGAACTGTATACGCCCAATATACACTCACCTAAAGGATTATTAGGAACACCATATTAATACTGTGTTTCACCTTAATTCTACGTGGCATTGATTCAACAAGGTGCTGAAAGCATTCTTTAGAAATGTTGGCCCATATTGATAGGATAGCATCTTGCAGTTGATGGAGATTTGTGGGATGAAGCTCCCGTTCCACCACATCCCAAAGATGCTCTATTGGGTTGAGATCTGGTGACTGGCGGCCATTTTAGTACAGTCAACTCATTGTCATGTTCAAGAAACTATTCGAGCTTTGTGACATGGTGCATTATCCTGCTGGAAGTAGCCATCAGAGGATGGGGACATGGTGGCCATAAAGGGATGGACATGGTCAGAAACAATGCTCAGGTAGGCCGTGGCATTTAAACGATGCCCAATTGGCACTAAGAGGCCTAACGTGTGCCAAGAAAACATCCCGCACACCATTACACCACCACCACCAGCCTGCAAAGTGGGAACAAGGCATGATGGATCCATGTTCTCATTCGGTTTATGCCAAATTCTGACTCTACCATCTGAAATCGAGACTCATCAGACCAGGCGACATTTTTCCAGTCTTCAACTGTCCAGTTTTGGTAAACTCTTGCAAATTGTGGCCTCTTTTTCCTATTTGTAGTGGAGATGAGTGGTACCCGGTGGGGTCTTCTGCTGTTGTAGCCCATCCGCCTCAAGGTTGTGTGTGTTGTGTCTTTGCTGCATACCTCGGTTGTAACGAGTGGTTATTTCAGTCAAAGTTGCTCTTCTATCAGCTTGAATCAGTCGGCCCATTCTCCTCTGACCTCTCGCATCAACAAGGCGTTTTCGCCCACAGGACTGCCACATACTGGATGTTTTTCCCTTTTCACGCCATTCTTTGTAAACCCTAGAAATGGTTGTGTGTGAAAATCCCAGTAACTGAGCAGATTGTGAAATACTCAGACCGGCCACGCTCAAAATCGCTTAAATCACCTTTCTTTCCCATTCTGACATTCAGTTTGGAGTTCAGGAGATTGTCTTGACCAGGACCACACCCCTAAATGCATTGAAGACATTGCCATGTGATTGGTTGATTAGATAATTGCATTAATGAGAAATTGAACAGGTGTTCCTAATAATCCTTTAGGTGAGTGTATATCATTGAAGAAAAAGAAAAAAACATTTGGATGGCAGCCATGGTGAAAGATGCGTGTAATCACACAAATAATTTAAAACGGTGCAATTGACTTTGATTCAGTAAATGTGCATGCTGTGCATATTTTTCTGATTTTTTTTGCAACTTGCATCAAATTGTACTGAAAACAGTAATGTACAGAGCTGTTTGTGACGACTTACTGCATATGTAGTGTGATCCAAATCAGCCACTTATCCAGGCTCCATGACAGCTAGTGTGCTGCCTATATAGTCAATAGGCCGTGAGGCAAAATAAATGGTTTTGGAACACAGATAACGTGGAAGACAAACATTTAACTGGACAAGACCGTTAAAGAGGCACAAAAGATATCCGCAGTGATCTTACAGACCTTTTTTGCTGTAAATTTTAAAACTGCAATTATCCATATCGCTAAGGCTTAAACCTGACAGACATCAGGACAACCTAATCCTGATGTATGCATCCTCCTAAATGCATAAGCTTCTTTTCATCTCTGTCTAAAAGCAACATTCAAGTCTGAGTGGCTCTGTGCAATTTCCTAAAGGTCAGTTGTGATGAAAGCACCTAAAAGCGTGCCAAGGGAAGTTACCTTGAATTGAAAATATTGTAGGGTAAAATCGTCCAAAACGTCTCATTTTATTATTTCAGATGCAATTGGTATTTAAATCATATTATGGGACACAGTCTGTTAAGAATGCTGAACTTTTCGAGAGCGCTTGTTGGTGTGCCCACTTCTATGTATTATATTTTATGATAAATGACGACTAAAGGCCTTTTAATTCGAGTTTGTAGGACCTGGCGAAGTTTCGCAGGATTAAAAACAATACTCTTTTCAGACTTTATGTGGCAAACCACACACACAAAAAGAGCCTCACCCAACACTTTCAGAAAAAAAAAGGTACAAAAGCTGTCACTGGGGTGGTACCTTTTCAAAAGGTACACTTTTGTACCTAAAGGGTGCATATTGGTACCTTAATGGTACCATGAAGGTACCAATATGCACCCTTTTGATACAAAAGTGTACCTTTTGAAAAGGTACCGCCCCAGTGACAGCTTTTGTACCTTTTTTCTGAGAGTGAAACCTGGAAACCTGGCCATATTGTCATTTTCTGTTGATGTAAATTTAGTGAAACTCAAACTAGCATGACAATATTCGCTCAAACAACTTTTTTAGCGATGCTAATTTGAGACCGAATGCAGCAAGCATTGAGGGGTTACTACTACTGTATATAATTTACCTCCTCACAGCAGAACCGAGGAAAAATCCTTCTATATTAATGAGACACGCTTAAGTATAGGTTTATATTTTCAACCGCAGACAAAATAAATGGTCTATGTAAACTTGTACGGGATACCGGACTAGTGCTCTTTTCCAAGGCATTAAGGGAGCGGCTTTCTCGACCTGTATATTTGCACAGACCCTTTCTCTTGTGATGTCATTGTAACACTATAAACAGTTGAAGAATTTTTTTTTTTTTGCATGGTCAAGTGGCTGGTCGCCTATGGGTTGTTGCAATGCAACGGACAGGGGTGCACGGCTGTCTTATTTGAGTGACTTGGCCTGGTGTATGTTCCTGGCTCCTCGCACTTCCACACTGTTTGCTTTTTCTTGAGTAGTAAAGAGCTCTTGATGACTCCTGTGATTATGTTTTTAGGATATGGCTAGGCTGAATCTAAATGAGTTCGTTTTAATCTGCCATTAAGCAATTTGTGCCCTGCAGGATGAGGGTAGATATGGGTAAGATGACTCATATGCAGAGATGAGATACTTTAAAAATATATTATGCTCAAGTGCTCAAACTCATTAGTCGCTTACTGTAAGCATGATTTCAGTGAACAGGCAATATTATTGAACTATACTTGTAGAAGCAAACTACCGTAACTTTTTCAAAAGATCAGTTTAGTCTGTAGTTTAATTACTTTAAACTATGAGTGGCTTTCTGCTTGAAAGGCGACGTTTTCAAGGTAACGTCTAATCCTGCTTCTGGAGGGCCATAATCCTACATAGTGTACATCCAATCATGAACCAGCTAATCAAGGTCTTCAGGATTACCAGAATGCGTTCCACTTTACTTCTCTAAGCACTTCCACTCCGGGGGATCCTTGCTTCCATTTTAGTGGACGAGGGAAGTTTACATGGACAGTCAATTTTAACTGAGGGAGTGAGTCGACCACTATGCGACACGATTGTGATGTCACAGCAGATTAAAGGAGTAGTTCATCCCCATGTCATCCAAGATGTCCACGTCTTTCTTTCTTCAGTCGAAAAGAAATTAAGGTTTTTGATGAAAACATTCCAGGATTTTCTCCATATAATGGACTTCATTGGAAACCAAACGGTTCAATGTCCAAAAGACAGTTTCAGTGCAGCTTCAAAGGGCTTTAAATGACACCAGATGATGAATAAGGGTCTTATCAAGCGAAACGATCGCTCATTTCAAAAATAAATAACATTAAGTTTTATAAGCTCAAATGCTCGCCTTGCTCTTTTCTGTGATGAGCGTTCGTGACTCTCCTGTTCGAACTCGATCATCAAAATGAACAAATCTTTTTTTGAGTCATGACTCGAAGGGTCCTAGATAAGACCCTTATTCATAAAGCCCTTTGAAGATGCACTGAAACTCTCATTTGGACCTTGAACCGTTTGGTTCCCATTGAAGTCCATTATATGGAGAAAATCCTGGAATGTTTTCATCAAACCTTTATTTCTTTTCGACTGAAGAAAGAAAGACGTGGACATCTTGGATGACATGGGGGTGAGTAAATAATCAGCAAAAGTTAAAAAAAAAAGTGAACTACTCCTTTAAGTTTAATTTACCCCCTACCATCAAGCAAATACATTAGGAAAATAACGTAACTGATAAATCAGCTCCATTCCAAACGATCAAGGACTTTCTCAACCCCTGGTCCACTTCCCATTTAGATCAAACCCTAATCAATCACACCTGAGCAAGCTAATCAAGGTCTTCAAGAGCTAAACTCTGCAGGAAAGTGGACCTCAAGGGCCAGAGTTGAGAACCCTTGGCTTAGGACGGTCCAATTCAACCGACTGCATGGCGTCCGCCAGTGGGCACTCATGCAAAGTAAGCAATGACGCATATCCAAGTCAAGGAGATTGAGGGAAGGGCATAAAGCAAACTGGAATGCTCTAGAAATTTAGGGCAGTTTCGAGCTAAACTGTGCCTGAAAGGCTGAACTAACCAAACTACAAAAGAACCAGTCTTTCTGATCTCCTAATGAGATTTCTATGCTTACAGAATTCAAAACTCACCATCCCGAAACGGGATAATTACTAAATGTCATATGCGGAAACCTGACTCCACCATTGAATCCACTTTTATAGATATCCGTGTGTTAACGAGACTCTGTCTCTGTTCCTTCCAATGGCAATTTCATCCAGAAGGAAAACAACATGTGATATATATTAGGCATTTTGCTTTTAGTCCTCATTCATCTCACTCATCTTTTCATCATTTGAACTATTTAATAATTGTAATCATACTTTCTTCCTGTCGTTTTACACTTGTATCTATTTCTGTCGTTCGCCGAGTTCATGTCTCCAGACGTCAGCCGTTTTCATAGAGGATGCAAACACTGTGGTCTTCAGCATTGCCCATGTGTTCAGCAGCAGGTTGGGCATTATAATCAGATGACTGTATTTTTTCCATATAAACATCAAGTTAGCTGTTCCAATAAACTCTGCCCGGTACGTGTCCTCTTATAGGTTTCCGTCATTCTCTGGGCTCTGGCCTCTTGTGTTGTTAAGTTGCAGCGTTTCAGTTCATCTCCATCTGACCAGCGCCTCCTGAGCTCAGCAAACCTCCGTCACCATAGTGGCCACTGTAAAAGTCATAGTGCATGTCATGCTGTGGTGTTTTTGTGGTCCACATGCACATTTATGTCATTGAACATACTGTTTTTCAGGGTACATTATCTTGTTAGCATTGGCAGCTGAGGATTTTTCATTCATCCCAGTTGCTTGGCTGGCACAGGACCTTCCAGAAGTGTGTGATTTGAGCTCACTCAATCATCTGAGCTGTAAATGTCATGTGACCAAGAAACAAGAAAAAAATCACCATCACCAATGACTATCCAATGAGTCATATTGGATAATAACCCAATATGATTAAATAATAATAATCACTAATAACCCTCTGAGGACGGATTGGGCGGTACCGCCCAAAATGACATACTTTTACAAATGTGTACTTATCTTAAAAACTACAGTATTCATGATAGAGAGGGGCGGTCTTCCTCAGATTCCACTGAAAACAGTGATAACCGGATACCCGGCTTGTCTACACCCCGTCAAAGGCCAATGAAATCGATGTTGTTTGGCAGATTCTCGAGCAACAACCAATGGAAAAAATGCCGATGGAGAAATGTTTTTCTTTCCCAATCAGGGGAAGGTTACCATTACGTATTGTAGCAAATCAGAGGACTCTGTAGCCTTGCAAGGGCGGTCCTATATAGTAAGGGATATGACGCAAACAGTGGAGGAGACGAGCGAACGGATGCGTTGAGTATGTATATATACATATATATATATATATATATATATATACACACACATATATATATATATATATATATATATATATATACTGTATATATATATGTATATATATATACACACACACACACAATTATAGGATTATTTATTATTTTAGCACTTTTATGATGGCAAGCAGTAAACGATTTAGGGTGGAACAGGCTCTGGAACAATTACTGGAGAGTGACGAGGAGAAAGCATTGCTTAGAAAATTCTAACACCCGGGACTATTTGTAAATAAAGTTCGATTTTTCATTGTTCGTTACACATTTTATTTAACAATTACACATGTCTGTCAAGCAAAGGCTTTGACAAATATTTTTTTTGTTCAAAAACTGTTCACTATTGTTGTGTGATGTGTGATTTTCAGAAATAAATGACAAAAATCGAATTTCCGTTTTTGAAATTCTCTACTATATTGTACATTTTTCACTCATACTTCCTTTAAAAACACATTACATGCATGCTTATGTTAGCTTAGGGTCTTCTGAATCCATAGATACCAAACACAGTATTCCATCTCCATTACATATAGTTTATAAGCCCAAATGTAAAAATAAAATAAAAATAAAAAAATAAAAAGTTAAAATAAAATTTCACTGAAATGTTGCTAATGTGACCACAAATCCCAACGCATTCTCATCCTAGGGCGTCATATAGTGACCCTTTTGAAATTTCGTCTAAGTCCAACGCACATGGCATCCTTTTGAGTCAATATAACACGCGGTTATGGGTAGGGTTAGGGTTAGACCACTAGGAGGCGCCTTCTGTCCCACATATATCTGCGTC
Organism: Pimephales promelas; assembly: GCF_988280905.1. NCBI lineage: Eukaryota > Metazoa > Chordata > Actinopteri > Cypriniformes > Leuciscidae > Pimephales > Pimephales promelas. Next base: position 2,655,365 of record NC_142785.1, on the reverse strand, counting down.
TCACATTGACGCTAAAGGGTGCCATGTGCGTTGGATGTAGACGAAATGTCAAAAGCGTCATTATATGACGCCTTGGGATGAGAACGGGCTGCAAATTCACACGCCAAACCTCAACACAAGAATACGCACAATCCCAGTTCTTTTTTCCTGTGACATTGTGACTGAACCTAACCTGAACCTAACCACACCATGGTCTACTTATCCCCTGCATAATGATTAGGGCTGGGTATTGACACAAATTTCACAATTCGATTCGATTTCGATTCACAAGCTTGCAATTCGATTCGATTTCGATTCAATATTGATTATTATAGATATCAGTTAAAATAAATGTGCAAATTTTCTCAGAGAAATCAAATCTCTTAACTTATGCTGTAAACTACTGTAAAATACTAGATCAGCGCTGCTGCTTCTCCAGAGCGATCTCACGCCACAGCGCCAAAACGTTATTTATGTTTTTGAATTTCTAAAGAAAATGGACTTAATTTGAAAACTGAGACTTTGTTTCATATCAATAGCAACAAAGGACAAAGATTATTGCGATTTTTTTTGGATGCGCGCAGCCGCGAGACAATGTTCCATACATTCAAATGAAACAGGATGACCAATCGATTCTTGAGATTTAAGAATCGATATCGGTTCGTAAAAATGAGAATCGATTAATATCGAGAAATCGATATTTATTACCCAGCCCCAATAATGATGTTGTAATTTCACCACCTGGGCTCCAAGAAGCATTGCTCTCCAATTCGACACATGGCTTTTATGGTGGCACTGAAGATTGCATGTTTCAACCAAGGATTAGTCAGTTTTGTATTTTGTAATATTCAGTAGCAAACCGAAATGCACACAACATTCTGCTCAGTTTCCCCGTGATAAATCCACCCCCATGTGGATGTTGGACTTGGTTTTGCCGTGAAGCCACAGAAGCGCTGCTGTATATATCTTCAGTCCTGACAGCCACAGCAGCTGCGGGCAGTGCAGGAGGTTGCTTCGTTCATTGTTTGATGTGTCCACCCACCGGGGCCACAGCGTGATCCCATGACAAGCAATGTAATTGGCTGTGTCTTCCCTCGTCTCTCCTAAGGTGATGTCTGGATGCCAAGCTGTGAGGGCTCAAAGGTGGCCTCCATTTCCACATCGACCCCCACAGCTTGGACCCACTGGATCCTCTCTGGCTCATTGAGTCACGTTCAAGAGCGGAACCGAGATGGAGAATGTGTATACGCGCTGTCGGTTTAGGAGAGAGAGAGTTGAGGAGAGAAAATAGACAGTCATTGGAGCATTGATTCAGAGTTCAGGAGGCGCTTCCAGAGCTCTCCAACACAAAGATATTTCACCGTGAAGGTGAGGGTAACTCGATACATGGGAGCTCTATGGTGTTTTCCATTTGCATGTCTTACAAGGAAAAGGAACTAGTCCATCACGGTCACGCGTGCATCGTGCTGATCCAAATGTAGGCCAAAAGAAATCAATCAACTCTTCTCAAAGGTCAGCCTGGGTTTGGAACAATGACTAGAAGTAATGTTCTGGAACTACTGTAAAGATGGCAGTCTTGAAATAGCGAAATGCTTTAGCTTAGCGCTAACCATAAAGGAAGCCTTTTCAAGACCTTCACAGACTCACTGAAAAAAAAAATGGCTGTGGCGACAGTTCTACAAAATATTGCATTGCTTTGTGAGCTTTTCACAACACCTATAGAGTAAAAATGTCACTCGAGTGGAGTTAAAAGCATTATGCAAAACAGATGAACGTGACTAATGTTTTATTACATTATTACAGTGCAGCTAAAAGGTTAAAGGAGTAGTTCACTTTAAAAAACAAAAACAAAAACGTTTGCTGATAATTTACTCGCCCCCACGTCATCCAAGATGTCCACGTCTTTCTTTCTTCAGTCGAAGAGAAATTAAGGTTTTTGATGAAAACATTCCAGGATTTTTCTCCATATAATGGACTTCAATGGGAACCAAACGGTTCAAGGTCCAAAAGACAGTTTCATTACAAACTGCAAACTGTTCAAAGGGCTTTAAACGATTCCAGACGATGAATAAGGGTCTTATCAAGCGAAACGATCGCTCATTTAAAAAAAAAAAAAAGTTTACGTTTTATAAGCTCAAATGATCGTGTTTTCAGTGCAGCTTCAAATGGCTTTAAACGACACCAGACGATTTTAAAAGTGAAATACTCCTTTAATACCCATTAAATATTCCATTAAACCAAATACTCCTTTAACAATCCATTAAACCCTACTGATAAAGTTCAAAGTGATATTAAAACACATTTTCTGAAGCAACCCTGACAATTTAGCTTGCTTCGACAAGACTCTCTTTTATCTTGACTCGTTTTTCGTGGGACTCGTACCCGAGCGCTTCACTTCACAAGTGTACCAGGTGAGCGACTGAGCAAGTTTACGAAGACAAACGCCAAAATGCATTCGTTTACAAATCATGCACGACGGTAAAGGTGTTTTGAGGTTATGACCAACGCATTCTCATCCTCGAAATTTGAAATTTCGTCTAAGTACAACATACATGGCACCCTTTAGCGTCAATATAACACGCACAGAGCTTTGTTCATTTATGGTAGGTTTAGGTCTGGGGTAGTGTTAGGGTTACACCACTAGGAGGCGCCTTCTGGCCCATCTCATATTGACTGCAAAGGGTGCCATGTGCGTTGGATGTAGACGAAATGTCAAAAGCGTCAGTATATGGCGCTTTGGGATGAGAACGGGCTGTTGTGACATAGTATTGTGGAAGGAACCATGCAAAATTAAGTCTTTATTAATCTACAGTATATTCTGTCCCTGGAATCATAATTTGTGTCAAAAGGAATAAAAGATGTTTTGCTCTTTGTGTTTATCTCAGGTACAAACTCAAATGAACATGTAGGTAGAGACATGTTTTTAAGATTAGTCTTGTCTAATTTCTACCAAATACTAGAATCCCAAAAGCAAACTAAATATTTTTGGGAACCGATATTGTGTTGAATAAGGAATTTTCTTATACCCACGTACCCAGCACTAATGAAAGTGTCTGAGCTGAATGTAGGTGAACAGTGTACCCAATCCGACTCCTATCCAGACAGAACAGATAAATGAAGCTGCTTGATCCATAGATCAGATGGCAAACATGGAATGAGGAGAATCCCAAACAAGCACTTTTACTTGGGAAAGAGTTTTAAGTTTCAAAAACAAATAAATTGACCAGAGACATTTCTCAACATGAGATATGGCGGGTGTGGGAGTGTGTGTGTGGTTCAGGTTCATCAGTAAGGTAATGAAGCACAGTTTGTGTATCTAAGCAAGGCATGAAGTGTGTGTGTTGATTCATTTTCCTCCTACATTTTCAGACGAATTCCTGTGGCTTGTCAAACTCTTAAAATATGGTAGTTTATCGTAAACAAAACTTGTTCCGTCACATTATTATTGACTGTTGGTTCTTCTCAATCTTGTTTTTTTAAAGCCAAGTCTTCTGTGTTTTATATGAAGTGGTTGACCATAGATTTAAAATAATGTCAGGCTGATCCCTGCTTTCAGTCTAGCAGAATTCCTCATCCAACGTGATTGGCAAGGTACTTGAGAGGATCCAGTAAACCTGAATTAGGGACCTCGGGAGTAAGAAGACAAGATCTGTGAACACTTACAGAAGATTAGGCCGAACAAGGGGGGTGAAAGCTCGGAAATGTGCCATTGGAACGTCTAAACGCACGGCTGACTGTGACTCAAAAAGGTCGTGACCCTGACCCGATGAAAGGTCAGTTGGAACACACCTGTGTCCACAAAAGAAAGTTGCCAAACGTCCTTGGACAAATGAATTTCCCTGTTGAAACACATCTTAAACCAGTCTAACTGGTCTCCTAGTCTGATCAGCTGACCAATAACAAAACCAGCAAGCAAAAAAGATACAAATTTTATTATTCTATTGTCTTTGTCCCATGATGCTTTGTATCCAATGACTGTGAGGCACAGACGTGTCAATAGTCTCATTGACCCATTTCTCCTTTTTCCTGTTGCTCTTGGTTGTCATGGAGAAGAAAGGGGAAAAAAGCCTCCTGGGATATGAAGTCCTCCAGGAGCCAGAGAAAATGTGGGTGTATACGCTCGAGACCACAACCGCAAGCCGCTGGGATGTCGATGTTGGGAGCGAAATACATTTACTTAGGATAATTTTAAAAGTGAGGCAATGGAAGAAGCAGAACCACTCGCTTTTTCATTAGTTGTCTCTTTCCGTTGGTTGAGTTGTCAATTGTAGTTATTTGACTATGAAATCTCTAGGTGACTATGACAAAACAACCCACCAGAAAACCCAAAGGTAAACAGTAACATTGGCCTCGGGTTATGCTAATGGTCTTGTGGGTTAGTATTTTAGTGTCATATTTTTTTGTGACCTTTTGGTAAAATTTAAGTGACGGCAATGGTGTGTTTTTGCATTTAATATGTCTAAATTGATATTTGCTGTTGCTGCGTAATATCAAATTGCGAACTGATCATTAAAGGAGTAGTTCACTTTAAGGAAAAAAAACTTTTGCTGATAATTTACTTACCCCCATGTCATCCAAGATGTCCACGTCTTTCTTTCTTCAGTCGAAAAGAAATTAACGTTTTTGATGAAAACATACCAGGATTTTCTCCATATAATGGACTTCAATGGGTTCCAAATGGTTCAAGGTCCAAAAGACAGTTTCATTACAAACTGCAAACTGTTCAAAGGGCTTTAAACGATTCCAGACGATGAATAAGGGTCTTATCAAGCGAAACGATCGCTCATTTAAAAAAATAAATAAAAAAGTTTAAGTTTTATAAGCTCAAATGCTCAAATGATCGTGACTCTCCTGTTCGAACTTGTTTATCAAAATGAACAAATCTTTTTTTGTGTCATTTGGTTCATTCAATGAACGAACTGAACTAGTTGACTCAGGAAAAGATTCGTTCATTTTGATGAACAAGTTTGAACGGGAGAGTCACGAACGTGAATCACAGAACAAGGCGAGCATTTGAGCTTATAAAACTTAAACTTTGTTATTTATTTAATAAATGAGCGATCGTTTTGCTTGATAAGACCCTTATTCCTCGTCTGAAATTGTTTAAAGCCCTTTGAACAGTTTGTAGTTTGCACTGAAACTGTCTTTTGGACCTTGAACCGTTTGGTTCCCATTGAAGTCCATTATATGGAGAAAATCCTGGAATGTTTTCAGAAAAAACCTTAATTTATTTTCGACTGAAGAAAGAATGACATGGATATCTTGGATGACATGGGGGTGAGTGAATTATCAGCAAAAGTTTTTTTTTTTTTTTTTTTAAGTGAACTACTCCTTTAAAGTGTTTATTTAAGGTTTATACACAATTTGCATGACAGAGTTTGCAGTTTAAAATTATTATTAAACCCCAAGCACAAACTATGGAAAAGCAACACTCACTCGTGTAAATGTAGCGTGAAGGAGTGTATAAGGCGATTTTGAACACATCTCACATTTTCAATGGTTGCCAATTACCTAGTTTAGTCTAGTTTGGTTGATCATCTCTTTCATATATAGCCCTTTTTTGAGAGTCCGATCTTGCTTTAACTTTGCATATTATACTCTTATGTTTTGCATTACTCCATCCAAGTCGATGCTAAATTTTCTGGATTCTTTCTCGTTGTGAATAAACAGCCTGCAAATGCATTACACCACAACTCACTCCTCGCCTGCAATACGTGACAGTATAGCACTAAAAATATGTTGTGTGACCCTGAATAACCTCTTATTGAGGTCACCTTGCTCTCCTGCTTGACTATACAGCTTTAGGTCTTAACAACATTCTGCCATCTTTCACAAGTCACTGTCACTTCTGAACTCTTTCCTCCTCCTTTCCTTTGGTTTTCATAAAACAAATTTACACTTGAGTTGCACAATCCATGTCTGCATGGGCCAACATTTCTAAAGAATGCTTTCACCACCTTGTTGAATCAATGCCACGTAGAATTAAAGTGAAAGAGGGTCAAACACATTATTATAGTATGGTGTTCCTAATAACAGTCCCTCCAGGATTTCACGATTTTTTTTTTTTGTGATTTTTGCGATCAAAATGACTGATTTTGTGGTGGTCATTTCCAAAAATTTGTGAAAAAATTTGCGATTAATATTTAACATTTACCATAATAGTATTCAGTCCTTCCAGAAAAACACGGAGTTTTTTTTTGTGATTGTTGCGGGCAAAAATTGATTGATTATGCGGCCAGTTTTCTTTAAAAATGCGATGGAATATGTGGGATATTTATGCAATTTTATGCGATGGGAACTTGCAAAAATTGCGGTTTGATGAAAAAGAGAAAAAAAGTGATTCCCCCAACATCCTGTTAATGTAAGAGTCATTTCTTATTACTTCCTTTGATAAACAAGCATACTACATCATAGAAAGTGCTGGGAATATTTAATTTCTCATCTTGTTTTATTTCAGACTGTAAGAGTGTAAATAAGGTGTGGCCCCTTTAAGAGCTGCGCGCTCCCTGTTGAACTGTCGAACAGCCCATGTGTGCGGGTAATTTCTGTTTGATGCTACTACTTTTATCTTATGTTGTTTATTAAGTAACAATGTGACGGTAGAACGTTCGACAGACAGTTATACGAGTTCGATTTGTGAGATGTCAATCGCCTCCGTGAGTCTGTCTGGCGTCGCGTAATTGCGTCACTTCATAACGTTCCCATGGAAACAGGGGGAAATGGCTGCTCTTATGTGAAGCAAACGCAACATTTTTCAACTTTCTGCTAAGATACATGTGACTTTTTTTTGCAACGAAAATGCGAGGATTATGAAATTATGCAAACCCCGCATATTTTGCACAGAAATCGGCAATTTATGCGGCGAAAGTGAAAAAATGCGGCCCCGCATAAATATGCAGACTTTGGCTGATTTTGCATTGAATTCAGCGATCGCATAATCGCGTTTTTCTGGAGGGACTGTAATAATCCTTTAGGTGAGTATATATATGAAGAGTGCCATTTGAAATTTTCTTCTAAAATGATAATTTTTTATCAAACTTGTATATTTAAGTTCAGTAATTTCACTTAAATGGCAATGAAGATTACCTATTAATTGCCAGTTAAGTGAAATTACTGAACTTAAATATACAAGCCTGATAAAAATGACCATTCTAGAAGAAAATTTCAAATGGCATTTAGAGGCTTTTGCATCTGAACTCTTCATATATATATATATATAAATAAAGACAGAAAGAGAAAGAAAGAGTGAGAAATCTATCTTTCAGATTTCCAGTCTTTACACAGTTTTTAAGGCTTTATTGCCATTGGACTGGACGACTGAACGAAAAGCTTCGAGTTCTAGTTCCTCTCAGATAATCTCGGCGGACTAAATCAGTCGAAAGACCTCCTGCTTGTTAGCGGATTTCCCATGAATGCCCAGAGCAGGCCTGCAATAGCCAACAACCTGCTCATAATGCCACAGAGCCGCACTAAATCCAAGAACGACAACCTCTAAAAGCAGGCTGAGAGAAAGCGGTCGATCCCGCAACTTTACTGCCCCTTCCATCTCAGGTAGTGACGGCTTTTCCTGCATTGGCTCGTGATTCCAAAAACAGCTCGAACAGAATGCTTTTTATCCGGCGCTGAGACCCGTCTTTGTGACCTGCGGTTACCCAAGCGGTGTTCTGGTCCAAGCAGACCCCATTTCTCAAAACCCAGAAGCCGGTATAATGGAGGTCTGATGGACCCCAAAGGCTCTTAAGTGATTCAAACACATCCACTGTAAATACGCAAGCAAAAACGGCGATTAAACAAAGCAAACATATTAAGACGTGTTCTCTAATTGGCTCCCTAATTGATGCTTTTAGAGGGCCGGTATAAATAGGCGGCCAGTTTTATACTTTTGTTTGACATGCTCTTTTTCCGAGCGATGCGGAAGGGGGGCTGGTCGGGATTTCAGAACTATGCATATAAAAATCTGGTCTGTAGACATGTGCCAGAGTAAATTGGGTGGAATATGGTCAGAATATGTTTGCGAGTGAAGGCAGTGGTCATATTTGGGATGGAACGGGCGGGCCGAAGCCAGACGGGGCTGATCAGAAGCTCTCTTTGTGGCACAGGCGTACGTTCACCAAACCACAAATTATCATTGGAGCTGAGGAGGCCTCAGCGTCCCACGCCACACACTCCTCCTGTTTAATGTAAAATTCATAGACACACACACACATGAATTCAGACATGTTTAGTAGAGGAGTGCAGGGGTAATTTGGTATGTTTCCTGTTGATATCAAGCAGATAGGTTTTAATATATAATATAAAAAAAAAAAAACTTGCAATTAATTTGATGAATTATTTGTTTTAATTTAATTTTACCTTTAAAGTTCCCCTGTGGAGAAATTGAGCTTTTAATGTTGTTTAAATGTCTATGTGATGTTTTTAATCTGCTTTAACACAAACCACGTGTAAATTCATAAGTTTGTCCTTAAAACTGCTGTGAATCAAAGACAAAAACTCTCAAAAAAACCGGTTTGAAATCGCTGGTGTTTCTGACGTCACTAATCAGATCAACGTCTGATCATCAACCAGTGGAGTGAGTGAGTGGAGGCGGGGCTCATTTGCATATTCATAGAACCACGTATACTAAATGAGACAAGGGTGTCGAGTTACATTCAAGTTATTTTAAGACATGACTTTTTTATTTCAAGGAAACAAACATTTAAATAAGTCATTTTGGTGATCAAAGATGAGTTTTAAGGGATAAAACCTCACCTTCAACAAAGAAGTCTCTTTTTCAGAAAACTTTTGCTGATAATTTACTCACCCCCATGTCATTCAAGATGTCCATGTCTTTCTTTCTTCAGTCGAAAAGAAATTAAGATTTTTGATGAAAACATTCCAGGTTTTTTCTCAATATAATGGACTTCAATGGGGTCCAAATGGTTCAAGGTCTAAAAGACACTTTCAGTAGAAACTGAATCAAAATATACATCTTTTTTACGAGTCATTTGGTTCATTCAACGAACGAAACGAACAAATTGACTCGGAAAAAGATTCGTTCATTTTGATGAACGAATTCGAACAGGAGAGTCACGATGGACGATGGGCGTCACAGAACAGATCAAGGTGACCATTTGTGCTTATAAAACTTTAACTTTGTTATTTATTTTTTAAATGAGTGATCATTTCAATAGATAAGACCCTTATTCATCGTCTGGAACCGTTTAAAGCCCTTTGAAGCTGCACTGAAACTCTCATTTGGACCTTGAACCGTTTGGACCCCATTGAAGTCCATTATATGAAGAAAAATCCTGGAATGTTATCATGAAAAACCTTAATTTATTTTCGACTGAAACTAAGACATCTTGGATGACATGGTGGTGAGTAAATCATCAGCAAAAGTGTTTTGACAAATGAACTACTCCTTTAAATAACTTTTTGAAGGAAAAGAACGCACACCAGCGTTATAAATCTGTTTCCCACTCTCGGCCTCTCGCTATCACTCTCTCGCCATCATCCACGCTTTGTTCAACGCAATACAATATTTTCACGGTAAATGGAGTGGAGTCTAAAGCAAATACCTCGAAAAATCATCTCCGTATATATTTTCCTTTCTGTCCAGAAGTCATGCTTATGCGCATGTACAGTGCACTGTGCAAATATTTTTTCTGTTTCACAGTTATTTTTAGTCATCGTCCCCTAGTTGTTTTCCGTGGTTTGCACAGTGCACCTTGTTCCATAAAATAGGTGATTTCTTATGCGCAGTCTAAATATTATAGAACATGAAATTAAAGTTCTTTCCTGACACAGAATAAAGCTGGCCAGTACTGAGTTAAAATGTGTGTTCTGGCAGGGCTTCGCTATTTTAAAACCACCTTTACCACCTTACCCGGCACTACATATATACAGTCTGAGTGTCTGAGCGCTCACTTGACTGAATTTCCTTTTGTTTACTTTGAGAGTTTACATTAAGCTCATTTTAATGTAGAAATGCATGCTTTTCAAATTGCACACGCTGTAAAAGCCGTTCAAATCACTTAAGGCGTATTTCCATATAATCGGTTCTCTTGATTTGTATTAAACTACTTTACTTTCTTCCAGCATTCATCAGCGTCCGGGATCATGTGGTTTGTGACTAACAGGCATACTGCTTTTGATTTGTCTTTCCCAGATCGCCTTTCGGTCTCTGTGCTTAAAGCCTTGTGCCAAACGGATGACGGGTAATTTACAGTTTGCTGAGATTAGACGTGCTGTGTCTGCTCTTACAGATGCTGTTAGTCACCGCATTACACCTCTGATTCACTTCACAGTCTGTTTCAGGCTTCTGCACAGCTGATAACACACTCCGCTTTATAGTAATGAACATGTGCAGGAATCTCTATTTAGGGCTCAAAGAAAGATACTACACTCTAAAAAATGCTGGGTTGTTTTAACCCAATTTTGGGTAAAATATGGACAAACCCAACTATTGGGTTAAAATTATCATTAAAAAATGTAACCCAATGGCTGGGTTTGTCCATATTTTACCCAAAATTGGGTTAAAACAACCCAGTATTTTTTAGAGTGTGCGCTGAACATGTTGCACTTTACATTATTTCCATTTTTTTTTACTTGCAATAATATTTCAAGTAATTCAAAACCATCATGTTGAACAGTGCACATCTGAAGTGTCTCAGCTGAAGGAAATAATACCGAATTTGTCAGCTTTAATAATTTTTTTCTCATCGGGCCGATAACAATAACATGCACTCTAAAAATGCTGGGTTGTTTTAACCCAACTTTGGGTCAAATATGGACAAACCCAGCCATAGGGTTAAAAATGTAATTTAAAAAAAATGTAACCCAATGGCTGGGTTTGTCCATATTTGACCCAAAGTTGGATTAAAACAACTCAGCAATTTTTAGAGTGTATGATCATATAAGAGCCGATACTGATATGGTGGCCGATATATCGTGCATCCCTAATATTGATTTGACCTGGAAATTGGACACAACATTGTAATGGAGTTTAAAGTTTATTTTTAATTTTGAAATTTACATTACACAAATTATACACTCTAAACAATGCTGGGTTGTTTGAACCCAAATTTGGGTCAAATATGGACGAACCCAAATGTTGGGTTAAAAATTAACCCAACTTCTACTTTCACTTTCAACTGTGAATGTGAATTTTGACCCAAATTTTGGTTGAAACAACCCAGCATTGTTTAGAGTGTCCATTTCTTAATCATAGTTTATATTATAGTATTATTATTGTGTAATTACACAAGTAATACTAACAGTTTGGAACAGTTGCATATTGTTATTTCTTAAAGCAATTGTGGTTCATGGCTTCCATAACATAAAATGTTATACACACACATTATTATATCACATTTGTCCTGATATCTACCTGATGAATTACAGGAGTCAGTTTGTTGTAAAAGTTAAAAGCTAAACTGGTGTTTGCCAGTTTTTCTCTTCTGTTTCTCTTCTGTTACTTTATATGTACACTCTAAAAATTGTTTTAATCCAATTTTGGGTCAAATATGGACAAACCCAAACATTGGGTTAAAAATCTAGTTAAAAAATGTAACCCAATGGCTGGGTTTGTCCATATTTGATCCAAAGTTGGATTAAAACAATTTTTAGAGTGTACATATAATCCAACTTTGGGTCAAATATGGACAAACCCAGCCATTGGGTTACATTTTTTAACTAGATTTTTAACCCAATGGCTGGGTTTGTCCAAAGTTGGGTTAAAACAACTCAGCAATTTTTAGAGTGTATGATCATATAAGAGCCGATACTGATATGGTGGCCGATATATCGTGCATCCCTAATATTGATTTGACCTGGAAATTGGACACAAAATTGTAATGGAGTTTAAAGTTTATTTTTAATTTTGAAATTTACATTACACAAATTATACACTCTAAACAATGCTGGGTTGTTTGAACCCAAATTTGGGTCAAATATGGACGAACCCAAATGTTGGGTTAAAAATTAACCCAACTTCTACTTTCACTTTCAACTGTGAATGTTTTAGTTGCATTTTTAACCCAACATTTGGATTTGTCCATATTTGACCCAAATTTTGGTTGAAACAACCCAGCATTGTTTAGAGTGTCCATTTCTTAATCATAGTTTATATTATAGTATTATTATTGTGTAATTACACAAGTAATACTAACAGTTTGGAACAGTTGCATATTGTTATTTCTTAAAGCAATTGTGGTTCATGGCTTCCATAACATAAAATGTTACACACACACATTATTATATCACATTTGTCCTGATATCTACCTGATGAATTACAGGAGTCAGTTTGTTGTAAAAGTTAAAAGCTAAACTGGTGTTTGCCAGTTTTTCTCTTCTGTTTCTCTTCTGTTACTTTATATGTACACTCTAAAAATTGTTTTAATCCAATTTTGGGTCAAATATGGACAAACCCAAACATTGGGTTAAAAATCTAGTTAAAAAATGTAACCCAATGGCTGGGTTTGTCCATATTTGATCCAAAGTTGGATTAAAACAATTTTTAGAGTGTACATATAATCCAACTTTGGGTCAAATATGGACAAACCCAGCCATTGGGTTACATTTTTTAACTAGATTTTTAACCCAATGGCTGGGTTTGTCCAAAGTTGGGTTAAAACAACTCAGCAATTTTTAGAGTGTATGATCATATAAGAGCCGATACTGATATGGTGGCCGATATATCGTGCATCCCTAATATTGATTTGACCTGGAAATTGGACACAAAATTGTAATGGAGTTTAAAGTTTATTTTTAATTTTGAAATTTACATTACACAAATTATACACTCTAAACAATGCTGGGTTGTTTGAACCCAAATTTGGGTCAAATATGGACGAACCCAAATGTTGGGTTAAAAATTAACCCAACTTCTACTTTCACTTTCAACTGTGAATGTTTTAGTTGCATTTTTAACCCAACATTTGGATTTGTCCATATTTGACCCAAATTTTGGTTGAAACAACCCAGCATTGTTTAGAGTGTCCATTTCTTAATCATAGTTTATATTATAGTATTATTATTGTGTAATTACACAAGTAATACTAACAGTTTGGAACAGTTGCATATTGTTATTTCTTAAAGCAATTGTGGTTCATGGCTTCCATAACATAAAATGTTACACACACACATTATTATATCACATTTGTCCTGATATCTACCTGATGAATTACAGGAGTCAGTTTGTTGTAAAAGTTAAAAGCTAAACTGGTGTTTGCCAGTTTTTCTCTTCTGTTTCTCTTCTGTTACTTTATATGTACACTCTAAAAATTGTTTTAATCCAATTTTGGGTCAAATATGGACAAACCCAAACATTGGGTTAAAAATCTAGTTAAAAAATGTAACCCAATGGCTGGGTTTGTCCATATTTGATCCAAAGTTGGATTAAAACAATTTTTAGAGTGTACATATAATCCAACTTTGGGTCAAATATGGACAAACCCAGCCATTGGGTTACATTTTTTAACTAGATTTTTAACCCAATGGCTGGGTTTGTCCAAAGTTGGGTTAAAACAACTCAGCAATTTTTAGAGTGTATGATCATATAAGAGCCGATACTGATATGGTGGCCGATATATCGTGCATCCCTAATATTGATTTGACCTGGAAATTGGACACAAAATTGTAATGGAGTTTAAAGTTTATTTTTAATTTTGAAATTTACATTACACAAATTATACACTCTAAACAATGCTGGGTTGTTTGAACCCAAATTTGGGTCAAATATGGACGAACCCAAATGTTGGGTTAAAAATTAACCCAACTTCTACTTTCACTTTCAACTGTGAATGTTTTAGTTGCATTTTTAACCCAACATTTGGATTTGTCCATATTTGACCCAAATTTTGGTTGAAACAACCCAGCATTGTTTAGAGTGTCCATTTCTTAATCATAGTTTATATTATAGTATTATTATTGTGTAATTACACAAGTAATACTAACAGTTTGGAACAGTTGCATATTGTTATTTCTTAAAGCAATTGTGGTTCATGGCTTCCATAACATAAAATGTTACACACACACATTATTATATCACATTTGTCCTGATATCTACCTGATGAATTACAGGAGTCAGTTTGTTGTAAAAGTTAAAAGCTAAACTGGTGTTTGCCAGTTTTTCTCTTCTGTTTCTCTTCTGTTACTTTATATGTACACTCTAAAAATTGTTTTAATCCAATTTTGGGTCAAATATGGACAAACCCAAACATTGGGTTAAAAATCTAGTTAAAAAATGTAACCCAATGGCTGGGTTTGTCCATATTTGATCCAAAGTTGGATTAAAACAATTTTTAGAGTGTACATATAATCCAACTTTGGGTCAAATATGGACAAACCCAGCCATTGGGTTACATTTTTTAACTCGATTTTTAACCCAACGTTTGGGTTTGTCCATATTTGACCCAAAATTTGGTTAAAACAACCCAGCATTTTTAGAGCATACCAGTCTCTTTGTATAATGATACACTCTTAACAATGCTGGGTTGTTTGAACCCAAATTTGGGTCAAATATGGACAAACCCAAACGTTGGGTTAAAAATCTAGTTAAAAAATGTAACCAAATGGCTGGGTTTGTCCATATTTGACCCAAAGTTGGATTATATGTACACTTTATATGTAAATTTTAACCTAATTTCAACTTTATAAATTTTTAATTGCATGTTTAACCCAACATTTGGGTTTGTCCATATCTGACCCAAATTTGGGTTCAAACAACCCAGCATTTTTTAGAGTGATCCAGTTATACTGTAGTACAGCAATCAGGTGCAATGATTTACTGTGCGCTTTTTTATGATAAATGACTTTAAATACAATTTTTTTGGATAAGGAGTTCCTTTTTCAAGGGAAAACTGAGAAAATAACAGATGTTCATAAAGAGCGAGAGCGACTCACGGCATATTAGGTTGGGTCAGAGACACTGAAAGATTTACCGCTGTGTGAGAGTACGGTACATGTGGCCGTTTAAAGAGTGCCATGTTTTTAATGATCTGTGTTTCCTCACATTTCATTTGACATTGCGGTGCACCATGGATTAGGGTGGCTGTAAAGCCCTCACCCCTAGTGGTAATGAGTCTGAACTGACCTGGCATCAGCCCCGATCCTGTGCTCACGGGTTAAGTGTGGGCCTCTCTCCACGGGGGCGAGATGAGGAGAGGAATCAGATACCGATATGATCCATTTGTTCCCGCAGCCTGGGCCACCTCGAGTCAGCCTGAACCCTTCTATAAAGCGAAGGACCCTTCAAAAGTTGCTTTCCAATGTCGAGTTTGCAGTCGGGAAAGCAATCTGTCAATTAAAAGCAGAGAAACGTCGGTTGCATATGAAACCCAAGGCGTGCTTCGGATTAAACAGCACCTCGGCTGCTTTTGCCAAATGAAAATGTAGATTTTGGCTGCTCGACGGTCATTTTTTCCCCCCGCTTCGCTCTCTGGGAGCCCTAGACGCACAGCGTGCTCGGATGTTGTAAAAAAGGCTTTATGTATTCAATAATTGCTTAACAGTTATATAAAATGTCATTAACTGCTCGAGTTGCTTCGGTTACGTCCACTGGCTTTCCACAGCCCACGTCCCCATTCGGCCCACCTCACCCTCCCCGTCTGCGGGCCGTAACGAGGAACCTTTGACAGCGCTGGCGCCAGCCGGGAGCAAACCTGCAGGCGGTGGCCCGTTCGGCTCCGGGGACCCGAGCTAGAGGACCTGTTCGTACCCCACAATCACGGACCAGATTCAAGCAGCAAGTGG
Organism: Pimephales promelas; assembly: GCF_988280905.1. Lineage (NCBI taxonomy): Eukaryota > Metazoa > Chordata > Actinopteri > Cypriniformes > Leuciscidae > Pimephales > Pimephales promelas. The sequence continues at coordinate 2,639,654 of NC_142785.1, read as the reverse complement.
ATTGAATAGTTGATAGTTGAATTCCAGATCCATTACGGCTACCGACTTTGTGACAAGGAAGTGTACAATTGTAATGTACTATACATCTTAAAATACTGTACTCACAGATAATGTCAAATTAATTCATACTGTTTCGTAACACACTTAAAGGGATACTCCACTTTTCGTTTTACAAGTTAAACTGTTGAGTTTTACCGTTATTGAATCCATTCAGGCGATCTCCGGTTCTGGCGGCACCACTTTTAGCATAGCTTAGCATACATCATTGAAGTGGACCAGACCATTAGCATTTCTCAAAAAATGAGCAAAGAGTTTCGATATTTTTGCTATTTAAAACTTGACTCTTCTGTAGTTACATCGTGCAATATGGGCTGATATGGCTAGGAACTGTACTCTAATTCCTGAGTAATAATCAAGATACTTTATGAGTGCTGCAGGCGTAAGGATATGACGCAGCTCCTGAAAATAGTCCCCAGCTCAGTATTAGCCTATTTTCAGGTGCTGCATCATTTCATTACGATTAAATTCTTAGTTCACGATGTAACTACAGAAGAGTCAAGTTTTAAATAGGAAAAATATCGAAACTCTTTGGTCATTTTTGAGAAATGCTAATGGTCTTGTGCACTTCAATGATGTATGCTAAGCTATGCTAAAAGTGGTACCGCCAGAACCGGAGATCGGCTGAATGGATTCAAAAACGGTAAAACTCTGTTTTTGAAAAAAAATGGGGAGTTGTAAAATGAGCCTAAATCCAAAAAAAAAAAAAAAAAATCAAAAAACTAAAAAAACTAGTATCCCTTTAACTACAGTGCACTTTGGAAAGATGTCAAATTAAAAGTTTCCAGGTACATTTTAAATCATCATATAACAATCTTTTGTTGTGCTTCAAAGAAATGCATTGAAATGTTGACTAACAAAATGATATACTTAATTCTTAAGCGGGTCAAAAAAGCATTCAAGTTCAATTAATTGCATTTAATTTTCATTTTATTTTAAATAAAATAAGTGTCATGCTAAATATCATGTCATGCTAAAGTGTACTTTTATACAAGGGCATATTTTTTGTATTTTTTTTGTTGTTGTTGTCTAAAGCAACTTCAATTGAATTAACGTCAAGCACTTTTATCATATCAATTTTTTTTTTAAATTATTAATCATTAATTAATTTAGGCTTATGTGATGGACGAATATTGATAAACAATGAATACCACTATGGTCTTTTTTTTTTCATTCCTGTTCTATTCTGAATGTGAATGCGACCAAATTTAAGGAACTAACATACATAGTGTTTATGTTTTTAAATGTTTTATTTACTGGTGTTTGACATTATTTCCTAATGTTTTAATAAAATGTGACTTGATGCTATGAGCAATTCTCTCTCTCTCAACAATGCAATTTTGATGCGGTGCTAATAGTCAAGTGTGGCATATTACGCCAATGGTAGACCGGTGCAGGATAAATGTTTGGAAGTATACAGATGATCAGAATGACCAGCATTACGACTAAAGCAGGATCTCCGGAGACGACTGTAATGCTGTTTTGTCTCTCATCTTAGACTGAAGGAGATGTTTACCTGAGTGAGGCAAGTGATGAATACGAGTCATTATGCGCTCCACCGAAAGTATATGGTCCCTTCGTTTCTCACAGCGCAGATGTGTGTGTGTGCGTGTTGACGTTTCATATTTTCACTTCCACCACTACTGTGTCTGTTCTCGTCTTCTGGCCTTAACGATGCGCCTGGCAAACGTGTATCATTAAATATCGTCTTCCTCTCAATCCATCCCGTGCTCTGCTCACTCACTCACGTATTATTAATGCAATCAAGCGGTGACTTGGCTTTCGATGCTCGCAAAGCTCGGGCCGTTTGTGGTTAACGTAACAGCAAGCGCTCTTAAGAAGCTAGCCAGGCCTGTCATGTCCTCTCACCGGGACTCTGGCTTGACGCACGGCTTTTTGAACATCTCTCTCGCTGACTAAAGCTGGGTTCTTGGCTTATTTGGGATACGTTGGCTTTGGCCATTTGGATTTCTTCAAACTTGTCCCAGCTGCAAATATGCAGTAAGTTAGTCCCATTAAAAGTGATTGATTATTGGATGGGTCTAGCGCTCTACCGCATCCCAGTTTCGCAGCGTCTGACTGTGTGGCCCACCTGCTCATGTAATCAGAAGTATTGACGACATGGCGCTCCAACTTCCTCCTGAGGTTTTGTTTTACTGAGGTGGGCTCGTGCCCCTTGAGGTGAGCTGGCAAAAACACACTCTGTTCATAGGCTGAAATTTGGCAACGGACTGTTTGCATGCTGTACTCGACCCTGAAGGGAGTCTGAAAAACAACACACTTACATGTAGAGGCGATGAGGTGGAATCGAGCCATATGCTATTAAATGATTCAGGTAAATAATGTTGAGAAGACACCAAAGATTTGCTTTAGTTCGAGCAGTTTTCAGGAATTGAAAGTTGCAATTTGATGTAGGTTTCTGTTGCAACTTGTTTTTTTTTTACACTGTTAACCTGCAAGTGAGTTTGTTAGTGAATTCAGGCATTTATTTATTTTTGTTCAAATAGATTAAAAAATGGTTTTGCGGTTTCGTCCCAGTTGTCATCTTCCTAGTGTGAATAGTTAAAATAGTTGCTTTGTGCAAGTTTCACCATACTTTAAGCAATGTTATATTGTTTAGCAAATGTTAACATTTTGTTTCATTCCATGTCTTGAGGTTTGCTTTTTAATGTTATATATTCCTACAAGTGTTCATATGATGAATATGAATATATTCATTCTCTGACAAACATTTCTTGTATAAAATATGTGCTGAAGCAATATATACAGGGAAAAAATGCTTCAACAGAAGCCAGCTGGTTTAAGATGGTCCTCAGCTGGTTTAAGATGATCTTCAGCTGGTTTAAGATGATCTTCAGCTGGTTTAAGATGGTCTTCAGTTGATTTAAGATGTTCTTCAGCTGGTTTAAGATGGTCTTCAGCTGGTTTAAGATGTTCTTAACTGGTTTAAGATGGTCTTCAGTTGATTTAAGATGTTCTTCAGCTGGTTTAAGATGATCTTCAGCTGGTTTAAGATGATCTTCAGCTGGTTTAAGATGGTCTTCAGTTGATTTAAGATGTTCTTCAGCTGGTTTAAGATGGTCTTCAGTTAGTTTAAGATGGTCTTCAGCTGGTTTAAGATGGTCTTAGCTGGTTTAAGATGGTCTTCAGTTGGTTTAAGATGGTCTTCAGCTGGTTTAAGATGGTCTTCAGTTGATTTAAGATGTTCTTCAGCTGGTTTAAGATGGTCTTCAGTTGGTTTAAGATGGTCTTCAGCTGGTTTAAGATGGTCTTCAGTTGATTTAAGATGTTCTTCAGCTGGTTTAAGATGGTCTTCAGTTGGTTTAAGATGGTCTTCAGCTGGTTTAAGATGATCTTCAGTTGATTTAAGATATTCTTCGGCTGGTTTAAGATAGTTTTCAGTTGGTTTAAGATTGTCTTCAGCCCGTTTAAGATTGTCTTCAGCCCGTTTAAGATTGTCTTCAGCTGGTTTAAGTTTGTCTTCAGGTGGTTTCAGATGGTCTTCAGCTGGTTTAAGATGGTCTTAACTGGTTTAAGATGTTATTCAGCTGGTTTAAGATGGTCTTAACTGGTTTAAGATGGTCTTCAGTTGGTTTAAGATGGTCTTCAACTAGTTTAAGATGGTCTTCAGCTGGTTTAAGATGGTCTTCAGCTAGTTTAAGATGGTCTTAACTGGTTTAACATGGTCTTCAGTTGGTTTAAGATGGTCTTCAGCTGGTTTAAGATGGTCTTAACTGGTTTATATGTTCTTGGTTTAGATGGTCTTCAGCTGGTTTAAGATGGTCTTCGGCTGGTTTAAGATGGTCTTCGGCTCGGCTAAGCTGGTGTTTAACTGGTTCAGATGGGCGGCCCATAGACCAGATGACGTCTGGGAGACCAGGTAAGACCAGTAAACCAGCTTTGGCTGTTTAAATATTTAATTTAATACTCCATAATTTAACCATGTAAAGCCTGACATAGGAGATAATATACAAAATCTATCTTTGTAAATGGAACTGGTGTTTATGGTACAAGAAAATTTGGATAGCTGTAATATAAGTCAATGAGATCTTTATAACCGTATAACAGACTACTATATCAATAATATATCTTAGTACGATGATAAACGCTTATCTGTATGATCAAAGCTCTGTTTTAAAACATCTAATGCGATGCGACTCAATGATGATTAAGAAATGAAAAAATGATCTATGGATAATCAACTAAACCTAAGTTGCTCAATCAAACTATAAGTTATTCTTGAAATATTACTAACAACATTAAAGTTATTCTTATGTTTACTTTATAATATATTACAACCTGTAGGTGGATAATCGTTTTTACAATTATACAAAAAGGCATTTTTTTCTGGCTTTGAAACTATCAATCAGAAGACAGAAGATTGTGTGCAACAGGTTTATCAGGAAACTATTGATCATGTTGACCTTTTAGAGCTTTAAAATTATGTATTGAATATGCTACGCACACACACAGTAAGAGAGAGAGAAGGCATTTTCAAGTTCTATGAACACCTCATTTTTCAGTGTAACAGGAGTGCAACAAATGAGTTGAACAGTGTATATTTGAGTAGAGAGTCGAGCCTTGTGTGGGCCACAGCAGAGAGAAGAACCTCCACAACACACACACACACACTGGTGTCGAGAAGTGCCGCTGAAATGCAATGTCTGTCATCTCCATCTGCCCCCTGCCTGTCATCGTGCACCACTTTTACTCGCCTCCCTCCATTCCTGCGTTCCTCCACCCCGTTCTCCCGAATAACCTGCTCCAGCTCATGCCATGGCTCTCTGTCCAAATATTATTGTTGATTTAAACGGCCCTAGAGTCGTGTGCCCCGTCTCACACAAGCCCTTGTCCATCTCAAACGAAAGATTCAAAATGGCTAAATGTCTCTGCTCTGTTTATACGGCTTTTATATGGTTTGATTTTGTTTTATAGCCTGGGTCCGAGCTCACTGCACCCCCAAGGAGGCTAAAACAAACCTGGGGAAAGCAGGGCACAGACTGAGCCCGTAATGTGATTGCGGTGGAAACAGATGTTAAATGAATGGAATTGAAATGTCTGCTACATTTATTGCTTTACATTTGCATCTGCTGTGTTCCTCTGGACGATGCACTTGAGAGGGAACTTTGAGAAGACCGGGTTTCACTTTCGGCTTTGTGGCCTCCGTGTCTAAATGAGCGATGAACAGATGTGGTTATGATGATGATGGGATATTGGCAGCGTGTGTTCATCAGTTATGGGTTATTTAAATGTAAAATCAAGTTTTATTATGGCAAATCTCTTCAGGAATGAGAAATACGTTTTGGTAAATTGAATAGCTCCTAGTCGGTGTGTTGAATGTTAGTTGAATTTTGTAATTGAGAGCACAAGATTACATTATTATTATTATTAATAATAATAGTGATTTTTTTTATTTGTATAATGCAATTACTTATTGTACATTATTTAATCCTATTTCTACTTTTTTTTTATTAGAAGAAAGGATATTTTTTACTGTGGTAAACATAACTGGCTTAGTGATTTTAATGTTCTCAAATGTGATTAATAAAAAAAGTGGTTTCTATTAATTTTGTTGGAGCATGTCTATACAAATGATAAATTACTATAAGTTAAAATTAAAATAGCAATTTTAAATGATATTAGTAGTGTTGTGTTTGATCAAATAAATGCATTCAATGTATTAAAAATATTGTTCCCACTAACTACGGAATTGTATATTTAGCTAAAATTTGGGTAAACATTAATTCAATATTTAATAGGATTAAATATATTTTAAATAAATATTTTCGAGGGTAAAAAATATGGGGGATAAGGTTTGCAGGAAAACAAAAAATAAAAGGTTTCTGTTAATTTAATTTGAGTGACTATAAAATTGCAAATTACTATAATGAAGTTTTAAATCAAATCTGTGATTTATTGAAAGAATAATTGTTATTCTTTATTTACTTAAGAATGCAAATGGGGTTGGTTTTGACTAGTAATTATATTGAGCTTTATTTAAAATAGTTTATATATAAAGTCTCCGGTTTATTTATATCATATATATAGTTTATATATAAAGTCCTCATAACATAAAACGGAGAAGTTTTTCCTTTCAGTTTTCTGCGTGCAGACGACACCATTGTCAAACGATCACGTTATAGACATGTGCATGACATTATCGTCTTCGGAGATTCACGCTTTTGTTGTGTACTCGGATACTTGCACTTTGAAAACCGTTTTCCGGCACCCAAAACACTATTATCGTGTAAATGAATGGCCAAAATGCATACGTTTTTAGTTAAAAACGGTGACGTGTAAACTGCCCCTCAGAGGTGTGTGTTGTGTGTGTGCGTGTGTGTGTTACTCACCCCCATGTCATCCAAGATATCCATGTCTTTCTTTCTTCAGTCGAAAAGAAATTAAGGTTGTTGATGAAAACATTCCAGGATTTTCTCCATATAATGGACTTCAATGGGGTCCAAACGGTTCAAGGTCCAAAAGACAGTTTCAGTGCAGCTTCAAAGGGCTTTAAACGACACCAGACGATGAATAAGGGTCTTATCAAGCGAAATGATCACTCATTTAAAAAAATAAATAAAAAAGTTTAAGTTTTATAAGCTCAAATGCTCGCCTTGCTCTGTTCTGTGATGCGCGTTCGTGACTCTCCTGTTCGAACTCGTTCATCAATGAACAAATCTTTTTTCGAGTCATGACTCGAAGGGTCCTAGATAAGACCGTTATTCACCGTCTGGTGTCGTTTAAAGCCCTTTGAAGCTGCACTGAAACTCTCATTTGGACCTTGAACCGTTTGGACCCCATTGAAGTCCATTATATGGAGAAAAATCCTGGAATGTTTTCATCAGAAACCTTAATATCTTTTCGACTGAAGAAAGAATGACATGGACATCTTGCATGACATGGGGGTGAGTAAATCATCAGCAAACGTTTTTTTTTAAAAGTTAACTACTCCTTTAAGGGGACCAATATCCCCACAAAGATGGCAATATCTGAATTCTTTGTCCTGGTGGACATTTAGTCCCCATGCATGAGCATGTAAAAATGCTGAAAGTTTTTGTGACGGGAGATGGAATGTACAATATAAAAATCATTATGTCTATGGAAAGTCACAACAGTGTTCACATAAGACAAGGTGTTGGGTCTTTTCCTCATGGGTTTCTCTTCTCCTCTGGCATTCTGTGAGCTGTTATTCCCATCCATTAATCATTGGGCTAATTTGTTTTCACATGGTCCTGCTGACAGAGAGGGACTATTATTACAGTATTGGTGCTCCAGGTCGCCTCTCCGAGCACAGGCCTTATTATATCCCTCCCTTTTCACCCTCACATCTCTCCCAGACACGGACGATTGGACCAGACTTGCAATATTGTGCAGTGAGGAACACCAGGCGTGCGTGCGTGTGTGTGTGTGTGTGTGTGAGGGTGATTGACAGTCAGTCACACGGCTTAGACCTGCCGTGTCAAACGCATGGCTGACTGTGATGTGGACAAGCTTCTTCTAGCATTCACTCAGTTGGTGGTTATTCGGGCTTTAGCTCATCATCTTGTCATGCACAAACACACACCAGTTCACTGGCAGGCATCACAGCAAAAGCATTTAGCACACAGATTTTTTACTAAATCTGTCAGAAAATTAGTTTTCCAGTTTTTTTTTCTTCTTCTTTCTGCACAATGTTTGAAACTATCATGCGCTGTTGCCTCACCCGTTTAAAGCTTTAAAGTAGCGAAACTCCTCTGATGGAGTAGTTTTGCTATAAATCCTCCATACACACCTTTTAATTGGAGCTATAGATTACTTTTTAATATAATATTCAAATCAATAATGCTTAGCTAGGCAAGAAAACTTTTTTGAATTTGTATATATATTTTGTTTATAGTAAAACGTTATTCATAAAGGGGGTCATGACTGATTTGTTTATTATTTTTTTAACATGTTCCTTTATATTTACTTATAATGTTAATAAAAATTTGAAAATGTGGAAATGCGACTATTTTCAAAAAAAAAAAAAGATCAGTTTTAATGCGCGGGTCCTTTAAAGCTCGTCAGGAAACGCCCACTGTTCTGATTGGCTAACGTTATTGCATAGGAAACAGTATTAACGCCCACTCGCTATTAGTGTTTGCAGTTTCCAAATCACAGTTTTTGCGCATTCACAGTTACAGTATGTTTGGCAGAGAATTTCATTCAACTTCTTTAAACTCCCAAAAGACAAAAGTATTACGGGAACACTGGATTGAACAACAAAGAAATTACATAATTTATCATGACCTTGAAGCAGATAGTTGGGAGAAACACCAAGGGGCTTTCTTTGCCATTAAAGCTTGGATGCACACCTACGTCTCCTACGATTATAAATAATGTCTAGTGTGGTGGCTGGGACACAGTGGGGCCAAAAAGTATAAGAATAAGAACGGGGCCATGTATCGTGTGCATTCAGTGGCTGACTAAATACTTTTTGGCCCCACTGTATATATGTAAACCTACCAACATCCTTTGGCATGATTTTTTTTATTTTTTATGACTTATCGCAAGAAAAAAAAGAAAGAAAATAAATAAAAATGCTTAATTTATCAACATTTAGAAATTATCACAAAAAGTTTTGCTCAAATCTGTAATGAAAACGCAGCTGGTGTCACTGATTATAATGGGTTCATCCGATGTAAGCGAATGTCAGCCGTTAAAGGAGAACTCCGGTCAATGCTCATTTTTTTGTACATTTGGAGTGCTGTCAGTACAGACAAAAACGTCAAAAATCAGTGTTGCCTACACCGTGTTATCCTCTTTTTAAAATTCGCCCCCTGTTGACTTCAATGGGGCATGTTCTAAACCTGCTTTTAGCCTCTTAACATCCTTGATTTGTCATTACGAGTGCACAGCCATGTGAGTGGTGTTATTAAGAGTGACCATGGTCAATCTGACTGTGAAAGATATTAATAAAAATGGTTAATTCAGCCAGCTCACATACCTGTGTTTACTTCCTGTTTTCGGTCGAAGTCCACAGTAGTCGATTGTCGAGTTCGGGCGTGCGATCATTGGTAAAAAATGAACTCAAAAACCTCCTCCGTGTGTTCAACGTCTGATTCGGATGAACTATCCATTTGAGCTGATATTCTCCGAACACCACACCGTGTTGGGTTTGAGATGATATTCACTAATGATCACATGCGTGAACTCGACAATCGACTACTGCGGGCTTCGACCGAAAACAGGAAGTAAATTCAGGTATGTGAGCTGGCTGAATTAACATCATTTTTATTAATATCTTTCACATCTCCTGCAGTCAGATTGACCATGGTCACTCTTAATAACACATGGCTGTGCACTCGTAATGACAAATCAAGGATGTTAAGAGGCTAAAAGCAGGTTTAGAACATGCCCCATTGAAGTCAACAGGGGGCATATTTTATAAAGCGGATAATCCGCTGTAGGCAACACTGATTTTTGTCGTTTTTGTCTGTTCTGACAGCACTCTCAATGTTAAAATTGACTGGAGTTCTCCTTATAGCGACTGGAGCGATGATTTTAAAATATTGACAGATCCCGCAACATCTAAACCAGCCATTTTTGGAGCTTGATTAGATAAATGTGTTATTTATGAGGATGTTTTAAGCTCTGAAACTTGAAGAATGTTTATATGGTACAATGATTTCTTATCAAAAGATCAAGGCAAATCTGATTGTCATGACTTCTTTTTACGATCACACGGGATCCTGCTACCCTATCTCACGACCAATTCGTACGAGTGATTAAAAAGTGACTAATTCGCACGACCTCACTCGTACGAATCCATTCGATTTGTCTAGGTTAGGTTTAGGGGCGGGGTCAGGGGTAGGTCATTCGTACGAATTCATACGAATTAGCCAATTCGTAAAATATGTACGATTTAGCAAAATCGTACTAATTTGTACGAGTGAGGTCGTATGAATTGTTACGAATTAGCCACCTCGTAAAATTCGTACTAATACGAATTCCCGTGAGATCGGGTTGGATCCTGACATTTCAGCATCATCACTCCGTCTTCAGCATCACATGATCCTTCAGAAATCACTCTAATACGATGATTTAATAATCAAGAAAAAATTCTGATTTAAATCGGTGTTGAAAACCATTTTGCTGCTTGATATTTTTGTGGAAACCGTGATACATTTTTCTCAGGATCCTTCAAGTTCAAAATAACAGGATTATATATATATATATATATATATATATATATATATATATTTTTTTTTTTCTGTCACTTCTGGTCAATTTAATGCATCCTTGCTAGTTAAAAGTATTAAAAAGTATTTATGAAGAGTTCAGATGCAAAAGAAAAAAAAATTTCTTCTAGAATGATCATTTATATCAAGCTTGTATATTTAAGTTCAGTGATTTCACTTAAATGGCAATGATAATTACCTATTAATTGTTATTTAAGTGAAATTACTGAACTTAAATATACAAGTTTGATAAAAAATCATCAATAAAGAAGAAAATTTCAAATGGCATTTAGAGGCTTTTGCATCTGAACTCTTCATATTTAAAAAAAAAAAAAGAAAAATGTAGTACATATTACTGTCTACCAGGACTTTCGCTGTCATTGTCTGTGTGTACATGTGTGTTTATGATGGTTCAGATTGTGGTTTGAGGTGACTGTTTTTCACAGAAAGAAAATGTCTGTGATACAGTTCATGTGGTGGGGAGTGGGAGACACATACAGAGAGAGAGAGAAAGAGGGAGAGAGAGACCAAAAAAAGATGAATTAGACCCTGTGGCTGAGCATGAAAAGTGGATAAATGTCTGAAATAACACATTGAGAGAACCAATCATGGCTTTGGCAACCCGTCCATGAAAAGAACAACTCCATTTGAACTTCTCCTCCACATTTCCCCGCTTTTTTATCCCTTTCCCTCATCATGCTTTTGTTTTCCTTCTCACTCTCTCCCTCGGCCTCTTTAATAAATGAATGACCCGCGTTCGCCTTAGTGTCTGCCTTTTAACCCGCCGTGAATGATGGGACATATTCTGGAGCAACTCAAAATGCCATCAAAATGCAATCTCTTTAGTCTTGCTTTTATGTAAACTGAAATCAATCTCAAGCCACAGACACACTACGAATGCATGGGTCAGAAAGTTAAAACATGCAATGAAATGGCTTCAGTGTGTGTTTTATGATTCACTTCGATTTATTTATTTTTTGTCCGTTTGTCATACTTTCTGCTTTTGTTTTGCGGACGAACGGTGTTTTCTCTATGCGTGTGCACTCACATCCTATATGTGCGAGTCTGTTTTTGTTATTTTTTTGTCCATCATCAAGGTGCTTTTAAGTACTGGAGCCCGGGTACATATGACATAATGCACGGGAGCTGTCTACTCCTTTTCCTGCCAGGTAATGAACGAGCGCAAGCTTTTAACCAAGTTCTTACCCAGGCAGGACTTAAACCAAACTAAACAACATATATCAGGAGCAACGCCGGGCATCTCGCCACACTAGATAAAGGGAGGGAGCGAGTGACGCTCTGAGACTGACGGCTGAGGAAAAAGAGACTGAGGAACAGATGAAAGGAGAGTTTTAAACAAGCCTTCCTTTAGTCGTGCTGTCAAGAAAGCTCGGAAGATTTACACACAGTTCGGATGCTCATTCACAAAGTGTTCAGATTCTCCTTCCATGTTCGTTTGTGACATATTTCGGCTCTTTTATAAATATTTCAGCAGTTCTGTTTAATGCATTCCACAGATTCACACCAAAATTTTAACCAAAAATGATTCATGAGAAAACAGTTTTCTACTTTTTTTTAAATGTTTTTTTTTTTGCCTTTAAAGGAGTAGTTCACTTTAAAAAAAAAAAAAAAAAAAAAAAAACTTATGCTGATAACTTACTCACCCCCATGTCATCCAAGATGTCCACGTCTTTCTTTCTTCAGTCAAAAAGAAATTAAGGTTTTTGATGAAAACATTCCAGGATTTTTCTCCATATAATGGACTTCAATGGGAACCAAACGGTTCAAGGTCCAAATGAGAGTTTTAGTGCAGCTTCAAAGGGCTTTAAACGATTCCAGACGATGAATAAGTTTTATAAGCTCAAATGCTCGCCTTTCTCTGTTCTGTGACGTGTGTTCGTGACTCTCCTGTTCAAACTCGTTCATCAAAATGAATGAATCTTTTTCTGAGTCAATTCATTATTATTTTTTTTTAATTAACCAAATGACTTGGAAAAAAAGATTTGTTCGTTTTGATCAGTGTTGGGTAAGTTACTCTAAAAAAGTAATTAATTACTAGTTACTAATTACCTCTTCAACAGTGTAATTAGATTACTGTCATAATTACTCTCTTTAAAAAGTATTTAATTACTTTTAATTATTAATTACTTTCAAAATCATCATATCAATCTCAACCAGCCGAATAATACAAGGATAGACATGAATCTGTTTTAATTCTTTCAAATAAATACTATAAAATTGCATGAATTATCCTTAAACTGACCAAGGTGGAGAAGGTTACATTATAAAAACATACTTTTTAACATCAGACAATACATTTTGATGTTAAACCCACTATTGTTTTATGTCTGATCTCATGACATTTCACACTTTTTTCATACATATTTTACAAATAGTGCGGTCGTACAATTTAGACACCTCATAAAATGCATGCGAATCGCTGTGAGATCGGATTGATCTTTACACAGTATTTACCTCAATTACATCAGAAGTAACTGTAATTAAATTGCTGATAAATGAAGAGTAATCCCTTACTTTACATTTTCAAGGGAAAAGTAATTAAATTACAGTAATTAATTATTTAGTAATTAGTTATACCCAATTTGTTTTGATGAACGAGTTTGAACAGAAGAGTCGTTTGGACCTTGAAATGTTTGGTTCCCATTGAAGTCCATTAAATGGAGAAAAATCCTGGAATGTTTTCATCAAAAACCTTAATTTTTTTTCGACTGAAGAAAGAAAGACATGGACATCTTGGATGACATGAGGGTGAGTAAATTATCAGCAAACGTTTTTTTTTTTTAAAGTGAACTACTCCTTTAAGTTGCCTCTGATTCAGTCGGGCTACAATAACATTTGAGATCGCAATGACAGAGTTTGAGTCAGGTCAGGCTTAAAGCTCTTATTGTAGATCTTTTAGAGTTCCCAGAGTCCTTAGCTCTGATCCAATCTGTCATCTCCTGATCCCTCTCATCTTTTCTTGCTCTCTCTTCTCTTTGTCGGAGAGCTGACACACACAGCGTTGTGTGTATAAAATATAGTCGGCTGCGCTGTGTGTGTCATAGAGAAGCATGCGCTGTGCTCATTTACACACAGACAGCTCATGATCTGGTGGTTTCAGCGTCTCGGTTTCACAGTAAATGCAGCATTTTGACTCTTTTTATATTTCACAGTATATTTGCAGTATATATACAGTATTTGCAGGGCAACCCTACTTTTATTTTCTGCTTCTGATTTTCTTTTCTGTCCTGCAAGCATTAAATATTTTGTGCTGTGGATAATTTCAGCATTATAGGGGATTTTTTTTTTTTTTTTTTTTTTTTTTTTTTTTTTATATCTATGAAATATCTATGCTCTTTGAAGTCCGCACCAAGAAAAAAGTAATGGAAAATTTTTGTGTTTGCATTTCTTATTTTCTTATGTTGCTAACCACACTCAATATATATTTTTTTCCAACACATCCCATGATTTTTTTTTTTTTTTTTTTTTTTTTTTTTTTATATCGGCCTCTACCAAATGGTTGAGATGTCACTTAATGCTAATAAATGCTACTGGAACTCATACACATACTTTGCCAAATTTTCATAATTTATGATCAAAACCTTTTCTAGTCTTGACAAAACACATTGTGAGAAAGGTCTGAGTCTCAAGGCTCCATATTTTGTAACAGAACTGATATTTGGACGGAAATCTATTAATTTGTTAGAGCAGAATGCATACAATTAAAATCAATGGAATTGATGTCATTTTTGGTATTACGCCTAAACAAAATCTCATGACAACTTCAATTTTTGTGATATCAACTTCAAATTTGGAACACAACCTGGTTAGATATATGGCTTTGATTTTATATAATATATAATATTTTGTAAAATATACACTGCTCAAAAAGATAAAGGGAACACTAAAATAACACATCATAGATCTGAATGAATGAAATAATCTTTAAATACTTTTTTTCTTGTTTTTACTTTTTAAGTGTTGTTTAAGTGTTCCCTTTATTTTTTGAGCAGTATATATTTTATATAAAAGAAAAAAAAATATTTAGTACAGTATATTTGATTTAATGTAAATTTAAACCTTCCATAACTTTTTCATACTTTTATTTTTTGCAGTGTTTTTACTTCAGCAATAATCTGTTGAGTGTTTTCTTTAAAACAAGACTAAACTTGGGTCTTTATTCCAAAGCATACTTGAGTTACAACCTAGTTTTAATAGTGCATTGTAATGTCAATTCTTACAATTAACAGTTATGTGCCAAATCAAATGTTTGGTTGAGCATGTTTTTGAAAAATTATTAAAAATATACTTAAGTTTTTTCATAGCACTAAGTAACATCATTTTGTAAAGTTAAGGCTCTTACAGTATAATATGTAAAAAAAAAAAATGCTTAGCTTGCAAAATTTCACCAAAAACAGTTCACGGCTGGGGTGATTTATTTTTTTCTGAGATCCATGTTAGAAGAAGTGTTGTGACAAGTGCTGTTGATTGACATTGTGAAATCTAGTGGATTTTTTTTTTTTTGGCATATAATACATCAACCAGATGATAGAGATGGCTCAATCAGTTTGAGTTAAGTCTCAATATAATATAGTGACTCAAAATGTGCTCAACCGTTTGGTTGAGAAGTCACTTAAAGGGTTAAAAAAATAATGATTCAATTTGAACCTAGAACAATGTGAATGTATTGTGGCATCAATTTAGTGGCATTATCTTTTTAATTTTTTTAAATATACATTTAACTATATTTTGTACTGCAAAAACAGTATGTCGTTCTTTGTAATGACAGCAGAGCAGATCGGATGGCATTTAATGTGCACTCTTTCCTTTACAAGGACTAAATAATTAAACAAATACCTGTCTTGTATTTCTTTTTGGGATATGCACATATTTCTAATAAATATTCCCTATTTTCTTAAATGGCGAGTGAAATCGAAATGCGGCGTATGAATAAATCTGATAACGAAAGGACTTGCAATTACATTTTCCCAAAAGATCATTAGTTAAAGGAATGGTCGCATGCATTTCTCACAACTCTGCTCACTCTAAAAATTAATAAGACTGAATATGAAGAGTTCAGATGCAAAAGCCTCTAAGTGCCATTTGAAATTTTCTTCTAGAATGATCATTTTTATCAAGCTTGTATATTTAAGTTCAGTAATTTCACTTAAATGGCAATGATAATTACCTATTAATTGTTATTTAAGTGAAATTACTGAACTTAAATATACAAGTTTGATAAAAATCATCATTAAATGGCATTTAGAGGCTTTTGCATCTGAACTCTTCATATGTTAAATCCAATCAATAAAATTGAGGATTACAATCAATATTATTTATTAAATCTAACAAATTAGAAGTGAGTAACAATTAACCAAATGAATTACTTTAAAAATTAACGATTTAAAATTAGTAGAATTTACACATATATTTTTTTTTTAAACAAAAATATCGGAAAAAACACATTAGTTTTTAAAATATCGGAAAAACAAATAGAGTTCAGCGATTCAGGTCAAATGATTGTGAATTAATGATTATAAAACATAACCAACACCATCAAATCCCCTTTTCTATTTGTTCATCTGGCGTTTATAATTCACCAAACAATATCTAAAGCTAATGATTTAAGGGTGAAAAGCCTAAATAAAACACACACTGATCACAATAATGGTGACTTAAAAATTACGGTTTTCTCGTTCAGTGATTCTGCTTATTAACGTCAAGTGAAAAAAAAGAAATAAAAAAAAGAGGTCTTAATTCATCTTTGACGTCAGTCTGTTATGCCGATATTTTCTTGTTTAGAAAAATGTGTAAATTTTGCTAATTTTAAATGGTACTTCATTTGGTTACTTATTACTCAATTCTAATTTGTTAAATTTAATTTATTTTGATTGTAATCTGTTGCCTCAATTGTATTGATTAGATTTAACATATTCAGTCGTATTCATTTTCACAGTGTAGAAGTGCAACAGGACACTAGCTGAGACGGTAACTACTGTAAACCATTAAAGCTTTTAATTGATGTAATCAAAATGGAGTTATGAATTAGTTGGCTAATATCCCCCCAACAAACTTAACAATGCACAAACGCCACTAATGACACAACAAACTCTTCAGTTTGTTATTTCAGTCTCCTGACACCGGACGCCAATCAATGAAAACATTATCGTTTGTTTGTTCATTTTTCCTCGGTTTTGAAGTCCATCCAAAGATCATAAACAGCCTTTAATATCTGAGTCAGCATATACACTATACTAAAACAAGCCTCTTTTCCTGAAGATCTCTCCGTTGGCGAGCTGGACGTGTCTTACACCGGAGGACACCCCATGTGGAGGGACGTTTGAATGCATCACTGTGTTGGAGCTTGAGGAATGAGAGATTGTTTGTGCTTATAAATACGTCTTTGCTGGGTAATCAGTGCATGATTGCAAGGTACCACACGGAAAGACATACATTAACATCCACTCATAGAACATGACCAGCGGTAATGGACCCAGCAGCGTATGAATATATGAAATATGTTTACGCATGCAGCATGTGTATTTATTGCTTCTTGGCCGGCTATGACAGGTTTTTGGAAAGTCAAACACGTTTGAAAGGCCGTGTTGTTTGGTTTCCAGAAAGCTGGTAGCAGATAAGCTCCGGGGTTGCCGTGGTAACACACCCTACTGGAGCCAAGGCCCAATTTTGGAAACCACAAAATCAACAGAAGTGTGATGGACAGAAGAGGGAGTAGAGGAGAAAGAAAGCAAGGTGTGTTTTTGAAAGTTCTTTAAAAGGGGGACACGAGACGAGCCTAAAACGGACCAAAAGGTCCGCATCCATCAGGACATTGATCATCCGGACTATTTAAAGTCCAGAGACATGTTCTGGATGCATTAGCTTGAATGCTTCTGCTACAGTATGTTATATGAAAAATGTGTGGGGGGAAAGGTAACGTCATGCAACATTTAGCAAAAACAGTTGTGAATGTATAATGCGAATGAATTTATTTCGGTTTAATACTTAAAACAACACGAAACCCCCTTTTCAAATGATTGTTTGAGCATCGTATGTGTTTCCGTGTTGTGCTTCCAGTTATATTTCGGGGGAGGAAAAGTACGATCCAAAAGTTTGCCGACCACATTTCATTTTATATTTTGTTTTCATATGCCACAACGTTCAGAAGTTTTAGATCGGTATGATTTTTAATGTTATATATATATATATATATATATATATAGATAGATAGATAGATAGATAGATAGATAGATAGATAGATAAAAAAATCTGTTTTCTATGTGAATATGTTGTAAAATATAATTTATTCCTGTGATCAAAGCTGTATTTTCAGCATCATTACTCCATCACATGATCCTTCAGAAATCACAATATGAGGATTTGATGCTCAACAAACATTTATGATTATTATAAATGTTGAAAACTGTTGTGAACATTTTTTTTTCAAGATACTTTGATGAATAGAAAGAAATTTATTTATTTATCTGAAATAGAAAGCTTTTGGGGTCAGCAATATATATATATATATATATATTATTGAACGAAAAAAGTTTTATCAGCAAGGACGCATTAAAATGATCAAAAATTACAGTAAAGACATTTATAATGTTACAAGGATTTCTATTTAAAATAAATGCTGTTAACTTTTTGTTCATCAAAGAATCCCTAATAAAAAACACTGATAATGATGATAATGAAATGTTTCAAATCAGCAAATTACAATATAGTCACATAGAAAACATCTGTTTTAAATTATAAATGTGTGTTTGTTGATTTTCACAATCATAAGTTTTAAAATAGGAATATATTTCAAATTCGTATTAAAGTTTCTATGAAAATGTTTTACATAATTTAAATTAGACCTTGTTTCATTTTACTCTCTGATACAAGCTTGCAGATTTATTTTTCCTAATAATTTATAGCATATAAAATTACAGTTTTGGCACTAAAATGCTCAGATCAATTTTGCGTTAAGCCTTGATCCAATTATGACTGAAGTGAATTAAGTCAATGAAATGGAGGAAAAAAAAAACTGGCTGTGAGATTTATAGACAGAAAACAGACCCACTGTGACAAAAACCCGAACCATCGAGTCAACGAAAATTCAACATATTTAAAAGACAATCAGGGAGTTATAAATTCAAAGCTTTTTCATAGTGGGTGCAAGCAGTGCATGATGCCATCCCAATAAATCTCCTCAGAGCCATGTCGTCGTGCTGTTTCATTTCCCCCGATGGCTCTGAAATTACGCCTCGTGTTTCGTTTCACTGCGTCTTACTGAACCTGAATCTGCAACCTCTCGAACCCAAGGTCCCGCTGTACGAGAAGGGACTTACCCATTCAGCTGCACAGTTACGCCTTTATTACTCCATTGTTATTTTGCTATGTGTGAGGATTATGATCTATTGAACTGCAAAAAATCATGAAATTGCCAAAAAAAATGTTGTTGTTTTTGGCCTCTAGAACAAGTTTTCAGGTTTGAATGTTGAAAAGCACATTATTTTCCCCATATTCTCTCTTCCCAGTCTGTCAGTGACGCTCTCGAGTGTGTTCCCCTACTCTAGTATGATGTATCGTTGAAGAAATCAACTATAGTCACGACTGTTTCCTGAAAACCAGATTGTCATAAAGTGGTCGTTGAACTCATAGATATCCACAATAAAGGCTAGATGTCTTACGGTGGAGTTTCTATCGTCATCACCGGCGGCCATCTTGTCACAGGCAAGCTTTCTGGTGGGCTCTGTGGTTTCTGATAACACAGTCGTCATATAACAAGTCGTCATATAACTGACGTCTTGGGACGTCTTTTGACCATACGTCAACATCCTCCGTTTTATGGTACCCTTTAACGTCAGTTACATGACGATCCCGTGCCGTCATACAACTGACGCTTTACCTTTAACGTCGGTTAGGTTTAGGGTTAGGTTTAGGTCTGGGGTAGGCTTAGGATCAGATAACGTCATCTAACCGACGTTAAAGGGTACCCTAAAATGGCGGATGTTGACGTATGGTCAAAAGACGTCCCAAGAGGTCAATTATATGACGTCTTGGGATGAGACTGCGCTTTTCCTGATGTAAGATGAGTGATCAGCACGAACACAAGTTCTCTTATCTCGTTGAAATCTTGACGGATTTACAAACGGTTTGGTTTCTTACAAACACTATTAAAGTGGCTATAATTCTGGATGATTATTTAGTTATACACTTATTATTAATAAGTAAGTCGTTTCATAACTACACCTATGACGTTTATAACAAACCAAACCGTTTGAAAATCGGTAGAAAATTGAGCAAGTTATGGTTATTTAAAAAGTACCATTAAAACACAATGTTACGAGTGAGCGAGCTGACTGTGGCAAGATGGCCGCCAGATGTGGACGTTACCCTCCATTGGCCAGCAGCGAGGACGAGTCATCTAGCCTTTATTATGGATATCTATGGTTGAACGTTGGTTTATGACGTCACGCACGTGGTGGAGTAATAACTTATTTTTATTTTTAAATAAAATATATAGATTGTACAAAATTTCAGCTAGCTTATTTTGCTCAAGATAAGGAGTTATTAAGTCCACATGCCATACAAAGTAGAAACTCTGCTTCTAACCACAGGTCGAGATCCGTGGTTCCAAACACACAAGTTTACGATGCTTTTTGCAAATGTTCGTTGGAACGTTGATTTCGGGAAACATCGACTCGTTGAACTGCTGATATCGACGGAAAATTGGCTAACGATGCTTTTCGGAAACACACCCCTGTTTAGTTCCTGTCTCTATGAAGCCCCTCCTTCTGAAAAGCACACCGCACTTTGATTGGTCGGCTGGAGCAGTGTGTTGATTGGTCGAGTGCTTCAAGCTTGTTTGGTAAATGTCCCGCCCCTTTCCATAACCGCCAGTTTAACACACTACTAACTATTTCAAGCAGGCCCCGCCCCTTTATTCGAGCCCGTTCTCATCCCAAGGCGTCATATACAACGTGTTTGCCAAAGCGTCTACATCCAACGTCTTAACGTCAAATGAGACGCAGATATATATGGGGCAGAAGGCGCCTCCTAGTGGTCTAACCCTAACCCTACCCCAGACCATAACAGAAGTAACACAGTCTCATCCCAAAAAGTCATATAACTGACGTCTTTGGACGTCTTTTGACCATACGTCAATATCTGCCTTTTTAGGGCCCCCTTAAACGTCGGTAGATGGCGATCCCGGGCCGTCATACAACTGACACTTTACCTTTAACGTCAGTTAGGTGACGGGTTAGGTTTAGGGTTAGGTTTAGGTATGGGGTAGAGTTAGGATCCCATAACCTCATCTACCGACGTTTAAGGGGGCCCTAAAAAGGCGAATATTGACGTATGGTCAAAAGACGTCCCAAAACGTCAGTTATATAACGTCTTGGGATGAGACCGGGTTGACCGAAGCGTCTCATTTGACGCTAAAGGGAGCCATGTGCGCTTTGGCAAAAGTGTCATATATGACGCCATGGGATGAGAATGCGTTGTTTATTCTGCGTATGAATTATTTAAAGAGGAATATTGTGACGTGTTCGTTCAAGAAAACTCAAGACTACAATGGAGGCGTTTCAGGGAGTTCACACTCAAACAGTAACATAACATGCTAAAGAGAGTTGAACATATAAAAAATCATAAGACCCGTTTAACTATATCTGTGCTGCAGTTTATGCACTGCTGTGACCTTATGAGTTTCTGCTCTATCAGTGCTCCAGTTTTCCTGAAGAACCCCATGATTGTCAGTTTAATCAGTTCCTGGACGTTTACACAGTATCAAATCACAGAGGCTGCGTTTTACAGAGCCAATTAGATCTACTAAATCAAATGTGCTTGTTTAGCTTTCCTCCTCTAATTTAGAGAGACAAAATCAATTAAAACCTGATCCTGCTCAGGTCTCTCAGGTCTCCTAATGAGCATACCTAGCCAATAATTAGAGCTTGTGTTTACTTACAGACCAAACCTCTAAATTTGTGTGCGCGCGTTTGTGGTTCATGTATTCCCTATGTTATGGGGACAACGTTTTTGGTCTTCATGGGGAAAACGGCCTATGATTCACACTAAATTATATTTTTTGATGATGTAAAAAATGCAGAAAGAAATTCTGTGAGTGGTACTGTAGGTTCAGAGGACACACACACACACACACACACTCATATATATATATATATATATATATATACAGTAAAAGATATTTTCAAGATTTGTTATCACAACATATTTTCTTTTGTCAAATCAACTTTATAATAATTTATTTAGTTGAGATAACTTATTATTTTGAGTTCCTGATGATTAAATTAATCTCCTTCATTGTATTAACTCACTTTTTCCAGTTCAACCAACTTAAAAATTTAAGACAACCGGGTTACTTACTTTAAGTTAAACCAACAATATTTTTTTAGTGTAGTAATCACAACATTTTTTCTTTTGTCAAATCAACTTAAATAATTTATTTAGTTCAGATAACATATAATTTTGAGTTTCTGATGATTAAATTAATCTCTTTCATTGTATTAACTCACTTTTTACAGTTCAATGAGCTTAAGATTTTAAGACAACCAGGTTACTTACTTTTTTAAGTTAAACCAACAATATATATATTTTTTTACAGTGTACTGTATATATACATTGTCTATGGAAAGTCGCCATAAAACATAAAGACCTAACAGGCTTTGTCAATGTATAATTCAGCCTAAAATAAGAATAATTTCAACTTAAACTTGGGAAATTGAACTTCCAGATCGGAGATCATTCTTTTGAGTCATGAATCTTTGTATCCGGTTCACAAATCCGACTAAAACCAATCAAGCACAGATTTTCATTGAACAACAGCTTGAATTTCAGTCTGTTCATCTCAAAGCTATCGTTGAAATTACTGTATGAAGACTTTGAATACAAGATCACAGACTAATTTAATGATTCATTTGTATGTCCATACTTGCAGATAAATACTTCATGAAAGTTGCAATATCCAGTGGGAAGATTCTTTAAAACATTCAAAACACACAGAAGAAAGAAAGCCATTCTAGTTTGCAACAACATGAACGTACGCAGCCCATGACATGCGAACAAATATAAAGCATGGCCACACTGAACTAGTTATGTCTCTCGTTTTGATTTAGCTAATGCCAAGTACACATTGTATGATTTTAGGATGAAAGATGACTAATCGTGGGGGTTTCTGTGGTCATGGCTCTGAAGTGGTGGTCGTACGTTGTGCAGTAAGCACTTTCGGGCGAGGGAACCGGAAGTGCTAAAATGCTAACTCACTTTTTGGCATAACTTCGGCACTCTATTACCTCAAGCACCATTTGCAAAACTGGCATGCCAAGTTGGTCTATTTTCCCAACCCAATCTCACGGGAATTCGTACGAATTTTACGAGGTGGCTAAATCGTAACAATTCGTACGACCTCACTCGTACGAATTAGTACGATTTTGCTAAATCGTACATATTTTACGAATTAGCCAATTCGTATGAATTCGTACGAATGACCTACCCCTGACCCCGCCCCTAAACATAACCGTCACGTGGGTTTAGACAAATCGTACAAATTCGTACGAGTGAGGTCGTATGAATTAGTACGAATTAGCCATTTTTGAATCACTCATACGAATTTGTACGAATTGGTCGTGAGATAGGGTAGATTTTCCCCATAAAAACCACAACTGCCAAAGATCAATTCATCTTGCCCTATTCGTTTACTAGCACATGCTGATGACGTTTTATTTGTCTATAGCTTGCGTCGTAGTCGATTAAATTGGTTAAGTTATAAGCTTATTAGATCAGTGTCGTACAGTATGATTTGTAATGATATTATAAGATTGCTGATATCACATTGTCTGTAGCAGGCATAAAACAAGGGAACGAATGATTACAATGTGGCCAAGATTTTATGGAAGCTTTTTTTCTGCTACTGAATAAAATAAATAAATAATTGCAACTTTTTCTCTCACAATTGCGAGATATAAAGTCAGAATTGTGATAAAGTCGCAATTGCGAGATATAAAGTCGCAATTCTGAGAAAAAAAGTCGCAATTCTGAGATATAAAGAGATATAAAGTTGCAATTCTGAGAAATAAAGTCGCAATTCTGAGAAATAAAGTCAATTCTGAGATATAAAGAGATATAAAGTTGCAATTCTGAGAAATAAAGTCGCAATTCTGAGAAATAAAGTCACAATTCTGAGATATAAAGTCACAATTCTGAGAAATAAAGTCACAATTCTGAGATATAAAGTCACAATTCTGAGAAATAAAGTCGCAATTCTGAGATATAAAGAGATAAAGTTGCAATTCTGAGATATAAAGAGATATAAAGTTGCAATTCTGAGATATAAAGTCGCAATTCTGAGAAATAAAGTCGCAATTCTGAGAAATAAAATCGGAATTGTGAGATATAAAGTAGCAATTTTGAGAAATAAAGTCACAATTCTGAGATATAAAGTCGCAAAGAAATAAAGTCGCAATTCTGAGAAATAAAGTCGCAATTGTGAGATATAAAGTAGCAATTCTGAGAAATAAAGTCGCAATTGTGAGATATAAAGTAGCAATTCTGAGAAATAAAGTCGTAATTGCGAGATATAAAGTCGCAAAAGAGAAAAAAAGACAGAGTTCAGACTTTTTATCTCACATTCTGACTTTTTTTCTCACAATTGCGAGATATAAAGTCAGAATTGACTGATGTAAAGTCGCAATTACGTGTTATAAAATCAGAAATGCATGATATAAAGTCGAAATTGTGTGTTGTAAAGTCAGAATTGTGAGAAATAAAGAAATAAAAAATGTATTTTTTTCCCCTTAGAATTGACCTGATAACTCGCAATTGTGAGAAAAAAGTCTGAATTCTGTCTTTTTTCCCTCATAATTGCGACTTTATTTCTCACAATTCTGACGTGTCTCGCAATAGTGAGATAAAAAGTCGCAATTTTAATTTTTTTTTAATTTATTTATTTATTTTTATTCAGTGGCGGAAACAAGCTTCCATAAGATTTAGTAAAAAACAAGGGAACAAATTAATATCAGAATTGTGACATAAACTCCGAATTGCAAGAAAAAGTCAGAATTTTGAGATTGTGGCAAAAACAGCGTTCCGTACTTAAAGTCTGTAGCAGTTACCAGTCCAGGAAAGGTGAACAAGGTTGAGGAGATGGGAAACAAACAGGGCTGAAGTCCACGGGGTGGCACTGCCGTATCCGTTACATTTAACCACACAATCTTAAACTCACAATCATCCGTCTCTGAGAAAAAATAAATAAATTGTGCGTCACCTGGCAGATCAACATTCTGATAAAACTGCTTTCTGGGTTTTAAATCTGATTATCTGGGCTGTAGCTATTACTCGGCTTCACATTAAGAGCACTTTATTCCTGAAGTACATTAGAGGTTGTCAGCTAATAGCAGACGCGAAGACTGACACACAGGTTAGTGCTCGTGTCACTGTAAACAGAGGGCGCCTGACCAGGGGCTCCGGCTCTCAGGTGTCCCTTTAATTCAATTTCAAACCACTCTTCATAAATAAGCATACCTACATGCAGGCCCAAGAAACGTTATTCTCTCTGACACTTGCCATGATGTGTTTACTGCACTTATCTGGCTAACAGAGTCCAGAGTGGAGCGACAGAGTCCATTTCTATAATCTTGAAATCTGTATAAAAAAACAAAACAAAAAAAAAACACACCCACTCACTCACTCTCACTTTTTTTGTGTGTTATTTCTCAGAAAACTTTGGGTGTTCACCAAGAACTTAATGTGCGCACAGATGGTTGGTTCTGTCTAACCCATCAGCAACAGCAGTGCATATAAAATAGTATGATCATTTCATGAATGCACAATTAATGCAATGTTCAGGGGCGTTATGCACTTCTCTATTCTGAGCGGCCACTAGTGACATGACTCATCTAAAACTACTCGAGGCAAGACCAGTCATCTGTGTGATCAGAGTTTATTTTCATTTATTTATTTATATATTCTAGTAATTGAACCCATGACCATGGCAATTAATTTGTATTATTATTATTATTGTTATAAAAAAAGAGAAACTGAGCACATCATGTTTTTTTTATTTATTTATTTTTTTATTCTGGCAGTCTCATAAAGAACTGATTTTAAAGTGTTTTTTTCTTTTTAATCACACAATGATCTAGTACTAGATCATTAACGGTACACTCTACTCGGTTGTTTTAACCCAACTTTGGGTCAAATATGGACAAACCCAGCCATTGGGTTACATTTTTTAATGACATTTTTAACCCAACGTTTGGGTTTGTCCATATTTGACCCAAAGATGGGTTAAAACAACCCAGCATTTTTTAGAGTGTAGATCTAGTATAGTTTACTATTTTTGTTTTGTTAAATTAAAATCAAAATTTATGTATCATCATTATTTGGTTTATAATATTATTTGGTTTTCCTAAAGCATCTGACAACAATTTTCCTGAAGAAAATGTGTTCCTACTGACGATCTAATGACTGAACAGAACAATTTATTTGTCAACTATGACAAAATGAAGATATATCATTGCTTTGTGAGCAAATCTTTGTATCAGAGTCAGATATGGCTATAGGGTTCATTTCAAAAAACATTTTCTGTACCATCTGCAGCTGAAAATACTTGATTTGTGTTTTATTTTATATGGTCTCATATGTTAACATTAATGCATTCACAAACTGAGCAACATACTTTTTCAGCATTTAATTAATGACAAATGTTGGGTTTATTATCATATTTTAACCCAACTTCAACTTTCACTTTCAACTGTTCATTTTTTTATTTCATTTTTAACCCAACATTTGGGTTTGTCCATATTTGACCCACATCTGGGTTGAAACAACCCAGCATTTTTAGCACGGTTTGAGGCTTTATTAATATCCATACCCAAACCCTAAACCTACACTGTAAGAAATGCTGGGTTGTTTTAACCCAACTTTGGGTCAAATATGGACAAACCCAAATGTTGGGTTAAAAATGTCATTTAAATATTTAACCCAACGGCTGAGTTTGTCCATATTTGACCCAAAGATGGATTAAAACAACCCAACCTTTTTAGAGAGCACGGTTTGAGGCTTTATTAATATCATATCGAAACCCAAACCCTAAACCTACCCTTAAAACAATGCAATATCACTCTAAAAAAAAATTTGGATCAAATATGGACAAACCCAAATGTTGAATTAAAAAATGCAATAAAGAAATTTAACTCAACAGCTGGGTTTGTCCATATTTGACCCAAAATTGGGTTAAAACAACCCAGCATTTTTTAGAGTGATGCTTAAAACAAGTAAATGTTAACGGTTTTATGCATACAAAGCACTTTTATATCACTGTTAATATTTTGTTTAAACATGAACTTTATACAGTTTCATAATCAGTCAACTATCTAAACCGCCCTTGCATCATGTTTCTGAAAACGTAAGCGAACCAAACCTTCATCGCAAGTGTGATTTAAAAAAAAAAAAAAAATTTCCCTTCTGCTTTTGAAAAAAAAGAAAACTACTGATTTGGCTCTGAGCTGATTGTGCATGGCTACAGTGTGTGTAAACACGTGTGCTTGTAGACCTCACGTCTCTCTCCACTGCCAGTGACCAGGCAACCTTCCGTTGTGTTCAACAATAGAGACGATGGACGAGCTTTCTCCCTCACTGACTCATGTGAGCGGGTCACGGACTGACCCCTTGGAGGTCATTCAGCACATTAAGCCAAACTACCAAACCGCCAAAAAAACAGATGCCTCATTCCCAGTTGGACTCGACCCAGTTAGGCCCATTATACGAGGAAAACCCTGATTGCTGCTCACTCGGACTTGTGTTCGGACTCGATTCAGTGAACGTGGGTGAAACGATGTGGACGTTTCTGCTGATTTTGTAAGTGAAATCACAATGTAAGGAATGGGGTTTCTGAATCATCCAGAAGCACATCATCAAGACTATTCCTCAGTTTCCTGGAACAAATTGCCTGAAGAAAAAAAGTTCCTCACTCGCCACTTAATGACTAATAGAGCAATTGAATTGAAAACCGTGCCAAAATGCAGAGTAATCTCACTGCTTTCTATGATTGTGTATTGGATACTGATATAGTAGGTGGGTTTTTGTGTTGCAGGGTTTCTGTGGCAATAAACTGGCTCACAATATAAGAGACCTCCCATGTCCACGGCAGCCAAGTTTATTGTAAAAACGTTGCCACCTTCGACAGACCACATGCTCTGTTATTTGTTTGGACAAGTCTGTAACCCCGTCCATCACAGCTGTGTTGAGTTCCCAGGAAGAAAAAGTCAAAGCTGGCAGATAGAAACAGAAGCTTTGTGGCTCGTGAAGGGATATCTAAGGTCGTCCTGATCGAAACCTTTCCAGCACGCATAACGGATCGTATAGGGGAAACGGTTCTGGCCGCTAAGTAATGGGTTTCCTCCCCAGCGTAGCGTCATCATTCACTTCACCCACTGAAATCCGTCACCTCGCGTCACGCAAAAGTACAGCTCTAATGGTTTGAGTAATGCTCAGGGGTGGGTGTGCCTTAATTGGGAATTAAGTGCTGTTAGTGCACAGCTTTCTGCTGAGGCCAGACTGCAAACGTCAATTCATGTGGGAGCGGGAAATATGGAAAATAGACACGGTTTGGGGAAGTTTAACCTCATGTTGTTTCTTGTGCAATTTTAATCATTTATACATAAGAGGATTATTGAGGGAAATTCATGATTGTGTTCACTTTGAAGCAAGAGTATGTAGGCTTCTGGTTTTTGAAGACATTAACACTCTGCAAGCACGCTTTAAATACACTCTAAAAAATGCTTGTTTCAACCCTAATTTGGGTCAAATATGGACAAACCCAAATGTTGGGTTAAAAATGTACAGTTGAAAGTGAAAGTTGAAGTTAAATTACGTTTTTAACCTAACATTTGGGTTTGTCCATATTTGACCCAAATTTGGGTTGAAACAACCCAGCATTTTTTAGGTCAAAAGTGAGAGTAAAGAGGTTTGTAATGTTACAAATTATTTCTCTTTAAAACGAAATGCTTTCTGTTCATCGAAGAATCCTGAAAAATAAAATGCATCACGGTTTACACAAAAATATGAACTGTTTTCAACATTGATGCACTCTAAAAAAAAAATGCTGGGTTGTTTTAACCCAAATTTGGGTCAAATATGGAAAAACCCAGCCACATGTTTGGGTTTGTCCATATTTGACCCAAAATTGGCTTAATGCACAGCTTCACTACTTCCTGAACTTCAGCCAGCTCCTTTGTTTCCTGTCTGCCATCATTGGACAAACAGATTAATCCAGGTGTGTCTGACCTCAGTAGTCACAGCAACAATATCCGACACACACCCTAAAAAATGGGTTGTTTCAAGTCAAATTTGGGTCAAATATGGACAAACCCAAATGTTGGGTTAAAAATGTAATTAAAAAATATACAGTTAGAAGTGAAAGTTGAAGTTGGGTGAACATTTTAAATGACATGTTTGTCCATATTTTACCCAAATTTGGGTAAAAACACAATGATTTTAGAGTGTAATGATGCTGAAAATTCAGCTTTGACCACTGGAATAAATTACATTTTACAATACATTCACATAGAAAACGTTATATATATATATATATATATATATATATATATATATATATATATATATATATATATAGTAATATTTCACAATATTCTAGCTTTTACTGTATTTTTGATCAAATAAATGCAGCCTTTGGTGATAAGGGTAGGTAAGGGTCAAAGGTCACACCACACCCTGAATGGTTCACAATGGCACTGTAGTGGACATCAGGGTGAAGGCAGTGTAGATGTGGGATCTGAGTGTCAACAGGCCATATAATAGAGCAAGTACTGGGGCTGATCTCTGGTAGTTAGAGATTGCACACGTTTAGTCTCAGAGTTCAAGGAAACGGTATGTTTTTCAATTCCTAGCCAAATGAAACATGACCTGATATGATTTTTTTCATGTTTAATGTGCCGTTTAACAAGATTTTCGGTGAACTGCTGCTCAACTTTTTTGTCAAGCACCATCAGCTTCCCAGACTTCTTCTATAGACATGGACCCTCTTGTCTGGAGATTTTGTGCATGAACGTGTGTATGGGTCAAACGCACATGAAAACACACTCACTGACTAGATGTTCATTTTAGAGCAATTCATTTACAAGGAGCCACTCATGATTATAACAGTGATTAAACCCAAAGTTAATGTGGATGGGAGTAATGAACACAATACGCTTGCTTTATTGGTGCAAATATATATATATATATATATATATATATATATATATATATATATATATATGAAGAGTTCAGATGCAAAAGCCTCTAAATGCCATTTGAAATTTTCTTCTTTAATGATGATTTTTTATCAAACTTGTATATTTAAGTTCAGTAATTTCACTTAAATAACAATTAATAGGTAATTATCATTGCCATTTAAGTGAAATTACTGAACTTAAATACACAAGCTTGATAAAAATTATCATTCTAGAAGAAAATTTCAAATGGCACTTAGAGGCTTTTGCATCTGAACTCTTCATATATATATATATATATATATATATCAACTTATTTACTTGCGTACTTACTTATGTACTTACTTTCTTACGTACTTACGTACTTATTTTATTACTTGCGTACTTACTTACTTACTTACTTACTTATATACTTACGTACTTACTTTATTACTTACGTACTTACATACTTATGTTCTAACTTACATACTTACTTACATACGTACTTTATTACTTACTTATGTTCTTACTTATGTACTTACTTACATACTTACGTACTTACTTACGGGCTTACTTTCTTACTTGCGTACTTACGTACTTACTATCTTACTTACGTACTTACCTACTTTCTTGCGTACTTTCTTACATACTTACGTACTTCCTAACGTACTTACTTACTTACGTACTTATTTTATTACTTGCATACTTTCTTAATTACTTATATACTTATGTGCTTACTTTATTATTTGTGTACTTTCTTACTTACGTACTTACTTACTTACATACTTACGTACTTACTTACTTACATACTTACGTACTTACTTACTTACGTACTTACTTTATTACTTACGTACTTACTTTCTTACTTGCGTACTTTCTTACGTACTTGCATACTTTCTTTCTTACCTACTTACTTACTTACTTATTCATGTACTTACTTACTAAGTTACTTACTTAATACAGCAGTGCCAGGTCAAACTGAAGTTATTGAGGGGAGAAAAAAACATTGGTGTATCAGTCGCATTTTCATATATTCAAAAATCTGTGATTTCTTCTATCATTTAAAGTTTTCGGTTCAACGTTTCACTCAAACTGATATGCTGATATATTAAATCAAATTAAAAGAAAAAGAACACATTTTTCTAGTGATTTTAGAAGTTTGCACAGTATATCTCATAGCCCTGTTTGTTTTGCACAGGTGAAATCTTGTGAAAATATGAAACGTTTACACTTTAGATGTGCTGCATACTGTGTACATAAGACTCTCGGAATGATCATATCAAGGGATTTTTAGAGTAATCCATCAATCTCATAAAGCAGGTGATGAGAGCTTGACATTTGATCATTCAGTTTAGATATAATCGAGCAGCAAAAAGACCTGCATTCATAACCATCTCTTTTTTTTCCATATCCTAAAGCGATCGTGCCTCTTACACTAATGCCATTGCCAACGAGACCATGAGGGAAACCCCTGCTGCTGATATTTATACTTTCCAATTTACCCCTGAAATTTATTAGCTCTTTCTGGATTTGAATCATTTGGACAGTTAATAATCCAAATAATACGCAAATAATTTCCAAGAATTATCTGGGTCACCTGGATATCGAGTTATGAATGCGTTTAATCGTTTTCAGCTGTGCCTAGCATTTGATCACCTGACAATAACAATCACTGGTCATGCGCTTAGACGCTATTATTTGCTTTTCTTCATAAGATGATATTCTAAGAGGTATTACAACAGCTCATAATGCATTTCTGCCGTATTAATCCCTGCGTATTTATGATCCCGAAAAGCGAAAAGGTAGTGTTTTTGGCACAGGTCTTCGGCGCGACGCATGTGGCAGCGTGTGAGTTGTCATGACGTGGTTTGTTCAGTTCACTGCACACATACTAAACCGTATTAGACACCCTATAAATCCTGCTGCCCCAAGAAAGCAAACAGTAATCAAGATACATGGCTCACGGACGAATGAATGACTGAACGTAAGAGGAGAGGATTCTGGGTAAAAGGGTGGAGGTGATATGGAAGGGTGGTGCGCTACCATTGGAGTGTCAGAAAACCCTCACTAGGAGTTAACAGGGGTGTTTTGAAAAGACACAAATAGGGAGCGAAGGCGGATGGAAAGAATTCTGTCTCTCTACCTGCTCCGTAATGAGCAGAAATTAGTGTTTGGCCTCTGGGAACTGGCAGTGGAATCAAGAGACGCTTCTCGGGGCTGGAAAGACTGTTTTTTCTCAAAATAAAATAACAGAAATGTAACCTTCCAATTAATTCCAATTTACATATCCCCGGCTCCGGTTTCCATCTGGGAGACGTCATCGCCATTGCCTCGGTTTGATTAGCTCATTAATAATTCCCTCGTTGCTGCGATTCATTTGAAATTAGCCAAACAGATGGGCTGCACAGGAGTACGAGCGTTTCGACAGCTTTATTCGGGATGAGGCCCGAATGCATTGGCACACAAAGAAGTGTGTTCGCTTCGGACACTTTTCCTCTCGTCTGTGAGGGCTCAGCGGTAAAAACTGCCAGAGATTAGTGCAGTTTGTTTGCTTTTTCGTGTCATTAACGCCGTCATCAGGGCCCTGGCACCGTGGCTTTACAGTTTGTCACCTGCTCCGTTCTACACTCAAACCCAGAAAACCATATGAAGTCACGGCTTTAGAAGAGTTGGCAGAATCTAGTGGCCTGGTCTGGATGGAGACCAAATACGGTGCAGTGATTCCTACACTCTAAAAAATGCTGGATTTGTTTCAACCCAAATTTGGGTCAAATATGGACAAACCCAAATGTTGGGTTAAAAATGCAATTGAAAAATGTACAGTTGAAAGTTAAAGTTGGGTTAAAATTTGAAATTACATTTTTAACCCAACATTTGGGTTTGTCCATATTTTACCCATTTGGGGCAAATATGGACAAACCCAAATGTTGGGTTACAAATGCAATTGAAAAATGTACAGTTGAAAGCTAAAGTTAGGTTAAAATTTGAACTTACATTTTTACCCAACATTGTCCATCTTTTACCCAAATTTGGGACTATTATTGACAAACCCAAATGATGGGTTAAACATGCAATTTAAAAAAAATATTCAGTTGAAAGTGAAAGTTGAAGTTGGGTTAAAAATTGAACTTACATTTTTAACCCAAATTTGGGTTTGTCCACATTTTACCCAAATTTGGGTCAAATATGGACAAACCCATGCAATTGAAAAAATATACAGTTGAAAGTGAAAGTTGAAGTTGGGTTAAATTTTGAAATGACATTTTTAACCCAACATTTAGGTTTTTCCATATTTTACCCAAATTTGGGTAAAATATGGAAAAACCTATATGTTGGGTTAAAAATATTTGTCCATATTTGACCCAAATTTGGGTAAAAGATGGACAATGTTGGGTAAAAATGTAAGTTCAAATTTTAACCTAACTTTAGCTTTCAACTGTACATTTTTCAATTGAATTTTTAACCCAACATTTGGGTTTGTCCATATGGACAAACCCAAATGTTGGGTTAAACATGTAATTTCAAATTTTAACCCAACTTTAACTTTCAACTGTACATTTTTCAAATGCATTGTTAATCCAACATTTGGGTTTGTCCATATTTGACCCAAATTTGGGTTGAAACAAATCCAGCATTTTTTAGAGTGTAGGAATCACTGCACTGTATTTGGTCTCCATCCAGACCAGGCCACTAGATTCTGGGACAATTGGGACAAACCCAATTGTTGGGTTAAAAATGCAATTAAAAAATGTACAGTTGAAAGTGAAAGTTAAAGTTGGGTTAAAATTTGAACTTGCATTTATAACCCAACATTGTCCATATTTTACCCAAATTCGGGTCAGATATGGACAAACCCAAATGCTGGGTTAAAAATGCAATTAAAAACATGTACAGTTGAAAGTGAAAGTTGAAGTTGGGTTAAAAATTTTAAATTTTGACATTAAATTTTAAATTTTGAACCCAACATTTGGGTTTGTCCATATTTGACCCAAATTTGGGTCGAAGCAACCCAGCGTTTTTTAGAGTGTAGGTTTTGACACAACATTAAGCAACCAATCAACCAACTAACCAAACAAACAAATAAAGAATTATTTAGCCTACTTAAGCTTACATTTATAACCAAATTTGCAAGTAAATAAATGCATTTCTTGCGTAATTTGACAGCGCTTAGTGTAAAACATGATATTGATAAAATATGGAACCGAACTTGATTTGCAGAATCTGGAATTGATTGGAATGTAACAAAGCGGGAGTTGCGTAACAAAATGAAGCCAGAGCCAATGTGAATCTATATCCGTCTGTTGGGGAACATGTTTCTGTCATCAATGCAAAAGGAAAGCTGTTTCCGATGATTTACTGAACTTTGAATAGTTGTTATTCATTCAGTTATTTATTTATTTATTTTTAGGAAGAACATGCAACAATGAATCATTCACAGTAATATCAAGAAACAGAATTAGGAAAATATAAAAGGTTCAAATTAGATTTTTGATGAGTTTTTTCCCTTCTAAAATCCAGCATGAGTTAAAGGCAACACACTGATCCCGATGAAGGTGCTGTGATGCAAACGCAACGATGCCCTGGAGTAACAAAGCATCTGTTAACGATAACCGACTCCAATTTAACATCGATTTCGGATTTGGCATTGGAAATCGCGTTTCAAATCATCATCATCATCTCTTCCGTGTGGGACAGACTGCCAGTGCCAAGCAAGAGTGTGTCAGCAGACCTACCAGGAACCTCAATAACACCAACAATTCTTCTTCCCTTTCTGACAGTTTCAAACGGCTTTATCATCAAACCGTGAGTGATGGCAGAGCGCATTACCCTCCAAACGGCTGCAATTACCACCGCGCAATTAGCACCAATCACAATTAAAGCAGTGGCTGGACTCCCCCAGATGCCCGTGAGTCATGCTTGAACCGGGTGAGCGATGGGCGAGCTGTTGCTGGATGAGGGTGGTCAGCGCTCTCGTGTGTGGTTCTCGGCCCGGGTCGACGCTGGCGTGTGGGCCGTAATTGGTCGAATCCCTCCCAGTAGAAGCTGCAGGTCACATTCGGCACAGGTGCCTCCCAAATCCCTTTGTTTGGGACCGTGTGCGTCGACTCTCACGCGGCCCCTGCGCTAAGCCTGGCGGCTGAGCCGGCGCTAGTTGGTTGTTTGAATAAAACCAAGGGTAAATATTGTCTGAGACCAAGTCAACACTTGTGTCATGCATTTTCAATTTGGCGTTCAATTAAGTCCATTTATTTTTTTCCCTTTCCTAAGGGGGAAAGAAAAACAGGCTTGCTGAGGCTGGAGAGATTTGGTGAGGCTAATGAAGGTGCCAGAGACTCAAAGCACTCATTTAACGGCCACTTCTTGCTCTCCAGATTACGAGAACAACAGTTGATGATTCGATTAAAACAGACAGGGGGTCTATTAAACCCGTATTCGGTGTATTACATTTGAAAATAAGCTCCTCAAGTCGCCTTTCCTGGTGGATACTAACTTTGTTTGGTTAAATACTAGGATACACGTGGCTTAGCTCCATCCTTGCTCTTAAAGGGACAGTACATCCAGAAATATAGAATAAACAATAAAATAAAAGATAATGTCATTGTTTACAATATGTTGTTCTACCTTCTCTTGTGAAAAAGAAGTGCACTTTAGCATATTTTTTTATGACTTATTACAGGAATAATATACTTATAAAGTTTGGAAAAATTACGAATTTTTGAAAGCCCACCAACACTGCATTTATTTGATTAAAATGTGGCTTTTCCATCACAGAAATAAATGTATTAAAATAGAAAACAGTTCTTTTAATTTGTAAAATTATTTTACAATTTTAGTGTTTTTACTGTACTTTTGTTTTTACTTAAGATTTCTTTAAAAAAATAAAAATTAAAAAACACGAAGTTATTTGAAACTTTTGACTGGTAGTACTTGAATAAGAATCAACAGTAATGATTTCTGAAAATGAATTGTATGTTATTTATAATTAAATGAAAATTAATTATAATTTTTAAAGATATTAAATGCAGTTAGTTAGCGCTTTTTTGACCTGAACAGTTTTGGTCCCCATTGACTTCCATTTTGTTTGTTTTTTTGTGCCTGTAATGAAGGTAAATGGATACCAAAACTGTTTGGTTACCAACATTCTTTAAAACATACAGTTTTGCGACATGACGGTGAGTAAATAATGACAGAATTTGTATTTTTGTATTTTTAGGTGGACTGTCCCATTAAGCTTGTATATAAATGGCATTCTGTTTTGGATAAGAGCATCTTCTACTCTACAGTAAGTGACTAAATGCAAAAGCTGGCTAGCCGCCAGTTGCTATAGTATCCCTACAGTTTCCCTTTATGGCCACTAGAGGGGGCGATTGCAGGACCCATTCAGGCAGAAACCACAGGTATGAGGTTGCCAAAGACCACAATAACTGCATCACGTTACACATTTCTTGTCCACATCTTGCGGTGTCCTTGCGTTGAACACGATCCTCGGTGTGATGATTGCAGTCGGCCGAGGCTTTGTCAGTGTTTTGTGGCCGTCACTCAGCCAGTTTTCTCATGTATTCGGCTCTGATTTGCATCCAGCCATTGCTAGTGTCTTTTTCACCATGCTTGACTTACATGTAAGCAACCATGACATTGCATTTATACATCACATGCTATCAAGTCAAAACCAAACGCTGTGCCAGTCAAAACAAGCTTCCGTGATTGATTAGTCCTGCCTGACTTGAAGTCCATGACGTACCGTGGTAAGCATGCCAGATTCATTTGGGAGTCAGCGCCGCACGACCACCTTCACTTTCTGTCAATGAGCTCCAATTTACCTGACAAATCTCTCTCAGCGTTTTATTTGCACAGACACGGTAAACAGAATTTGAAGAATTACACACAAAGGCGTTTGGCCGAATGTGACACAACAATTGTATATAGTTGAAGTACAGACAAAAATAAGCAATGGTTGGAAATGCTAGGTCAGGGGCGCAGGAACGATTTAAAACGGGACACATTAAGTCATTACGTCTGTGGAAAGTAATGATTATCTCCTCAAAAGAGTCTGTGAGGGATGTGAAGGGAAATCTGTGCGATGATCGGACACTCAATGTAGACAAACACATCTTTGTGAACTTACGCAGTATTAAATAGTGTAAATGCATTTTGTCTTCACAGATTCAAGCTTTTTGTTGTTGATTTGCAGTGTAAAGACCACAATAGACAGATAAAGCCATCAAAATTAAGCAATATTAAAGAAATATCCTGCCATCCAGCCTGTTTCTTCTAACCGGCTGTAATAATCCCTATGGTGGGGATAATAAATTGGTCCTCCTGGGTTATTGTAATGAGCTTCCCTCCCAAAGGAAAACATGCAGATCGGTGCTGTGAAAATAAACAGTGTGAATGTGAGATCACTGGACTGAAATCATGTTCTGCTTAGCATGTGTCTGTGAAAACAGGACCCTTGCGCTCTTGCTTTTTCCCAACATCGCACAATCTCCTGAAAGCTGACTTTACTAGCAGTGTAGGCTAGTTATTCAATGTTAGGAAGTAACTAACTGAAAGAAGTGATGCTAATAACTTTACATGTTAAGTATCATGACTTAAAGGCATTGATCAAATGTTGTTTACTAAAGTTTGTCGCTTTTGGAAATAATTGGGAGAAACAGCTCGAAAAGAAAGTTTTTAGTTCCTTTGTAAAATATTTCATTAATTGATACTTTTCATACCAATGATTCAATTACTCAATTCTACTAACTATAAGTAAATTTGCAACTACATGTCAACTAATTCTCATTAGAGTATTAATAGACTTTCTGCTTAAAGGAGTAGTTCACTTTTCAAAAAAACTTTTGCTGATGATTTACTCACCCCCATGTCATTCAAGATGTCCACGTCTTTCTTTCTTTAGTCGAAAAGAAATTAAGGTTTTTGATGAAAACTTTCCAGGATTTTCTCCATATAATGGACTTCAATGGGAACCAAATGGTTCAAGGTCCAAAAGACAGTTTCAGTGCAAACTGCAAACTGTTCAAAAGGGCTTTAAACGACACCAGACGATGAATAAGGGTCTTATCAAGCGAAACGATCACTCATTAAAAAAACAAAAACAAAAAAAACAACAAAGTTGAAGTTTTATAAGCTCAAATGCTCGCCTTGCTCTGTTCTGTGATGCGCGTTCGTGACTCTCCTGTTCGAACTCGTTCATCAAAATGAACTAATCTTTTTCCGAGTCAATTCATACGTTTCGTTCGTTGATGGAACCAAATGACTTGAAAAAAGATTTGTTCATTTTGATGAACTATATCGAACAGGAGAGTCACGAACGCGCATCACAGAACAGAGCAAGGCGAGCATTTGAGCTTATAAAACTTAAACTTTGTTATTTATTTTTTAAATGAGCGATCGTTTCACTTGATAAGACCCTTATTCAACGTCTGGAATCGTTTAAAGCCCTTTGAACAGTTTGTACTGAAACTCTCATTTGGACCTTAAACCGTTTTGGACCCCATTGAAGTCCATTATATGGTATTATATGTTTTCATCAAAAACCTTAATTTCTTTTCGACTGAAGAAAGAAAGACATGGACATCTTGGATGACGTGGGGGTGAGTAAATTATCAGCAAAAGGTTTTTTTAAAAGTGAACTACTCCTTTAATTGAATAACTTTAGTACCTTTAATAAGAATACTTGAATGCTGCAGTTAAATGCTCTGGAAAGGAGATCAACAGCTCACTGAGGGCGGGGTCTGTGCTAATGGGGCGGAGTCTTTCAGCAGAAATGGGCGGGGCCTACGCATATCACATTGCATAGAAACTGCAAACGCTTATTCTAAAATAACACAGTCTCATCCCAAATCGTCATATAACTGACGTTTTGGGACGTATTTTGACCATACGTCAATATCCGCCTTTTTAGGGCCCCCTTAAACGTCGGTAGATGGCGATCCCGGGCCGTCATACAACTGACGCTTTACCTTTAACGTCAGTTAGGTGACGGGTTAGGTTTAGGCTTAAGTTTAGGTATGGGGTAGAGTTAGGAT
This sequence comes from Pimephales promelas, assembly GCF_988280905.1. NCBI lineage: Eukaryota > Metazoa > Chordata > Actinopteri > Cypriniformes > Leuciscidae > Pimephales > Pimephales promelas. The sequence continues at coordinate 2,601,146 of NC_142785.1, read as the reverse complement.
CCCATAACCTCATCTACCGACGTTTAAGGGGGCCCTAAAAAGGCGAATATTGACGTATGGTCAATAGACGTCCCAAATCGTCAGTTATATGACGATTTGGGATGAGACCGGGTTGTCTAAAACACTGCTTCTGATTACTGGGGATTAAAAAAAAAAGACGAGTGGGTGGATTTTTACCATTATAGGGTGGTTGTGCACACACTGCCGACACACATTTATGTTCAAACACCATATAAAAGTGAATTTTGCATTACAAGTCCCCTTCAAAACACGTGAATTGCATTTTTGCAGTAGTTTCCCCAGCATCTGCCCTAAACCGACCCATAGGAAACATGCTGGAGGTGTTTCGCTGATTCACCCTCACTCGTCGGCCTTATAGTCCTCTGTTAACCACTGTCTCTGCTGAAACTTTCCACTTAATGTAGTCTGACTGCTTCTGCCCGCTAACTATTAAGAGAGATCTAAAGAACACGTAGGGCTTATTTGTGGTAATATGTGGCATATTCAAATGTTTTACACAAATAATAGATGAAGTCAGTTAGCAACGCCCTACCAATTTCCATGATCTTCTGACACTGATGACACTGGCGACATTGAGTGTTTCCTCTAATTCCAGAGGGAAATGGAATATATGAAATATCATGTTAGCTCAACTAAATATGTATTTACTAAGCACTGTCCTTTGAAGCTTTCTACAAATCACTTTATTCTGCTTAAATGGGCAAGAATGGGTTGCATTTCAACAGTTTTTTTTTTCCTCTTGACATTACAGTGGACTCAGTGTACAGGTCTCTCTCTCGCTCTCTCTCTCTCTCTCTGATATGATGGAGTTGGGCAGAGTGGCATGGGAATGGCACTATGGCGGTTAGAGGCCGTATTTTGATTGGCGCCTCGTTCCAAGTCCAGTCTCCACACGCGTCTGCCAAACTGTACACATTCAATCAAACAACACTGTTTCCATGGATACGATAATAAATTAGAAGTGAGCGCTATGATTGTCTGAAGCATTTTCCAATTTCCTTGGCACGAAAAGAGTAAATTTAAAATTTACTTATGTACATAATGGGAATGGAAAGGGCAGGCAATATTCTCAAATTCTGTCAAATTGTTATTTGTATATTTTCTCTTTAAGTGACATGAATAGGGCTTTATCATAGAGCTTTTCTAGTGTGGGAGTGCCTTGTGTACATTTAATACATCAGTAAGTCAGTATATGAATTATACAGGAATAATATTATAAAATATGTACTTATTTATGCAGATTATACAAGGTCCATTTGGTTAATGAAAATCTCATTACAATAAAGTCCCATTATTAGTTGCTGTCAGTTAATTAAATGAGCCATACAAAAATGCTTAGTTGTTTTAACCCAATTTTGGGTCAAATATGGACAAACCCAGCCACTGGGTTACATTTTTTAAATTGCATTTTTAACCCAATGTTTGAGTTTGTCCAGATTAGACCCAAAATTGGGTTAAAACAACCCAGCATTTTTTTAGAGTGTATAATGTAAGTTAGTATTTGAATTATACAGGAATCAATCATATTATAAAAGTAATAAAATATGTACTTATTTATGCAGATTATACAAGGTGCGTTTGGTTAATGAAAATCTCATTACAATAAAATCCCATTTTTAGTTGCTGTCAGTTTAATTAATTAATTAATTAAATCAATTGCAATTAAAAATGTTACAGTTGAAAGCGAAAGTTAAAGTTGGGTTAAAATTTGAAATTACATTTTTAACCCAACATTTGGGTTTGTCCATATTTGACCCAAATTTGGGTTAAAACAACCCAACATTTTTTAGAGTGTATTATTATTATTGTGTGTTGCAATAATATTTTACATTGTTCTTAAGAAAGCACTGGGTAATATAAAGAAACTGCTTATGTTCAGTGTTAGTAGCTAGTTATTACCCAGTTATTGCAATAACTATAATACAGTAAGTACATATACACTCTAAAAAATGCTGGGTTGTTTTAACCCAATTTTGGGTCAAATATGGACAAACCCGAAATGTTGGGTTAAAAATGTAATGTAAAAATTTAACCCAACGGCTGGGTTAGTCCATATTTGACCCAAAGTTGGGTTAAAACAACCCAGCATTTTTTAGAGTGTATGCACATAGGGACTGTAAAATAAAGTGCTACCATTATTTGTTAACATTAGTTAATATAAACACAGCTGTTCATTGTTAGTTCATTAACAGAGACAATTTTAGATGTGTATGTAATTGTTGCGATTCATTTTAATAGTCATTGAATGCAGTGGCGAAATTTGCCTTGATCAGCGCTAACTCATTGAACCGCCGTGACACAGGTCTTTATGTCATGCTCGCTAATTCTCATAAAGTAGTTTTCCCATATAAAAATGAAAGCAAAGAAAACAAACACTTAACTGCAAAGCATATAACGCAAGCTTTTTCCCGTGCGTCACACGCAGGATCTCGGAGCAGATATTAGCTCTCCGCACAGATCTCAGGCCTGCGGTCTCACTCAAGTCCTGAAACCTCAGAGCTGGCCTGGGATCAGTGTTAATAGCTAGCTTCTTCCATCTCCAGCACAAACAGCGATGAACAAACGCCTGTTGCATAAACGGCAGAACGGCTCGGCTCCTAACACGCTCTGGGAAGATTTTAGCAGGAGATTTCACTGTAATGACTCTGAATCAGCCAAAACCCGCAAAAACAAACAAACCTCCATACACACAAATAAACTCGGGCTGAATTATGTCATGCATAATGGAGCACCCTTGGCAGTTGTAGTTGTAGAATATGGCAAAGCTTCTGCAATATGCAAAACATGCTGTTGTGGGTTCGGGTGAGAGAGAAATCTGCTGTCCTGCACGTATACGATTCGTACAACTCTGTCAGCGTTTCCTGTTTACTGTGTGCCATTACCTCGTGGTACAAAACAAACAAACAAACAAATAATATGAGCTCCAACAACATGATCTCTAAGTGATTAGCAATACAAATTAGAGTATTAATTTAGTACAACTAATTTGAATGATTTAAAAATAATATCAATTGAGAACAAACAAACAAATAATGTAATAAAAATAAACTCTTAACAACATCATCTCTAAAGTGATTAGCACTTACAGCATTAAATTAGTAGGCTACAATTAATTATTAAAAGTGATAAATTAAAATATTACATTAATAAACAAAAACAAATAATATCAGCTCTAAAAACAAGATCTCTTATTAAGAGTAATTAATTATTCAAAAGTAATTATTTAAAAAATAACTTTCAAAAACAAACAAACAAACAAACAAATAATATCAGCTCCAACAACATGATCTCTAAGTGATTAGCAATGCAAACTAGATTATTAATGTAGTTCAACTAATTGGAATGATTTAAAAATAATATTAATCAAGAATAAACAAACAAACAAACAAATAATGTAATAAAAATAAACTCTTAACAACATCATATCTAAAGTGATTAGCCCTTACAGCATTAAATTAGTAGGCTACAATTATTAAAAGTGATAAATTAAAATATTACATTAACAAACAAAAAAATAATATCAGCTCTAAAAACGAGATCTCTTATTAAGAGTAATTAATTAATTATTATTAATTAATTATTCAAAGTAATTATTTAAAAAATAACATTCAAAAACAAACAACCAACCAAACAAATAATATCAACTCCAACAACATGATCTCTAAGTGAGTAGCACTACAAATTAGAGTATTAATGTAGTACAACTAATTAATACAATTAATTATTTAAAAAATAACATTAATCAAGAATAAACAAACAAACAATGCAAAAAATAAACTCTAACAACATCATCTAGAAAGTGATTAGCACTACAAATTACAGCATTTAGTTAGTACAATTAATTATTAAAATAATGATTTAAAAATGACATTAATCAAGAATAAACAAACAAATAATAAACAAATAAGCAAATAAGTAAATAAATAAAGAATAAATAAATAAACCAACATCATCTAGAAAGTGATTAGCACTATAAATTTAGAGTATTCATTTAATACAAGTAATTATTTTAAAAAAAACATTCATAAACAAACAAAAAATAAATGCATCAGCTCTAACATCATAATCTCTAAAGTGATTATACTACTAAGAGCATTCATTTATTACAATTCATTGTTTAAACAACTGATTTCATAAAGTAGCATTAATAAACAAACAAATCAACATAAACAAATTGATAAATATTATCAGCTCCAACAACATGATCTCAAAATTATCACACTATTTTGAGTGTGTATTTAGCGCAACTATATATTAAAAGTAATCAAACCCGCTGACGCATAAATAAATGTGTAAAACATATACTAAAAGCTAGCAAGCTAACCAACCAACCAAACAAATAAACACATATTCCAAATCCCATACAATTTCTAGGTCAATGCTGTCACTGACAAAGTGCGATGCAACACATTGACCATCTGCATGTGTGCAACTAATAGTAAATATCATAAATATTTGATCTGTGTGAACTGGATTAAATCCATATCTGAAAATCTACTTAATGTGAACTGTGATTGTTTGAATGGAACATAACAATAAAGGCCTATTTCCAGAAGCATGAACATGATAATATGCCGTTTTTACACAAAGTATGCCATTTTACGTGTGTAGGTGTGAGTTTGCATCCATACCTATATCATAATCCTGGCCGCACGTCCTTCTCTGATCTCCAAATGGAAGCATTTACATTTTATTGCTGGCCTCTCTTTCACGGACCAGTAATTTCACTCCCTGAGAAAACAACTCGTACCAATTGCTTATAATTGGTAGAGATGCCGGCCGTATGGCGAGGGAGTGAAAGGTTAGCGACTGTGGGCCGCTAGCCAGCTGCGCTCGCGTCTGTGTTCATTAATAACCCAAGAGCTGTCACCAACATTCAAACACACAACGCTGCAATATAGCATGTTTATCGGTAAACGTATTACTGTTTCCCGCCAGATAAGGTCATGGCGGATCATGCTGACGTTGCTTTAGATTCTGTGTCACGGATACGAATACATGAGGACAGAAGTAAATATTATGCTGGAAAATGAGTACTAATTTGAACAGTGATATTATAATGCACATTTCTCTGGTGCCAAAACGCATTTTAAAACGCCCGTGATTGCCTTAAGGATACTGTAGAGATTTCCCACAGCTAGATGAAGCTGATCAAAGCGTTGATTTTCCCGTAGATTTGAAATTACGGCCCTTCGTAACTGCACATTACTCAATTAGACTGTCTCCACGGTGAGACACAACCACAATCTTCATGACAGGGAAAATGATCCACTAATTTGGCTGCGTTAGTGATTTCTGATTGGGGCGTCAGTGAGTTAACAGCTTAATTCTAGGCCTCGACTGAGAGCTTCGCCAATGTCGTCAAGTCAATACATTGGATACAGCAAACAAAAAAGCAAACACATGTTCGTAAATGTTTTACCTCTCTGGCCGTAGAATATTACAGTACTCTCGCTTTTTGTTGAATATCATTGTGCAATCGGGTTCCTTATATGCATCTTTATGTATTAATTCATCTGATTGGATGGATGGATTGTGGTTTCCTTGGGGCAACAGACCTTTTGGACGTTTTCAGTTGTTTAAATTTCTTCTTTTTTTAAGACATCCATCTCATCTAACTGTTCCTGATCTCTCTCGTTCTCTGGACAGACAGGAGAGGCGTTTACTCCTGATCTATAGTCTCAGACATCCATCTCATCTAATGCCACAGATGCAGCCGATAGTCACTACAGCAGAGCTTAAAGGAAATTCCTGAGCCAGATTTTTCTTTGCACCGTGACTTCTGGAGGTTTTAAAACTCATGCCTTCCAATGCAGAGATCCAGCATGCTAATGGCTTACTCATGCTACTGCTCTCCCATCTGTCAACTCTAGCTGTTTTGGTTTATCCTGGTAGAACGCCCTAACCTTCATTATGATAAAAATCTCAGATGGTCCCGACATCAGCATTCAACAGGTCAAACAATCTCTCATACTTTCCACAGGCTAGATCAATACGGTCAAATCATTTCATTATGTGAGGGTTTCCTTAGTTTCTGTGGTTTTGAAAGATTGTTGTCGTGTTTTTTTGTTGTTGTTTTTTTAAATGCCTGAAGTCGAAGTTCACGAAAGATCCAACGTATCCAAGCAAAACTGGAATGTCAATGATAAGAAACATCTTCACAGTGAATAGGTTGAATGTAACCATCTTCATTCATTGAAGAAACAGTGGTAAAAGCAAATATAATTTAAAACTTAAGCAAACAGATGAGCAATACAAGCACAGTAATATCTAGATTATTAATCAGATTCCAAAAATTATATTACATTTTAAAATAGTCATAATCAGACTACAGTTCAATCGATTAGATAATTACTCGATAATCGCAAAAAAGTGGCAGTAAATTATTGATAATCAATTGATTTTCCTTTAATTGTCCTTTTTTAATGTTTTAATTTTCATTTCTAAAAAAACTGTTGCTTCACTCTAAAAAATGCTGGGTTGTTTTAACCCAATTTTGGGTAAAATATGGACAAACCCAGCCATTGGGTAAAAAATGTAATTCAAAAATGTAACCCAATGGCTGGGTTTGTCCATATTTTACCCAAAATTGGGTTAAAACAACCCAGCATTTTTTAGAGTGTTGTTTGTGTTTGGAAAGTCTTCCAGTTTTGCCGAATTCCAAATGCAAGACGAATTGAGAGGCCACACAGCATACACTCTAAAAATGGCTGGGTTGTTTTAACCCAACTTTGGGTCAAATATGGACAAACCCAAACATTGGGTTAAAAATGTAATACAAAAAAATGTAACCCAATGGCTGGGTTTGTCCATATTTGACCCAAAGTTGGGTTAAAACAACCCAGCCATTTTTAGACACAATTATTAGACACAATACATAATTTTGAAATCAATAAGAAATATTTGATTTGTTTATAAACAAATCAAATATTTCTTTTTTGATTGATTTCGAAATGATGTATTACTTCTAATTTCACATTTTTATCAATATACGAACCCTTGGCAGTTCCATCACACACCTTTACATATTGCAATGTTTAATTCAATTGTGAAAAAAACCCCGAATTTTTCTCTTTTTGTAATTTTGTACAATATTATCCTATTCAAATCAATGTGATAAAAGAGGTCAAAAGTAATAAAAATAAGTCGTCCAATTATTTACCCATTAGTCATTATAAACCTATAACAAACGTTCTCCATGTAATTTGTATTCAGTAATGAAACACACTTTGTAAGTAATCTACCCAGCACTGTAACAGTTCCCGAGGCAGAGGAGTGAAAACACCTGCTCTCGGTGATGAAGTTCACCCGCTAGGAATCACACATCAACTGACTGGGATTAAAACCCAGCTCAGGAACACACCTCACGTCTCTGTTCATGAGAGAAGGCACAATAATATTGAGGCGAGGAAGCTGTTGATTCATTCTTAAAAACTGTCCTAGATAGGCCGTGATTTCCTCTAGACCTGTCCGCACCCTCGTCATGTGGGACCTTCTTTGAGTCCGGAGGGCCTCTGAGGTCCTGTGATAGGAATCCCAGTGTCCAGCTGTTGGAGTCATCAATGCTTTAATGTGTTCAGAGAGTCGGTCCCCTCACCGGAAAATACACACTCAGTCTGAAATTAACTGCACAAATTACCAATATAGAGGCATGCATTATATTTTATTTTGCTATCAGTGTTGTTTTATTATCGTTGATGTAGGATTGTAGTTTTTGTTAGAATTTTGAAATTACATTTTAAAAACATTTTCTGATTTCACTTTTTATTTTAGTTAAAATAAAGAACTAAAAAAGTGCACGTTTGATTTTTGATAATGTACAACTACTTGTGAAAACAGTAGCAAAGCAAATACAAAACAAAAAAAGTTTGTTTATAATTTACGTTTGTAATTCCGATCATGTGTGTGCGTTTGTGCACGTTTGTGTGTGCGTGCATGTTTGTTTGTGTGTGTGTGTGTTTGCATGTTTGTGTGTAATAATGTGTGTGTGCAAGTGCGTGTGTTTGTGCGTTTGATTGTGTGTGTGTGCGAGTGTGTGTGTTTGTGCGTTTAATTTTGTGTGTTTGTGTGTGCGTGTACTTGTTTGTGTGTGTGTGTGTGTGTGTGTGTGAGTGCGTGTCTGTGTGTTTGCATGTTTGTGTGTAATTGTGTGTGTGCGCGAGTGTGTGTGTGTGTTTGATTTTGTGCATTTGTGTTTGTGTATGTGCGATTGTGCGTGCATGTTTGTGTGTGTGTGTGTGTGCACTTGTTTTTGTGCGTGTGTGTGTTTTCAAGTTTGTGTGTAATAATGTGTGTGCTCGAGTGCGTTTGTGCATTTGATTTTGTGTGTTTGTGCGTGTGCGTGCATGTTTGTGTGTGTGTGTGTGTTTTTTGGTGTGAGTGTGTTTGCATGTTTGTGTGTAATAATGTGTGTGCGCGAGTGTTTGTGCGTTTAATTTTGTGCGTTTGTGCGTGCATGTTTGTGTGTGTGCAATTGTTTGTGTGAGTGTGTGTGTGTGTGTTTGCATGTTGTGTGTAACAATGTGTGTGCTCGAGTGCGTTTGTGCATTTGATTTTGTGTGTTTATGTGTGTGCGTGCATGTTTGTTTGTGTGTGTGCATTTGTTTGTGTGAGTGTGTGCGTGGGTGTGAGTGTGTTTGCATGTTTGTGTGTAATAGTGTGTGTGCGTGAGTGTTTGTGCGTTTGATTTTGTGCCTTCGTGTTTGTGCGTGCATGTTTGTGTGTGTGTGTGCACTTGTTTGTGTGCGTGTGAGTGTGTGTTTGCATGTTTGTGTGTAATAATTGTGTGTGCGCGAGTGCGTGTGTTTGTGCGTTTGATTTTGTGCATGTGTGTTTGTGTGTGTGCGTGTCTAAAACGTGACCATGATTATTCCTGTATGTTTTCTGGAATTCCTGCTGGTGTGTGTATATAAGAGTACGATGGGCCACTTTCCAAGGATTCCCCATGAAAGCCATCATGATGCCATGATGTTTTCCAGTGATGCCATGGAGGACAGTATTTCTGAAAAATCACTCATGCAACTCCAGAGGAATGAGTTCATATCTGCAAGACAGAGAGTTCTTCAATGGATCGTTTGAAAAGGAGAGAGCATTCAGAGTTTCGATAAAGAGACGCACAGAGGCAGCAGTTCGGCCCGTTGGGAACGAGAGCATCGACTTCATGTCCTCGCTGTGGCTTGGCAGAGATCTTCAGAAATCTCTTACCTGACTGCAGGCGTCATTTACTCTGAGGTGGAGATTCAGGTCAGCGAGTGTCTCTTCTGAGGAAAAGAGAGAATCCAAAGACTCTTCTGCTGCCTACCAAGGGCTAGAACAAAATACTTACAACTCTTATTTGTCAAGTCACCTTTATTTAGATTGCTTTGAACTTCCCAGAACACCCTAGCAACCAGTCAGAATACCCTAGCAACCACCTAAAATAACTTAGAACACCCTAGCAACCACCCAGAACACCCTAGCAACCACCTAGCAACCAACCAACATACCTTAAAACACCCTAGCAACACCATAGCAACCACCCAAAATACCTTAGAACACCCTAGCAACACCATAGCAACCAACCAAAATACCTTAGAACACCCTAGCAACACCCTAGCAACTCACCAAAATACTATAGAACACCCTAGCAACTGCCAAATTACCTTAGAACACCCTAGCAATCACCCACAATACATTAGAACGCCATAGAAAACACCAGAACACCCTAGCAACCACCTAGCAACCAACCAAAATACCTTAAAACACCCTAGCAACACCATAGCAGCCACCCAAAATACCTTAGAACACCATAGCAACACCATAGCAACCAAAAAATACCTTAGAACACCCTAGCAACACCCTAGCAACTCACCAAAACACTATAGAACACCCTAGCAACTGCAAAATTACTTTAGAACACCCTAGCAATCACCCAAAATACATTAGAACATCCTAGAAACACCATAGCAACCAACTAAAATACCTTAGAACACCCTAGCAACACCCTAGCAACTCACCAAAATACTGTAGAACACCCTAGCAACTGCAAAATTACATTAGAACACCCTAGCAATCACCCAAAATACATTAGAACACCATAGAAAACACCAGAACACCCCAGCAACCACCTAGCAACCAACCAAAATACCTTAAACACCCTAGCAACACCATAGCAACCACCCAAAATACAATAGAACATCCTAGCAACACCATAGCAACCAACCAAATACCTTAGAACACCCTAGCAACACCCTAGCAACCAACCAAAATACCTCATAAGACCATAGCAACCACCCAGAACACCCTATCAACCACCCAAAATACCTTAACAACTGCCATTACTTTATGATTTTCTTACTTTAGATGTTATTATTTTAAATAGAATAATTATATGTATTATAAGTTTGATTTGATTATCATTTGATACTATTTTGCAAATCCATTTACACATTATACACTTTATTTGATATATTTTGAATGTTCGGCATAGGGTTATGCATGTGCGTGTGCATGAAACACTCGCTCCTTTATACAGCGACGATAGAGCAGCATTACATTTAGTTAATGTGACAAATGTGTGCCCACTCTTAAAACCCAAACGCCTTAATGCATTCGTCCTGGCGCTGACTCGACAAACACCTTGCTATTTACCATGTAATGCCATATAAAACATCCGCTCTGAATGTTCTGTAAAGAATCTGTGTTTACAGCGAAGTTGAGCAATCTGTCCCTGAAAAATAAATCAGAGCCTCCGTGCAGAATATGCAGACAGTTCGAAACATTTTTTTTGTGGTAACTTATTAAACCCGGCTTCCCCCCCATTCAGCGAATTTGCATGTGGCTTGTAGATTAATGCTTACCTGCCAATGATGATGCGTTCTCCCCTAAATCATCCTAGCTCCCATGGGCCACCGTACATTTGTAACACAATCCCCTTACCAGCCTTTTGAATCTGTGCCCTGTATTAAATCAGGTATTATATGACGAACAGCTGTTTATGTATTAATCACTTATAAAGATGAATTCCAGAGCCCGGCTGTAGTCTGTGCGGATCTGATGATGTTGTCGTAGAGTCATCCCGAATCAGAAGCATGACAAAAATCAATGATGTGCAGAAACACATTGAGGGGTCAGCATGAGAAAACACAACCTGCACCTGTTTAACATATCAGGATCTGCAAATGATCTGGATCAGTACCGCCATAAATCACTTCGATTAGGATTTTCATGGACGTTTGGCACTCGTGGTCGAGTCACATGGAACCGGCTCTGGATTATTACTGGATGAGAAAGAAGGAAGGTGGAGACGTCATGTTAAGAGTATATTTGGAACATCCATTTATTTACCAAAATAAATAAAAAATAACAAATTGACTAAATGACCCAACCTAGACCCAACCCAACCTAGAGATTTCAAATCTATCACTGACCAAAAGCTTTTTTTTTTTTTTTTTTTTTTTTTTGAGAAAAATGGTGTACACTCAAAACAATGCTGTGTTGGTTTAACCCAAATTTGGTTAAAATATGGACAAACCCAAATGTTGGGTTAAAAATGTAATTTCAAATTTTAACCCAACTTCAACTTTCACTTTCAACTGTAAATTTTATAATTGCATTTTTAACCCAACATTTGGGTTTGTCCATATTTGATATATATTGATGCATATTTTAACCCAGCATTTTTTTTAGTGTAGGATTTTGAAGAAATTGCAGAAATTGCTAGTAAATTTCATGAAAAAAGGAAGTAACACATTGAATTAAACATGATTTTGTTTTTTAAGCAGAAAGACTGAAAAGATACACTCTAAAAAATGCTGGGTTGTTTCAACCCAAATTTGAGTCAAATATGGACAAACCCAAATGTTCGGTTAAAAAAATGTAATTTGAAATTCAACTTTCATTTTCAACTGTACATTTTTTTAATCACATTTTTAACCCAACGTTTGGGTTTGTCCATGTTTGACCCAAACTTGGGTTGAAACAACCCAGCATTTTCTAGAGTGTATTTTCTTGTAAAACATATAAGCCTTTATATTTAAGTCATTACAAACGTATTTTTAATGCATTAATTATGCCTAACATTTTTTTTTTTACAGTATGCACAATGATAATTAAGTATGGAAATAATATGTCACCAGACTCAAGTCCCAAAAATGAAAATATAACATGTTTTATATCTATGGGAACACGCGTTTTTGTTGTAAATATATTTATTTTTTTGAACAATAGTAACTGAAAAAAAAAAAGAAAAAGCATTGAATATTAGCAGCATCATTCATATCATATGGGATTGTCCGCAATTATTTAGTTGAATGGATTGAATAATGATCGTCTCTAAAAGTGTTTGCAGTTGATTTGAAGCTAATGAAAGTGACCGTTCATAGGATCAAACTGGTATTGTGTAGTGTTTGACTAGCTCTCCTCCCAGTAGATTAGACAGTATAGCATGACTGGTGTAAATGTATACGTCCCGTCCTGATTGAGCCAGCATGTAGAGTCCATCTCCAGGGAGGATCAGCCGGCTACTGCGAACCTGAGAAACACCGGCAGTGAAAGACGGGAGAAGCGGCGCCAATTCTAATAAGAGAGCACGGGCCTTAAGAAACCACTAATAGTTCCTAAAGTTTCCCGTCCCATGAGCCTTAGCAGCAGGAGAGAGGGAGCCGAGTGGACGGCCGCTAATCAATGTCAGGCTGCTGTGTGTGTGTGTGTGTGTGTTGTGTGAGAGGAGGAGTATGAGGGGGACTCCTGAGAGCCAGAGAGACTGTGCAGGGCTCTGAATATTAATGTCCATTTCCGGCATGAAATACAGTAGCCTTGTTGGGTTGAACTGGCCTTACACTTCAGCAGACAACCGTCGTCCCTTCACTGAACACTGGTTCTCCTAATTAGGCTTGTCTCAGAGTGGGCGGAGCTTGTGTAGTTCACATCAACCAGTGGCAATAAGAAAGTGAAGAAAGCTCTCTTAAATTAAAACTAACAATTTTCTTTACTTTACTTTGCTTTACTGTACTTTACTTACTTACTTAACCGTACTTTACTTACTTAATCTTCGTTTACTTACTTAACCGTACTTTACTTACTTAATCTTACTTTACTTACTTAATTAACCTTACTTACTTAACCTTACTTTACTTATTTACTTTACCTTACTTTACATACTCACTTAATATTACTTTACTTTACTTACTTACTTAACCTTACTTTACTTACTTAACCTTACTTTACTTACTTGCTTAACCTTACTTTACTTACTTACTTTACTTACTTTACCTTACTTTACTTACTCACTTTAACTTACTTTACTTACTTATCTCACTTCACTTAACCGTACTTTACTTACTTAACCTTACTTTACTTACTAACTTAATCTTACTTTACTTACTTAATCTTACTTTACTTACTTAACCTTACTTTACTTACATACTTTACCTTACTTTACTTTACTTACTTATCTCACTTTACTTACTTAACCGTACTTTACTTACTTAACCTTACTTTACTTACTAACTTAATCTTACTTTACTTACTTAATCTTACTTTACTTACTTAACCTTACTTTACTTACATACTTTACCTTACTTTACTTTACTTACTTATCTCACTTTACTTACTTAACCGTACTTTACTTACTTACTTTACCTTACTTTACTTTACTTACTTATTTCACTTTACTTACTTATTTCACTTTACTTACTTAACCGTACTTTACTTAATCTTACTTTACTTTACTTACTTATCTCACTTTATTTACTTAACCGTACTTTACTTAACCTTACTTTACTTACTTACTTATCCTTACTTTATTTACTTACTTTACCTTACTTTACTTACTTACTTTACCTTACTTTACTTACTTATATCACTTTACTTACTTAACCGTACTTTACTTACTTAACCTTACTTTACTTACTAACTTAACCTTACTTTACTTACTAACTTAACCTTACTTTACTTACTTACTTTACCTTACTTTACTTACTTGCTTTACCTTACTTTACTTTACTTACTTATCTCACTTTACTTACTTAACCGTACTTTACTTAACCTTGCTTTACTTACTTAACCTTGCTTTACTTACTCACTTAATCTTACTTTACTTTACTTACTTACTTAACCTTACTTAACCTTATGTTACTTACTTAACCTTACGTTACTTACTTAACCTTACTTTACTTACTTTGTAACAGTTCTGGGGTGAGTTCACTTTTACTGGTGCTTTGGTGCTTCACTAGGGGGCGATGTCCTCAGTTCTGAAGGTGAGGATGCGGATATAAGCAGAGAAGAAGTGAAGTTAGATGTGAGCAGTAGCTCAAGGTATTCATCTGTGGTTGGGTTTTTGAGGATAAATTGTTATTTTCTTTGCTACTCATTTAAGCCTGATGTTCTAATTAAGCATAAGCTAAATACCTCTTGAGACAAGTTTGTCTATTGAACTGTTTTACTCTAAGTTTGCCGTGGGAATTATCAATGGATTATTGACTGAGTCTGTCATCTTTGAATTGATTGAACCCGTGGAACTTCCTGTGGAAACTGATTGACTGAAATCATCGCGCCATCATTGACTTTGAGAACGCTGTGACAAACTGCGTTGGAAACTCAGGTTTTTCTATCAAACAAATGACTGAACTGATATAAAAATATGGTATAGTATAGGTAAAATATAGGTATGTGTTTGCGTGGAGGGTGAACACGTTTGTTGTTACTTGTCTGGTACTTAAATATAATCACTGCAAAACTCAACGGATGGTACCCTACCTCTTTACAATGTTTTCATTCTGTCTTTTGTAATTCAAGATGGTATGTTACAACTTACTTACTTACCTTACTTACTAACTTACCTTACTTTACTTTACTTACAGTAATCAGTCATATAGATCTATGGTTTGTGTGTAAAGCACATGCAGGGTAAGGCATGGGATTCATACGGCAGGCCAGGTTTGATTTTGTGTTCTGTTGTCCTCTGTCTATCCCAAATAATTTCCTGTCCTTCTTTAGTTTTTTCTAACAACTAGCAATATACAACCAAATAAAATGCTTAATCATAGAAGTAATTAATGTGATTCATTAGACTGTTTCACCATACACTTTCTTCACGTTACCGTGACACGGAAGTAATGGTTGTAAAGAAGGGATTGATCTATAAACGGACACCAGTCTGATCAGCTTAATTCCCTGCGCTCTGTTTTTGTGTAGCTGTGTTGTGCACACAAACTCACCGCAAGCTCTCATGTAGATCAAATAGACCATGTAACCAACACATTAAACACAGAGCATGAACAGGAGAGCACCATCAGGTCGAGCGCCATGTAAACATTCCCACCACTGCTATTTATTTTGAGCTAGGGAGGTGGCAACACACTTACACTAGAGGCCTGTATTCTCCAGAGCTCTTCTATACAGAGGGAACGTTTGGTTGGACACTTCAAATGTTTGTCCATCATTACTTATCTACCCAGCCACCCATAGCACACGCTGTAATGTTCAATTGATCAAAAATTGATCAAAAATCTGCTGGATGATCAAACTGAGCATCAATGGGGAAGATAGGTGATTTAAGTAACTTTGAACATGTCAAGGTTTGTTGGCTGGACTGAGTATTTCAGAAACTGCTGATCTCTATTTTCACACACAAACATCTCTAGAGTTTATCAGTTCTGTCGGTGAAAATGTCCAGTTGATGTCAGAGGAGAATGGCAAGACTGATTGAGCTGATAGAAAGACATCCATAACTCAAATAAGAACTCGTTACACCTGAGGTCTGAAGAAGAGCATCTCTGAACACACAACACGTCAAACCTTGAAGCAGAAGAAACACACTGGTGACACTCCTGTCCACTGAGGTTACAATTCACATGAGCTCACCAAAACTGGACAGATTGAGTAACGTCACCTGGTCTGTTGAGTCTCAATTTCTGCTGCAACATTCAGATTTGGCGTAAACAACATGAAAGCATTGATCATCCTGCCTTGTATCAATGGTTCTGGCTGCTGGTGTAATGGTGGGTGGGATGTTTTCTTGGCTCACTTTGGGCCTCTTACCAACGGAGTATCATTTAAACACCACAGCCAACTAGAGTTTTGTTGCCGGCCACGTCCATCTCTTCTTTCACAATCTTCCAGTAGAATAACTCACACGTCACAGAATTCAAATCCTCTTAAACTGGTTCATCATGACAGTGAGTTAACAGAGCAATGCGAGCATTTGTGCTTATAAAACTTAAACTTTTTTTTTTATTTTTTAAATGACCGCTCTTTTTGCTAGATAAGACTGGAATGGTTGAAAGCATTTTGAACAGTTCGCAGTTTGCACTGAAACTGTCTTTTGGACCTTGAACCGTTTGGACCCCATTGAAGTCCATTATATGGAGAAAAATCCTGGAATGTTTTCATCAAAAACCTTAATTTCTTTAGGTTTCAGTGAGCTCACCACCAGATCTCAATCCAATAGAGCATTTTTTAGGATGTACTGGAATGGGAGATTCACATCATGGATGTACAGCCAACAGATCTGCAGTAACTGTGTGATTCTTTCCTGACATATGGACCAGAATCCAAGGAAGTTTCCAGAAGCTTGTTGAATCTGTGCCATGAAGAATTAAAGGAGTAGTTCACTTTTGAAAAAAAAAAATACTTTTGCTGATAATTTACTCACCCCCATGTCATCTAAGATGTCCATGTCATTCTTTCTTCAGTCGAAAAGAAATTAAGGTTTTTGATGAAAACATTCCAGCATTTTTCTCCATATAATGGACTTCAATGGGAACCAAACGGTTCAAGGTTCAAAAGACAGTTTCAGTGCAAACTGCAAACTGTTGAAAGGGCTTTAAATGATTCCAGACGATGAATAAGGATCTTATCAAGCGAAACGATTGCTCATTTAAAAAAATAATAATAATAACAAAGTTTAAGTAAATAAGCTCGCCTTGCTCTGTACTGTGACGCACGTTTGTGACTCTCCTCATCAAAATGAACAAATCTTTTTCCGAGTCATTCAACGAGCGAAATGACCAAATTGACTCAGAAAAAAGATTTGTATAAAACTGTTGAAGGACATGGCTCACTCCTACCTAGGATTGAACCTGACTTTAGACTTGGACCTTCACCAATACACCATCAATACCCCAGCGATGGAGTTATGGGGGGGAAAGTAATACATGAACTCTTGTAGATATTTGTTTTATTCCTCACCCACGTTGTAAATGTCCACAGGCAGCTTTACTGTTCTCTGACAAGTGAGACATTTCCATGCTTTCCATGACCTCTATGAAACAGCGTTTGCCTCTTTCTCCATTCACCATGGCAGCGGCGATGTGGTGTTCACTGCAACACGGCTGTTTGCAATTTTCCAAAGTCCGCTTGAGAAATAGAGGTCATTATTTGAATGAATTTAGAATGATGGGGTTTACATGCGCCGAGACATGTTTACTTTCACTGTTTTCCATGCCTCCCATTGTGACCGGTGACGCCCGGGTCCAAATGAGACTGGACAGATCCGGGAACAGTTGGTTCCAAGGGCCCGTGTAAATGATGGTTGAGGTCTGCTTGCCAGTCCTGATCTTGGGCATGAAACAAGAGGTGTTGGCTTTGGGAATTGCACTTAAGTCTACAAGGTGGCTTGGTGGAGAACAGGTTTGGAGGCATGCGCTCTTGGTGGTGTGCTTTCTGTGGCAGGGTCCGCGAGGCACATCCATCTTCTTGCCACTCCAGTGACGGCAAAGCAAACAGAGAGAACAAACCCCCCATACACTCAAGAACCCCCAAGATCCAAGAGCTCTCCAAAACGGCAGCACTGATAATACGAAAAAGCCAGGATGTGTGTGGAGAATTAGGAAAATATTGAAATCAAAATCCCATTTATTTCATTGCGTAGACTTTCCATCATGCTTAATGTACTGGTTGGACTTACGTTTCAGTGCTCTAAACTGAGTTATGTGTATTTTTCTGGTCTTATTTATAATCGCATGAAGGTCACCATGGCATCTTAATGCGCTTTCCCACACATTTGCCATCACTCCATCACAAACTCTTGGAAACACTGAAGATGCTGCTCGTGAATGCAAAGGGAACCTTAAAAACATAATTAATCCGGGGGGAAAAAAAACCCGACACTCATGTTGTTTCAAACTTGTATGACTTTCTATCATCTGTGCAACACTGGTCTACAATGAATGGGGACTGGAGCCTTTAAAACTTCTTAAATGATGAAGAAATCGCATAAGAGCTCATTAAAGCAGTCTATATGGCTGGTTTGCTATAGTAGCTTTGTGCCAAGAACAGACCGACATCTAAGTCTTTATTTAATGATAATCACCCCCTTCGTGAAGCTGTTAATCAATCGATCTGATTTATGAATGAATAAGTCTGATTTGTGAATAACTCTTTGATGAAATAATCTCTAAAAAGAAGAAGAATTCAACAAGGTGTTGAAAGCGTTCTTTAGAAATGTTGGCCCATATTGATAGGATAGCATCTTGCAGTTGATGGAGATTTGTGGGATGAAGCTCCCGTTCCACCACATCCCAAAGATGCTCTATTGGGTTGAGATCTGGTGACTGTGGCGGCCATTTTAGTACAGTCAACTCATTGTCATGCTCAAGAAACCAATTTGAAATGTGAAGTATCCTGCTGGAAGTATCCATCAGAGGATGGGGACATGGTGGCCATAAAGGGATGGACATGGTCAGAAACAATGCTCAGGTAGGCCGTGGCATTTAAACGATGCCCAATTGGCACTAAGGGGCCTAAAGTGTGCCAAGAAAACATCCCGCACACCATTACACCACCAACACCAGCCTGCACAGTGGGAACAAGGCATGATGGATCATGTTCTCATTCTGTTTACGCCAAATTCTGAGACATGTTTCCAGTCTTCAACTGTCCAATTTTGGTGAGCTCTTGCAAAATGTGGCCTCTTTTTCCTATGTGTAGTGGAGATGAGTGGTACCCGGTGGGGTCTTCTGCTGTTGTAGCCCATCCGCCTCAAGGTTGTGTGTGTTGTGTCTTTGCTGCATCCCTCGGTTGTAACGAGTGGTTATTTCAGTCAAAGTTGCTCTTCTATCAGCTTGAATCAGTCGGCCCATTCTCCTCTGACCTCTCGCATCAACAAGGCATTTTGGCCCACAGGACTGCCGCATACTGGATGTTTTTCCCTTTTCACATCATTCTTTGTAAACCCTAGAAATGGTTGTGTGTGAAAATCCCAGTAACTGAGCAGATTGTGAAATACTCAGACCGGCCACGCTCAAAATCGCTCAAATCACCTTTCTTTCCCATTCTGACATTCAGTTTGGAGTTCAGGAGATTGTCTTGACCAGGACCACACCCCTAAATGCATTGAAGGAACTGCCATGTGATTGGTTGATTTAGATAATTGCATTAATGAGAAATTAAACAGGTGTTCCTAATAATCCTTTAGGTGAGTGTATATGCTTTTTAATGTTGATGATCACATTATTTTACATATGCATCTGCTTCCGTATGCTCTTGCTTATTGCTGCTTCGTCTTCACATATGTTTTGATCGAGAGATTCAGTAGCCTACGCTAAAAGAGCAGCTTCTCGCACAAATCTTTTGAATGTCCTCAGAAGACCTGGAATACAGTGCTCAGATCTTGTGGACTACTTGTATGATGCTTTTATGATATTTTGATGGTGATTTAGTTTTCGCAGTCCAGTAGCCTACTATATGAAACTACAGTATATATGCAATATATCAACCTAGGACTATTATTCAACATCTCTACACATCAATGTGCTGTCAAGGTTTTACTTTTGCAAACTGGTCATGAGACTTTTGCACAAGCTATGTTATTGTACATACTGTCCAATAGTTTTAGTTATATATTTTTCTTAAAGGTGATACCACAAAGATGAATGCTCTTTATTGTCACATCATTTTGTCGCACTCTTCCCCCGTCTGTCGTCTCTTGCCCCAGGGCCGGTTGGGTTTGTAGCTTTATTTGACATGCATTACCACAGCCGTTGAGAACACAGCCTCTTTTAGAGTTGTTACCTGGAGCTAAAAGAGAGCTACATCGTTCAGCACTTGACGTGGCTATCATAATACTTAGTCCCAGACAGACCTCGTGCCCTGGCAGAAACCACAGACTGCACCGTGACACAGTCTCTGCAGCTTTAACGGGTGAAACCCGAGCCGTGTTTCCCTCTCGGAGCGCTTTTAGGAACAGTATTCTCTGTACGGGAACACACTGGCCTATAGTGAGCGCGGAGGTGAATGAGTCTCTGTGCAGGACTAACTGGCCTGTTCTGTCGCCTGCTAAATATAGAACATCAACAATGGAAAGAGGAAGTGCTTGAGTGATGCTGAGATAGAGCTGTCACGTTCATGTTTGTTGATATTCAGTCGACAAATACGCTAGCTTTAAAAACCAGTGTAAACAAAACCTGACTCGCTGGGACTGAAATTGGATCTGTAATGTAACATTAAACAGATCATTACAAAGGCACACATAAATTAGTATTTGTAAATCACCTTAGTGTTTGTTTGTTTTTTAACACTTTATTTCAACAGTAGCCTACATTTTACCTTGTCAACTTATTCTACTAACCCTAACCCTATGTCAACTAACACTCTACTACTTATACAATAATGACTGCTATTGAAATGTATAGTCGACAAGTTACTTTGTACAACTTCTAAAGTGGATTATCTATAAAATGTAACCAATTGTAGTCTTATTATTTACAATATGATTCATTAATCAAATTACAATGCAAATGCTCAATAATGATAAGCCTCAGAATGAAGAATGAATTTCAATAAAGTTTCTGCAGTTCTTTGAGAAAAGAAAAACTGTTTCATTTTCTTAATGCATTTTATTATAGTAAAAAGAAATAATACATTAAAATTACTTCCAGACTATTTTAAAACACAAAGCTGTTTAGTTAAACGTTTCCCCTAAAATAGACTCTTGTAACTGTTGTGTATAAGCAAAAGTATTTTAGGGAAATAATTGATTTGAGTCTTAATTTAAATTTCATATACTTAAAGGATTAGTTCACTTTTCACTTAGATCAAACACTTAAATCACTCTTATTTCACTTCTGGAATTATGGAAATCCAAGATTGCTCACTGCACTATGTAAAAAATAAATAAATAAAAAAAAAAAAATTCATGTCATCCAAGATGTCCATGACTTTCTTTCTTCAGTCGTAAAGAAATTAAGGTTATCAAGATGAACAAACTTTTTTCCGAGTCATTTTGTTCATTCAATGACCCGGAAAAAGATTCTTTCATTTTGACGAACAAGTTCGAACAGGAGAGTCACGAATGTGCATCACAGAACTGAGCAAGACGACCATTTTAGCTTATAAAACTTAAACTTTGTTATTTTTTTTTTTTAATTGAGCGATCGTTTTGCTTGATAAGACCCTTATTCATCGTCTAGAATCATTTAAAGCCCTTTGAACCTGCACTGAAACTCTCATTTGGACCTTGAACCGTTTGGACCCCATTGAAGTCCATTATATGGAGAAAATCCTGGAATGTTTTCATCAAAAACCTTAATTTCTTTTCGACTGAAGAAAGAAAGACGTGGACATCTTGGATGACATGGGGGTGAGTAAATTATCAGCAAAAGTTTTTTTTTTTTTTAAAGTGAACTGATCTCTAATCAAAAAACTGGTCCAATAAGAGAAAAAGAAACGGGCTACTAAACAAACATACATAACATATGTAATACCTACACTCTTAGAAGAAATGGTTCTATTTAGAACCAGAAATGGTTCCATCCCCCGCTTCATATATGGAATTTTAAAATGCTTCTATATAGAACCTTTTTTTTTTTTGGTAAAAGGTTCTATTGGCCAAGTATGGAACCCCAGGGTT
Organism: Pimephales promelas; assembly: GCF_988280905.1. Lineage (NCBI taxonomy): Eukaryota > Metazoa > Chordata > Actinopteri > Cypriniformes > Leuciscidae > Pimephales > Pimephales promelas. Next base: position 2,579,296 of record NC_142785.1, on the reverse strand, counting down.
CTATATAGAACCCAGAGGAACCCTTTTTTAAGTTTTAGGGGTTCCAAATACGTAGCGCTAATAGAAGGTTCTATATGGAACCTTTTCTTCTAAGAGTTGAGCAGGCATATTCTGCCTTTTCTTAATACAAAATCAACGTTAAATAATATTTTATCATGCGTTCACGCTTTTAATGTCCAATCTTTTGGTTAATCCTATTATTGTATAATTTTTCCTCAAACCAGACAGGAAGTTCCATCATAATGGCCCACATTAATGTAATACACATTTCGTCTGTAAATTTGGGAATTTAGGGTCAGTTTTTGAATCGCTAACACCCTTAAAAAGTTGCTACTTTATTTTAGTAGTTCACTAATTTTTCCACCCTTAAAAGTCTTGCTTAAATAGCCAAGTAATAAAAATGTCCCCTTATCTTTCCTTTCCTTATATTTTCTGAGTGTTTCACGCCAAGCCATATACACCATATGGAAAAGAAAACGGACAGCAAAAATACTTGTGGATAATTACTGAAAATGAGCAGTAATGAGCAATATCCATGAGCGTTTAGGTGCAGGGATCATAAATAGACCTGACAGCGAGAGGGAGAAACCAACCTGCGTTAATAGCGTTATGCTCCACCTTACTGAAATCCATCTTTCAGCTGTAAAATCATAAATGCAGACTTTTCCTTTTCCGCTTTTTCATTGGTTATTAGTAATACTGTTTCCTTACCAAGTATCCACACCTATGTAACATTAGAAATCTTTACAGTTTTGTCTACGTGTTATTTCTTATTCAGAATAGTCTCATTGACGTCATAGACTCTTGTTCCAAAAATAAACCTGGAGGAACGAGGGAGGGGATGAATTTGAGGGGAACTCAGGAAACCACTTGCATATTATTCTGGTTTTAGAATGTGCTCCATAACCCCTTTTTTTTCTTTTAATAAAAATGATCACGCTGGCATTCGGGGTTCGTATAAAGCATGAAACTCATGTGCAAGTTTCTGGCTTTCTTGAAACTGGAGCTGATGGTTGGGGAACATGTCTGAGGTGGGAAAGATGATCAACTCCTTGCAAACGTGCCATCGCTTATGAATGTTTCCCGCAACACACGGTCAGTGTCGCAACAGTCGTTTCCCTTTAATTAAGCTCAAAACCAAATCCGCAAACCTTTATCCAGCAACCCACTTGCTAAGAACGGTAACATTACACTCTTGTAGCAAACTGTTCCGATCATATAGACTGCGTCTGGTGCAGTCATTGCTAACAAACTCTGGCAGAGTGACTGGCATGTTTGCAGGGTGAAAGTGGAAATTAATTTGATCCTGACCACATTTTGTTGTTGAATTCACCCTTGGTTATTGCAGCAAGCTGTTCACAGAATCCACTATTAGGTGCCTCCTGTGCCTCGTATATATTTTGGCTAGACTGGTCGGATTGTTGAGGTCTTTGTGGAAAGAAACCTTTTTTTCTTTTTTTTTTAGCTGGGTACCATTTGTTGCACTCAAAGAAGAGTTAAAAGCAACCTAGGCTCATTAGAAAGAGCATGTTTGCAAAAAAAAAAAAAAAAAAAAGGACCAATACATGCAAATCACTGCAGTTTCCAGCTGAAATGAATACAAGTTGGTTTAACTTAAAAAAAAAATGATGTAACCTGGTTGCCTTAAAATGTTAAGTTCATTGAAATAGAAAAAATTAGTTAATACAATGAAGGAGATTGATTTAATCATCAGAAACTCAAAATATTATGTTATCTGAACCACATTAATCATTTAAGTTGATTTAACAAAAGAAAAAAAATGTTGTGATTACAAATCATGAACATATTTTATTTTTACTTCTTTAATTTTTTTGCACACAGATTATTACAGGGGCAGATTATTGACATGGTTTCCCACATGGAACGAACCTATATAAACGTATGTCTTTTAATATTTGAAATAGGTTTTTAATATATGTGACGTATATAAAATTGGCCGTTTTCCTATATTATATGTACACTGTCCAAAAATATTGTTGGTTTAACTTAAAAAAATGAAGTAAAATGGTTGCCTTAAAATTTTAAGTTCATTGAAATAGAAAAATTGAGTTAATGTAATGAAGGAGATTGGTTGAATCATCTGAAACTCAAAATGTTATGTTATCTGAACCACATTAATTATTTAAGTTGATTTAACAAAAGAGAAAATGTTGTGATTACAAATCATGAACATGTTTTTTTATATGCATATGCATATATCTATATATCTATACATCTATATATATATATATATATATATATATATATATATATATATATACTGTATATGTGTGTGTACATGTACTTATATAGATGCATATTTTCACATATATTTCAAGATTTCAAGATTTTTATTTGTCACATTCACAGTTATACAGAATATACAACCTGTAGTTAAATGTAAACTAGGGTCCACTCCAAGATAGTGCAATATTATAAATACTAAACATCAATTAACAATTTGGATAAATAAAGATAAAATTTCTAGTAATATAAATATAATATAGGCTAATCTGGTAATATTTACATACAGAAATGTGCAGACAATGGTAACGAAGTAGTTACATAGTAGCAGTGTGAAATGCAAAATAATGCAAGAAAGGTATAGCTGCATTATAATAAAACAATCAATGGATATATACATGTATGCATGTATGCATGCATATATGTGCATATAAACTACATATAGGTTCTTTCCATGTGGGTTGTAAATTAACACATTTTGACGTTTGCATCACATAATCAGCTCCATATGTGTGTGTTTTCTGCTAGTAAACTCAGCTGGTACAGCATTGCGTTTGTGATGTGAAACGCCCCGATAAAAGAGCTCAAAGACTTGCAGAAGCAAGATACAATAGCGTGGTTGCATGGTCAGGTATGTATTATTCTGAACCACCGAGATACAAAAACAGTTCTGTTTTAATGACTCTCTTGTCATTTCACTTTCAAAGAGTTGCAATACGTGCAAGAAACGACGTGACATCAATTAGCAGAAATATCGCCACATGCATGTTTTTCTAACGAGTTGATTCAAAGAGTTTAAAATATTAGACATTTTAGCATATTCCTAACTTGAAAAAGGCATCATTTCCAGGAATACAAATGTGGCAGGTTTTCTATCATTCTCTGCCTGTTTTTGAAGGGTTCATTGCGAGTCGGGTGTGTGTGTGTGAGGACAGATCGCTGCTGTGACGACAGGGTCTGGCGGGTGACCTCTGGAAGTCAGATAGAGACCTCATCTGGGTAGAGAGGTGAAAAGGTAAAGCCAGCCTCTGGAGTTTTTCTCCTTTCCCTCATTTAGAGCAGAACCGATGGAGTTTATGGGCCTACAACACTCTCAACACGCCCAGGCTTGGCGACAGACTTTATTGCCATTTTCTAATTAAAGAAACCATAAAATCAGAGGGGGGTACGTCCAGTCTGTGTTGACGTGAAGTCGCCATGGCTGCATGTGTGCAAGAGTGAGACGCAGGTTGTCTTCCATACAGCCTGACATGTGGAAACACACAGGTTTGAGAGTTAAAGTTAATGGGGAGTTAGAATAAACACAAATGGGGACACTTTTTTTAAGAAAGGTCAACCTGTTCACAGAGCTGTGGGGGACACCGGGGCTAGTTGTCACACGGGGCTGCCTGTTCTCACGTGACTGCGTCTCGTGTATTGTCGTGTAATTTAAACGCGAAATTGAGTTTCTACGTGAAAAATCTTTTTAAATTAGATACATTTTTTGTGAATTATGTCCAAAAAACGTATTTGCTATAATAACTTGTATATAATCATATTTTGTAATTAAAAAAATAAATTCTATTCTTTGATATAGGCAAGAGCCAACTACATTATGAAGGAAATTTTCAAATTAAAGATTTACACTGTAAAAAAATATTGATGGTTTAACTTAAAAAAGTAAGTAACCTGGTTGCCTTAAATTTTTAAGTTCATTGAACTGGAAAAAGTGAGTTAATACAATGAAGGAGATTAATTTAACCATCAGAAACTCAAAATTATAAGTTATCTGAACTAAATAAATGATTTAAGTTGATTTGACAAAAGAAAAAATGTTGTGATTACTACACTGTAAAAAAATATTGTTGGTTTAACTTAAAGTAAGTAACCTGGGTTGCCTTAAAATTTTAAGTTCATTTACCTGGAAAAAGTGAGTTAATACAATGAAGTAGAAACTCAAAATAATAAGTTGTCTCAACTATATAAATTATTGTAAAGTTGATTTGACAAAAGAAAATATGTTGTGATAACAAATCTTGAAAATATTTATTTACAGTGTAATTGCGTTTTAAGACAATAAGTGTACTGCATTTTACAGGTTGTTTTATTTATTAATAGCATTTTAATTTATGTATTTATTTATTTGTTCGTTTGCATTACTTGTTGCCCCAAAACAGTATATTTTGTATTTTATAATAATTATTTACTGTTTCATTTTGTTACAAAATGTCTAATATGGTAGGTTACATTGTGACAACTTGCCCCATTTAATATGACCACTTTTGACATACACTGTAAAAAATGGATATGCTTTATCTAATCAATAAAATTGTGGCAACAGATTACAAGCAATATTATTAATTCAGTCCAACAAATTAGAATTGAGTAACGATGAATCAAATTTTTCCTTGAAATTAACCATTTAAAATGAGTAAAGAAAAAAAAAACCTGAATAACAGACAGATGTCAAAGATTAATTAAGGACTCTTTATTTTATAATGCCAACATTGAAGACACCTGATGTTAACAACCAGAATCACTGAAGGAGAAAACCGTCTAAAACAAACTTAAAACAAACACTGATCACCATAATGGTGACTTAAATTTACTTTAAAAAAAAAGGTTTTACTCATTTTAAATGGTTAACTTTTAAGGAATTAATTTGATTAGTTATTATTCAATTCTAATTTGTTAAATTGACTTAATAATATTGCTTGTAATCTGTTGCCACAATCTAGCACATTCATTTTTACAGAGTTGTAAATAAGTTTATATTGTTTTAAAGAAGTCTCTTCTGCTCATCAAAGCTGATTTATTTGATCAAAAGTACAGTAAAAACAGTAATATTGTGAAATATTTCAATTTAAAATAGCTGTTTTCTGTGAATATATGTTGAACTGTGATTTATTCGTGTGATTTATCCAGTCTTCAGTGTCACATGATCCTTCAGAAATCACTCTAATATGAGGATTTGATGCTCATTTCTTCACTCTTTTTTTTGTTTTTTTTTTGTGGAAAGCAGGTTCAAGATTATTTGATTAAAATTTAAAGTTTTGTAAAGTATAATTTTTTATTTTTTTTTTACATTAGAAATGTTGTTGTCACTTTTGGTCAGTTTAATCCATCCACACTGAATAAAATGATGAATTTCTTTTGAACTTTTGAATGGTAGTGTAGTATTACCACTGTAGACTCATAACTTCCTCTTTTTTTTGTTAATTGAGCAGTTCTTTAACAACCTGTGAAGAAAGAGGCTTTATGTCAGATGTGTGTGTGCTGGAGACCGCGATGACGGAAGGAGACAGTGGTAAATGTGTCATCTCTCAGAAAAGCAGGAAAAATAGGCTGAAATCCGTCAGTGTCGGAAAGAACTGACATTCGTCCTTTATTAAACGTATTTAAAAATACATATATAAATCATATTTTAATGAAACAAGACACAAAACCTTCATATCTATGCCAAATGCAATATAGCCCCCCAATTAGATGTTGTTGTTTCTTTCGGTTCTTTTGAAGGAAGATTTGCAAATTGTCACGGTGAGGTAAATTAATAGGCCAGTTTCTGTGATGTCATCAGACCTGAGCCGCTCACTGAGGCGTCTGTGGCGCTGCCTGAGTCAGTCTAGGTAATGACAGGTCCATCATTTTTTCCAGCCCAAGCCTCGCCCCACAGACCTGCCCGTCCGGAGACCAGTAATAGACTGGGACAGGCCTCTCCAGAGACCCCACACTGCCCCGGGGCCGAGCGACCAAACACCTATAGCCGTGATACTCTTGATGTGTTTCAACTGTGCCAACTAACACTGGCCTATCTGAACCCCTAAACTAACAAACGTCACCCTCTGTTTCCCTTTGCTTTAGTGTCCTCTCTCTCGGGACACAGCGCAGGGGTAAAGGAATGTTCTTGTGGAGTTTTCTAATTAACAAGCTGTGTTCCTGCAACCCTTGAGCTCCTGCTATTGGTTTTATTGTGTTTTGTCATGTGACTCTGATGGAGATGATGAGATTCTAGAGAGTCTAACGTTGAGAACTGAGTAACACAAAACCTGTCGCTTCCTGATCGTTGCGCGGGAATAGTAACGCGTGAAGTTATTATGTTATTATGTAATGGAGCATATTGCATCACTGTAAAAAACATTTTCAAGATTTGTTATCACAACATATTTTCTTTTGTCAAATCAACTTTATAATAATTTATTTAGTTGAGATAACTTATTATTTTGAGTTTCTGGTGGTTAAATTGATCTACTTCATACATTGTATTAACTCACTTTTTCCAGTTCAATCAACTTAAAATTTTAAGGCAACCCAGGTTACTTACTTTCTTAAGTTAAACCAACAATATTTTTTACAGTGTAGTAATCACAACATTTTTTTCTTTTGTCAGATCAACTTAAATAATTTATTTAGTTGAGATAACATATAATTTTGAGTTTCTGATGGTTAAATTAATCTCCTTCATTGTATTAACTCACTTTTTCCAGTTCATTGAACTTAAAATTTTAAGGCAACCAGGTTACTTACTTTTTTAAGTTAAACCATCAGTGTTTTACTGGAAATGTTGTGGAAATTAGTATTAATTTTAATAATTGTCCTCTGTAAATGCACTTATTTGAACCCAATTTTGGGTCAAAAATGGACAAACCCAACTGTTGGGTTAAATTTATAAATTGCATTTTTTTTTAATCCAACAATTGTCCATATTTGACCCAAAATTGGGTTAAAACAACCCAGCATTTTTTTAGAGCATACTTCTTTCGACAATTTTGAAATTAGTTATTCGATAAATACACAATCAATAAACTCTTGTCAAGGCAGACTTGTTAAGTAAATCATCGAATTTCAATACTGTTACTTTTACCACTGTTTATTTTATACATTAGCTTTATAAATTGTGTATTAAAAAAGAAAGTTTTCTGCAAAAGATGACGACAACTTCTTAAAAACAACAAAATATTTTTTTAATAAATTAATAAAATAATTAGGGCTGTGCAAAAATTAATTGTGATTAATCGCATCCAAAATAAAAGTCTGTGTTTACATAATATATTTGTGTCTGCTGTATAGAATTATTTTGCATATATAAATACCTATGAATGCATGTATATATTTAAAAATTATTTGCGCTTAAATTCTGTATATACATATAAATACATAATCTATATTATATAAATATAAATATTTTATATATGAATAAAACATTTTCTTAAATATATGCATGCATGTGTTTGTATTTATATATACAAAATAATTATATACAGCACACACAAATATATTATGTAAACACAGACTTTTATTTTGGATGCGATTAATCGCAATTAATTTTTGCACAGCCCTAAAAATAATCAAATCACACACAGGTCTAAGAATCATATATTTAAAGGGGTCATGAACTGGCTTTTTAAATTTTATTATATTGTTGTCTGAGGTGAACTTATGACGTTCGCTTGGTTTTTGCATTCAAAAACATCAAAATGAATAAGTAATAGGCTATTTTCTACCCTAGTTTTGAGCCTAGCCAACCCGATCTCACGGGAATTCGTACGAATTTTACGAGGTGGCTAATTCGTAACAATTTGTACGACCTCACTCATATTTTACGAATTAGCCAATTCGTATGAATTCGTACGGATGACCTACCCCTGACCCCGCCCCTAAACGTAACCACCACGTGGGTTTAGACAAATCATACAAATTCGTACGAGTGAACTCGTATGAATTAGTATGAATTAGCCACTTTTGAATCACTCGTACGAATTGGTCGTGAGATAGCGTAGGCCTAGCTGAAAAACGCTGGGTTTTTATGGGCGTCTCGCACTGAAGACTTGGAAGTAAACGCCCACTGCTGTGAGTGGAGAACAGTTTTGCATATTATAATGAGTTTCGACTCACTCGTCGGTGCACGTGGGGGAAATTGCTCTGAAAACGTCCAATGTTGTAAAATGGCAACCGGAATGATTCGCCCATACATGTTCGACCCAGAGTCCGTGTGTTGCACCATTCCCGTCAGATCCAATATAGACGGCACAGCACCGTTCTTTACTCTTAATCGCTCTGCAAAACAAGTCTTGATTACAAAACAATCCTCAGTGAAATGAAGCGAACAGACAGTCAATGTTCAGCTGGAACGTCATTAAAAATAAAGTTTATCCATGCAGTCCTATTGGAATCCAGAGGAAGCTTACTGTATGCAGCGACTGTCTTCTTCCACAATATTCTGTATCGCTCGGTAGATCGATCCGGTTTGTCATCAGGAGGTAGGCATCTATGTTATTTAGCTATGCGTGTAATGCGCGAATCGGTGGGCGGGGCTAAACCGGCCGTGTTGAAGTAGGCGTGGTGTTTTATCCTCTTTGATGTCATAGTTCCCCGCTTTGAAAAACAAGTTTTGCTGGGGCTGGTGTCAATAAAAGCTTTTAAGGACGTTTTCAGTTCTGAAACTTACAGGATATTCTTATAATATGATGACCTCTTAGATGTCAAAAGCTCAAGGAAAATTTGATTTTTCTGTTCATCACCCCTCTAAAATGAATCACTTTAAGAATTTCTTTCATAAAACTGTCCCAGACTTACGGAGGCGTATTGCATTCACTTGAAGAAAAAAAAAAATCTACTCTGTTTTTCTGAATTAACGAGTTAATTTTTCATGAGACAAAAAATTTGCTCCGTTTTTCTGAATTAACGAGTTAATTTTTCATGAGAAAAAAAGTTTTTGCTCTGTTTTTCTGAATCAACGAGTTAATTTTTAATGGAATTTTTTTGAACACGAAGGAAGATAAACATTCTTCCAGATATCTTCCTTTGTGTTCAGCAGAACAAATAAACACATAGAGGTTTGGAACAACATGAGGGTGAGTAAATACTGACAGAATTTTCATTTTTGGGTGAACTAACCCTTTAATGTTAGTGTTAGTGTGTTAGTGTGTTGTTGTTAGTGTGTTAGTGTTAGTGTACGAGGGAGAGAACAGTTTGTACAGTACAAAAATCATGTCTATAAAAGTAGGAAAGTCCCCATAAAACATGGAAACTCAGCATGTGTGTGAGGAGGAATGTGACCGCACACCCTCAGAGTGTGAAGCGTAACAGTGCCGGTCATCACACACAAGCAGGTGTGTGTCATCACATGTGGTCAGCTGACGTCCTGGTTATTTTTAGTGCTCGCTGGTTCCAGCATATGATGTCACTGACCCAGAAACACACAGACACAACAGAAGATCACGTTGCGTTTCTGGGTGTGAGCACACACAGACAGAGTGACGACGTGGGAATCAGAAGGAAATGAAAGTTCTTCCTGATTTGACTGGGATCATCATGATCTGTATAATGATTGTCTCCGTGTCTGTGAGTCGTCCGTGTGGAATGCCGGCTGTTTTTAACGTCTCATATTTGTGGAAAGTTTTTTGGAGCGTTTTCAATCTCATCTCTTGGTTTGGACCCAAGGCGGCAGGCTGTGTGTTTGTCATGTTGAGTATGAGGGGGCGTTCGTGCCCTTCGCTCTTCAGGAGAGTGGCTCCCTGCCAAAACTTAGAGAAAGTTCCTCATCAGTGTAACATTGGTCCTGAACAGCGTAGGATTGAGCTGTGGAGACGTGACTTTGGCGACGACTCGACATATGTATGTCGGCTTGTGTTTTCACAAAAACATTGCGGCAAAAAAACTGTTTGCATCTTTACTTTACAAAGATCATATCATTCATTATTTATTATTTTTACTTTGGTTTCTCTTGGGATGCACTTGTAATGTTAGTATCAAGTGCAAAAAAGAGAGTGTCAACAATAAATAAATAAATAAATACGATGAAAAATGTTTGTCAAGCACAAAAATGCAATAAAATTACACTGGATTACGTTTGTGTCCTTTTGAGACACTAAAAATGGGTTCATTTTGTAGGTACAACTAGATGGTGGATTATTATTATCAGGTTTTTTTTTTTTTTTTCAATCCAATAAGCATTCACTTCCCTTAATTTTTTAAAGACATTATGATAATAAAAGATCACATTTCTACAGATTTTTAATTTTTTTATTATTATTATTTGTATTTCTAATTTTTATTTATATCAGGGCTGTCAAACGATTAATCACATCCAAAATAAAAGTTTGTGTTTACATAATATATGTGGGGGCACTGTGTTTTATATATATATATATATATATAAATACACACACATGCTTGTAATATTTAAATTTTCATGTATATACTGTATATAGATTTATATAAAATTTATATTATATATAAATATAAATATTTTATATATAAATATTTTTTTTCTTAAATATACATGCATGCGTGTGAATTTGTATATATGAAATAATTCTACACAGTTCACATCTCAATCTTCTAAAGGAAGAAGTTTCCATTTAAATAATGCAGTTCTTTAATATAAATAAATAAAATAAAATGATATATATTTTCTATATTTTAATATTATAATTTATTAAAGTAAAAAGTAAACTTAAGTAATTTATAAGTAAAAAAATATTATATATATATATATATACATATATATATATATATATTAATAATTACATTATTTAACTTATTTTGATATCATTATGATATCAAAGCTTATTGACATTTGGATTTTTTAATTTATTTTTTTATTTTAATAAATTTTAATATTAAAATATACAAAATATATATCATTTTTATTTTATTTATTTATTTTAAAGAACTGCTTTATTTAATTGGAACCTTCTTCCTTTATTATGATATTAGGGCTTATTGAATTTAGATTTTTTTTTTTTTCCCTATTTTTTGACCCAAACCCATATCACCATTTTTTTTTTTTTTTTTTTTTTTTTTTTTTTTGAGTTATTCTGCTGCTTAGGAATAATATAATCTGTTCTATGGAGCTTTTATGTATCAAACTTCACAATTTTATTCTTTATTTTGCATATCAGGTCAGGTGCAAATTACCTTTTTTCTTTTTTCTTTTTTTCCTCTATTTTTTGGAAGCTGTGACAGGACACACTCTTCCCGCATGAGCACCAAGCCCCCTTTCACCTTGTTTATTTACTCTCTCATTAGAGAGGGAGAGGCTCTCCATCAGAACACTCTCTCGCTCTCTCTGTCTCCCACTTACCTGACATTGATCCTGTGGAAAAATATACAGAAGACTCACTTATTTCTGAAACACTTACATTCACAAACACACACACACACACTTGCAAAGTTAAAAATGCTTTGTATTTTGTATTTATATTTTTATTTATACATAGCCTATTATCATGTTTGTCAGACAACATGACTTCGGTTTGGCGCATATATTTAGTTATTTATATATATATATATATATATATATATATATATATATATATTATATTATATTATATTATATTTTTAGTTCTGATAAGCTTATCTCACACACGCACATACAGTTAAAATATGCACAACAATTTCTTTATTTTTCTTGCTAATATGTGTTAATTTAAAAAAATACTTTTAATGAAAAATAAGAAGTCAGATTAGATATGCTTTGTATTTTGTATTCTTTTTTTTTTCCTTTTTTTTTCCTGCATGTTGGCTGCACCATTTGGTATCGGTTTGGCAGATTTAAGTATCAATAAGCAGTGGAGTACTTGTTATTTTCTAGTTCTGAAACATCTCACACACACACTTAGCTAAAAATATGCATTAACAATTTAGTAAAATTAAAAGGGCATTTCAGATTTCAGATTAGATATGCTGTGTACTTTGGTGAAATCTGAACTGTCTGGAAGCAAGGCTATTTGAGCGGGAGTTAGCCGTTGTGGCAAACAGCACATGCAGAGGTCAAGGATTGTGTCTGTTTCACTCTTGGCTTTTCTGAGTCGATTTCAGAAGCGTGCAACCCCAGAGTTATTTTGGACAGGAGTATTTCTGAACACACTCGGAAATGAGGATTTTAAACGATTCAGGTTTTGGCAGGTAAGAAAATCCGCGGCTCAAATGCAGCCATTTCAGTTGTGGACGTTTAAAGGGATAGTTCACTTTGAAATGAATTTTTGGTGTGTTTTATCTTGCCTTAAGGGCATCCAAGATGTAGGTGTCTTTGTTTCCGCAGTATTTTCAATTTTGATATTTTTAAGTCAAACCGTTCTTGTCTGTCAGTCATATAATGGAGGTCTATGGTCACCACCTCAAAGAGCATGCACAGAGAAGTCCAAATTAAACATGATTTAATGACTCATAAATGTAAGTACACATTGATGGCCTAAGACACGATTTTTTCGCAACCGCGCGAGAGATCATTTCCATGGCTGTGGTTACAAGAGGTAAAAACAATATAAATAATGTTCGTTTTCTCACACAAACCTTTTTGTTTCGTGTCTTACGCCAGCAATGTGTACTTACATTTACGAGTCATTAAATCATGTTTAATTTGGACTTCTCTGTGCATGCTCTTTGAGGTGGTGACCATAGACCTCCATTATATGACTGACAGACAAGAACGGTTTGACCTAAAAATGTAAAAATTGAAAATACTGCGGAAACAAACACACCTACATCTTGGATGCCCTTGAGGTAAGCTGAAACATATCAAAAAATGTATTTCAAAGTGAACTATCCCTTTAAATATGTGTCTTTCTAGCACTGTACAAACTGCTGTGTCATGGCTTCATCAGTCCATTTAGGCTGTAGTGTTTCTACCGTTTAGCTCACACTTTTACTGGAAAATGAAGGCATGGTGAACTTTACTCATTGATTGCTCAGAAAAGTCTCCAGAATTAGCGAGTCATTTATTTACACGGGTTCAGCCTTTGCATGAGGTTAATGGCAACTGGGCTGAGTGTAAAGCATCTTCCCTGTAGCCTATGTATGATGAAGCTTGTAAATGGACTGAAGATTGGCAGACTGAGGCGTTGAGTGGCTCAGAGCATATAGATCGGGAAAGATGTGCGGATGGATGAGTGGATTGTTTTGGTGTTCTCTCGTCCTGTGAGGCCTGTGAGTCAGATCCCATCCGTCAGCTGTTCTGAGGTGAAAATCAGCCCTTTTTCCGTCATAAAACAAAAAACATTTAAACATCCCCTGTTTATTTGGCACATGTGATTTCACAAGTTTTCCTTTTGTCTGTTTCTCTGAGGAAGAATTCGACCAGTTTTACTCTGCGGTTGGTTCATGCCACCCGACAGACACGTATTTTGTTACAATTGCGAAAGATGGTTCTTTTCATTTGAGCTTATGGTGTAAAAGAGTAAAAGAAAGGATGTGTGGATACATAAATAAGCGGAGACATGGACTGTGCGGTCGTAGAGCTTCCTCGCTGTCATAGTTTAGTGATGACATTTGGAAGATCCCTGTTCAGTGTCAGACAGGTGCATTCATTCATGATGTCAGTGAGGAAATGCAGTGTTTCTACATACATAAATGCCTGTGTTGCTATGTGGTTTCTGAGGTATTTTTTAGTGATTTTTAGCCTCATTTTATGACAAATTTCATTTAATTTCAAATTCATTGGTCCTGCTTACCCCAATATCTGATATTCTGTGAACTACCAATGGCTCACGTCCATCCTTCAATGTTAGTCTATGGTATTTTGTAATTGTCAGTCTAGTGGAACAAGCACTACAACAAACTGTGGGATGTAACATTGTAAAAAAAAAAAAAAAAAAAAAAATCCGTGAAATTTACGGTAAATAAACAACAGCTGTGGTTACCAGAAAAAAAAGTGATTTTAACAGTAAAAATGCTACTGTGAAAAACTGTTAATTGGTTAACAGAAAATTTCCTTACTATATACGGTAAATAACTGTGATATATATATATATATATATATATATATATATATATATATATAACGGTACATTTAATGTAATTTTACAGTAAAATACTGTTAAATTTACAGTTTTTGGAAGTGAAAAAGTCATTGTATAATTTACAGTGAAAAAAACGTGAATTGACGTTCCAAAAATTACCTGTGTGACACTTTTTTAGCACTGCAACAATTTTCTTAGTTTTTATGTGCATTGGGATTTTTTGTTTCATGTAATGTTGTTAAATTAATGCTTATTGCATTTTTTTTAATTTCAACATGTTACCATGCATGATGTTGTTTAATTTTTTTGTGAATGACACTGTGCAGCTTCTATATATTAGTATTAACTTTCTTGTGGAAGATCTGCTTGTGATGAGCTTTGATTGATCATTAGACTCCCATGTTGACTGTCAGTGTATTACAATGGAACAAAACAGATATTAATACTTTAAAAGGTCAGTAAATTAACATAATATCAGATCATGAAATACGGTTTATTGCTGTAAAATTAAATACGGTTAAAAGTCTGTAAAACCTAAAATGTTTCTACCGTATTTTTAACAGGAAAACTCTGGTAACCACAGCTGCCAGTTTTCTCCCGTAAATTTAACAGATTTTTTTTTTACAGTGTACTGTAAAAAATACAGTAGCATCATTTTTGGTTTTAAAGACTTAAATTTACAGTAAATAAAAAATAAACGTATTTCAGTTTCTGATATAATGTTAATTTACCGAGCTTTTGATGAATTAACATAGCCTGGGTTTCCCCATTCTGCCTTGCCGCAGCGCAATTATATTCGCGCTGCTAGGCAGTCTGGATACCATGAACCAAATTTTCCCCTGAAATAGAGAACCAATCACAGAACGGGGACGGAGCACAGGCGCATTTGATAGACATTCGTAGCACCCAATAATACGGCTCTGGGTATTCATAAACCACGCCTCAAATACGAGAAAATTTACATGTGGTTTCCATACCACATTTCATTCTCAATGATACATGGTATGGCGTTAGCCAGCTAGTATTAATATCTGTTTTGTGCCATTGTAATACACTGACAAGTACCAATCACAGTGGTGATGAGTCACATGATGATTCAAAGCTCAGTCGTTTCCACAAGATAAGAATATCTAGAAGGAAAGTAAACACCATAAGAGACATTCAATAAAAAAATGCAACAAACATTAACTTTGCAACATTAAATTAACATAAAATCTGAATGTACTGTACATAACTGATTAGAAAAAGAAAAAAAAAACGATAAAAAAACGGTATGTTACTTTAAAATTACATTTACGGTTAGATCTGTCCGTTTTCACCGTAGCATTTTTATTTTATCTTTTATCATTAAAATCACAATATATTTGTACATGCCAAAGTTAAATATTTGTACAATTCAGTAAAATGATCATAGATTTGTGCATCAACCATTGTATAACCATTGTATATATATATGAAAAAACGGTATATTACTGTAAAATTACATTTACGGTTAGATCTATCCGTTTTTTAGTGTTTTACCATTAAAATCACAATATATTTGTATATTCTAAAGTTAAATATTTGTTCAAATCAGTGAAATGACCATAGATTTGTGCATCAACCATTGTATAACCATTGTATGTGTGTGTGTGTGTGTGTATGTTACTGCAAAATTACATTTTCGGTTAGATCTATCCATTTTTTTCACCGTAGCATTTTTAGTCTTTTACCTTTAAAATCATAATATATTTGTACATGCCAAAGTTCAATATTTGTTCAAATCAGTGAAATGATCATAGATTTGTGCATCCACCATTGTATAACAAGAAGTTGAAATGAACAGCATGTAAATTTAGGGAAATAACATTCAAAAACCACAGCATATGAACATTGGATATCCATGGCAGCATTGACCTCATCAAAGCAAAGACAGCATGGCACTGTAAATATACATTATTAGGTGAGATTTAGTGTGGTGATGACTGGAAGACAAATCCAGTTCTTTGCTCCTCACATTTTCCCATCAGAAAGGCCCTGAGAAAAGCCATTGGGCTCACGGACAAGAACAGTGACAAGTTTTTTTTTTTTCTCAGTGAATGATTGGTGGTAACTGAGGCCAGTTTGAATGACGGGGTATTTCAAATTAAACATGAAGCTTCAGACAGCACTTGATGCGAGCTCTTTTACCACAGGCATGAAGTTCTCCGGTCCAGCCCAATATAAGTCGATCTTTATGGAGAGCTTTGCCTCAGGCACTGATGTAATACGGTGGAGGTGATTTAAAGCGGTTGACTGCGTTTTGTGTTTATGACGATCTGGCACAGGTGCTGTTTACTTCTACCTTCTCGTTGCAAGGGCCTACAATTAACAGTAATTTGAGAGAGGAAGAAAGCAAAAAATGGGAATAATGAATCTAATTATGTTCCATTTGCGTGTGCAAATATTTATTCAGACTGACGCTTTTTTGTTTCTTTTTTGTATGTGTAATACTGTTTATTTCTTCATTATTATTTTTTTCAATTGCCAAAATAAGCTTGTTTTGGTGTGGTACATTTTATTAGGAAAAGTCAAGCAATGCCCAGTGTAAGCACTATTACGGTTACATATTATGATTCATATTTAATAGTGTTTTGGCAAGAAAAAAATATTCCTCATAATATGACTCCTGTAAGACCATGTTGCTTCCTCAAATGCATATGTGCTAATTAAATTTAAAACACAGGGTGAAACTGTGCACACACAAAAAGTTCAATTTTCCATAAGCAGGTGTGTGCTTTCAGACAATATACAAACATTGCGTGGACATATGTATTTGTATAATGTCAGTAAAGAAGGGGTGAACAATCATGGCGAATCCGAGTCATGGCTCAGCTGAAATCTTGCCAGTTTCCCTTCAGTAGGACAATATGCTAATTGCTTTGGGAGTTAGATGAAATCCCATACAACAGCCCGTTTTAATCTTCTTCGGCTCGACGTGTCATGTAACTTTTCCAAGGCTACGGGAGCAGATTGGATATGTCCAGCATTCCTGGGGATAATTATTAAATATCTCAAAGTTTATAGTGAGTGTCACTGATTGCAGCCAAAACGTGTTCTTTGGCACACGGCTGGAGCTCCGAAAACAAAACAAAAACCGAAACGCTCATTTTTTTCAAACTTTTTTTCCGCTGACCTTGGAAAGATGTGAAATGAATGTTGAGGGTATCGAAGAGCTGACCTGGCATTTTTAAAACTCATGCTTAATGTGATACATCCCTGTCAGAACATGTTCCTCATTCCAAAGGATCAACTTCTTGACGGGAAACAGATGGCCATACTGAATGCTGACATGAAGTATTAAAGCTATATAATGTAACTTTAATGAGACACCGACAATACAGCGCAACAACGACCTTAGTTCCGGAAGCATTTTTCACATTCATTTTTTCATATGGATTTTACAAAATAATCACGTTACTTGAAGCCTTTCTGTATAATTCATTATAAAAGTATTTGAATGCATGAATTATGCCTTGTAATGCATTGTGGGTTTGAGCACAGTTATAATAGAGTACATTAAATCTTTAAAAAGTATAACGCATAAAAACACAACAAATGTCAGATGTGACGAGAAATCTGTGTACATTTT
Organism: Pimephales promelas; assembly: GCF_988280905.1. Classification (NCBI taxonomy): domain Eukaryota; kingdom Metazoa; phylum Chordata; class Actinopteri; order Cypriniformes; family Leuciscidae; genus Pimephales; species Pimephales promelas. Next base: position 2,561,722 of record NC_142785.1, on the reverse strand, counting down.
AATGCATTTTAACTTTGTACGAAAAGATATAATGCATTATAATATGCATTATGAATACCTGTATAATGCATTAAGGTGATATGTTAAATATGAAATATTGTTAATAAAATAAAATTCAACATTTAAATCATATTGACTGAAAAAAGCAAAACAAATTAAGCTATATTACATTATTACACATAATATATGTTGTCCTATAAACTAGTATTCAAGTTCGTTTGACTTTTTTGGACCTTTTGAGGACTGTCATACACAACTAAAAAGCCACATCGGCAGAGGCATCATGCACCTATTTTTAATATAATATATTTAAAAAAACAACACAAACTTATGCATCATTAAAATAACTTATATAAGTATCATTAAATTCTAACTATTCGTTTGTTCCCATTTTTGACAAATCTGCATACAAATCCTCCTTGTCTGCATGAATCCCATAGGCTAAGAGGCATCACTCTAAACAATGCTGGCCTGTTTCAACCCAAATTTGGGTCAAATATGGACAAACCCAAATGTTGGGTCAAAAATGTCCTTTCTAATTTTAACCCAACTTCAACTTTCACTTTCAACTGTACATTTTTTTTAATTGCATTTTTAACCCAACATTTGGGTTTGTCCATAGTTGACCCAAATTTGGGTTGAAACAACACATTTTGAGGGGCATTTGCTATTTTCCATGCTTGTAAATTTGCCATTTTCTGCATGCCTGAACAGAATCTAATTTAAACAAAAATTGTGCTTGGCACACTCTAAAATGCTGGGTTGTTTCAACCCAAATTTGGGTCAAATATGGACAAATCCAAATGTTGGGTAAAATGTACAGTTGAAAGTGAAAGTTGAAGTTGGGTTAAAATTTTAAATGACATTTTTAACCCAACATTTGGGGTTGTCCATATTTGACCCAAATTTGGGTTGAAACAAATTTGGGTCAAATATGGCCAAATGCAAATGTTGGGTTGAAAAGTAATTAACAAAAATTTACAGTTGAAAGTGAAAGTTGAAGTTGGGTTAAAATTTTAAATTACATTTTTAACTCAACATTTGAGTTTGTCCATATTTGAGCGAAATTTGGGTTGAAACAAGTTTTGGTCAAAAATGGACAAACGCAAAAGTTGGGTTAAAAAGGTCATTAAAAATGCACGGTTGAAAGTGACAGTTGATGTTGGTTTAACATTTTAAATGACATTTTTAACCCAACATTTAGGTTTGTCCATATTTGACCCAAACTTGGGTCAAATATGGACAAACCTAAATGTTGGGTTAAAAATGTACAGTTGAAAGTGAAAGTTGAAGTTGGGTTAAAATTTTAAATTACATTTTAACCCAACACATGGGGTTGTCCATATTTGACCCAAATGTTGGGTTGAAACAAATTTGGGTCAAATATGGACAAACCCAAATGTTGGGTTAAAAATGTATTTAAAAAATGTACAGTTGAAAGTGAAAATTGAAATTGGGTTAAAATTTTAAATTACATTTTGAACCGAACATTTGGGTTTGTCCATATTTGACCCAAATGTTGGGTTGAAACAAATTTGGGTCAAATATGGACAAACCCAAATGTTGGCTTAAAAAGGTAATTAAACAAAATGTACAGTTGAAAGTGAAAGTTGAAGTTGGGTTAAAATTTTTAATTACATTTTTAGCCCAAAATTTGGGTTCGTCCATATTTGTCCCAAATTTGTGTTGAAACAACCCAGCGTTTTTAGAGTGCATTCAACATTCAGCTTGGAAACAATTCTTCGACAACATCAAAACGGATGCGTTCTGAATGCTGAGATCAGTACTTGAAGTGAAATGACCTGGAACGGTGGGTCAAGTCAAGTGCTCTCAAAAGTGCTGTACACAATATCAGTATAGTACGGTATGGCTCAACTCTACTGTACTGCAGTCAGCAGACGCCCACATGTGCTCGACCTCCTCCTTTAGACGAGGTAAACCCGACAAACCACATTGAAGAGGTTGTGATTTTTACATTGTCCCTACTGCAAAACAGCACACATTCACAAAAACCTCCAACTCCTTCATTTCAATATTGGCGGCAAAGCCAGACGGAGTTTGATTAAACGGTCCCACTTGGCCCGCAGTTTACGGTGAGGGATTGGGTTTCGCCTAAAATTAGCCATCATTCTTAATTTATTACCTCTATTGAGAACCTAGAGAGATGCCTGTTACGGCCTCCAAACGAACAGCGACTAACCCAGGGTCGAGCGATATAATGTTGCGTTTTAATTCGTTCTGAGGCCAGCCCATTATAACTTACACCTCCTCCTGCTCCCCTCCCCTTTTTCATGAAGTGAGGGAGAGTGTTAAACGTGCAAAAGAGTGCTAGAAAAACACTAAAATCCCAAATAATTTTATGAGGCTGGGGAAACAGTTTCTCCCTGTCGGGTAGTTGACATTTTAAACTTATTTGTGGTTCCCGCTTTCGAGACTGCAGAAGAGGCGAGCTGGCACAGACGCCGTCCCGAGCGTTGTCTGGATTGGGCAAAATCCCTCTGGACTCACTCAAGCCCTGTCAAGGGGAAATGAAAGTCAGGGAGAATTTACACCTGACTTTATGGGCGCAGGTAAATCGTGTGATTGCGTCTGGCTCGGGTGGATTTTGACGCAAATCAGGCTAAAGCTCATTAGCGAGACGCTACGTCTTTTTCCCAGACTTCTCATATCAGGGTGTGGGTTGTGATTGGATCTTCTGGGTAATAACACTCAGAGGCTCCAGTGAGCTGCCCTGCGGTGTGCTGCCCGTACTGAAATGGAAATAACGGGAAATAAATAAATAAAAATAATGGTCTGAAACTTAATTCGGAGTACTTATTCAGTGGTGGTTCATATGACAACAGGAATTTAAAAATAGTGGAGCGTCCACACCTAACGGATAGTCTGAAGCTCGTTTTATCGAGTCTAGTCGATAGCTAATCATCCCTATTGTAGTCTTATCACTAAACTATAGACATAGACTTTTATCATCAACAACATATTCAGAAGTGGTTAAATATAAATGTTCCTGGAGTGGAGGTGTTGATTTTACTGAGCCCACCACATTTATTATTCATTGTCGGTCCAAATCTGCACACCGTTCTCACCTCAACTCTCTCTCTCTTTCTCTCTGTGGCCTATTCTTAGCAAGTGCTGTGGCCACTCTTGTAATATTTTTAAAGATTATTACAGTATTCTGTAACCCCGTTCCCCTCCGGCAGTTGGCCAGGGGCTTCGTTCTTTTTTCCTGCCCTCCTCTCCTTACTCTCCTTCTCCTTCTCCTCTACCTTTCTCTCGACAACGATCTCTGGTTGTAAAATAATAGACCATCGGCCAGCAATAATTTGCCGTCCAAACAGTGCCGAACACTCTTTGACGTTTGCTGAAACCTCACGCCGCACTGCCTGGTTTCGGTTCCCTCTCCGTCGCTGTGTGTTTGTGCAGACAGAAACTCTGTGGAGACTTCACTTGAGAAAGAAGTGCGCTTAACTGTATTTGCACTGCTCTTGTAGTGTACTTCAAATCATTTATGTATATTTATTTTAAAAAAGTAATGGAATAAAAGTAAAACCCGTAATTACATCTGGTAAACTCTGAATTTTCGGTCATTTTTACATTTAATCATTTGGCATGAACAAAATAGCGATCAGACCAGCAAGAGGGCAACAGTATAGAAGTGCTGTAACAAGTCTCAGTAAGTCTAGTTTTTTTTTTTGTTTTTTTTTTTATCAGAAAAACAAATATAGAACAGGCAAGTGCTAGTATTAATCGGCCAGGTGCTGGCGAAAAAGATGTGTCTTTAGACATATTTTTTTTGAAAATGGCTGCCTGAATGGAGATAGGCAGGTCCTTCCACCAGCAGGGAACAGTCCAGGAAAAGGTCTGTGAGATTTTGTGTCTCTGTGGGATCGTTCACTTGCAGAACGCAAGCTTCTGGAGGGCGCATAAGTCTGAACTGGCGAGTTTAGGTATATTGGTGCAGACCCAGTGGTTGTCTTGTAGGCAAACATCAGTGCCTTGAATTTTACCATTGTTGTATCCACATAATCCTGAATCTGTGGATGTGAACAGAATGTCACGTGTTGTCATCTCATAATTAGGCCTACATGGAGGGAAAACAGTAGCAATTTACCATGAACGCTTGTCAGTACATTAAGTTTAATTTAACCATATTTCAAAGACAATGGAATTATCAAATTACATATATAGATGAACTGCAGTCCTACCTAAGTGAGTCAAAAACCCTCTTAAGTGCAACTAATTCCATTTAATATCAAATTAAAATACTGAATTTTCATTTAATTCACCTTTGGCTAAGCCACGCCCTAGAATGTAGATTGACGAATCACAGCGCAGCCAACAACAAGCTCCCACACAGACTCAAACACTTTTTTACATCGCTCCATTGACTTTCAACACAGGCGTTTTAATATTTTTGGTGTCGGCAGGCTATTACCGTCGTAGTTTTATTCAAAATATGGTTAAACGTTGTGCCTCGGACATTTGCAACACAGATACGCGTTTCCCAGAGAGGTTGGAGGGGGGTGTCCGTTTTTTCCCTTCCCAAAACCGAAGTCAAATCCTGACAAGTGTCGTGTTTGGATTAAACTGTGTGTGTGATGCGTAACACAAGAATGAACCTCATTGGTTCTTGCAGAAGCTCAAATGTGATGCGTAACATGAGAATGAACCCCATTGGTTCTTGCAGAAGCTCAAACATGATGCGTAACACGAGAATGAACCTCATTGGTTCTTGCAGAATTTTAAATGTGATGCGTAACACGAGAATGAACCCCATTGGTTCTTGCAGAAGCTCAAACATAATGCGTAACATGAGTATGAACCTCATTGGTTCTTGTGAAGATCAAACGTGATGCGTAACATAAGAATGAACCTAATTGGTTCTTGCAGAAGCTCAAGCGTGATGCGTAACACGTGAATGAACCCCATTGGTTCTTGCAGAATTTTAAATGTGATGCGTAACACGAGAATGAACCTCATTGGTTCTTGCAGAAGCTCAAGCGTGATGCGTAACACGAGAATGAACCTCATTGGTTCTTGCAGAAGCTCAAACGTGATGCGTAACATGAGAATGAACCTTATTGGTTCTTGCAGAAGCTCAAATGTGATGCGTAACGTGAATGAATCTCATTGGTTCTTGTGAAGATCAAACGTGATGCGTAACATGAGAATGAACCTCATTGGATCTTGTGAAGATCAAACGTGATGCGAAACATGAGAATGAACCTCATTGGTTCTTGGAGAAGCTCAAACGTGATGCGTAACATGAGAATGAACCTCATTGGTTCTTGCAGAAGCTCAAATGTGATGCGTAACGTGAATTAATCTCATTGGTTCTTGTGAAGATCAAACGTGATGCGTAACATGAGAATGAACCTCATTGGCTCTCGCACGTCAAGGGAAAATGCTTGAGCTTCCTTATAACACAACTGGTGAGTGAGTTGATTAATGTTTTTATGTGAATAAAAGCCTAAATTAAATCTGTTAATCATATAAAGCGATCGTGTCTCTCCAGAAAATGTCGACTAAACGACTCAATTAAGTATGTTCATTTATTTCCATAATAACTCTTTTTAAAAGTAAGCTAGAGTGTAGCTACTTCTTCATCATCAGGCCTGGCCGTCGTCTTCAGTGGCAAGCCCTGTTTCATTAAATGTGGAACAAATAGCAAAGCTCAAGCTCTACACGATCTTTCTTGAGTTTATCCTTGTATGTTTGCTCTATAATCAGCCATTTATGAAACAGTAGTGTTTTAGTGGTTTGTTTCCTCCTTGAGATCAGAATCTTGTTTTTACGGTTGCCATAGTTCAAACAACCGTGTGCTGTTTGGTTCTTACCAAGCAGAACCGTAAAGGACAAGCCCATGTACGAGAAGCAATTATATCCTCTTTTGCATGTTCATTAACTTCCAACTAGATTAACTGTGACATATTTGGCCAAAATACAGCATGCCCTGAATAGTAAATGGACGGCACTCCACTGCATGGAAGAAAAATCTGTACATTTCAGTGGATGCGTTATAAACGTGGGCTTGTGTTTCCTAAAACAGGACTTTAGTGGCCAAAAACAATCTTAAGGCGAGCAGTCTCAGTGTTTTCATTGTTTTTCTTCTGCTGAGTTGAGGTGAGTGGTGTTTTGCTTTCTGGCCAACACCCGGCGTTCCTGAGGTTGGTTAGGTGCGCTGATCCGATGGCACATGGATACACACGCAGACTGCTGACTGGACCTTACGAAACGTTTCACTGCGGAGGGGTACGGGACGGGTTAGCGCCAAACCTCAAGAATACAGGCAAACGGGCTAGCCGATAATACGCTCTCTGGTTATTATTAGCCTTCCCAGACCCTCCCATATCAGTAATGAAAGGAAATTGCGCGGCACGCTTCATTATAGGGAGGAGATTGAATTCGAGGTGAATGCGCGGCCTGTGAGATTACAAACTGTCCTGAAAACATCGTTTAGGACGCTTTTTAGTCATACGGCATTTATGTGAGCCAGTGCATGCGCCATGTGTCATTTCAGAAATTCATGGTAATTCATGACTAGTTGGGAGCAAGATGGATGAGTTCAATTACTCCAGTGTTTTCCTCATTTGCTGAACAAACAGCTGGACATTTGTTGCTGAATTCACTGTCTTGCCTTTTTGAGGTATGAATGTGACTCTTGTGGTATATATAAATAATGTTTTACATATAGTCTCTTTAAAAAAAGCAAAGAATCCTGCGAAAATAAAATGTATCACAGTTTCATCAAAATCTGCAGCAGCACAGCTGATTTCAACATTGATAATAAATGTTTCTTGAGCATCAAATCATCATATTAGAGTGATTTCTGAAGGATCATGTGACACTGAAGACTGGAGTAATGATGCTGGAAATACAGCTTTGATCACAGGAATTAATACGGTATTAAAATGACTAAATTTCACAATATTACAGTTTTTTACAATCACTTTGCTACTATTTTCAGAACCTTGATGTAATTTTTCAAAACTCTAGACACGAAACTCAAAACGGTTATCATTTGTAATAGAGCCAAACTAACGGTATCGGCAGTTATAATGGCGGACAAATGAATATTTCAAAAATAAAATAAATCAGCTGGTAATAATTACGTTACGTTGTTACAGTGTAGTTGACTGACTGTCCTTTTAACTTTTGACAATGTGACTGAATAATTTCTTTAATAGCACGTGACTGTTACAGCAATCAGACGCATCATCTCTCCTTGGCCTGTTGTATTGAAAATGTAAATTTTACAATTTGGAGTATGACGTTATCCATTGCTAAATTATGGCTCATCATAGACTAGCTAACCACAGAGCTAGCTAACGCCATCATCATCAGTGGAAGACAGCTAACGTTAACATTAATGAGCTTTGGTTCCTCTGCGACAATAAAAGAAACAAGTGTCTTTTTAAAATGCATTATCATATTATTTTAGTTAAAACTCATACATAACTACAAATAACTAATGTTAGGGAAATCTGTTAATGTTTTGTTGCTCGTTTCTGAAAAAAAAAATATCGGCCGATATATCGGAGTATCAGATTTAAAAAAAAACGTCAAATATTTGTATCGGTATCGGCCTTCAAAATCCTTTATCGGTCGGGCTCGAATTTGTAACACAGGCTGTCTATGTTCAAAACTTTGCATTGTGCATTCACATCTTTAAAGAAATCTTGCACTTGCAGTCATTGGTTAAAAAACAAATTTACTGTGAAATACCATTGAAACATAACTTTAGATCACACACACACACACACAAGCAGCCGTACAATCATTAAATATTGTTAAACAAAATAGGTGATACAGGTTTCATTATGAAACTACATGTAAACACATCTCTGTAAAAGTACTGCAGTAGAAGAGAGAATACACACATGGTGGAATCATTAAATAAAGTGTGTGATATATTCATGCAAGTACACTACAGTACAATCACAACATTGGTTTATTGAAATCAAAGCAAAAACATGTAATATTAGGCTACATGGATATTGTAGTCTAATTGGTTCATGCTCCACGCTAATTGGTGACAATGAATCTCGTTATTTTGAAACTTTAATGATTTACTGTAAACATGGAAGATTGTGTGTCTGTGCATTAAGAGGACTGCAACAGTTCTTATCATTTTGAGCAGGTGCGTGAATTGCGTGAATTGCCTTTTGAAATAGTTGTACTTTGATATTTAATAAGCTGAGTCATAGTGGACAGGTGATTTATGTTGAATGAACAAATGATCTAAGTTTTATGTGTATTGTATACAAGAAAAGGGCTAGAGTTTTGAAAAAAGTGCATTTTGATTATTTGTTGTAAGTTTTGTGTCTAGAGTTGTGAAAAAGGACATCAAAATAGTAACAAAGTTAGCGTAAGACACTTATAAAAAAGAAACAAAAGGAACCCACACCCTTTGACCATTTGCCCCAGTCGTAAGTGCTTTTATGATGCTTTTTAGTTCTTGTAGTTTTACAGGAAAATGGCTGCATTAAAAAAATCCAAAATTGATCCATTGGTTCCACTTACCCTATCTCACGACCAATTCGTACGAGTGATTAAAAAGTGGCTAATTCGTATTAATTCATACGACCTCACTCGTACGAATTCTTACGATTTGTCTGAACCCACGTGATGGTTCAGTTTATGGGCGGAGTCAGGGGTAGGTTATTCGTACGAATTCATATGAATTGGCCAATTCGTAAAATATGTACGATTTAGCAAAATCATACTGATTCGTACGAGTGAGGTCGTATGAATTTTTACGAATTAGCCACCTCGTAAAATTTGTACGAATTCCCGTGAGATCGGGTTGATTCCACATACAAGGTATACAGGTTTGGAATGAGAGTGAGTGCATATAATTACATAATTCAAATTTTTGTGTATATTATTAGTGGGCACCTCACAGAGAAATGTTCTCGTGAGCTCTTTACACTAGTTATTCTACATTTTAAAAATGATCTATATTGTTATCTGCATGGCACGTGTTTCTGTTTATTATATTACATTGTGTGGCCCAAATGTCCCCACAAGTATAGTAAAACCTGGTGTGTGTGCGCACGCATAGAATTATTAGAATTACTACACCTCACATTCTCTGGAGAAGCATAACTTAGAGTGATACATTTATTATCCTCTCAATGCGCATTTCTAATTACCCAAAATGAGCCAATTAACAGAAGCCCAGGCCGCAGTCACACCTGCTGAACGAGTCCAGAACTGTTGCCTAACACACACATCTCCCCTCAGACAGCTTCAGCGTAAAGTCATTACCGTCTGCTTCAAACCATATAACCCCCTGCCTGCAAACACACTAAAGTAAAGATTTACAGCAGACGTGTGTGTGTGTAAATGAGGAAAGAATCGTGTGTGCATTTGTGTGTGTGTTTGATGCAGTAAAGTGTGAATGGGGAAAGAATAATGTATGTGTGCATGCGTGTGTGTGTGTGTGTGTCATTTATTGCAGTAAAGTGAGAATGGGAAAAGAATCATTACCTCCAGAGCAGAGATAGCTATGTGTGTGTGTGTATGAGAGAGAGAGAGAGAGAGAGAGAGAGAGAGAGAGAGAGAGAGAGAGAGAGAATGTGTGTGTGAATGAGGAAAGAATTGCGTGTGTGTGTGTGTGTGTGTTGTTTCATGCAGTAAAGTGTGAATGGGGAAATAATCCTGTGTGTGTGTGTGAATGGGATAAGAATCATTACCTCCAGAGCAGAGATAGCTGTCTAAGATAATAACGCGCTGCTGTTTCTCTCATTAGATGTGTTCACCCTCGTCTGCCCTCACGTTCACCTCCTCCGCTGGATGTTTGAAAGTCTTTAGACATGAATTAAGAATGTGGGGATTTTTAGGATCAGATCAATGTTGGGATGTGGTTGCGGCAATGCCCTGCAGGACTGGGGCTTTTGCATATATTTCATTGTACTTGTTTTTCCAGTATGCAGGTCAATTCATCATGATGATGAGTTAAAAAAAAAAAAAAAAAAAAAACATTTATATGATTATATATACAGTATATTAATAATCTAAAAATAAATGAATATATTTGTATTTGCTACTTAGTGAAGATATACTAATAATAATGATAATAATGGTCAAATTCCATATTGGTGTTTATATACAGAAGTCTGACATTTGTGTCATGTTGAGTTTGCAATGAAATAAAGACATTAGAAATATGCATTTTCACTAGTGTTTCAGACTTTTGGACACCATGACCTAAAGCTTCAAAAGTCAAGTGTTTAATGTCTGTGTTCCCCCAGCATATTTACTGTAAGTTCATGATGTGATCTGATATGTGTTATTATACGCTTTGAATCTCCAGCACCGTGACCCTCGGTCAGCGTAGTTTGCATATGGTTCAGACACAGTCATAACTCATAATCTCTCTATCTCGGTCTCTGAGTGGAATATCTATTTTCATCTGCTTTTATTATCCACACTGAGAGGATCTTCTGTTGTTGACTTTAGCGTGTCTTCTGCCTTCATGAAGAGCTTCATCGCGCTGGTGGATGAGGCTGAACCCAATGTTTTCAAAAACAACAAAATATTAGCAGCAATCTGGCTTTATACACCTATTTCTGGTGTTATACAGTTCATATAATTTTTGTGGAACCAGCAATATAAAGTGTAATTAGATTGTTTCCCCCCATCACTGATCAAACATGTTTCTTACATCAAGAAAACAATTTTAAAATAGTCATTTAAAATAATCTTAATAGAAATAAAAGTAGCATTGACATGTATTAGAAGTTTGACTTTATTAGTAGTTGTATGTAAGTTTATTCAACTTAAAACGTGTTAATGTTTCTAAATGGCAATTATTATAATGATGGATGATTTTAAGTCATTTATTCAAATCTTCTCATGGTAACAAATACTTATTCAGACCTAATATTAAGTTTGAAATATACTAAAGTCATAATATATTTTTCATTGATTTCACAGCTTTAATATTTACTCGATCATTTGATGTTTCATCAAAATATATATTGTATATATATATATATATATATATATATATATATATATATATATATATCATTCTAAAAAATGCTGGGTTGTTTTAACCTCAAATATAGACAAAACCAACCATTGGGTTAGAAATGTAATTTAAAAATGTAACCTAATGGCTGGGTTTGTCCATATTTTACCCAAAAATTGAGTTAAAACAACCCAGCATTTTTTAGAGTGTGTGTGTGTGTGTATATATACAGTATATATATATATATATATATATATATATATATATATATATATATATATATATATATATATATATATATATATATATATATATATATATATATATATATCCTATATGGACAAACCCAGCCATTACGTTACATTTTTAATTACATTTTTAACCCAACGTTTGGTTTTGTCCATATTTGACCCAAAGTTGGGTTAAAACAACCCAGCCTTTTTAGAGTGTATAGTGTCCTGGTCCCACTGGAAAAAAATATTTTAAAAAATTAGATTGGTTTTTATATGTATATACATATACATATCAATAATTTGATGAATTATTAGAATTATTATAATTTGATCATTTGAATAATAATTTTTAATTTAATTATATATATATATATATATATAATTCAATAATTTGATGTTGCCATCTCATGTAAATGTGTAATTTTGTTAAGTAGCCTAACTCAAAAAAGCCCTGCAAACTTTAAAGTTAAAAAAAAAAGGTTTTTACAGTGGGCGTCTGTGACTTTACCAAACCATCTGTGTATTTATGTAGTTTGATAAACATTAAAAGAATGACGCAGCTTAGTGTTCATTGCCATTTGACATTAATAATGTTAAATCATGTCCTAAAGAATTCCCGAGGGAAAGTCATGCTGTCAGCGAGGAATGCGGAAGTTGTCCATAACGCTCAGCAGGGGATTTCCATACCTGTCCAGTACAAACCCTGATACTAATGACCTCACAGATGAATATGGATATGAAGGCATGAGTTTCATCTCAGACTTATTAGCCCAAAAAGCCCCGTTTATAACGACATGCCACTAATTCAAAAGCAAGCAGCGCTTTGAGTGCGCCAGATAGGAAATGTATTCATGCAATGCAACATTTGTTTTGCCGTAATGAGTGTTTCTCTCAAGCCCATTAATAACGAAGTCTATATTTTTTTAAGAATGCTTTTTCGTCCTGTTCCTCCACTTTGATCTCGAGGTCATTATAACGCGGTCTGACGGGTCCATCGCTCTGCCGTCTCTTGGCTCAGACGTGCTTCCATCCCTCATCCAGCCTCCCGGTGTCTCCCATGTGTCGTCCTCATGCCATCGGCCTATAATTTCATTCTTCCAGGAGTTCCTTTTCATCCCATGCATGGAAAATGATAAACGATTCTCGATCTCATTGAATTTGTAAAGGAAGGCTGCACTATAAACAGTCGTCTGACAAGAGAAAACACCAGGTGATTTATGTCCGGCATCACGGCCTGCGCGCTCCTCAATGGTTTCCATTCGCCGAGAATTTATTTGCTCTCTTCTCCGTCGCTCAGATGATCCAATAGTTGTAAATTTCGCCGGTGTCATCGACAGGTAAGAGGGAGAACGGGAGGGAAGTTCCACGACTGAAACGAAAATATTTTGCCAACTCATTGCACTTGTAATAGCACTGGCAAAACAATTCATCTCTGGAAAATAAAGGGAAAACTGGAGGGATTGAGTTACTCAGACAGAAACTTGCGAGAGAAATGGGGTGGAGAATGGAGAAGGTCTACTTTCAGACCTGGCGGAGGAGCCGGAGGGTGTAGAAACCAAAATTGGACTCTAGGGTGGGGCCATCAAAGGGTCAATAGACGCAGTCGAAACCATTGTTGATCCTGGCAACGGACAGGAGCAATGTCACTACAGGGGAGTCTTCCTTACTGAAGTGGATCAGCAGAGAATAAAACAAAACAGAATTGATAGCCTTTATGGCCCCCGATGGAGCAACATTTCTTGCCGGGCTCAACGGTGAGCGGCAGTTTGATGACAGAACAGAGCGAGAAGACCGGCAGCGTTCTCTAGGTCATCGACTCGCGGCGCTAAATGATTGCACACTCGCTCCTCATTTCCATTTGATCCCGCGTTGGATGCGTCTCGCCGTCTGTTATTCTGCTCGCAGGTCTGATAAATATTTGGGAAGGCCTGACGGCGGTGATGCCAGGTGTCTCGTTAACGTTTTAGATCGCGCTAATCCGTTAGCGGATGGGAGTTCGTTTTGCATCCTTCTTGATCAGCTTATGGGAGGCGCATTTTTACGGATCGCATCAAAGGCGAATTTATGGGAAATTCAATCAAGTTTTTGTGCATCCAGGGACTTATGATTCCCAAGGGAACTCTGTGGAAAATGTTGTGAGTTTCAGTTTTTCAAAATTTCAATGCGTCACTTGCAGTGTCTGTAATTTACTTGCAATTTCTTGGTGAAATTTGTTTCAAAGTAGGCTACACAGATAGCACAAGTCTATTTGATGTGATGTTTACATCTGGAAGACGTATTTTTAAGAGTGTTTGCTCATCTGCAATACGTCTATAGGACGTTTTAACGCATTCTCATCCATTAGCGTCATATAGAACGCTATATGACAAAATGGCGCTATACTACTCGCATGGCACCCGTTATCGTTAATATAACACGCGCTGTGATGGTTAGGTTTAGGTGTGGGGTAGGGTAGGGTAGTCTGATATTACGCTAAAGGATTTATGACGCCTTGGGTTCACGTGAATATTAACGATAAAGGGTGCCATGTGCGTAGTATAGCGGCGTTTTGTCATATAGCGTTCTATGTGACGCTAAAGGATGAGAACGGGCTGAACGTTTCCTGTCAGATGTCAAATAGACGTTTAGAAGATGTCAGTTTTATGCTGCGTTCACACCGGACGCAAATAGCGCGTCAAATACCGAGTCTAGTTTGTCGCTTGACCACTTTGTGTTAATTAGCGCGTCAAGAGTGAAACCGACGCGCATAAAAACAAAGTTTGAAGCGAAACCCGTTGGCGGCCATCTTTTTTATGTTGATCGAGCATTTATCGAGAGAGTCGTCACTCTTTATTTGCTCTGGAGAGCAGAACATCGTCGTGGGGATCATCGTCGCCGTATTTGTGTCCACCGGACCGAGTTTGCGAGTTTTACCATTTGCTCGCTCCAGGAGCTGCGCTGGATGACGGCCGCTGTCAGCGGTACTTCCGCCTGTCCCGCGCCCAGTTTGATGACCTGTTGTCCCGCATCGGAGCGAGGATCGCCCTCATCCCCCTAATCTGTCATTTATTTTTGTTTTGATGATAAATAGAGCCAGCCTCCAAAAGTTATTAACCTGTCCAGTGATTTTTCTCTCACGTCCAGACACGAACTTATGCACATGTATGTTTGTTGCCTTTACATCATAATAATATTTCATATAATCAAGATATGGAATAAATAACATTCAAGTCTTGTATATTGAAATAAAGTTTTAAGAGATAAAATAGTTGCTTTGTTGAGCATTAGAACCACACGCATTTAGTCATATTACAAAATAATTTATTGAGGCATCCAGATCCGTCACCACGTGAGCAAGCAGCAGGCTCCTGATTGGTTAACGTGGCGCGAATTGACGCCAAAGTTCCGATTTTTCAACTCGGACGGCAGACGCGAATTCGCATCAAGCGCGTGAATGTACAAATAGCACTAACTAAATCATTCGCGCTTAACGTGCCAGACGCTCAATTCGTGCGAAATTGAGGCGCGAATGAGGCGTATTCACATCTATCCCGCCGCGTTCTATGCCTCATTCGCGCCGCAGGATTTTTTTACGCACGTAACGCGTCTTTACATTGAAATAATTTGCACCTGACGTGCAATTCGCATCCGGTGTGAACACACCATAACATGCATTCTAAATCATTACATCTTAAAGACATCTTCTAAACGTCTATTTGACATCTGACAGGAAACGTCCTATAGACGTATCACGTATTACGTCAAAATACGTCTTCCAGATGTAAACATCACATCAGACTTGTGCGATCTTAATATTTTTGAAATAATTATCTTATGGTCAAGAATGTTTCGTTTAAAATACAGTAAAAACAGTGAAATTGTGAAATAGTTTTATGGTTTAAAATAACCGTTTTCTATTCGAATATTTCTTTTTAATATAATTTATTCCTGCGATGCAAAGCTGAATTCTTCAGTGTCGCACGATCCTTCAGAAATCAGCTTCACAGCTTTGCCGTCACAGGAATAAATTGCATTTTAAAATATATTAGCAGTCATTTTAAATAACAGCCTAGTAATATTTCACAATACTACAGTTCTAATGTATTTTCCATCACATAAATGCATTGAGCACGAGAGACTTCTTTCCAAAACACGAATACATCAAACTTTCGCCCACTTCCCTTCTCCCGAGGTGCTCGGCTTCGACAGCTCGGCCCGTAAGGCCATTGTGCTCTTATTGAGAGTGACGACTTCCCCCAGACGCCAGTCACATGCGATCGGGGCTGATCAAACCCGTCCCGCCGTCATTAGCCGGACAGCTTTGATTTATGCTCTCAAACTCCCGACCTCGACCCCAGAGCCTCCTGACCCTTGCACCCCGTCCTTCTCCTCCGACCCGAACACTTAGCGAGTCCTCTAATATCGTGTGTGCCTCTCCTCAGCTGTTTGTTTTTCTCTCAAGCCGCTTTAGCTTAGCAAAATATTTTCTGTGACTTGTAAAAAACGGTATCTGTGTGGATGCCGAGGTACGGGTGAGGGTCCCGGGCGTAAACATAAACACTGGGCCCGGTTGTTTGGCCAAGACTGGGCCGTTTTGAGTGAAGAGGAAACTCGCGCCCCTCCTGAAGATTGACATGTAAATATTGCCACAGCTCTATGGCACCCCTGAGGTTTTGGAGAGTGTCTTTTAGGCTAACTGGTGTTGATGCTCATCACAGCCAGTTGTGCTGCTGAAACCCAGGGTTTTGTTTAGTTTTTTCTTTTGGAGAACGGCCGGGCCACTTCCTTCTGACGGCTGACTTTAATGAAGTGTTGCGAGCTGATCGTCACGGAAATCTGGACAAGTCATTTTCAGTCTACGAGCGAATCAGCTTCATACGTTGAATTTTACAAACAATTCTGTAGTGCAACACACTTTAAAGTGACTCCAATTTCAACTTTCCCTGCCTGGTGGCTTTTTAAAAAAAATAAATGCAAGCAATTCTCTCCCGGTTGTGAGAAGGTGCAGAGGTCACGACCACTGGATACCATCAGAGAGCAACAAATAGGCGGGGAAAATCGGTTTTTAACATTCTTTGAGTGTGTGAGTAACACACATGACATTCATGATTTTTAGTGGTGCTTGCTACAGCATCAGTGAGACCGTTAATGTGTTATTATTCATGTTTTGGAAGTATTAACGTGATTAAATTTGATCACCAAAATGACACATTTTAAAGTGTTTTCCTTTAAATTATCTTGAATGTAACTCGACACCCTTGGCTCATTTAGTATATGCGGTTCTATGAATATGCAAATGAGCCCCGCCTCCACGATCACTCAGCTCAGAGATCCACTAGTTGACGATCACACGTTGATCTGGTTGGTTACAAGGGCGTTTGTGACGTGTTTTTTGAGACCGTCTTTGGTTCACTGCAGTTTTAAGGAGGAAATACTCAATACTCATAGACAACATTAAAGGAGTAGTTCACTTTAAAAAAAAAAAAAAAAACTTTTGCTGACAATTTACTCACCCCCATGTCATCCAAGATGTCCATGTCTTTCTTTCTTCAGTCGAAAAGAAGTTAAGGTTTTTGATGAAAACATTCCAGGATTTTTCTCCATATAATGGACTTCAATGGGGTCCAAACGGTTCAAGGTCCAAAAGGCAGTTTCAGTGCAAACTGTTTAAAGGGCTTTAAATGATTTCAGACGATGAATAAGGGTCTTATCAAGCGAAACGATCGCTCATTTATCGATCGCCTTGCTCTGTGATGTCCTATTAAAACTCATGTATCAAAATGAACAAATCTTTTTTCTTGTCACTTGAATGAGTTCGAACAGGAGAGTCACGAACACGCATCACAGAACAGAGCAAGGCGAGCATTTGTGCTTATAAAACTTAAACTTTGTTATTTATTTTTTAAATGAGCGATCTTTTCGCTAGATTTCATCATTTGGTGTCATTTAAAGCCATTTGAAGCTGCACTGAAAATCTCACACTCTAAAAAATGCTGGGTTGTTTTAACCCAATTTTGGGTCAAATATGGACAAACCCGAAATGTTGGGTTAAAAATGTAATGTAAAAGTTTAACCCAACAGCTGGGTTAGTCCATATTTGACCCAAAGTTGGGTTAAAACAACCCAGCATTTTTTAGAGTGCACTTGGACCTTGAACCGTTTGGTTCCCATTGAAGTCCATTATATGGAGTAAATTATCAGCAAAAGTTTTTTTTTTTTTTTTTTTTTTTTTTTCAAAGTGAACTACTCCTTTAAAAGCTGGATTTTCTCCAAAGGGGGACTTTAAGAATTAGGCATGTAATTAGTCCCACACTGTTTTTGCACTTGTGATATTTTAATAATATATATATATATATATATATATATATATATATATTAAAAAATGATAGTATAATGTTACAAAACAGTTAAAAAAAACAGTTCTCAACATTGATAATAATCATAAATGTTTCTTGAGCAGCAAAGCACATTATAATGATTTCTGAAGGATCATGTGACGCTGAAGACTGGAGTAATGATGCTAAAAATTCAGCTTTGATCACAGGAATAAATCACATTTTAACATATGTTACAAAAAGAACATACTATTACACAATATTAGTGTTTACTGTGTTTTTAACAAACTAATGCAGCCATGAATTTCAAACTAACCCCAAACTAATGTTGTTACTGTTGTTGACGACATGCCAGGGTTTAATATTTACAGTTAGGTGATGCCGTCCATCTTTACACAAAACTGCTGTTGTGACAGTCAAATCGATGCCGCATTGATGCATGCTCAATTGACATGATATTTAGTGCAGTATTGCATCATTTAAAGTGTATTTATCAGCTTTTTATCATGTGCCTTGTACTGTATTAGAGCAAGCATAGATGCCATGAAAAGCTCAATCTTAGAAGCATTTGCCTGTAATAACATTTTGCCAGTCTTTCATTTCCAAGGATCATTCCCCGCCTCGTCCTGATGTGGGCCGGGGAGGATGCATTGCCCTGTGGGGTGCTGGAAAAACACTTGCTGTTCTGGGCGCGATTCTGGGTTCCTGAGCAAGCATTGCAAAAAAACAGCATCAGCTCAACTGGAGCCAACCGTCGGGGTATTTTTTTTGCCATTTTATTTAACCCAGGAAAGTGAAATTAAGTGGAATTCTCCAAAAATACACATCCTTTTCAAATTTAGTTTAACTACACAATGAAAATAAAAGTCTTCCACAACTGCACAACCTAAATCACTTTGAGTAACCAAATGCTGGCCTAAAGCGACCTTTCCTTGAAAAATTCTCTTAATGGACCTCTACAGTGAGTTTAAAACTTTTTTTTTTGTTCATTTTGATTTAGGTTCAGTGTGTCTTTGTGGTTGCGGAAGACTTACGACATCGAGAGGTTACCATAACAAAACCCTTCAAAAGGGGACATTGAGATTTGTCTGTGTTTTCCAAAACTAAGTACCTGAACGTTTGCATGACGTTACTACAATCAAGATGGTAAAGCCATCACCAGAGATTTCGCTTGGATATTCACTTTATCATGCATGAGCATTTGAGTTTGAAAGTGGAGCGGATGAGGATAAAACACAGAACAAAACAATGTGTGAATCCTCACAGCTAAAGCCATTATAGACACCAAACCTGCAGCTTCAAGCATTTGGTATTGTGGTAAATCCACTGTGTATAATCTCTCTGATTGGTTTACACAATTGTAGGGTTGAGGATGCCAAAATTCCCCATCATTTATCCTTCATACAACCACTAATACCTCAACGAAAATCTGCATAAGATGGTATCAGGTGATGTCTTGCTGTGCTGCTATCCAGGAGGCAAAGTAAAGACCTGGAAACCTGAATATTTGAGGATTTTTTAAAAACGTTTTATCATAAACATTTACATTAGCTTATGCATAACTACTTCCAAAAACCATAAACGAGCTGCAGCGGTGCCGACATTTGGCGCGTGGAGTCTCTTGAGCAACCTAAATTAAAAGAGATGCTCGGTCCATTGGTGTTAACCCAGGTAATCATGACTTTAGCAGAAACGAGAAAAAAGTATGCATTACAGTAAATCTAATAAATGGAAAGAAGGTAGCTTGTGGTTGTGAGTATGGCCCAGGTTGCAGTCCAGCCAGGTCAGATTACACCACCACAGACTTGTTATCCCACTGCATGTCTGAATATGCCTACTAGACCCAGACATTTGTTCTTTTTTATTTTCACTGGATTTGCAGAAACCTTTAACCATTTGTCAAGGGGAAAAAAATTAAGCCTGTCAAGGTCTCACTTAAGAAGAAGCAAAGAGTCAGAGGTTTTGATCCTTATTTTTAGTGGATTAAGAAGCTGCACACATTTTATTTGTGGTGTTGTTTCACTTTTTTCTCTTAACTCTCATCCTCTTTTTGAACAGATCTGAGCTGAATTGTTGCTTGAAATACACTCCTATAATTGGTCTGACAGTGAAATGCACTGCAGAAATGTAGAAATTTAGGTTTACTGTAAAACAAATGTACTGAAAAATACATTTAAGGGTCTAATTTAAGGTTGCATACACACTTGTAGTTCTATTCTCTTTGTATGATCCTGAACAAAAAAGATCCATTTAGTCCTGGTTCATTTAGTGTTCATTTTAACACTGAATTTTAAAGGGATACTTCAGGATTTAGCATTAAGCTTTGTTTTAGTAGGAAACCTGTAGTATTTTCGAATTACCGTGCTTTCCACCCTCATTTCCCCCTGAGACGAGAGATTTACGTATTTTTTGTCTGGAAAAAATCCTCAGATGACGCAAAAATCATCATTTTGCGTCATCGCAAGATTTTTTGTCAGTAGTCGGGTCTGTCCCGCATGTCCTCAACCAGCCCATAGAGGGCGATCTCACTCACAAAATGAACACATAGTGTCGGCCATCTTTTTTTGGAAGCTAAGCTAGCAGGCTCTTGTTCTGTGGAGAAAGCTGAGTAACCATCCTCTTTTTCCCGGACATGTCCGGCCGTCGAGATCGTACAAAATGTCCTGGATTGAGCTTTTGAATTCTGCAGTCGCCATTCATTGTTTCCATGCACAGCTTTTGTTTCTATCTAACTGAATTCATTGCGATTGGTGAATCTGAATGTAGTGTTTACATGAATGCTAAACAAGTGATCGGTTGATGTGCGTGTTAACATTTCTAAGAAAATTCTCACTCCTCCGTGAGAGATTCGAGACCGGGGCGTCTCACCGGTGTCGCTCAACGGTAATCACGCCACCGGCCTCGCACCGTTCTCCCGCGGCCCTCACTCGTCCCGCTCACAAACATGTCTGGATGTCGTTGTCAATATTTATTTTTAGAAAGTTACCTGATATATATATATATATAGGGCTGTCAGTTTAACGTGTTATTAACGGCGTTAACGCAAACCCATTTTAACGGCGTTAATTTTTTTATCGCGTGATTAACGGTCTTTTTGTCCTAGCAAACTTTGTAGTTTTTTCACATGCTTTTGCAATAGGACGAAGCATGCGTCCTGATCCATTTCGGCGTCTCACGCCCGTCATCCACTCAAAGCCGGCTCGCAAGCCGAAACGTGTGTTTGCGGCGTCGTGCCTATTGTTTTGTTTCCGTTCTAGCTATCCGCTTGCGCTTTGGTCGAAGAAGCAACAAAACCTCCTCGCGCAGCACAAGCCATTGAAATGAATGGGTTCAGAGCGCAGTGCGAGGGCGTTTTGTGCCGCACACACTCGTTTCGGCTTGCGAGCCGGCCAAGTAGTAACGTTACATTTTGAGTGGATGATGAGCGCGAGACGCCGAAATGGATGCCCTAAGATACTGAATGGAAACTTTTAAAAAGTTGCCAAATTGTCCCATTGACAAGACCAAGTGATCTGTATGTTTTGTCATTGTGAACTGAGTTATCATCATCGCTGCACGTCCTGAAACACTTGATGATGGCCAAGCAAACACACACACACACACATGATGATGCGAATTCTCCACCCCCTCGTCAATATCCAGCCCGTTCTCATCCTTTAACGTCATATAGAACGCATATGGCACCCTTTATCGTTAATATAACACGCGAACCCAAGACGTTATAAATCCTTTAGCGTGAATGTGACACGCACACCCTACCCCACACCTAAACTTAGCCCTCACAGCGCGTGTTATATTAACGATAACGTGTGCCATGCGCGTAGTATAGCGCCGTTTTGTCATATAGCGTTCTATATGACGTTAAAGGATGAGAACGCGTTGCAATATCAGGACCTCGTCAGTATTTCTTTCACCCTTTTATTGATAGACAGTGTTACATTGTGTGAGAGATTATTTATATATGTTGGTGTGAAATTGAGCAATATTCCAATGTTATTTTCAATAATAATAAAAAAACAACATTTGCACTAAACAAGCCGATCCACTTTTCCATGTTGATAAGAGCATTAAAATGAGAAAAAAATAATGTAACAAAAAGAAATCAAAAGACATTTAGAATAGATAAAAATGTGCGATTAATCACGAGTTAACTATGACATTAATGCGATTAATCGCGATTAAATATTTTAATCGTTTGACAGCACTATGGTGAAAATTCTGTGTCACAATTTTAATCAATTTTGGTGACTGATAAATGCATTAAAATTGAGATAAGCATCTGAGATTAGCATAATTTGTCAGAACTAAGTAGTTATATTACGCTCTAAAATTACTGAGCTGTTTTAACTCAATTTTGCGTAAAATATGGACAAACCCAAACATTGGATTAAAAATGCAATTTAAAAATGTAACCCAACATGGGTTTGTCCATAATTGACCCAAAATTGGGTTAAACCAACTCAGCATTTTTAGAATGTAGGTTTAAATTTAAATTCTAACAGTTTTTGTCAGAAAAAAGAAATCCAGAATTCATAAAATTCTTTTTCCTATCATTCCAGTTCTACAAGTACTTCCTGAGGACATTCTCAGTTTAGTCCAACCCAGTTGTCTAGTAAACAAGCATAAATCCTCAGCAGAGAGACGATTATTCGCCAAAAGTATCTTGAAGGCTAGAGGCTCATTGTGAAATGACTAATATTTCACATTTGTCTTTCTGATTAAAGTGAAATGTAACACTGCTTCACACCTCCCCAAATCTTTACCAAAGTGTGGTCGTGAATCCAGCTTCTCATCTAAACAATTGTAATGGTTGCCATTATCTGGTGGAAAGATTTGCTGTCTCTTTCTCATGATTCTCCATCGCTCAGTAATCCTTTCTGGGGGTTTGCCTCCTCTATTATGACTTCCAAGTCTGCGTCAAAATTGTTTTGTGAACAAAAAGGGGTTTGGTTTGTGTGTGTGTGTCAAGCCTGGTTGCTGAAGCATGACTCAACAAGGGTTTACAAAATATTTCCATGAAAGCCATTGCTAAATAAACCAGTAGCTCACTAGAAGACTTTCAGTCGCACAGAAGCAAAAATGGGATACAGTTCTAGGACATTCAATATTTATGTACCAGATCACAATCGGCCTCACAACACAAACCAAATGTTCTGATTTAAAACAGTGTGAAAGAGAAGAAATAAACACTTCCTTTATGAATACCACACTCATTTGTGTATTTACAACATAAAACAAAGTGTGCATGCATAAAACTCACACCGCACGATACATGCTTCTGTTCAATAAATAGTTTCTTATCTAATCATTAGCAAACAGTGTTTGAGTGAATGTGAGACACAGCATTTCTTAGGAAAGATCTGGAAATATCATTGGCCTATATGAGATTTCATGAATCCTGAATCCAGTCACTAATTCTATAATATCGTTAAAGGGATCGTTCACCCAAAAATGAACATTCGCTATTAAAGTAGTTCACTTTAAAAAAAAAAAAAATGCTAATAATTTACTCACCCCCATGTCATTCAAGTTCTTCCATCGAAAAGAAATTAAGGTTTTTGTTGAAAACATTCCAGGATTTTCTCCATATAATGAACTTCAATGGGGTCCAAACGGTTCAAGGTTCAAAAGACAGTTTCAGTGCAAACTACAAACTGTTCAAAGGGCTTTAAACGATTCCAGACGATGAATAAGGGTCTTATCAAGCGAAACGATCGCTCATAAAAAAAAAAGATAACAAAGTTTACGTTTTATAAGCTCAAATGGTCGCCTCGATCTGTTCTGTGATGCACGTTCGTGACTCTCCTCGAACTCGTTTATCAAAATGAACGAATATTTTTTTCGTGTCATTTTTTTTCATTCAACGAAATGACTCAGGAAAAGATTTGTTCATTTTGATGAACGTGACACATTTACAGTCCGTGAAATCCCATCGGCTTTCCGATTGGCTTTTCGCAAGGATTCCTGGGTAATTAAAGTGCATGGAGCCTGCATCTATGCAGGGTTCACGGAAGACCACTTTAAGGGTACACAGGGGGCGCTGCTGAGCACACATCAGAGCGTTAAAATGCTAAATGTGACGGCCTACGGACTCGTAGACTCGCGGAGCACGTGCAATCTAAGTCCACGAGACCGAAAGTCTGCATGAAGAGCGCCATTTGGGACAGGGCGTTGGAGTTGGTGTACACTTCCTGCTTCCCGTTTCTGAGGTCATATGACTCAAGGTTTGTTTGTTTTTTGTTTCACAAACCCTTTTTTAATTTTTTTTATTATTATTTTTTTATTATTATTATTATTTATTTTTTTTTTTTTACCAAAGTTAAGAAAATGGGACGTGGGAAATTCTATATAAGCCTTTTTTGTTACATTACATTTTAAGACTATGTCTATACACTCTTAGAAGAAAAGGTTCTATCAGTGCTACGCATTTGGAACCCCTAAAAGGTTCTATACACTCTTAAAAAAGGGTTCCTCTGGGTTCTATATAGAATCCTGGGGTTCCATACTTGGCCGATATAACTTTTTACCAAAAAAAAAAATGGTTCTCAACAGAACCATTTTGGAGTTCCATGTATGAAGCGGGGGATGGAACCATTTCTGGTTCTAAATAGAACCATTTCTTCTAAGAGTGTACAATGCACACATCGACAAATTCATAAATGAACGAAGGATTTCGCACAAATGTGGGGTAAACTTCCACACAGTTAAGCATGCATCGTCTCTTCATTTGACATCTCTCTTTAATGCCAATGCCCCTGCATGTGTTCACTTAGTCGTTTCTCTTTCATCCACAAAAAATGATCCAACAAAAACCTTATAATTAAAGATTAGAGTTGATCTTGTTTAAGCAGCTATTATTGTTAAGCGGCCAAATGAGACAGTACTTTGCAATTTCTCAAGAGTAGGCCCATGTTTACATGTGTTTAGTAAATTAGAAGTGTATTAGCATGTGTAAGGTGTGTCTGAGTCCGGCTGGATGTACAGACCTGTGCAGAACATAATTAAAGGCTGCTCAGTTACTTAGTGAAATGTGCCAATGTCTAGGCTTGTAATTTAGGCTTGTTTTTACTTCATCTTTTTTTTTCTTCTAAGCAAATTCAGGTCACCAACACAAACCTCCACCAACAAGCACAAACAGGTGGAGGGAAACTTCATGAACGTTCCCCAGCATCCCCTTCTCCACACTTCTGGAGACATGTGCAAACGCTCTAGAAAAATGAACGGCCAAGTCGTTTATGGGAATCCCCGAAATTGCTCCTAATAGGTCTGTCTGCAGTGAACCTGTCATGCTTTGGCTCGGTATCTGTGAGACGGCATGGGCCGAAACCTGCCTGAGAGATGAAACATCATGCAATGCTGCCTAACAGGTAAATGAGAAGAATCTAACATATCATTTTTATGATTATTAAAATAAAGTGGGGAAAAAAAGAAAAAGAAAATTGATTTCATTTACTAATTATTTTTATTTTTGTACATTCAAAACAATTATGTTTAGTTCAGACCAGTCTATATTAGTCTATATATTTAGTCTATACGTATACATCATTTATGTCATATATTAATAATTTATATATAAATAACACATTTTTCATAAATATAAACATGCATGGAAGTGTATTTATATATACAAAATAATTATACACCGTGCACACACATATATTGTGTAAACAAACTTCTATGTGATTGCAATATATATCGCAATATATGTTGATGTGTGTATATATATATATATATATATATATATAAACATAATTGTTTTGAAAGTAAAATTAAATGGTAAATCAATTTGCACTTATTTTCTTAAATCAGGGTATGAAATATGTACATACATGTGTAATAATATATAATACAAATTACAACAATATTTTGCAAGTTTGGTTAAATAATATTCTGAAACCTAAAAATGTATTTGTTAAAAAAATATTTAAAAATAAAAATAAAATAAAACATTGCCCATAACTAAGTCTAAAGAGGACATAGCATAAAATATAAATAAAATATCTTATTTATTCCAAAAAACAAACAAAAATACTATTTGTTGCCCCAAACAGCAGCAAAAAGAATGACAAAAATAAAAATTCATAAACTAAAAAAACTAAAACTAAATTCATATATATTCTTTTATATCTCCGTTTTTCCATATATATTTAATATAATATTATATATGGAAAAAGGGAGATATAAAAGAAGAATATATATATATATATATATATATATATATATATATATATATATATAGAGGATCTTTGAAAGGATTTTACATCAATGTGAAATACATTGTAGATAAAAAAGATTACAAGAATGTTTTACAATAAAATACTATTTCAGTCTTTTCTAATTCAAAAATGTCAATGTTTTACAGCTGTTTTTTGTGAATTATTTGTGAAATTTACAGTAAAAATGGTTAAATAACATTTTAAATAAAATTTAAACAAGTAAATAACATTTACGTTATTTACTTGTTTAAATGTTAAACTTTGATACAATCTGTATCATGAAATGGGCTTTATAAATATATTTGACTTGACGTAAATAACTTTTTTTTTGTGTGTGTGTGTGTGTGTGTATTGTTACAGTAGTTGCTCAATTCAAAAGAATCCAATATATTTGTTGGAAGAAAGTTTAATTGAGCAGTTCCTCAACATGTTGTCTTCTGATTCCAGCGGATTAGGGAAGTGTAGTTTAGTTACATTACCGCTCAATTTGAGTCCCATCTGTATACATTTCAATGGCAGAACACTCTGGCAAACCGCTCTATAGTTACAGTGGCTCTCAAACACACAGTCATGGAACCTGTCAGAGTGTTTTTGGCCCGCGGTATTGAACACAAGCTTGTCTCTATTTATGTTTTCCCTCTTCCTATACGTAAATACTGGCTATACGTGATATATATTTATGGATTGACAAAGATGGAAAATGTTCTTCATCCATACAACAACTTTTAGTAAAAACATCATGCTGACATTTTTTGACCAACAACAGCCAATGAAGTGAAAGGTTGAGCTGTTCTTTTGTTGGCATGGCATGTCAGTGGTTAATTTCATGGAACTGAGTTCTTTTAGACCAAAAGTCTGCTGAATGTCTCTTTTGGAAATATTATGTTCTGTGTCAGCATTGGTTACACTGCAGTGGGAAAATGTTCTGTGGTGATCTGTTGCTCTGAAACTATTGTCTGACTGCAGTTAATGACTAATTATAAATGAGAGACAAACCAGGGAATTTATGACCAATATGTAATCTTGCAAATCTTATAAATATTTTTCCTTTATCTCAACTGGTGCATGCTGAAAAAAGTTGCAAATAAAACAAAAATTACTGAAGTGGTATTTCAAGTCACACTAATTTGTTGCATGTTTTTTATTTACTTATTTTTATTAGCAAGTAAATAAAAAAAAATCTGCTAACTGAATAAATTGAGTTGTGCTCATGAATATTGTAATTAGTACAAATAATATTTGGTAACTGAAAACTGACACTCAACTCATACAGAAATTCAAGATGTGAATGGGAACTGTCCTTTCTTAAAGGGATACTTCACCTCTGGAAAGATGAATGTGTATTTAAAGTGGGTCGTTTATGTAGAAGAAATGTGAAATTATTTTAGAATTTTAAGCTTTCTAGACTGAGAAAAGCCAGAAAATGTATTTTTGGCTTATGTGTATGAAAGACAACAACTCCCAGAATGCACTTGCTTCGCTGCCCTAGGAGGCCACGCCTACCGGTTACAGAGCGCAGGAGTTAAACAACAAGTCTCCGTGATGAGTCTGCCCGAAAATGTGTTTCGAGATCGCCCAAAATGTGATTCGGGATTCGGCTTTTGCATCATGTTTACTGTGGCGAGCGGGACGAGTGAGGGGCCGCGGGAGAACGGCTCGACTGTAGTCTTTAGCCTCTGGACAAAACATCCTCCGATGACACAAAATGACGATTTTTGCGTCTTCGGAGGATTTTTTCCAGACAAAAAATACATAAATGTCTCGTCTCAGGGGGATATGAGGGTGGAAAGCACGGTAATTTGAAAATACTACAGGTACTAATACAAAGCTTAATGCTAAATCCTGAAGTATCCCTTTAACAAGAGTTTAACAGATGCATGCATGTTCAGAACATGTTCAAATAAATGAATTAGGATCTGGAGTTGCACCAGAGTGAAAGTCTCCACTGGCTCTTGCGCTTGATAAATGAGGGCTTTCACACGGCTGGTTTGTGCTGGCACTAAATCATCTCTGATCCGCAGGACACCACGCCGATGAGGGACTAAACTGCATTTTAAAGGAAAATAAAGCCATTATTTAGATGCTCAAACCTACTGTGGCTTCATATAGATCCTGTCAGTTAGCAATATAGTCTCCATATCCACACAATCAGAGCAATTTCCTTTAACAATTGTCATGTTCCTTCAAAGGAGGATGAGGAGGAAGGAGAGATGGAAAAAAAAAAAAAAAAAAAAAACGGGAGTATTGTAAGTAAAGGGAGTGTTTCCAGGTCTGTGCTGTGGGTGTTTGGACTGCAGGATTTAGGGCTGTTTTCTCTCCTTTCAGAAATCATTTCCCTCCAGCAGAACCCTCCACTCTCTCTCTCTCTCTCTCTCTCTCTCTCTCTCTCTCTCTCTCTCTCTCTCTCTCTCTCTCTCTCTCACACACACACACACACACACTCTTACACTGATCCACAGTCAGTTTTTAGCTTTTAGTATTACACTTTCAGTTGGGTGGCTGCTGATCTGAGATCGCTATAATGCACAAATGCATGTGTGTGTATATATAAAATGTATGTTTTTATTGTAAAATCAAAAATGTTTTATTTATATTTCATAATCATAAATACATTAAATATTATGTAATATATAAATATAAAAATGTATGCAAATATATTTGCAAACATGTCTCTTTAGATGCTACTTTTAAACTTGTATTTTGCATTGACAAATTTATTATAATAATTTATAAATCATTTGCTTAATTATTTAAAAAAACGAATTTATTATTAATTTACGTTTTTATTGTAAAATCAAAAATATTTTATTTACATTTCATAATCATAAATATTGCATTAAATATTATGTAATATATAAATATAAAATGTATGCAAATATATATGCAAATGTATCTATAGATGCTACATTTTAAACTTGTATTTTGTATTATGACAAATTTATTATAATAATTTATAAATTATTTGCATAATTATTTTATGAAAAAAATATTATAATAATTAATATTAATTAATATAATTTATTTATATATTTGGTTAAGCCTAAGAAACAAATTGATTTTTTTTTTTGGTTGTTGTTTAAAAAATATAATTAGAATATTGTGCAAAAGTTCATTTATTTCAGTAATTCAACAAAAGGTGAAACTAATATATTATAGACTCATTACATGCAAAGTGAGATATTTCAAGCCTGTATTTGTTATAATTTTGATGATGATTATGGCTTACAGCTATGAAAACCTTTTCACATATTATAATTTTGAATTGTGGATTTTCATAAGCTTTAAGCTATAATCATAAAAATTATAACAAATAAAGGCTTGAAATATTGAGTATCTATTGAAATAAGTTGAATTACTGATATAAATTAACCTTTGAACGATATTCTAATTTTTTGAGTTTCAGCAGTGTTTTGCTTAAGTTTTGAAAAAAAAAATGTAATTGTTTTATATTTTATAGTCTTACATATTACATTTTATGTATAGTATTTAATCATTCTGCACATATACTAATTGTTCATTTGTTTTGTACTTTTGTAAAACTGCAATATATTTTTGGACATGACAGCATTTCAAAAGCCTTTCACGAGCATGTTCAAGTTCACATGAACTGTGAGATACACCCCGTCCCACATCTCACACCTGACCTTCCTACTTCCTGTTCCTTTCACACCCTCCCACGTGTTTGACCTCTGACCCCAGGAGCTCTATAATGAGCTCATTTGTACTACAATACTGAGGCCCCATCAAACAGCCACAGCGAGCCATGATAAAAAGAAACTTTTGTCTCTTTCTTTTTCCCATAGCTTCCTGAATATTGTCATTGAATTTGCTACGTTTTGTTCCCATTCATGTTTTATTCCCCTCATAAAAGTTGCACTTAAAAAAAAAAAAAAAAAAAAAAAAAAAGAATCAGATCCAAAAGCGGCACTAAAATCGTAATAAATCACCCAAACTCCATGTGAGAGTCACAATGAAAACTGGGCAAGGTCTCTCTTTTGCTTTCTATGTACAGGATCTGCTGACACACACATTTATATACCCAGCGTTCAAATGACTGGTTAGACACGAGCTCGTGGACACCATTAGGCCCGAAGCTGAGGAGAGAGGTACCACATAATGAAACCGCGTTGATACACAATGTAATTGCTAACAGCAACAGAGCTGGAAACCGCAGATCCGCGGACCCAGACACCGCCGAACTGTTAATGAAAATAAATGGGAAGTTTGATTCGGGACCCGGAGAGAAGAAGAAAAATGTGTGCTTTTCCTCCAAGCCCATTTGCTGCTAATTAGAAAACATGTCACTGATTTGAACTGGTGTAAACACTGGCACATCTGACTTTCATTACAATAAAGAAATCAAATAAACTCTCAGCCAGAAGGAACAGTAGTAACTCCACGCTTCATTACAATGCAACATGGCCGACTCTACATCATGAAGTACTTAGCACTTCTAATTACCAACCTGAACCCTTTCGGTTTGGCCACCATAAATACACAGATTGGAAAAATATTTCCACTTGTGTCGACGCAAGTCTTCGCTACATAAAGAACACGTCCCGAAAGTTATCCGCAATACTTTACAGCCTCTGATCATGCATACTTCTGATCATATTCACTGTAAAATCAACATTGAGTCCTGCGCATCACCAGTAAAACATCTCAAAGCTTATTCAGTATAAAGGGGAGAGGGAAATAAACGTGAGCTTGAGTTTTACTTACTCCCAAAAGTTGAGTTTTGCCAGTTCAACATTAGACAAATCAATTGAATAAATAGTAAATTAAGTTTAGATTTCTAAAATAATAATTAAATAAATCACAAATTCCAATGGTGACCTTGTGCATCTTATAGCTAGATGGCCGTTGCTTTTTTTTTAACGCATTAAAATAGCTTGAATGGAACCGGTAGTCTATACGAGATCATGAATATGCTAATGAGCTCCGCCTCCACTAACTCACGCCAGCTCAGATTCACTCAACTGAGGTAAACGCTGCACAACAGTATCACTCTGTACAACGTCGGACACATATTAAACGGTATAATTCGCCTTTTTCTTGACAATGTTATCAGAGAGTTAATCATGCGCTGATAATGTTACACAAACCATTTCCCCATTCTCCTTAAAACTGCAGTGAACCAAAGACACGAAATGGCTGGCTTTTCTGAACTACCCTGTAACCAATCCGATCAACGTGCCGACGGGCTTTAGCATATCATTAAAAGTAAATTAGCAGAGGAGTCTTTAGAGATGCAAGGTTATTTTTCTGGTGATATGAAAAAATCAGGTAGATTTAGCAATATGGCGGGTGTATGATGTAATGATGAACTAAAGGCTTTTCTAAAGTTGTTCAAAGTGTTTCTGATGGTTGTTATATTAGGTATTAAATAGTAAGCATATTCAAAACACCACATATACATATAAATAACATTAAAAACTTCATTTTCATCACAGGGGGGCTTTAAATTGTTATAATATTTCACAATATTACTGTTTTACTCTATTTTTGATTCGGCCTTAACTTCAGCATGATAGTAGGCTAAATCTTACCGACATGGAAATGATCTGCTAACTAATAATCTGCTTAAATTCATTCTGCAGTGTGGTTATTGGCTGTTTTATCATAAAGAGGCAGAAGGCAACATTTGGCGTTCGCATAGTCACATGTTGGTTCGATTAACATCATATTTGAGACCTGCTGGGATTAGCTATATCTAAATATATTTCTCAGATTCAGAATCCCTCAACATTATGTACTGACCTTGGCAGTGTAGTTGCATTTATTCCCAAAACTTTGACTTCATTGAAGTTTATCCTAATAGCAGAGAGAATAGGGCTCAGCTTTGCTTTTGAAGGGCACTGGTTTGGATGTGATTATTTTGCAAATAATGCCAAATCGTACAGCAGACACACCCAGTCATTATAAAATGACTAATCTGATGTATTACAATAAAGTCTGGTACAGATTAGAGCACATGCAGTTTTTGACATATGTGTGTATGAAGCCAAGTTGCATTTCACAGCATTAAGCGTCCCTGCCACATTAATCTTGACATTGATTTCTCAATATTCTCAATATTCAGGAGTGACAGAGATATACACTGAAAACTTGCTTTTACAATGCCTAGTAACATTGATTTCATTGATCCACCAATCATAAATACTGCTGTTTTTTGTTCTTGCAGTGCTGTGTATAAGGTGCGCTTGCACTGGCGCTGGTTCTCCCCAGTAGTGTGTGTTCTTGCTCTGCTGTGTATAAGGTGCGCTTGCACTGGCACTGGTTCTCCCCCAGTAGTGTGTGTTCTTGCTGTGCTGTGTATAAGGTGCGCTTGCACTGGCGCTGGTTCTCCCCCAGTTGTGTGTGTTCTTGCAGTGCTGTGTATAAGGTGCGCTTGCACTGGTGCTGGTTCTCCCCCAGTTGTGTGTGTTCTTGCTCTGCTGTGTATAAGGTGCGCTTGCACTGGCACTGGTTCTCCCCCAGTTGTGTGTGTTCTTGCTGTGCTGTGTATAAGGTGCGCTTGCACTGGCGCTGGTTCTCCCCCAGTTGTGTGTGTTCTTGCTGTGCTGTGTATAAGGTGCGCTTGCACTGGCGCTGGTTCTCCCCCAGTTGTGTGTGTTCTTGCTCTGCTGTGTATAAGGTGCGCTTGCACTGGCACTGGTTCTCCCCCAGTTGTGTGTGTTCTTGCTGTGCTGTGTATAAGGTGCGCTTGCACTGGCGCTGGTTCTCCCCCAGTTGTGTGTGTTCTTGCTGTGCTGTGTATAAGGTGCGCTTGCACTGGCGCTGGTTCTCCCCCAGTTGTGTGTGTTCTTGCTCTGCTGTGTATAAGGTGCGCTTGCACTGGCGCTGGTTCTCCCCAGTTGTGTGTGTTCTTGCTCTGCTGTGTATAAGGTGCGCTTGCACTGGCGCTGGTTCTCCCCAGTAGTGTGTGTTCTTGCTCTGCTGTGTATAAGGTGCGCTTGCACTGGCGCTGGTTCTCCCCAGTTGTGTGTGTTCTTGCTGTGCTGTGTATAAGGTGCGCTTGCACTGGCGCTGGTTCTCCCCAGTTGTGTGTGTTCTTGCTGTGCTGTGTATAAGGTGCGCTTGCACTGGCGCTGGTTCTCCTCCAGATATGTGTGTTCTTGCAGTGCTGTGTATAAGGTGCGCTTGCACTGGCGCTGGTTCTCCCCAGTTGTGTGTGTTCTTGCTCTGCTGTGTATAAGGTGCGCTTGCACTGGCGCTGGTTCTCCCCAGTTGTGTGTGTTCTTGCTGTGCTGTGTATAAGGTGCGCTTGCACTGGCGCTGGTTCTCCCCAGTTGTGTGTGTTCTTGCTCTGCTGTGTATAAGGTGCGCTTGCACTGGCGCTGGTTCTCCCCAGTTGTGTGTGTTCTTGCTCTGCTGTGTATAAGGTGCGCTTGCACTGGCGCTGGTTCTCCCCAGTAGTGTGTGTTCTTGCTCTGCTGTGTATAAGGTGCGCTTGCACTGGCGCTGGTTCTCCCCAGTTGTGTGTGTTCTTGCTGTGCTGTGTATAAGGTGCGCTTGCACTGGCGCTGGTTCTCCCCCAGTAGTGTGTGTTCTTGCTGTGCTGTGTATAAGGTGCGCTTGCACTGGCGCTGGTTCTCCCCAGTTGTGTGTGTTCTTGCAGTGCTGTGTATAAGGTGCGCTTGCACTGGCGCTGGTTCTCCCCAGTTGTGTGTGTTCTTGCAGTGCTGTGTATAAGGTGCGCTTGCACTGGCGCTGGTTCTCCCCAGTTGTGTGTGTTCTTGCTGTGCTGTGTATAAGGTGCGCTTGCACTGGCGCTGGTTCTCCCCAGTTGTGTGTGTTCTTGCAGTGCTGTGTATAAGGTGCGCTTGCACTGGCGCTGGTTCTCCCCCAGTTGTGTGTGTTCTTGCTCTGCTGTGTATAAGGTGCGCTTGCACTGGCGCTGGTTCTCCCCAGTTGTGTGTGTTCTTGCAGTGCTGTGTATAAGGTGCGCTTGCACTGGCGCTGGTTCTCCCCAGTTGTGTGTGTTCTTGCTGTGCTGTCTATAAGGTGCGCTTGCACTGGCGCTGGTTCTCCCCCAGTTGTGTGTGTTCTTGCTGTGCTGTGTATAAGGTGCGCTTGCACTGGCGCTGGTTCTCCCCAGTTGTGTGTGTTCTTGCTGTGCTGTGTATAAGGTGCGCTTGCACTGGCGCTGGTTCTCCCCCAGTTGTGTGTGTTCTTGCTGTGCTGTGTATAAGGTGCGCTTGCACTGGCGCTGGTTCTCCTCCAGATATGTGTGTTCTTGCAGTGCTGTGTATAAGGTGCGCTTGCACTGGCGCTGGTTCTCCCCAGTTGTGTGTGTTCTTGCTCTGCTGTGTATAAGGTGCGCTTGCACTGGCGTTGGTTCTCCCCCAGTTGTGTGTGTTCTTGCTGTGCTGTGTATAAGGTGCGCTTGCACTGGCGCTGGTTCTCCCCCAGTTGTGTGTGTTCTTGCTCTGCTGTGTATAAGGTGCGCTTGCACTGGCACTGGTTCTCCCCAGTTGTGTGTGTTCTTGCAGTGCTGTGTATAAGGTGCGCTTGCACTGGCGCTGGTTCTCCCCCAGTTGTGTGTGTTCTTGCAGTGCTGTGTATAAGGTGCGCTTGCACTGGCGCTGGTTATCCCCCAGTATAGTGTGTTCTTGCTCTGCTGTGTATAAGGTGCGCTTGCACTGGCACTGGTTCTCCCCCAGTAGTGTGTGTTCTTGCTGTGCTGTGTATAAGGTGCGCTTGCACTGGCGCTGGTTCTCCCCCAGTTGTGTGTGTTCTTGCAGTGCTGTGTATAAGGTGCGCTTGCACTGGTGCTGGTTCTCCCCCAGTTGTGTGTGTTCTTGCTCTGCTGTGTATAAGGTGCGCTTGCACTGGCACTGGTTCTCCCCCAGTTGTGTGTGTTCTTGCTGTGCTGTGTATAAGGTGCGCTTGCACTGGCGCTGGTTCTCCCCCAGTTGTGTGTGTTCTTGCTGTGCTGTGTATAAGGTGCGCTTGCACTGGCGCTGGTTCTCCCCCAGTTGTGTGTGTTCTTGCTCTGCTGTGTATAAGGTGCGCTTGCACTGGCACTGGTTCTCCCCCAGTTGTGTGTGTTCTTGCTGTGCTGTGTATAAGGTGCGCTTGCACTGGCGCTGGTTCTCCCCCAGTTGTGTGTGTTCTTGCTGTGCTGTGTATAAGGTGCGCTTGCACTGGCGCTGGTTCTCCCCCAGTTGTGTGTGTTCTTGCTCTGCTGTGTATAAGGTGCGCTTGCACTGGCGCTGGTTCTCCCCAGTTGTGTGTGTTCTTGCTCTGCTGTGTATAAGGTGCGCTTGCACTGGCGCTGGTTCTCCCCAGTAGTGTGTGTTCTTGCTCTGCTGTGTATAAGGTGCGCTTGCACTGGCGCTGGTTCTCCCCAGTTGTGTGTGTTCTTGCTGTGCTGTGTATAAGGTGCGCTTGCACTGGCGCTGGTTCTCCCCAGTTGTGTGTGTTCTTGCTGTGCTGTGTATAAGGTGCGCTTGCACTGGCGCTGGTTCTCCTCCAGATATGTGTGTTCTTGCAGTGCTGTGTATAAGGTGCGCTTGCACTGGCGCTGGTTCTCCCCAGTTGTGTGTGTTCTTGCTCTGCTGTGTATAAGGTGCGCTTGCACTGGCGCTGGTTCTCCCCAGTTGTGTGTGTTCTTGCTGTGCTGTGTATAAGGTGCGCTTGCACTGGCGCTGGTTCTCCCCAGTTGTGTGTGTTCTTGCTCTGCTGTGTATAAGGTGCGCTTGCACTGGCGCTGGTTCTCCCCAGTTGTGTGTGTTCTTGCTCTGCTGTGTATAAGGTGCGCTTGCACTGGCGCTGGTTCTCCCCAGTAGTGTGTGTTCTTGCTCTGCTGTGTATAAGGTGCGCTTGCACTGGCGCTGGTTCTCCCCAGTTGTGTGTGTTCTTGCTGTGCTGTGTATAAGGTGCGCTTGCACTGGCGCTGGTTCTCCCCCAGTAGTGTGTGTTCTTGCTGTGCTGTGTATAAGGTGCGCTTGCACTGGCGCTGGTTCTCCCCAGTTGTGTGTGTTCTTGCAGTGCTGTGTATAAGGTGCGCTTGCACTGGCGCTGGTTCTCCCCAGTTGTGTGTGTTCTTGCAGTGCTGTGTATAAGGTGCGCTTGCACTGGCGCTGGTTCTCCCCAGTTGTGTGTGTTCTTGCTGTGCTGTGTATAAGGTGCGCTTGCACTGGCGCTGGTTCTCCCCAGTTGTGTGTGTTCTTGCAGTGCTGTGTATAAGGTGCGCTTGCACTGGCGCTGGTTCTCCCCCAGTTGTGTGTGTTCTTGCTCTGCTGTGTATAAGGTGCGCTTGCACTGGCGCTGGTTCTCCCCAGTTGTGTGTGTTCTTGCAGTGCTGTGTATAAGGTGCGCTTGCACTGGCGCTGGTTCTCCCCAGTTGTGTGTGTTCTTGCTGTGCTGTCTATAAGGTGCGCTTGCACTGGCGCTGGTTCTCCCCCAGTTGTGTGTGTTCTTGCTGTGCTGTGTATAAGGTGCGCTTGCACTGGCGCTGGTTCTCCCCAGTTGTGTGTGTTCTTGCTGTGCTGTGTATAAGGTGCGCTTGCACTGGCGCTGGTTCTCCCCCAGTTGTGTGTGTTCTTGCTGTGCTGTGTATAAGGTGCGCTTGCACTGGCGCTGGTTCTCCTCCAGATATGTGTGTTCTTGCAGTGCTGTGTATAAGGTGCGCTTGCACTGGCGCTGGGTCTCCCCAGTTGTGTGTGTTCTTGCTCTGCTGTGTATAAGGTGCGCTTGCACTGGCGTTGGTTCTCCCCCAGTTGTGTGTGTTCTTGCTGTGCTGTGTATAAGGTGCGCTTGCACTGGCGCTGGTTCTCCCCCAGTTGTGTGTGTTCTTGCTCTGCTGTGTATAAGGTGCGCTTGCACTGGCACTGGTTCTCCCCAGTTGTGTGTGTTCTTGCAGTGCTGTGTATAAGGTGCGCTTGCACTGGCGCTGGTTCTCCCCCAGTTGTGTGTGTTCTTGCAGTGCTGTGTATAAGGTGCGCTTGCACTGGCGCTGGTTATCCCCCAGTATAGTGTGTTCTTGCTCTGCTGTGTATAAGGTGCGCTTGCACTGGCGCTGGTTCTCCTCCAGATATGTGTGTTCTTGCAGTGCTGTGTATAAGGTGCGCTTGCACTGGCGCTGGTTCTCCCCCAGTTGTGTGTGTTCTTGCAGTGCTGTGTATAAGGTGCGCTTGCACTGGCGCTGGTTCTCCCCCAGTATAGTGTGTTCTTGCTCTGCTGTGTATAAGGTGCGCTTGCACTGGCGCTGGTTCTCCTCCAGATATGTGTGTTCTTGCAGTGCTGTGTATAAGGTGCGCTTGCACTGGCGCTGGTTCTCCTCCAGATATGTGTGTTCTTGCAGTGCTGTGTATAAGGTGCGCTTGCACTGGCGCTGGTTCTCCCCAGTTGTGTGTGTTCTTGCTGTGCTGTGTATAAGGTGCGCTTGCACTGGCGCTGGTTCTCCTCCAGATATGTGTGTTCTTGCAGTGCTGTGTATAAGGTGCGCTTGCACTGGCGCTGGTTCTCCTCCAGATATGTGTGTTCTTGCAGTGCTGTGTATAAGGTGCGCTTGCACTGGTGCTGGTTCTCCCCCAGTTGTGTGTGTTCTTGCTCTGCTGCGCTTGCACTGGCGCTGGTTCTCCCCCAGTTGTGTGTGTTCGTGCTGTGCTGTGTATAAGGTGCGCTTGCACTGGCACTGGTTCTCCCCCAGTATAGTGTGTTCTTGCTCTGCTGTGTATAAGGTGCGCTTGCACTGGCGCTGGTTCTCCCCCAGTATAGTGTGGTCTTGCTCTGCTGTGTATAAGGTGCGCTTGCACTGGCGCTGGTTCTCCTCCAGATATGTGTGTTCTTGCAGTGCTGTGTATAAGGTGCGCTTGCACTGGCGCTGGTTCTCCCCAGTTGTGTGTGTTCTTGCAGTGCTGTGTATAAGGTGCGCTTGCACTGGTGCTGGTTCTCCCCAGTTGTGTGTGTTCTTGCTGTGCTGTGTATAAGGTGCGCTTTCACTGGCGCTGGTTCTCCCCCAGTTGTGTGTGTTCTTGCAGTGCTGTGTATAAGGTGCACTTTCACTGGCGCTGGTTCTCCCCCAGTTGTGTGTGTTCTTGCTGTGCTGTGTATAAGGTGCGCTTTCACTGGCGCTGGTTCTCCCCCAGTTGTGTGTGTTCTTGCAGTGCTGTGTATAAGGTGCACTTTCACTGGCGCTGGTTCTCCCCCAGTTGTGTGTGTTCTTGCTGTGCTGTGTATAAGGTGCGCTTTCACTGGCGCTGGTTCTCCCCCAGTTGTGTGTGTTCTTGCAGTGCTGTGTATAAGGTGCACTTTCACTGGCACTGGTTCTCTCCCAGTTGTGTGTGTTCTTGCAGTGCTGTGTGTAAGGTGTGCTTGCACTGGCGCTGGTTCTCTCCCAGTTGTGTGTGTTCTTGCAGTGCTGTGTGTAAGGTGTGCTTGCACTGGCGCTGGTTCTCCCCAGTTGTGTGTGTTCTTGCTGTGCTGTGTATAAGGTGCGCTTGCACTGGCGCTGGTTCTCCCCCAGTATAGTGTGTTCTTGCTCTGCTGTGTATAAGGTGCGCTTGCACTGGCGCTGGTTCTCCCCCAGTATAGTGTGTTCTTGCTCTGCTGTGTATAAGGTGCGCTTGCACTGGCGCTGGTTCTCCTCCAGATATGTGTGTTCTTGCAGTGCTGTGTATAAGGTGCGCTTGCACTGGCGCTGGTTCTCCCCAGTTGTGTGTGTTCTTGCAGTGCTGTGTATAAGGTGCGCTTGCACTGGTGCTGGTTCTCCCCAGTTGTGTGTGTTCTTGCTGTGCTGTGTATAAGGTGCGCTTTCACTGGCGCTGGTTCTCCCCCAGTTGTGTGTGTTCTTGCAGTGCTGTGTATAAGGTGCACTTTCACTGGCGCTGGTTCTCCCCCAGTTGTGTGTGTTCTTGCTGTGCTGTGTATAAGGTGCGCTTTCACTGGCGCTGGTTCTCCCCCAGTTGTGTGTGTTCTTGCAGTGCTGTGTATAAGGTGCACTTTCACTGGCGCTGGTTCTCCCCCAGTTGTGTGTGTTCTTGCTGTGCTGTGTATAAGGTGCGCTTTCACTGGCGCTGGTTCTCCCCCAGTTGTGTGTGTTCTTGCAGTGCTGTGTATAAGGTGCACTTTCACTGGCACTGGTTCTCTCCCAGTTGTGTGTGTTCTTGCAGTGCTGTGTGTAAGGTGTGCTTGCACTGGCGCTGGTTCTCCCCCAGTTGTGTGTGTTCTTGCAGTGCTGTGTGTAAGGTGTGCTTGCACCGGCGCTGGTTCTCCCCAGTTGTGTGTGTTCTTGCAGTGCTGTGTATAAGGTGCGCTTGCACTGGCGCTGGTTCTCCCCAGTTGTGTGTGT
Organism: Pimephales promelas; assembly: GCF_988280905.1. Classification (NCBI taxonomy): domain Eukaryota; kingdom Metazoa; phylum Chordata; class Actinopteri; order Cypriniformes; family Leuciscidae; genus Pimephales; species Pimephales promelas. The sequence continues at coordinate 2,522,681 of NC_142785.1, read as the reverse complement.
TTTTGCTGTGCTGTGTATGAGGTGCGCTTGCACTGGCGCTGGTTCTCCCCCAGTATAGTGTGTTCTTGCAGTGCTGTGTGTAAGGTGTGCTTGCACTGGCGCTGGTTCTCCTCCAGATATGTGTGTTCTTGCAGTGCTGTGTATAAGGTGCGCTTGCACTGGCGCTGGTTCTCCCCAGTTGTGTGTGTTCTTGCAGTGCTGTGTATAAGGTGCGCTTGCACTGGTGCTGGTTCTCCCCAGTTGTGTGTGTTCTTGCTGTGCTGTGTATAAGGTGCGCTTTCACTGGCGCTGGTTCTCCCCCAGTTGTGTGTGTTCTTGCAGTGCTGTGTATAAGGTGCACTTTCACTGGCACTGGTTCTCTCCCAGTTGTGTGTGTTCTTGCAGTGCTGTGTGTAAGGTGTGCTTGCACTGGCGCTGGTTCTCCCCCAGTTGTGTGTGTTCTTGCAGTGCTGTGTATAAGGTGCGCTTGCACTGGCGCTGGTTCTCCCCAGTTGTGTGTGTTTTTGCTGTGCTGTGTATGAGGTGCGCTTGCACTGGCGCTCTTTTTCCACTAGTAGTGTGTGTTCTTACTGTGCTGTGTATGCACTTGCACTGGCGCTGGTTTTCCCCCACAGCACTCAGAGACAGGGGCACCGCTTGCTATTTTCACTCGCCTGTCAGAGAAAAGTGAAGGTGTCAGTCTCCAGAGCTGTCAGACTCTAGTCAGTCACAGGCTTTAAATTCAACAAACCCCCCATTAGAAAAATATCAGCCCCCCCTCATGTCCATAACCTCGCTTTTTGCAGTCAAGGCACTCATTCTGAAGCGAAACCCCCCCGGTATTGATTGATACTATTTCTCCACCTTCACCCCAACAAATTGTGCTGGTTTGGGGCTTATGGGCATTATGTTTGTGGGGGCCGTGCTGGTATCATACCCAGGTCACCCGGATTGCTTGCAGGCCTACAGGATTGCTGTTGTTTCTCCATCACAGGACTGTAACGCAGAGCCAGGGTGGGATTGAAGTCGGGAGAGGTGCAGTCAGGAACGATCAGTCTCAAGGAGTCGAGCTGTGTTACGGTTCCCAAAAATATGAAATATGGCTTCACCGAGGTCTTAAGCAGATTGTAATGGGCTCAAAGCTCCATATGTGTTACTGCGAGAAATGCGAATGGTATTTTAGGTCGATCTCATATAGTTCAATCAAGACTCGATTTAGGAAGTTTGAAATCTCGCTCAATTTGCAATCAATGTTTTAATGCCATCTTCACTGATTAGATTTAAGCTTCTTTCTCCACTGACCTTCTTTTTTTATCTATCCATCTGATGTGATTGCTTTTGTCTCAACCAACTTGTGCAGGCTAATACAATTTTTTTTTTTTTGTGCGTGTTTATGAGTTTTCAAAGACATTTTCCCACATTGAGCATTTTCTATACACTGTAAAAAAACAAGCAAACAAACAATAAATGATGAAACTTTTTTAATTCTAATAAACAAAACTTGTCCAATGTATTTGACAACAATCAATCAATCACAACTTTTGGGACTGAATAAAACAATGGAATATAGATATATATATAATGGAATATAGATATATAGATATATAATAATATATATATATATATAATAATATATATATATATATATATATATATATATATATATATATATATATATATATATATATATATATATATATATATATATAGAAGGTAAGTGGGCAACTTTTCAATGAACAAAAGACAGAATAGAAAGATAAAAAAATTTTTAATTCCGTAATATAAATATAATGCAGTTTTAATACGGTAGTTTAGGTTTTACTGTAACAAAGAATTATAATACAATAAAGATAATAGAGTTATGTCCCATTTAATATAATAGCCATAATAATATTAATAATAGCATAATAATAGCCATATAATGTGATTTTTTTTAAATATAATTTATATATATATATATATATATATATATATATATATATATATATATATATATATATATATATATATATATATATATATATATATACATTTAATTTACTGTAAACACTTTTAGATATTACTGAATATATACTTAATATTTGAGATGGGTATCTTTTGCAGGTCCATGCAATGTTTGTTTGCGTTTATGAAAATTTTAAGAGACATTTTCATGCAGCGATTATTTCCTACAGGTTAAATTTAATTATTTCTTACAGGTTGATTTAAAGCTGTCAAACGATAAATCGCGATTAATTGCATCCAAAATAAAAGTTTGTGTTTACATAATATATGTGGGTGCACTGTGTATAATTATTTTATATATATAAATGCACACACATGCTTGTATATATTTAAGAAATATTTTCATGTTTATACTGTATATATATACATAATGTTTTTTTCTTAAATATACATGCAGATGTGTGTGTGTGTGTGTGTATATATATATATATATATATATAATGTATATATACAAAATAATTACACAGTGCACCCACATATATTATGTAAACACAAACTTTTATTTTGGATGCGATTAATCATTTGACAGCCCTAAAAAAATATATATACAGAATAAAACAATACAAACTATTTTTAAACTTTTACTTTTAAAATGCCCCTGACCAGTACAAATTGCATTAAATTCTTCAATTAACAATTGATTGTGATTAATTTGATAAATCCACTGGCACGTCATAATGTGTTTTTTGAGGTGCAGTCTCCAAATACCCCTTCTGTATACCTGAGGTGTCATGTATCATTGCTCTGATGAAAATAGAAGCACTCCGACACAAGACTAGATTGCTCTGACATGTTTCTATCACACGATCTCTCCATACGTCAGACAAACTCAGACCCTCCTGCTCCTGCAGTCAAAACAGCCATCAAACTCCATTGCCGAGCGGAGGACGCAAACTGGACTGACAGCGGGAGGAAAGCTGGCTATTAACAACTAGAATTATGATACTTCAATCATTTCTTGTCCCAAGCATATAACTAAATGTGCAGTACACTTATAAAAGTCAAAATACTTGTTTTCAGCAAGGATGCATTCAATTGTTTAAAAGTAACAGTAAATACATTTATAACGTTATTGTTCTTTTGAACTTTATATAAAATGTACTACGGTTTCCACTAAAATATGAAGCAGCACAACTGTTTTCAACCTTAAAAATATCCAGGGATGTTTCTTGAGCATCAGATCCTCATATTAGAGTGATTTCTGAAGGATCATGTGACACTGAAGACTGGAGTAATGATGCTGGAAATTCAGTTTTGATTACAGAAATACATTTTATAAATAGTTATAAGTCAAAATAACCCCTTTTTAATATCTATGTGTTAGATATACAAAGTCATGAGTGGAAGCCTTTTTATTCATTTCTGAATAACAAGCCCACACTTTCTCTTGGCATATAAACGATCTCTCACAACTTAGCGACGGCTTGTGTTATTTCCTCCGTAAGATGTTTTTGTTTAGTTTGTATAAGGCCCTGGTCCTCGAGTGCTATCGGCTTTCACAGCGGGCAGCTCTTTCAGCACCTTACACACATACTCAGTTTAAAGTGACTTCAACAAGCACTGGATCTCTGCTCAATGACTTTACTCTGGAACATTTCAGACCTGGACACTCTACACTCCATCAGGAGCGCTAAATGCTTTCCAAATGTGGACCTTATGGATTGTGCTGCTTTTCTCTATCCAACTGTAATTCATTATTCAAAAGGTAAATCATACAGCTGAAAAGAGAAGAGCACATCAAATCACTTAATGCATTGCTATTTCCTATTATGTTTAAATTACACAAATATGCATCAAATAATATAGCCTGCAATAGTGTCAAGTTGTAATTTAAATACAAATGTGAAACACAGAACAAATGTGGGCGGGGCTTGAATGTGTCCATGGGGAATTGATTGGATGGTTGTGGTTTGCTATTGGTGGATCTCATGTGAGTGACAGGTTGCCCCGCCCTCACACCAGTTTTCACATCATCAGAGAAGAGAAGACTGTAAGTGATTTTAGATTACAAGGCACATGAATTAAAAAAAAATAATAATGTGCATGGATAAATAATGTATAATAAGTGCTGCAATATTAAATAAAAAATGCAAAAAAATAATAATAATAAAAATACTACAAAAAAAATAATAGAATTATGTCACATTTAATAATTTATGTTTCTGTAATAAATTCTTCGGGAAATAACTTATATATATATATATATGAAGAGTTCAGATGCAAAAGCCTCTAAATGCCATTTGAAATGTTCTTCTTTACTGATGATTTTTATCAAACTTGTATATTTAAGTTCAGTAATTTCACTTAAATAACAATTAATAGGTAATTATCATTGCCATTTAGGTGAAATTACTGAACTTAAATATACAAGCTTGATAAAAATGATCATTCTAGAAGAAAATTTCAAATGGCATTTAGAGGCTTTTGCATCTGAACTCTTCATATATATATATATATATATATATATATATGCATTACTTTCAATAGTAACTTTCCCCTTTTTATATATATATATATATATATAAAGTTACCAATAGTAACTTTTATATATATATATAATTTTATATTTATATATATATATATATATATATATATATATATATATATATATATATATATATATGCATTACTTTCAATAGTAACTTTCCCCGTTCTCACTAAAACTGTATTTTTTTTATTTATTTTTTTTATTAAGGAATCAATATAAAAAAGAGTACAAGTAAACAAACATAACAGTAAGAGAAAAAACAAACAAATGAACATACAAACAAACAAAATATTAATAAAAAAGGAGAAAAGTGAGCCAACGTATACAAATATACAATCAAAATCGACAGATGGCAATACGGATGCATCTATATCTCTCTTACCTACACGTATAAACCCATACACGTGCATACATATTCATACACACATATATGCATGTATACACACATACCCATATATCCATACATATATACATACATATACATAGACATACATTCATATATATATACATACATGCATCCACATACACAAATATATACATACATACCTACATATACACATACCCTCAGACACACGTACACAAAAAATAAAATAAATAAATAAATAAATTAAAAAAAGGGGGGGAATTAAAAAAAATATTAATTATATACAGTATATATATATATATATATATATATATATATATATATATATATATATATATTTGATCTGGAAAACATTTAAAAAATATTTCCAAGTCAAAACTGCAATTTGAATAATTAATAACATATACTGAAAGAAAATGTATAAAATGGCAGAATCATGTGAACACAATTAAATACAGTTTTAGTGAGAACGGGGAAAGTTACTATTGAAAGTAATGCATTACAACATTGCGTTACAATATTATATGTTGAAGAAGTGGACGGGCTCCTGCCATGCCTATGAGAAAAAGCAGAGATTAGTTTGAGTTTGAGTTCAATCACACTTTCCCATTTGACATACTCTATGATGAACAATTAATGAGGAGACACGGTTAGAAAGACAGAAATATTACAGAATTTCTCCTCACACTTACTTTTCCAATTTTGTCTAGGTCGTCCAAACTCCTCAGCCGGCCTCTCCAGAAAACGCTCTATGCCCACTGTCAAATTACAGCGAAATATGACTGATTACCTTCATTTCGTCCATTTGAGGATTTGGCGCGCACCTCTAAATTGTGTATTCTTTCCATGGCGCCAAACTAACCACCCTACCTTTAATTAATTTCCTTTTATTTATATTGCTCAGACCAGCAGCCGTCTTGCTCACAAAGCCCCTATAGTCGAGAGACTCAGATTTTTATTTAATCATAATGCAATGTCGCCTCATTTCAACCGTTTAGTTTTGTCACAGAGTCCCTGGTAAACACTGCGAGAACAGAGTGTGTGAACTGATTGAGTCCACATCTGATTTAAAGGCTGAAATTACGCTCATCAAGGGCTATTGGAGGGTAATGTTGGTGAAAGAACATAGATTAATATGCAGAGACGCTGTAATTCCCTATTTGGGCTTGTCACAATCAGATGAATGTTGAAAAATAAAGGGGTCACATTTCTGAACAAATGAAGCATGTTAAAGTGGTTCTGGTGGCTCTGTAAACTCTCAAAACAGCAGATATCAAACTGGCGATGGCAAATATAAATCTTTCCATCTCAAACAATTACACACTTGTAGTATAAAACAAATAAATATAAGGAACTGAAACCATTTTTGACTCATAAATTGCTAGGAAATTTCACAAAACTTTGAATTAACTAAAAAGACTAAAATAGTATTTTCTTGTAAAATATACTTCAGTAATCTTTATTTTACGGCTGCCAAACGATTAATCGCATCCAAAATAAAAGTTTGGGTTTACATAATATATGTGGGTGCACTGTGTATAATTATTTTATATATACTGTATATGTAAATACACACGAAATATATTTTGTGTATATATTTCATCAAATATATTTAAGAAATATTTTCATGTATATACTGTATATAGATTTATATATAATTTATATTTTATATAAATATAACTAATATATATAAATAATATTTTCTTCTTAAATATACATGCATTTTTGTGTGTGTGTGTATATATATATATATATATATAATAGTTATACACAGTGCACCCACATATATTATGTGAACACAAACTTTTATTTTGGATGCGATTAATCGCTTGACAGCCCTACGTTATTTACAATTTTGAAAAATCTTTTTCTATTCTATTAATAAATAAATTAATAAATTCTTTTTAAATTCTATTGCAATAAAAGGTTATTTTTCCATATGCTTTTGGGTCTGTCATAACTTTTTTTTTTTTTTTTTTAGGAAAAGTCTTGAAAACGCTTGCCTTCGCTCGCCCTGTTCTAGAGAGAGCAGTTCTACACTTGTTTACTTCACACTAAGGTCTGCTCTGTGGCAAAGCCATCAATCCATCATCTCCAAAGGTAAGAAACCAGGGTGGAGACCGAACTCAGGAGGAGGAGAGGAGAGGAGAAGAGGTGTGTGTGTGTGTGTGAGAAAGAGAGAGAGAGAGAGAGAGTGCTTGTGTGTGTGTGTGTGTGTGTGTATGTGTCTGTGTGACGGTATACAGACGCTGTCTGGCCACCACACGCAGGGGAACATCTGATCAGGGAGCAGCTGTGTGTAGGTACAGTGTTATTCCAGCGTGTCGGCCTGAAACAGCAGTGTGGCAGGTCATTTATTACGGCCAATGCCCCTCTAAATGTTTCTGCGTGTGTGTGAATCCATCAACTAGATTAATTTCAGCACTGCTATAAAGATTCTTTCTCCACTTACCTTCTTTTTTATCTATCTGTCTGTGTAAAGACGACCATGTTGTACACTCTAAAAAATGACCTCAATTTTGGGTCAAAAAAGGACTAACCCAGCCATTGGGTTACATTTTTTGAATTACATTTTAACCCAACTTTGGTTTTGTCTGTACTTGACCCAAATTTGGGTCAAAACAACTCAGCTTTTTTTTTAGAGTGTATATCAACCAACTTGTGCAGGACTATGCAATGTTTGTTTGCGTTTATGGGAATTTTAAGAGACATTTTCCCACAACGATCATTTCTTAGTTCACTTTGAAAAAAAAAAAAAAACTTTTGCTGATAATTTACTCACCCCCATGTCATCCAAGATGTCCATGTCTTTCTTTCTTCAGTCGAAAAGAAATTAAGGTTTTTGATGAAAACATTCCAGGATTTTTCTCCATATAATGGATTTCAATGGGGTCCAAATGAGAGTTTCAGTGCAAACTGCAAAGTGTTCAAAGGGCTTTAAACGATTCCAGGCATTGAATAAGAGTCTTATCTAGGACCCTTCGAGTCCTCACTTGAAAAAAGATTTGTTCATTTTGATGAACAAGTTTGAACAGGAGAGTCACGAACGCGCATCAAAGAAAAGAACAGAGCAAGGCGAGCATTTGTGCAAATAAAACTTAAACTGTTTTATTTATTTTTTGAAATGAACGATCGTTTCGCTAGATAAGACCCTTATTCATCATCTGGTGTCGTTTAAAGTCCTTTGAAGCTGCACTGAAACTCTCTTTTGGACCTTGAACCGTTTGGACCCCATTGAAGTCCATTATGGAGAAAAATCCTGGAATGTTTTCATGAAAAACCTTAATTTCTTTTTGACTGAAGAAAGAAAGACATGGACATCTTAGATGACATGGGGGTGAGTAAATTATCAGCAAAAGTTTTTTTTGAAAAGTGAACTACTCCTTTAAGTATCTTTATAAACATGCCTTTGAAAAAAAAAAACATCACCGATGTGCATCCTGAGACAAAAAATGGCACTGATATATGTAGAGCAAGTTGCTTTCATTTCCAACAGCTTAAACACGCATTTTATAGCTTAAACCTCCTTGAAATCGAGGGATAATGTATTAAGATGGTTTTCTGATCCTAGAATCTGGTTTAAAAATGGTCGGTCTCCCACCCTGATAAAATGACAAGTGTCCAAATTTTTACATTTAATATGATTTATTATTGATTAATTCAGAGGAACGCATCACTTACGGCACATTCATAATGTGTGTGTTAACATTACGTTTACATTTATTCATTTAGCTGCCGCTTTTATCCAAAGCGACTTACAGTTGCTATATGTCAGAGGTCGCATGCCTCTGGAGCAACTAGGGGTTAAGTGTCTTGCTCAGGGACACATTGGTGTCTCACAGTGGATTCGAACCCGGCTCTCTCACACCAAAAGCATGTGTCTCATCCACTGCGCCATCACCACCCCTGCAGTCCTTTTACTGAGCAGAGATGTTGATAGTGAAAGCAGCCACAAATGTGCTGAATTAAACCACTATCCAGTTGTTATGAGACCACCGTTTTAGATTTATATGTTAATAATTACATGTTTAAATTAAATTACTAGTTTCAATTAATTTCGATTAGATTGCTTTGGGAAAACGAGACGGGTCTTTGAAGAACTAACTAAACTTATGGCTGTTTTAAGTGACAAAAATATGATGCTCAGTCAATTATGGTTACCATTAGCCGGATCACCTCGCATTTTCTAGAAGTGGCCCCCGGGCAGCGGTTAAAATAATGATGTTCTCCTGATGAGAAGGTCCTGTATCTCACTCTGGTGGAGAAATGAAAGAGGACAGAACCGGTCTGTGGCTCTGATGACTTTTCCAGGGGGGTTTCAGCCCTGAGTACTTTTCCTCTCTGCTATTGCTTTAGTGTAGTCGATGTCTGTGGCATGCATGGGTGCATCTCACTGGAGTCTGGTCAGCGTCTCTGATCCCTGCAGACCAGCACTGCGGATCTGGGTAAAAGTAGACTGCCAGGGTGCTGAGTTTCTTAGAAATCAATTACAGTAATTGATGAAGGGAGAGTCGGTACTATCGATCATGCGGAAATTGTGTGTTTGTGTGCAGCGTGGTGATGCACAAAATGTTTGAGAAGTGTCTACTCGGGAAGTATTGCACTCAACAGACGTTACAAAACTCTCAAAATAGATTTAGGCATCCCAGACAGAAACATCCGGGCCACATCTAGTATATGTGGATTCCACGCGTAGATGTGGGCCGGATCTGGGCCGACGCTATGTTTCTGTCTGGGATGTTATTAAATATGGAAATGTTAATTTATGTGTTCTTGGCTGACTAGGTCTGCTATGGACTTGCTACCGCTAATAGACACACAGACACACTGTTGTGAGCCTGTAAGATGTGATGGAGCTGCATAAATAGATAAATCCTGTGGCAGATGTAGGTAGGGGGAGCTGGGGGAGGTGGAGGGGTTCAGAGGAGCTCTGATAGTGTGCGTCAGGACTACGAATCTCATTGGCTGCAGGATCAGCAGAGGCCAATCAGCTCGTGCCATGCGATAATATTGTCATTGCTTGTAGATTGCATGTAAAGGACAATGAGCCTTAGGACTGTCATATTGCATATATATATATATATATATATATATATATATATATATATATATATATATATATATATATATGTGTGTGTGTGTGTGTGTGTGTGTGTGTGTCATCATATTGCATGCATATACATTATATACTGTCCTATTGCATATATATATAGTTTGTATATGCATATATATATATATATATATATATATATATATATATATATATATATATATATATATATATTAGGGCTGTGCAATTGTGCAATTAATCACATCCAAAATAAAAGTCTGTGTTTACATAATATATTTGTGTGTGCTGTATATAATTATTTTGTATATATATAAATACACACACATGCATGTATATATTTAAGAAAATGTGTTATTCATATATAATATATATATATATATATATATATATATATATATATATATATATATATATATATATATATATATATATATATATATATAAGTCTTGTAAAAATAGTAATGTTTCTAAACTTTTGACTGGTACTGTATCTACGTATATCTATTAATCGCATCCAAAATAAAAGTTTGTGTTTACATAATAAATGTGTATGTACTGTTTATAAATATTTTCCATATATAAATACACACACATGCATGTATATATTTAAGAAATATTTGCATGAATATACTGTATATATATACAGTATATATATATATATATATATATATATATATATATATATATATATATATATATATATGTATATATATGTATATATATGTATATATATACAGTATATATATATATATATATATATGTATACATAATTTAGATTAAATATACATGTTAATATTTAATATATTAATAACACATTTTTCTTAAATATATACATGCATGTCCGTGATTTTTTTAAAATATTTTTTTATATACAAAATAATTATACACAGTACACAAATATGTAATGCTGTATATTTTTTAGTCTTAACACATTTTGGTTGCTGTTCCCCTTCTTCTACTTAATAATAATAATAATAATGATGATGATGATGATGCTGAAGTTTCAATTAACATATGTGCAGTTTTTTATTTCATTTTATTAAAAATAAATTATAAACAGAAATTCTTATCACCTTTAGTGATAATAAATTCTTATTACCTTTATATTTTTTCTCTCTGAGATGGACACTGTTGTTGGTCACTCTGTGTCCGTCAGACAGTCTCTCTCAGTCTAAGTGATTCTTGGCCAGATTCGGCTGCAGTGTACACCAGACTGTGTGCCATTAATCAAAACTCGTGCTACGCAAGACTACCACTCATGCACAATTTGCAAATGTGGGTGATTTTTTTGATTAGAGCTGTAAATCTTCTTGCCTGGACAGAGTCTGAGTAAAGGTGTCAGACACACAGATCTGTCTCCCGCTGACTCTCTTGAAATGATTCAACTTTTTGGATAGCTGTGTGCTGTAATTCTGCTGTCTGACCAGCCCCAGATGGAACAGAGATTATCTCTTTTCTTCATTCAGCAGTGGTATAGCAGTAACAGCCAAAACTGGAGGCAAGTGCAACGTTAGAGCACTGACCCGATTCATGCAATCAATGTGAATGTGTTTCTGATCTAAATAGCTGAGGTTTCATTTAATTACAACTGTAAGTCAAATTGAAGTAGTCAAGGTGATTTCCATTTTCCCCCATTAAAAGTGAATTTTTTTCACTTTAATTTGGGTTTTGTGGGTTCCTGATGTGGTACAGGGAGATTTATCATCAACATTTTAATACAGTTTTAATGTTTAAAACATGATATTACTGTATTTTTTGTCACGACAGGATCCACAAAGGATGATGAAGAGAAAGGTAGGCTATCCGTTCAAATAGAGTAACTTTTAATTAGACAGCTTAAAGAGAGAATAGTGTATACATATGGAAACAAACAAGACAATGAATCTATCTATCTATCTATCTATCTATCTATCTATCTATCTATCTATCTATCTATCTATCTATCTATCTATCTATCTATCTATCTGTCTGTCTGTCTGTCTGTCTGTCTGTCTGCCTGTCTGCCTGTCTGTTTCTCTACCTACATTTATTTATTTATAAATATCATATTGTTTCATATCTATAATTCATTCATTCACTTGTTCGTTCGTTCGGTCATTCATTAGTTCATTCATTCATTTATTCATTCTGTATATACCCATATGATACGTTTCTTTGAATCACATTCTATTTTAATTCTACTTTCTTTGAGAGCTGATTCAAAATATACAATTATCTTTGCGTTTGAATTTAAAAGGCAATTCAATTCTAAATGGCGCACGACCCTGTCTTGATCAACCTCTCATTTTATAATGATAGTTGAATAATTTTGTCAAACTTTACTCATGAGACAATTTGGTTTCTTGCAATCCTGGTTGTTAGGGGACGAGGGAGCAATCTGGGTCTGGCTCTATTTCTGGTTAAATATAAACAGTTCCGCGAACAGGTGGTTGGAGGATTTTCGACTTTTCCTCACTGCCATTTGGTTGCAATTAAGTGTAATATGGGATGTCAAAGTCCCAGCACAGTTTTGCTGGATATCTAACTTTTAATGTTTGTTTTAGAGATTCACTGTGGCATATGGTTTTTACTGTGTGGCTTACGGCGAAACAGGGAAAGAATTCATTATAGCAATGGTTTCTAGGGCATAAAAAAAAAACATTATTTTGTTTACAGCATTTTAAAGTGAATTGCCCATCACAGTGTGCAATATTCATTAAGACTATAGTTGTCTGTATAGCAATTCCAATGCATGTGAACATTTAAAAACATGAGATTTCAAGAAAAAAAATGTAATCCAAGTCTCCTACATATCAACTAAGGAAGAAACGCTTCACCTAGACATTCATAACAATCATTCTAGCAACCAGTCACAACTCTGTTTTATGTGCTTGATGCTTTAGGACAATAGCAATCATCTTGACAAAATACTCAAAAAAATGTGAGTATGTGAGCCAAAATGTGTTTCTCTGTGAAATATTAAGTTTCAAAATCATATCACGTTATTAATGCCAAAATGTCTCTAACGTTCAGTATATGAGAATCTCCTCATATACATCACCCTTATTCAATAGCACGCATGTTTGACATTAGTTAACAAACGCCTGCTCCACATCACCAAACATCTTCTAGGTAGAGCGAAACTTAAATTTGACATGAGCAGATGTCTGCTTCGTAGAGATGTTTCATTCTGACAACACCCTGGGTGAGTTTTGCCTGCAACGTTTCATTTTTGACATCATTGTCAGAGTTTAATATGGCAAAATGCAATGCCGGTGCCAATATTACACCAATACATCACAGAAGAATTGCTTATAGATCAGTCTTTCAAGACTTAATGGACCTCTTACACTGTTTTATTATGAACTTTGTCTCTACACTCTCAGAAAAAAAAAGGTACAAAAGCTGTCGCTGGGAAGGTACCTTTTAAAAAATTCTAATATGTACCATTTGGGTACCATTTTTGGTACCAATATTCACCTTTGATGCACTCGTTTGGCACAAAGGTGTGCCTTTTGAAAGAGTACTGCCCCATAGACAATTGTTGGACCTTTTTCAGTCTATAGATCCCTAAAAGTATATTGAATTAGAATGTTTGCATTTACATTGAAATTTCTGATAAATGCAGTATTTATCTGAGCACATTGAAAAAAAAAAAAAGTTTGGTGTTGGATATACTGGATTTAAATGTCTAAATTTCACACATAATTGCAAAGGAATGTCATTGATGGAACACATTCAATTAAACAGAATTTTAGAAAAATATCTATACAGTGTACAGTTTGAGACATTGTTGAGACATTTTTTTTTAACTTTAGGTTGACTGGTTGGTTGGTTGGTTGGTTGGCCAGTTGGTCGGTTGGTTGGTTGATTGGTCATTTGGTTGGTTGGTTGGTTGGTTGGTTGGTTGGTCGGTCGGTCAGTTGGTTGGTTGGTCGGCCGGTTGGTTGGTCGGTCAGTCAGTTGGTTGGTTGGTCGGTCAGTTGGTTGGTTGGTTGGTTGGTCGGTCAGATGGTTGGTTGGTTGGTCGGTCAGTTGGTTGACTGGTTGGTTGGTTGGTTGGTCAGTTGGTTGGTTGGTTGGTTGATCGGTCATTTGGTTGGTTGGTCGGTCGGTCGGTCAGTTGGTTGGTTGGTCGGTCATTTGGTTGGTTGGTCGGTCAGTTGGTTGGTCGGTCAGATGGTTGGTTGGTCGGTCGGTCAGTTGGTTGACTGGTTGGTTGGTTGGTCAGTTGGTCGGTTGGTTGGTTGATCGGTCATTTGGTTGGTTGGTTGGTTGGTCGGTCGGTTGGTTGGTCGGACAGTTGGTTGGTTGGTTGTTTGGTGGTTTGGTCAGTTGGTAGTTTGATTGGTTGTTTGGTCGGTCAGTTGGTTGGTCGGTCATTTGGTTGGTCGGTCGGTCAGTCTGAAGGTTGAATGGTCGGTAGGTTGAATAGTCGGCTGGTTAGTCGGTTAATTGGTTATTTACTTGATTTAAATGTCTAAATTTCACACATAATTTTAGAACGACTGAAAAAGTATTTAAGCTAACACCAATAATCTTTGTCTGTTTGCAGATTCAAAAAATAACAATGAAACATTGTTGAGACATTTTTTTTTTACTTTAGGAGATTCTTGGTATCACTGTGTCTTTTTTATCACATTTGCTTTTACTTTATTTACTTAAAAGGACAATACACTTTAATATTTCTGTAAATTTGCCAGCATTAGCCAACTGACTAATTTCCAACTTTAGTGGCCTGATGTTAAAAGAGCCATTAAACAGTTAAAAGAGCCATTAAACAATAAGTTTAACATCTGCTCACTCATTTTTTTATATATATATAAATTTTTTGGGGGGGGGGGATATGAGTTGTAATGGAGAACTCAATTGCGAGTTTTATTGTCTTCAGGAATTATACAATTAATGAGCATTATTGTCTTATGGCAGTGAAAGCTCTTTCCAGCCGACAGCTGGCTCAGCTTTACAGTCTCTTTACAGTTTATTTGTTCCAACATTTGAAGTAAACCCTCCCGAAATGTCTTACAACGCACCATCTAAACATTAAAACTCTGTTATGTTTATGACAGCAATAACATTGTCCAAATGTTGCCTGGGGTTTGCTTATTGAAAGCAGAGGCGGCTCGCTGTTGGGACACCCAGTCAGAATGTAGCGAGACCGTGACAACCTGCAAAGAGACAGAAAGCAGTATTCTCTTTGTTGTGTGTCTACAGGCCAGCACCACAAGACCTCCTGCCCTCTGCTAGGAAGTGAGAGACTGTCGACTGGATGGGGAACAGTGCTGTTAAACTACACAGAGCAAAGGTGAGAAACGCTCGGCCTTTACTTTTGTGTTGGGAAGTGTAAACAAAGGAACTTTGCAGTAGAAGAGTCATACCTTCGCTGAGATGCACGTCATGTGTAATGAGTGAGATCTTCAGGGTGTTTTTTGCTGGCACGCTACATCACTTCTTAGAAAGGTTTTTTTTTCTGACAGTTAAAGTCACCTTGTTCTATTTCGCATAGTAACTTACATTGAAATAATGTGCTTTTATTTTCAGTTGATATCTTGATATTTTAATGCATAATGATTTAAAAAAAATTCTATGGCAAACATGTTTTTAGTCTCTGATTTAAAATGTATATAGTTTTTATTGGATGGATGGTCTGTCGGTCAGTCATTCTGTCGTCTGGTTGGTTGGTTGGTTGGTTGGCTGGTTGACTGGCTGGTCGGTCGGTCGTCAGGTTGGTTGGGATGGCTGGCTGGTTGGTTGGTCGGTGGGTTGGTTGGTTGGTTGGTTTTCTGGTCAGTCGGTCGGTTTGTCGGTTGGTTGGTCGGTCGGTTGTTTGAATGGTCGGTCTTTTGGTTGGTTGGTTGGCTGGCTGTCTGACTGGTTGGTCGGTTGGATGGTTGCTGATCAGTTGGCAGATCGGTTGGTTGGTTGGTCGGTCGGTTGATTGTTTGGTTGGTCGGTAGTTTGAATGATTGGTCGGTTGGTTGATCGGTCAGTCGGTAGGTCGG
This sequence comes from Pimephales promelas, assembly GCF_988280905.1. NCBI lineage: Eukaryota > Metazoa > Chordata > Actinopteri > Cypriniformes > Leuciscidae > Pimephales > Pimephales promelas. The sequence goes on along the minus strand of NC_142785.1, from coordinate 2,506,794 downwards.
TCTTTTGGTTGGTTGGATGGCTGGCTGGCTGTCTGGCTGGTTGGTCGGTTGGATGGTTGCTGATCAGTTGCCAGATCGGTTGGTTGGTTGGTCGGTCGGTTGATTGGTTGGTTGGTCGGTAGTTTGAATGATTGGTCGGTTGGTTGGTCGGTTGTTTGAATGGTCGGTCTTTTGGTTGGTTGGTTGGCTGGCTGTCTGACTGGTTCGTCGGTTGGATGGTTGCTGATCAGTTGGCAGATCGGTTGGTTGGTTGGTCGGTCGGTTGATTGGTTGGTTGGTCGGTAGTTTGAATGATTGGTCGGTTGGTTGATCGGTCAGTCGGTAGGTTGGTTTGTTGGTTGGTCAGTCAGTTGGTAGGTTGGTTGGTTGGCCGGTTGGTCGGTAGGTTGGTCCGTCAGTTGGTCGGTCTGTCAGTTGGTTGGTCGGTTGGTTGGTCGGTCAGTTGGTCAGTCAGTTGGTCAGTCGGTCGGTCAGTTGGTTTGTCGGTCAGTTGGTCGGTCGGTTGGTTGGTTGGTTGAATGGTTGTTTGGTTGGTTGGTTGGTTTGTCAGTTTGTAGGTTGCTTGGTTGGTTGGTCGGTCGGTCGATCAGTTAATTTTGACATTTAAATTTCATTTATTTATTTGTTTATTTAGAAGATATGTGTTTTCAGATATATATATATATATATATTTTTTTTTTTTTTTCAAAAGAGAGAGAGAAAACCCCCCCAACATTTCTAAAAACATTCAGAATGTGTTTTAAACTTCTTCTTTTTTTCGTCCTCAACACTTTTATTTGTCAATGTCCCGTCTGTGATGTTTTAGCTTAGAAATCACAAAATGAATCATGCCAATCATCTGGCATAATTCAGTATGACTGGAAAGCACCCAGGTACCTCAATTTGTGGATATATGTGCACTTATGATGCTCTTTCTCATTACTTGATGTTTATTTGACATCAAATAAACATCAAATTATTATTTGATGAGCTACTGGTCCCACAATGTCTAGAAAATGTATAAAGATGTCAGTTTTTAAACAAATTATGTGATGCACTGACTTTTGTGAAAAAAAGTGCATAGTGAAATGAGTCAAATTTACATAAAGGAGGCACGATTGCACTCAAAATATCAACAATGTAAAACTGTTACATTAGATTGTGTGAGAACAAGACAAAGTAGTTGCAAAAATGAATTCGCCCCCAGTCTGCAAAAACTGTAAACTAATCAGGGTGTAATTGCATCTCAATAAAATCACAGTCATGAAACAGGAACTGAAAGGGACCATATGGTTGAAATGATCAGCAGAACATAACTATGTTGTCAGTGGTTGGAGTCTGTTTTTATGAATGTGTGTGTATGTGTGTCCTTAGTGACTGATGATGCTCTTCATAATCCAGCTGACAGCAGATCAGAGGGGGATGTTTGCCGGAGACTAAACAGACCCGCGTTTCTAATGACTCTCTAGTGAGGCATTTTGGGCTAAAGGAGGAAATGTCAAAAGAAGTTGTAATGAGTGGACATCTGTCTCCTACATATATTGGGGAGTTTGACGCCAAATATAAAAAGCATTGATTTAGGAGACCAAGTTCAAGAGCTTCAGTCAGAGTTGTCATTTTGATAAAGGTATTGCTTCTGTTTTATTTCCACGCTGGAACTGGATGCCTGGATCATGAGTAATTTAAAGCGTCAATGCATAGTCTCCTAAGGCCTACCAAGCATTAAAGGATTAGTCCACCAAAAATGCAAATACATTATTTAATCATGCCATTACAAACCAGTGTTATTTTTCTTTTGTGAAACACAAAAGTGATTTTTTTTTTTTTTCACAATGTGCTGGTTGCATTTTTTAATGCAATTGCAATGAATGGTGACTGAAGCATTTAAGTTCAAAGAGGACACAAAAGCGCATTAAAAATATCAAAAAAGTAGCCCGCATGAGCCCTTTTGAAAAAAAAAAAAAAAAAAAACTTAATTGTATTAAATGTGCATCTATAGTAAGTATATTGGAAGAAAAATAAACTGTACTTGCAGATAATAGGCTATAACATGAAAAAAAAACTTAACTGTCATTACATACTTTAATAATATCAATTAAAAGTTTTACTTTAAAGTACATTTTAAATCATGATGCTAACTTTTGTCATGCTTTAACAAGTGAAGCCGAGCTTACTAATGACTGCTAGTTGACATGTAGTTGCAAAGTTATTTATAGTTTGTAGAATTTCTAAAGTGGATCATTGAAATAAAGTGATACGGTTATTTGATCTTGCATTAAAAAGCCATATTACAACATTATATATTTTTGGAATTGAGCGGGTCATATATTTTTTTATTATTGCACAATGAAATATATTTTCTAAATCATTAACCCTAATTGGCTTAATTGGCTTCTCTGTCGCCCCATGCAGGTTTTGTCTCGGCTCCAAGAGTCAGCAGGCTTACAGACTCCCCCATTATAGGGGTGCAGTGACTTTCACACGGTGTCCCATTGAGTTCAGTCAAAAGACCCGTCTGAGTCTGCATTTAGTCCGGATGAAATTGATATAATTATGAAATCTGGAACAAATATTAGCACTCACATAGAAGTGTACTTATTCAGAATGACGCCTGCAAATCTGGCTCATTATCAAGTCCAGCATACATTATGTATTTAGCGTGGGTTTGTCAAATTCTCACCAAGGGGACATTGCCATTACTGGACATGCATATGGCTTTAAAAGGTTTGAAGATTTACATTTTCACAACTTATGCACAAATGCACCAATCATTCTGGTATTCCCAGGCTTTGTTCCAAACTCAAATGCATACTTCCATTAAAGCTGAGAGAGAGGAGACAGGGCACAGTCTCAGACAGCACGCCCACAGACGGTCTGATGCACTTTACAAAAATGGAAAAAGCATTCAAAAAGTAGAAAATTCAGTTTGATATGCAAGCTGTTGCACAGTTCACGGGAGTTGGTGCACACGTCCTCCATGACACAAAAATAAGGTACCAAGAACAAGTGCATGTAAAAGACGAACCAGTCGATGGGTGCTTTTCAATACCCCTTCTCGTCTCCTCGCACTTCCGTCCTCCCTCCTATGACCCGGAAACTGATCGAGCTCAGCTATCTTGAAGGGCATTTCAATTCTCTAATTGCACTGTGAGGAGTCGAGGATCGAGGAGTGAGGAGACTTCCAGAGGAGGCATGAGTGAGGATGCACAGGTGTATATGCGGAACTGTTTTATTGACTAAACGTGACACACGTATCAATTCTCCTCCTCCTTCACATCGGTCACACTCATTTTAATTTATCCTTTACCTTTGCAATTTATATAAACAACAAATCTCACATATTTCAACAGTATAGCCTATCTTTATTGTTATTTATTATGAATTTATTAATTAACCGAACTTCAACAACAAAAGGGCAGATCCTTTTAGCGCTGCTGAGGACTCTGTGGAGTGATGCTCGAGTGATCAAGTATTCCAATGTATATAAAAAAGCTTTTATTCGATTCCTTCATCCTCGTTTCCTTTCCTCGCTTCCTTTCCTCGCGTCTCAGCTCCATCCCCTGTAGGACGTGAGGGAAGGAAACGAGGATGCACAAATAAGACATGAGAAGCACCCCTTGTTTGGTGTGGAAGGAAAGAAGGAAGGAGGGAAGGAGGGTAGGAAGGAAGGAAGGAAGGAAGGAAGGAAGGAGGGAGGGACGGAAGGAAGGAATGATGGAAGGAAGGAAGGAGGGAGGGAAGGAAGGAGGGAAGGATGGAAGGAAGGAAGTAAGGAAGGATGGATGGAAGGAAGGAAGGAAGGAAGGAAGGATGGATGGAAGGAAGGAATGAAGGAGTGAAGGAAAGAAGGAGGGAAGAAGAGAAGGATGGAAGGAAGAAGGGAAGGAAGGAAGGAGGGAAGGATGGAAGGAAGGAGGGAAGGAAGGAAGTAAGGAGGCAAGAAAGGAAAGAAGGAAGGATGGATGGAAGGAAGGAAGGAAGGAAGGAAGGATGGATGGATGGAAGGAAGGAGGGAAGGAAGGAAGGAGGGAAGAAAGGAAGTAAGGAGGGGAGGATGGAAGGAAGGAAGGAAGGAATGAAGGAAGGATAGGAGGAAAGGAAGGAAGGGAGGAAGGAAGGAATGATAGAAGGAAGGAAGGAAGGGGGGAAGGAAGGAAGGAATAGAGGAAGGAAGGAATGATAGAAGGAAGGAAGGAGGGAAGGATGGAAGGAAGGAGGGAAGGAAGGAAGGAAGGAAGGAAGGAAGGGAGGAATGATAGAAGGAAGGAAGGAGGGAAGGAAGGAATTAAGGAGGGAAGGATGGAAGGAAGGAAGGGAGGAAGGAAGGAAGGAAGGAATGATAGAAGGAAGGAAGGAGGGAAGGATGGAAGGGAGGAAGGGGGAATGATAGAAGGAAGGAAGGTAGGAAGGGAGGAAGGAAGGAAGGAGGGAAGGATGGAAGGAAGGAAGGAAGGAATGATAGAAGGAAGGAAGGAGGGAAGGAAGGGAGGAAGGAAGGAATGATTGAAGGAAGGAAGGAGTGAAGGGGGGAATGATAGAAGGAAGGAAGGAGGGAAGGAAGGAAGGAAGGAGGGAAGGGAGGAAGGAAGGAAGGAAGGAAGGAAGGAAGGAAGGATGGATGGAAGGAAGGAAGGAAGGAAGGAAGGATGGATGGAAGGAAGGAAGGAGGGAAGGAAGGAAGTAAGGAAGTAAGGAGGGAAAGAAGGAAGGAAGGAATGGTGGAAGGAAGGAGGGAAGGAAGGAAGTAAGGAGGGAAAGAAGGAAGGAAGGAATGGTGGAAGGAAGGAGGGAAGGAAGGACGGATGGAAGGAGGGAGGGAGGGAAGGAAGGAAGGAAGGAAGGAAGGAAGGAAGGAAGGAACTTGTCATTTTCTGTCAGTTCAAGTTTATTGGAAATTTCCTCTAACTCTAAAACACAACTTAATAAAATGTCCATTACTCCATTTCCTAATCATGCTAAACAAAACAAACTTTGTGTTTCATGAGAAACAATGATGACTGAATTGTCAAAATTTGATAACACTTTAAAATAAGTTATATACACACACATACAGTATACATATGCGTATGCTTATGTATGTGTATGTATATACCCATATAATGTATGCATATATATATATATATATATATATATATATATATATATATGCATACAGTATATGGGTATATACATACACATACATACGCATACATACATATACATTATATAAACAAACACGTTTATGTTAGATTAATCGATTTTACATGTTGTTAACAGAGAATTATTACAATAGTTACTAAAGCATTGCTCCTTTTTAGTAAATATTAGTTCATGCTTCTCTAAATTCGAATGTAGAAACATATGTTTCCTGGATATGATTCTTTCAGATGATTGTGTGCGATTATATAACTCTGAGTTCATGTCAACCATTTAGTTGCTTATTAACACAGAAAGCTGCTGATTGAAGCGTTTAAATGAACGTGGGATAACTGGAATATCTTTTGTTGCACTCGATGTTTCACCGGCCGGGCTTTCTCTTTAACTCCCCGCAGACCTGGAGAGACTCGGCTTTGGTTTTCCCTGCGGATGAGTTTAACCAGATCACTGCACATTGTCATGAGAGACAGAACCCTCAGAAGTAAAAGGATAATCGTTAAACGTTCCCCGATTGGACTCTGGTGGGGCCTGCCACTGCAAAGCGCTCATCTAATAATGATAGAATTTGCAGCGTTCAGACACAAAGAAAACAAGACAAAGTACAATTAGTTAAGGATCTGCGCAGCACTCTATGTTTCATCTGTGTGTGAGGCGTGTGTTGAAAGCTCTGATCCGTTCGCCTCCGCTGGCCCTATTACTAGCTTTTCATTTGGAAGGTGAGATGCTGGACTTTGTCAGCATAAAGAAAAGGAAAACGGCGGCCAGCCTGATAAATGGTCCGCCCGGGATTGGGTTGCCTATTTCAGCTTGTTTTCCGTCTCTCTAACCATTGCCACATGTTTAATATCATCCAGAAACTAGAGCAAAAAAAAAAATCAGATATTGTTATGCTGTCTGGTATTCAGACTATAGCATAATGTGTAGGGGACACCGGGGTTAGTTGTCACACTTGAAAGTCAGTTCCTGTGCAAATCTTGGCTACTAGTTATTGTGGGGCATGTTGTCACAGTGATATGAAACATCCTACTGTATTATTGGCTTTTCAGGAAGAAAAAAATATAAAAAAATAAGTTGCCTGCAAATATTGAAAAAACACAAGCGAATATTTGCCCCAATAAAAATGTTACTCTCTTTCGACCTGATATTTATGAAACACATTGTTTCCCTGAGAACACAAATCAAATTTTAGGTCAAAATCTGAATTTATTATAGTACATTATATTGTAATGTTGTCTGAATGTACTTATTTTGAAAAGAAATTATGCTAATTTAATATGGGTTTGGAGGGAATGTTTGAAATCAACATATAAAACACACATTTGTAGAAGTGGCCTATTTTATTGGATCCTTAAACCATTACAAGATTATTTTGCTATAATCTGCATATGCTTAATAATAATAAAAAAAAAAATCAACGAAATTAATGATAATGGTGTTGAAAAAAAAAGTTAGTTGCAAAATTCCCCTTTTAAGATGCAACAAGCAATCTGCAAATATCATAATGCATTTGAACTTTGGTCACAATTACTTATGAAAATATATACACAAGGCGGTCCCACTTTATATTAAGTGGCTTTTAGTACTATGTACTTACATTGAAATTAATAATTTGATACAATGGACTTATTGTGTACATACATGTTTTTACATTGTACTTATATTTTAAAATTCCAGCATGTAATTACAGCTATAATTAATTTATGTAATTACATTTGTAATTACACAGTTGACCCTCCCCTCACACCTTAACCTACCCTTAAACCGACCCATACCACCACAACTGTCCCTAACCTTACCCGTATCACACCTCAATAGCAGCAAAAGTGTTTTACAATACAACAGGAACACAATAATACATTGTACTTATTGTTCAATGTAAGTACATAGTACTTAAAGCCACTTAATATAAAGTGGGACCCACAAGGCATTATAACATCCATTATGAATAGTGTTAGCATGTAAAGTCTATTTTACATATCTTCAAAGCACAAACACAATCTGTTTGTTGAGATGCTCACCAGTGCTTGGTAACACTTTATTTTGCATATGTTGTATATAAATATAGTAATAACAGTAAATGATGCATGAGCAACTAACCCTAAAACAAACCCTACACTGTAAAAAATAATCGTAATTTTAACGGTAAAATACTTACCGTTGTAAATAACAAAACAAAGAAAGAAAATGTAAGTAACTGTGATAGATCTCATGATACACTTAATGTAATTTTACTGTAAAATACCGTTAAATTTACAGTTTTTGAAAGTGAAAAAGAACTCATTGTATAATTTACAGTTAAAAACTGTAAATTGACATTCCCACAATTCCCTGTGTGACTAACAATGGTTCCTCATAAATTTCTTTTTCTTTTATTTTTTTGTATATTGGGTTTAATGTTACATTTAATGTTGTTAAATTAAAGTTTATTGCTTATTTTTCATGTTTGTTATCATGATGGTGTTTAATGAATGACACTGTGCAGCTTCTTTATATAAGTATTAACCTTCTGGAAGATCTGCTTTTGATTGATCATGTGACTCATCTCTGCTGTGATGATTGTATTACAATGGTACAAAACAGATATCAACACTATGTAATGTAAATTAACATTATATCAGATAATGAAATACGGTTGATGACTGTGAATTTTAATTCAAGTCTGTAAAACCAATAACACTGCTACCGTATTTTTGACGGTAAAGTTCTGGCAACCACAACTGCCTGTTTTTTACCGTAACAACTAAACTAAAAAGGCAGATATTTGGGTATTCTTGATGATAATGTACAATACAAGTTGGTTCTGCTGACTGATGTGGAAGAGACTGTAAAAATAAAACTGTAATTTTTACGGTAAAAAAAAAACAGCAGCTGTGGTTGCAAGAACTTTATTGTTAAAAATACGGTAGGAACGTTAATGGTTTTACAGACTTGAATTAAAATTTACAGTAATAAATCGTATTTTATTTTTTGATAAAATGTTGATTTACCAACCTTTTGAAAAATTGATATCTGTTTTGTACCATTGTATTACACTGACAACCAACAATCATCACAGCAGTTACATGAGCAATCAAAGCAGAGCTCTTCGGTTAATACTACAACATTAACAACATTAAATGTAACATAAAACCCTAATATACATAACTGATTAGAGAAAAAAAAAAGATTTCAACAAAAAATCATAAAATGTGAAGTGTCACAGGGAATTTTGTGAATGTCAATTTACGGTTTTTCACTATAAATTATACAATAAGTTGTTCTTTTTCACTTTCAAAAACTGTAAATTTAACGGTATTTTACAATAAACTTATGTCACAGTTATTTACCGTATATATTACAGAAACTTTCTTTTACCGTTAAAACGATAATTTTTTACACACAGACACCTCGGGTTTCATGTTTTAGGGGGAAATTTCAGACATATAGACTGTATATTAAGTATATTCTAACCCTATATTCCTAACCCTATATAGGACATGCAGTTAATTAATAAATGTAAAATTGCACTGTGACAAAGACATCATAAAAAAAGTGTAACCATTTTTTTTTTTTACTAGCATAAGTAATCTGCTCATTAATTTACCCAAACAGCAGTTATTGGGAAACTCACCACCGCTGTCTCCACATCACCTGTTGCACACACTCAACACCGCAAGCAAATGTCATGATGCAAAAAACTAGGCCTCTCCCACCGTAATCTACAAAAGCGTCTGCACTGCGAGAGCTTGAAGTTCTTCACAGATTTCATTTACATTTCATTCACTGCAGTAATGACATATTTCTGTGGGCCAACCTGTATGTTGGCATCACCCTGGTTCCCTCTATCAAAACCATTTCCATTGGCTTTTGAATTATTCCAGAAAATGGACACAACTTTTGAAGAACAGTTTTACTTTCAGTCGTTATTTTCTCTGAAAGTTTGAATTCGAATAGTTTGGAAGAGCTGATTATAAACGCGTTCGTCTGTTCCCGACAACCTCTCTATTCCCGTTCCGACACTTGTTACAAACAGCCTTTTTCAAGTCACAAAAAAATTAAATGAATAATCATAAAATGACTGATGTTGTGAAATAAAATGTCAAAATATCCTGAGCTTGTCTTCATTTAACACAGTCTCATCCCAAAAAGTCATATAACTGACGTCTTGGGGCGTATTTTGACCATACGTCAATATCCGCCTTTTTAGGGCCCCCTTAAACGTCGGTAGATGGCGATCCCGGGCCGTCATACAACTGACGCTTTACTTTTAACGTCGGTTAGGTGACGGGTTAGGTTTAGGTATGGGGTAGAGTTAGGATCCCATAACCTCATCTACCGACGTTTAAGGGGGCCCTAAAAAGGCGAATGTTGACGTATGGTCAAAAGACGTCCCAAAACGTCAGTTATATGACGTCTTGTGATGAGACCGGGTTGGTTCATTCAAACAAACAATGAAACCGGAAGTGCTAAAATGCTGATTTTAGCCCACAAATATCCCTGCAGCTCTT